>NW_023416346.1:111391068-112037434 GCF_014108235.1 Myotis myotis | reverse complement strand
AAGGAAGGAAGGAAGGAAGGAAGGAAGGAAGGAAGGAAGGAAGGAAGAAGGAAGAAGAAGAAGAAAGAAAGAAAGAAAGAAAGAAAGAAAGAAAGAAAAAGAAAGGAAGGAAGAAAGAAAGGAAGAATATGGAAAGCTCGTCATGCCAGGTCAGGCTTCGTGCCACCATGAGGCCGGCTGCCTTAGCTGAGTTCGGTAACTCACCTGCTGTAACCGGGTTGGCTGGGGCTTAGATCTCAGACCTGGTGGAGAACCACGGCACTGACTGTAGAGCTGGAGCACTCTGAATATCTCCTCTGGTGCCTGAGGTTTTTATACACCTTCTCAAATGCTAACATCCAATCAGAACCCCTGGTCTAAACCCCATAATCCTAATGGGATTCATGCATTTCTCCCTATTAATTGATTGACCAGATATCCGCTTAGGAAAGAGAAAGTTAGGGAGGGGCAAGGTTGAGGACTGGCTCATTGATTCCTTCCAAAGGCACTGACTGAGGTTGATGGATGGCCCATAGTTATCCTACTTGGTGTGAGAGAGTGAAGGGTGTAATGGGTTCCTGATATAAGAAAGGAAAAAAACACAACCTGAGAGCATGGTTGCTGGGATCTTTGGCCACATTAGAGTAATCCAAGTTATCCACAGTTAAAACAGGCGAGAAGACAATGGTGACAGTTGCAAGAAAAAAAGAAATGTGTGCATGCATCTAGTTGTCACTTAGTTTCTATGTCAGGTGACACAGCAGATCATGAGCTCCTTCAGGGAGCAAGCGGTGGCTGTTTGAGGATGTGGGGGGCCCTTCAGACCACAAGGCTTCTCTGAGGAAGGTCAGGAGAGAATCACCATGAGAAGCAGGGGTCAGGGCTGGGCAGAGTGGGGCTGAGCCATCCTAATGGAACCCTGTGAATGACCAAGGGCCATGTAACAGATGGATGTTTTTCCTTGGAGAGAAGAGAGATGTAAAGACTCTTCTCTGGGAGAATTTAGGATTTAAAAGGAGACAAGCTGGAGGGCAGACAGTGCCTTCCTAGAGGGGAAAGAGAGAGATTCCATCTTTTGTCCCTTCCAGGAGGAAAAGGGTGGGTCTCCTCTGGGAAAGATGAGATTAGCTCAGCAACTGGGTGGAGAAGATTAAATCTAAGAATGTGATTAGAGGGACAGAGGCCAGGCCTGGGAGTTAGACATTTTCAAGCCCGAGAGGCACTGAAGGCAGGTGCATGGGCTCTTTTGGGATCTTGGAGCCCGGGAGAGAAATAAACATGGGCCAATCACACGTAACCCTGTCACATCTTGGCAGCTGCCATGAGGTGACATTTATCTGCAGGTCGGGGTTCTTCCACAGAGAACCCTTCCCAGGTAGCAAGTGCCTTCCCTCACTCCATAGTGTCTCCATGGCCCCTCTTCTGCCCTCATGGCACCCGTTCACTTCACCACACTCCCAATGATCTCCCTTATGACCATCGGCCCTCAGGTCCCCACTTCAGTAAGCTTCCCCCAATATCACTCTGTTCTGTATTTGTCTGACAGCCTGTTGTCTGCTGGACCAGAGGCTCATTGAAGCCAGGGAGCAATCATGGCTCCTTAGATCTCTGTGGAAGAAATGGGTGGCCATTTTCAGTGTGAGGAAGGCCAACTGGGGCCAGCCCACAGCTCCATGTGGAGCTTTTGGCCTGCACAGCCTTCCTCTAGGCCTCCATTCTCCTCCTGTCAGTCACTCACCCCACAGACACCTCTGAACACCCAGTGTGTGTGTGCCAGGTTCTGACTCTGAGGAACTCTGAGTCACGTGGAGAAGACAATGCCACTGAACAGACTCTGGAGTGATGAGTGAAGGCCCCTGGTGAGTGCTGACGTATGGAGCCAGTGGTGTCCTGGAAAGGGCCAGCACAACCCCAGGCTGCCTCCACGAGGAATCATGGAATTTGTCTTCAGTGCAAATTCACCGCAACCACACACATGTGGGCCCATGAGCCAAATGCACTGTAGACCCAGACGTCTCCAGTGACTCCTGAGTTGGGCTTCTGCTGGCGTTTCCTGGAAGGGAGAGGCAGTTTTGAACCAGGGCCTAGCAGCATGACCAGGGCACCATACTTCATTTCAAATCCCAGCTCGGGACTCACTGACCCTGTGTGACCTTGGGTCAGTCACCCCCAGGCCTGTTCCTCTTCTATGAGCAGGTGTGACAGATAGTACCCACCTCGGCACCTGTCCTGGACGGTGGTGCTCACAGTGGAGATTTTCCCAGGGACATCCTGCCCTGGCTCTTAGACAATTCTTCTTCATGCCTTTTTATTTTATTTTAACTTTTTTTTTGTTGGTGCTAATCGTCACTTGAGGATATCTTTACCATTGATATTTAGAGAGATTGGAAAGGAGGGGAAGAAACAGAGAGAAACTTCTATTGAAAGAGACACATAAATTGGTTGCCTCCCCGAAGTACCCGGATCAGGGCCAGGGATCATGCCCCCAACCAGTACATGACCTTGACTGAAATGGAACCCAGGACCTTCATTTAGTAACCTGGGCTCAGTGACCACAGAGCCATAGCTCTCCCCTGCAGGCCCTAGGACAGTGATGGCGAACCTATGACACGCGTGTCAGAGGTGACACGCGAACTCATTGTTTTGATTGATTTTTCTTTGTTAAATGGCATTTAAATATATAAAATAAATATCAAAAATTTAAATCTTTTTTTTTACTATGGTTGCAAATATCAAAAAATTTCTATATGTGACATGGCTGTGTTGGGGGGAGGGACTGCGGGATAGAAGGGTTACTGATTGTATTAGGGTCAGGAACCGTGGCAGAGAAAAATTGCTAGATTGTCTTATAAAAACAATGTGTTATGATATGCTCCAGCCAGGTGTGACTCCGCTTACCTCCCCTTTGTTCTTATGAACTTTCTGTGAACTTCTAAGGAACAGCTAATGAAATACTTTGTATTTTTTTAACACTGTTTTGCTATAAAGGATCATACTGCACCCTTGGTCTCTGCCACATGCTGCAAACCTTCCCAGAGTGGGAGGGTGCGGGCTGTGGTCAGCTGGCCAGCTTAATAAAGGCTCTTAAATTTAAATTCTGAGTCGGTGGTCTATCTCACTGAGCCAACCCATAACAATGGCACCAGAGTTAACTTAGGGTGTTTCAAAATGCTGACATGCTGTGTTCAAAAGGTTCACCATCACTGCCCTAGGACAAGCATCTCAGAAGCACCCACATCTTTCATTCCAGCCTTACTGGGAAGTAGTTACTCAGGAGCATGAAAGCTGACTCCCGCCTTTTTGGGGGAAGAGTTTCAGACCAATCAAGAGACACAAACTGAATATTTAAAATTTCCAGAAATAAAAACATAGTTAAGATGATTTCATTTGTAAGTTGGGGTTGGTCAGGGAATCAGCTTGGTTAGACATTTAAAAATAAACCAAACCAAGAATCCAAATGTTAGAAATTCAGCCAAAACTACACCGAGAGGCAAAATCAACCCCTTTAATAGGCTTGCCTAAAAAAAAAAAAAAAAAGGAAATCTTTCTGTCCACTTTAAGATTCTTGGCTGTGAGTTCAGCTGCCTTAGCTGAGGTCGGTAACTCACCTGCTGTGACCGGGTTGGCTGGGGCTCAGATCTCAGACCTGGTGGAGAACAGCTGGAGGACTCTGAATCTCTCCTCTAGTGCCTGAGGTTTTTGTTTTTGGGTGGTTTTTTTTTCATTTGTAATTATTTTATTTTTTAAAATTGTTTTATTGCTTAAAGTATTACAAAGGTGCCTGAGGTTTTTATACACCTTCTCAAATGCTAACATCCAATCAGAACCCTCAGTCTCCATCCCTTATTCTGAAGGGATTGTTGCCTCTCTGTAGATAAATGGATTGAGAGAAAGTTAGGGAGGGGCAAGGTTGAAGCCTGGCTCATGGATTCCTTCCACAGACACTGACTAAGGTTGACTGATGGCCCATAGTTTAGAGACAATGAAGGACGTTAGAAAGGAAAGACCACAACCTGTGAGCGTGGTTGCTGGGGGACTTTGTCCACATCAAAGTTGTCAGAACATTACAGTTAAAACAGCCTCAAGAAGACAATGGTGTTATCATCCCCAAGAAACAAACGAAATGTGTCCATGCATCCAGTTAGGTTTTATGTCAGGTGACATAGCAGGTTATGAGCTCAGGGAGTAAGGTGAAGGTGATTGAGGTTGTGGCTGTTCCTCCAGACCACAAGGTTTCGCTGAGGGAGGTGACGTCAGGAGCACCATGAGAAGCAGGGTCAGAGCTGGGCATGGTGTGGCTGGGCTATCTTAATGGAACCCTGTGAATGACCCAGGGCCATGTAAAAGATGGGTGATTTTTCTTGAAAGAAGAGAGATGGAAAAACTCTTCTCTGGGTGAATTTAGAATTTATAAGGAGACAAGCTGGAGGGCAGACAGTAACATCTTAGAGGGCAAAGGGAGAGATTCCATCTTCTGTCCCTCCGAAAGAGCAAAAGGGTGGGTCTCCTCTGGGAAAGATGGGATTAGCTCAGCAACTGGGTGGAGAAGATGAAACCTAAGAATGTGAGCAGAGGGTGAAGCGGCCAGCCCTGGGAAGTCAAAGATTTCCAAGCCAGAAAAGCACTGGGGGTGGATGTGCTGGGCTCTTTGGGATCCTGGTGCCAGGGACAGAAATATATTGGGCCAATCTCATGTCACCATGTCACCATCATAGCAGCTGCAACCAGGAAACATTTATCTGAGAGTCAGGGTTCTTCCACAGAGAACCCTTCCCAGATAGCAAGTGCCTTCCCTCGGGACACCGTGTCTCCATGGTCCCATTCCTGCCTCCATGCCACCCCTTCACTCACCACACCCCCACTGATCTCCCTTGTAACCTCGGCCCTCAGGTCCCACTTCAGTAAGCCTGTCCTCCACTATCATTCTCTTCTATTTTCCTCTAACATCACTGTGGCCTGCTGGATGAAAGGCTGTGTGAGGCCAGGATGAAATCATGGCTCGTTCGACGTGTGTGCAATGAATGGGTGGCTCTTGGTGGTCTGAGGGAGGCCAGCTGTGGCCAGCCAACTGCTGCCACGTGTAGCTCTTGTCCTGCACAGCCTTCCTGTAGGCCCCATTCTTCTCCTGTCAGTCACTCACCCCAAAGACACCCGGTGTGTGTGCCAGGCTCTGACTCTGGGGAAGTCTGAGTCATGTAGAGAAGCCAGAGCCACTGAACAGACTCTGGAGTGAGGAGAGGAAGCACTGTAGTGAGTGCTGATGCCTGTAGCTAAGCTCTCCTGGAAACGGACAGCACACACCCAGGCTGCCTCCACGAGGAATCATGGAATTTGTCCACAGTACAAAATCACCGCCAACCACCCATGTGGGCTTATGAGCTAAGTGCCAGTGGACCCTGACGTGCCCAGTGAGTCCTGAGCTGGGCTGCTGCTGGCATTTTCTGGAAGGGAGAGGCAGTTTTGCACAAGGGCTGAGCAGGAATGCCCAGGGCACCCTACTTGGGTTCAAATCCCCGCTCAGGGTCTCAATCCCTGTGTGACCTCAGGCTAGTCACCCCCATCCTGTCCCTCCTTTATAAGCAGGCATGATGGTTAGAACCCACCTCGGGCACCTGTTGTGGACGGTGGTGCTGACAGTGGAGATTTTCCAGGGAGGCCTGTCCTAGCTCTTAGACAATTTTTTTTCCTTGCCTTTTTAACTTTTTTTTTGTTGGTGCTACTCCTCACTTGAGAATATGTTTTCCATTGATATTTAGAGAGTGAAAAGGAGGGGAAGGGACAGAGAGAAATATCGTTGTGAAAGAGACACATGGATTGGTTACCTCCCCCAAGAACTAGGACCAGAGCCAGGTATCTTGCCCGCAACCAGTACATGACCTTGACTGAAATGGAACCCAGAACCTTCAGCCCACAAGCTGGCGCTCCATCCATTGAGCAAAATGGGCTTGGGCTTGATAATTTACTAGAATGTGGTAGCAAGTGACAAACACGTAAGAAAAAAATCATAGAATATTTCTTTTCATTTTCCTGCAAAGCAGAAGAAGCAACTGTTACTTGTTGCTTGCTGGTTTTAGTGGCTTAACATGTGAGACGGGCAGCTGGTGGCAGGTTCTGGAAGCGCTGATCCTCCTCTGAGGCTGGGGGAGCTGAGGCAGCTCAGCACCCTCTGAGCCAGGAGGGGAGAAGCTGAGCTCTGGGGAGAATATGGGTCTTTAGGCATCAGAAGGGGTTGGGGGTTGGGGACAGAGGTCCACCTTGGGCAGGAATTTTAGGAAAGTGAATAAAGAGGAAAAGAGTCGGGGGCTCTGTAATAAATCTACCTGTATCCTGGCTGGTGTGGCTAAGTGGCTGAGTATCCTCCCATGCATGGGAGGTTGCTGGTTCAATTCTCAATCAAAGCACATGCCAGGGTTGGGGTTGATCTCCAGTACAGAACCTGCAGGAGACAGCTGATGGATGATTCTTTCTCATCACTCTCAGAAAACCATTTCCAGCATGACAGCAGGGCTGCCTCTGGGAATGGCTGAGGGCATTTCCCCAAACCTGAAAAGGGATTATTGCTTGGCTGCCAGAGAGCTCAGGGCATCTTAATCTATTATACATGTTACTGCCTCCTAGTGGCCAAACACTTCAACAGCCATAGGCTAATTCTTCCATTCTGACAATGTTTGTTTGTATCCTTTGAAGTGTATATTTCTGCCTCGCCTCAGGACAAATTGTGTTATTTAAAAGCATGGAGACAGCTGATTCTCACAGCCAGTTGGCCTGGAGGTCAACCCCCCCCCCCCCCCCAGTATTACCTACAACAATCAAGGCTTAACTTCAACAAGACTGCGCACAAAGACCACAAGGGGGTGCACCAAGAAAGCATAAAAAATGCAGAGACAAAGAAACAGGACACAAATGACAGAAATGGAGGAAAGCAAACTGCTGGAGATAGAGTTCAAAACCAAACTTTTAAGGTCTCTCAAGAACTGTCTAGAAGCAGCCAATAAATTTAGTAAGGCCCTCAAAAAAACTGGTGAGACCGCCAATAAATATAGTGAGATCCTCAAGAAATCTAATGAGACCCTCGATGTTGTGATAAAGGACCAATGAGAAATTAAGCATACACAGACTGAAATAAAGAATATTATACAGACTCCCAACAACAGACCAGAGGAGCGCAAGAATCAAGTCAAAGATTTGAAATGCCAAGAAGCAAAAAACACCCAACCGGAAAAGCAAAATGAAAAAAGAAACCGAAAATACGAAGATAGTGTAAGGAGCCTCTGGGACAGCTTCAAGTGTACCAACATCTGAATTATAGGGGTGCCAGAAGATGAGAGAGAGCAAGATATTGAAAATCTATTTGAAGAAATAATGACAGAAAACTTCCCCTACCTGGTGAAAGAAATAGACTTACAAGTCCAGGAAGCCCAGAGAACCCCAAACAAAAGGAATCCAAAGAGGACCACACCAAGACACATCATAATTCAAATGCCAAGAGCAAAAGACAAAGAGAGAATCCTAAAAGCAGCAAGAGAAAGAAAGTCAGTTACCTACAAGGGAATACCCATACGACTGTCAGCTGACTTCTCAACAGAAACTTTGCAGGGCAGAAGGGAGTGGCAAGAAATATTCAAAGTGATGAATACCAAGAACCTACAACCAAGATTACTTTATCCAGCAAAGCTATCATTCAGAAGTGAAGGTCAGATAAAGAGCTTCACAGATAAGAAAAAGCTAAAGGAGTTCATCACCACCAAACCAGTATTATATGAAATGCTGAAAGGTATCCTTTAAGAAGAGGAAGAAGAAGAAAAAGGTAAAGATACAAGTTATGAACAACAAATACACAGCTATCAACAAGTGAATCTAAGAATCAAGTGAATAAATAATCTGATGAACAGTATGAACTGGTGATTATAATAGAATCAGGGACATAGGGAATGGACTGACTATTCTTGGGGGGGAAAGGGGTGTGGGAGATGCAAGAAGAGGCTGGACAAAAATCGTGCACCTATGGATGAGGACAGTGGGTGGGGAGTGAAGGCGGAGGGTGGGGTGGGAACTGGGAGGAGGGGAGTTATGGGGGGAAAAAAGAGGAACAAATGTAATAATCTGAACAATAAAGATTTTATATATATAAAAAAAAAGCATGGGGTCCTGGGATGAGGAGACCTTAGACCTTAGATCTTAGAATTTACTGTAGTTTCCTTCAAACTAAGCTCCTCTGACCCCCAAATGCCTTTCAAAATTATACTTTGTCTCTGGACTCTTTATTAGTCTACACACAGCCTTCTCCAGATTTCCTGAACCCTTTGTAATGATGGAAAAAGGAACCCCGGCATTAATCCCTGATGTTTCCATCTCTCTCCCTCTCTCCTTTAATCTCTGAACTCCATAAAATTATAGATTTTAAAAAGAGTCATGTCCAGACCTCAGTACTGGGCACACCTGTGCCCAACTGCTGTGAGTGTAGGCTGCTCATGGCCTCTGGCTCCCAGGTCTTGTAAGGATTCACTCCCATGGAAGGGAAGCCCCTAGTCAGCCCTGCCCCAGGCATCCCATAAAACCAACCAGGAGGCCTCCAGGGGCACCTCCTCTGCGGATCACTCAATACCCGAATCTCCTGTGATGTCAGGGGAAGCTGGGAATGTTATGCCCAGATTTCAGGATCCCCAAAAAACCACCAGGGAGCCAGCCGAGTCCGATGCAAAAGCAAAGAGTCTTTATTCGAGCTAGCTCGGCTCCCCGACCACACTCACCGACGCAGCGGCAAGCAGCAGAGAGAGAGGGAACTCTGTGTGGAGAGGGATTTTATAGGGGGGTTGGAGTAAGGGGAGGAGAGAGGACTGTGGGCCCTGCCGATTGGCTGGGCGCAAGTCAGTGTCTTGTTACACAGGATGTGGTCATATCTATGGAGTGCACTTCCCTTGATTCTCATTGGTTAGTTTAAAGAAATCCTAGGTGTGGCTAGCAGAGGTTTGGGCTTCCGGGAAGAAGCTCCTTGCTGAGCATATGGCTGCTCAAAAATGGAGGATCTGGGGTAAGATGGAGGGCGTAGCCCTCGCCCTTTCAGGACCACAGCCTGGCTTGGCTCTTCCCCCTGCCACCTCTGTATTTCTCTGGCTGTTTTCCTGAGAGTCCCCCTCACCCCCACTCCACCAGTCCTGTGTGCCTGCATCCCTGTGTCAGGTTCTCCTTGGAAAACTGAGCTAAAACACCTGCACATGCAGGTGCCCAGGAGAGAGCCACACAGATACAACTGTTCATTATCTTCACAGAATGGGCTTTGCATTTGGGAGCACACAGCCCAATGATGAACATCTAGGACGTTTTTGTCATCATGTGACTTTTCTCCCTCGTCAGCTCTGCCACAGTGATGCCAACTCAGTGATGCCACAGTGATGCCACAGTGATATTCCTGATATCAGTGTCGGGGAGACCAAAGTCCCAGACACAGACGGGCCGCTGGACAGGGATCACATCTTTTGCGTAGGAGATTCGGCAGTGGAATCAGAACCCTCAAAGGTCCTCAGTCAGCGATGGCTCCCTGCAAATCTTCATAGGGTCATTGCTTACACAATACCCGTGTCATAACTCAGAAAAAAATTATGGCTTATGAGAGCATTAGCATTACCTTGTCACTTCCCTTTGAATGTTAAATCTAATCAGCTCAGAGATTTCTCACTCAAGGGCTGCTTCCAGAAGCTGACAGCAAATATCATAGTAAGGGTGCAGGAACAGGAGCACCATAGGCTGTGTGCTCTATGCCTGTCAGCTTTGCTATTTAATTCCCAAGAGAGGCTTTTCCCAGGAATGCAAGGTTGGGATAATGGTTGAAAATCAATCAATACAATTAAGCGTATCAAGGATTAAAAATGAAAATATCATATGATCATCTCCAAAGACTAGAAAAAAACATGTCACAAAATTCAGTTACCTATTGAGGATATTTTGAAAACTCTCAGCAAAAGGGGATATAAGATAATTTGTCAACATGATAAAGGCCCATCTCAAAAAATCCTAGAGCCAAACAGAAACACAAAAACAAAAACAAAAAGAAAAAATCATCCTAGAGCCAAATTCACACTTAATCAGGAAGGATGGAATGCTTTCTCCACGGATCAGGCACAAGGCAAGGCAAGAAAGAAAAGCCGAACAAATAAGAAAGGAAGAAAGAACTGTCCTTACTTGCAAACAACTTAGACATGTCTAGAGAAAAGCTTACAGACTCCACACCCACACACCCTGAACTGCGTGAATGCAGCAGAGGAACAGCATAAAGATCAATATATAACCTGAACTGGTTTGGCTCAGTGGATGGAGCATAGGCCTGGGGACTGAAAGGTCCCAGGTTTGATTCTTGTCAAGGGCATGTACCTTGGTTGCGGCACATCCCCAGTGGGAGGTGTGTAAGAGCGGCTGATCGATGTTTCTCATCGCTGTTTCTAACTCTCTATCCCTCTCCATTTCTCTCCTTCAAAAATCAATAAAATAAATTTATTAAAATATCATATATAAAAGTCCAGTGGATTTCTATGCCAGCTTTGAGTAACAGACAATTGAAAATAAAATTCCATTTGCAGCAGCATCCAAAAAGCATGAAATACTTAGGGATAAATGTAATAAAATATGGCCAAGACCCATATTAAAAACTATAAAACAGACTGACAGAAGTTAAGGGACCTACATAAATGGAGAGATATTGAATGGCTTGATACAGTTAAGGTGTCAATTTCCATAAATCTACAGATTCAATCCCAATCAAAATTCCATTGGCCCTTTTTACAATATTTGTAGAATTGAGAGTCTTATTTTATTTCTGCTTGGTCTTTAATAAGAACTGTTGATGGCCCCGTTTCCTTTGTGTGTTTTTTTATGTATTGAATTTATCTATTTATTAATTTTTATTCATTGAATTTACTGGCTAACAAAATTGTAGGGGTTTCTGGTGCACAAATCTACAGCACATCACCAGTACACCATATTGTGTGTTCTCCACCCCAAGCCAAGTCTCCATCCATCACCATTTATCACTTCGGTGACAAGGCTCTGTTAGTGCCGGTCCATCAGTTGTAACAAACGTACTGCCCAGTGGGGAGTGTGGGGTGTGTTGAGGGTGTGGGTAGTGGGGAGGCTGTGAGTGTGTAGTAGCAGGGGTCTAGGGGAACTCTCTACCTTCTGCTCAATTTTTCTGTGAAGCTGAAACTGCTCTGATAAATAAAATCTAATTTTTAAAACATTTGTATTGATCTCATAGAGGAAGGGGGAGGGATTAGAGATAGAAACATCACCGATGAGAGTGAATCATTGATTGGCTGCCTCCTGTAGGCCCCACACAGGGGATTGAGCTGGCAAAGGGGGTATATGCCCTGACTGGGAACTGAACCATGACCTAGTTCATAAGTCAACGCTCAACCACTGAGGCACACCAGCTAGGCCATAAAGTCTACTTTTAAAAAGCTAGCTATAATATGTCCAGCTCTAAAATTTTATTATTCTAAATGATTTTTTTCAGTTTTCTATATGTACTACTATAATTTTATTTGTTTATTCATTCATTTTTAAATTTAATCCTCACTAAAGGTTATTTATCCATTGATTTTTGGGGTTAGTAGAAGGGAGAGAGAGCGACAGAAACACCAATGGCAGAGAGATATATGGATTGGCTGCCTCCTGTATACCTCTGATCAGCCCTCATGACCAGCCCCAGGAGCCTACAACCCAGGTATGTGTTCTTGACCAAAATAAAACCCAGGATTCTTCACTTCCCAAACTGACACTATCCACTGAAAAAATACTGTCAAGGGTATTATTCTCAATGTATTTAGGGAAGAAACAATTCCTGGTCACTGATCTTGAAAACCAGTTTTAAAGTTTGATTTGAGTCTTCCAACACAGTTAAACAGTTTTAAGGCAATATGAAAGAGCACTCTTTAAAAGTAATAAAATTCTGTTATCATTTTAAAAGGCACTTTTACATAAATCACCTAACATTTATATATATCACCACAGACATTTACATAAATCCTCACAAAAATATTTATACTCAAGTAGCATCTACATAATAGCAGATTTTAAAAATGCTCAATAGTACAGCCCTGCTTTCAACACTAACATGTCATATAGTCTGAGCAGCCAGTGGAAGAGGTATCCTGAGTGTAGCGAGCAGCTATAGGGTCAAGCCTCAGGCTTACTTGTGGCAGGGCCACAAACTTACTTGTGGCAGAGCTCTCCTACCACAATTAACCCTGATCTTGTAGCCCTCCTTAATTCCTTCCTAAGTAGCTAATGTGCTGTGGGAGGTGCAGCAAGTGTTGTCAAAACAGGAACATTTGTATACAAGTTTATCTACTCTTATTTTAATCAGACTATAAAATAAAGCATCAGCTTGCAGGCTGGGTGTTTTGTGTCCTCATCCAGGCATGGGAGATCTACCGAGCACCAGCTGTATTCTCTTGTCTGTCTTTTCTTCAATCCTTCACTGCCCTTCCTCAGGTTCACCCTTGGCCACGCTGGTGAGGCACACCTGAGGTCTGCAAGTGTTTTTTTCTGATAACCACCAGGGATGAATCCAATCTTTACTCAATAATGCCAACTCCTACCCATCACTCCCACCTCCCAACCCCCACCCGTACCCCAAGGCTGACTGCTACAGCTGTTTGGGTGAAGCAGAATCAGGGAGGCTCCATGCAGAAGCTAAGTCCCAGTGGGTGGCTTGTGCTGGGCTCTCTTCCCTCACCTCAGGAGTAGAGCATGAGACTGAGGGGGAAGAATGTTGGGGGCTTCTGCTGGGAGGGAAAAATAAGGAAACACTCATTTATTGAGCTCTTACTCTATGCCAGGCCCAATGCCAAGCCCTCACCATGCACCATCTCTTTGGATTTTACAAGCATCCACTAAGCTGGGTGAGCACCATGATCCTCATTTTTCAGGGCAACTGAGTTCTTGCCTAAGGTCCCCCTACCCAAAAGTACCAGCCCCTGAAACCTGAGCTTAGAGTCTTCATTTGGGTGCTCTTTGATTAGGGTCACTGTGATGGGTTAATTTTATGTGTCAACTTGAAGGTGCTAAGGGTTGCTCAGTTACCTGGTACAACTATTCGGGGTGTGAATGAAGGGGGTAAGCTTTTGAATCAGTAGATGAGTAAGGAGATCTTACAGTGCTGGTGGGCTCCCTCCAATTTCTGGGGAACCAAGAGGAATAGAAAGAGGAAAAACTGTTGAATTGTCTCTACTTTGGCTGAGATGTCCATCTTTACACACACACACACACACACACACACACACACACACACACACACAGACATGCACACACATTCACACACACAGACACATACATTTAATTTCAGGGAGGTAGGAGAGAGATAGAAATATCAGTGATGAGAGAGAATCACTAACCAGATGCCTTGTGCAGCACAGCATGTGCCTTGACAGAGAATAGAACCATGACCCAGTGGGGACCCCCACCCTGAAGGGGCTGTGACCAGCTGCAAACAGCCATCAGCCCCTCACCCAGGCTGGCCAGGCACCCCAGTGGGACCCCCACCCTGATCCAGGACACCCTTCAGGGCAAACCAGCCAGCCCCACCCATGCACCAGGCCTCTGTCCTATATAATAAAAGGGTAATATGCAAACTGACCCTAACAGCAGAACCACTGGGAATGACTGGTCACTATGACACACACTGACCACCAGGGGGCAGATGCTCAATGCAGGAGCTGCCCCCTGGTTGTCAGTGCACTCCCACAGGGGGAGCTCTGCTCAGCCACAAGTCAGGCTGATGGCTGCCAGCACAGCGGTGGTGGTGGGAGCCTCTCCAGCCTCCTCAGCAGCGCTAAGGATGTCTGACTGCAGCTTAGGTCTGCTCCCTGCTGGTAAGTGGACATTCTCCAAGGGCTGCCAGGCTGCCAGAGGGATGTCTGACTGCCAGCTTGGGCCCGATCCCCCAGGGAGCGGGCCTAAGCCAGCAGGTGGCATCCTCTGAGGGGTCCCAGACTGCAAGAGGGCATAGGCTGGGCTGAGGGACCCCCCCTGAGTGCACAAACTTTTGTGTACCAGGCCTCTAGTAATATAATAATATTTAGTACATGGGAAGCTTCCCAATTCATTCCCAACTCATCATTAACATAAGGCAGGTATCAAATTCAGACAAGATATCACACACATGCACATTCACAAAGAGGGGGAGCTCACCTATCAATATAGATGCAAAAAGATAAATATCAAATAAGTATATTAAAATAATAATACATATTTAAAATCTTTATTGTTGAAAGTATCACATATGGCCCCCTTTTCCCCCATTGGCCTCTTCTAGCCAGCCCCCAAAATAATAATACATTTAGACTCTGAAAAGTTTATGTGAAGAGCAAAATAATTCAATATTAGGGATTGTAAGAATGAAATATAATACATTGAAAGAAAAAAGAAGGAAAATCACATAATCATCTTTAAAAGATATTGAAAATGTGATAAAACTCAACAACCATTCTTGTTTTTAGAAAAAATTAAAATTAGGCATCCAGAAATACAAGACTTTCCTAAACCTATGAGACAATGACTACAGAAATCACCAAAAAAAGTTGATGGAATTTGCCACATAAAAATGGGAAATTTTTATATCACACAAGAGAGAATAAGTAGAGTTAAAAGATAAGCAAAAGACTAATAGAAAATATTTTAAAATAATTTTAAGATAACAAAGAATTGTTATCCATAAAATTTTAAGTGTCCTAAAAACTAAGTATATGACAAACTTGTAACAAAAAATCAGCAAAGGACATAAGCAGATGGCCTCCAAAAGAATTCTAAATGGATAATAAGTATATGGGGGGGAGCATAACCTCGCTAATAATTTTGACTATTGTTATATCACTTTCCCCAAAATATTGTAAATACTAATAACTTGAAAATTTGCAGACATATAGGAGGAAAGGAGCACTTTCTTACATGTTGATGGTGGGTGGTGTTAAAACTTTTTAATGAGGCAATTTGGTAGCAGTTACCAAGATTTTAAATAAATTGGATCCAGCACATTCCATTCCTAATAATATTTCCTACAGAATAATGGCATATGTGCCCAAAGAAATATGGATACTTTTTTAATTTCTTTCAAAAGTGAAAATTTAGAATCTACCTATTTAGGAACATTAAGAAAGATTAAATAAGTGATGGTACATCTATATCATGGAATACTGGAAAACTGTATAATTATTTAAAGGACTGAGACAGAGCCTTAGCTGGTTTGGCTCAGTGGATGAGTGACCCTGCATACTGAAGAGTCCTGGGTTCAATTCCAGTCAAGGACATATGCCCAGGTTGCGGGCTCAATCCCCAGTAGAGGGTGTGTAGGAGGCAGCCAATCGATGATTCTCTCTCATCATTGATGTTTCTATCTCTTTCTCCCTCCCCCTTCCTCTCAGAAATCAATAAAAATATATTTAAAAAAATAAAGGACTGAGACAGATGCATAGGTAGTGGGATGGAAATAGCTCCAAGATACACAGTGTACAAATCAAAAAAGATTCTATTTTATACTTAATTTCTTACCATTCTCGGTCCTGTTTCCCTCAGTATCTTATCAGTTTCCCCTGGAACAGTTCCTTCATAAATCACTTGCACATGAATCTTCATCTCAAGGTCTGTTTCTAGACCAATCAACCAAAGACAGACTCCTACAGGAGTATGATGGAATGGTAGGGAAATCTCCACATTTACCCTTGAGGGCTACTGAACAGAACCAGCACAAGATCTCCCTGTTAAATGAAACACTCCCCTGTGTCCACAGGAAAATGACCAAACATGTGTGAAAGGTTACATAGCAAATCATGAAAAATTGGTTATCCCTGGGAGTTAGGATTGAGGGGAGGTGAACAGGGATTTTTACCTTTTATTTTGCACTAGAGGCCCGGTGCACAAATTCGTGCACCAGTGGGGTCCCTCGGTCTGGCCTGTGGGATCAGGCCGAAACCGGCTCTCCAACATCCACCGAGGGGTCCCAGATTGTGAGAGGGTGCAGGCCAGGCCGAGGGACCCCACTGGTGCACGATCAGGGCTGGGGAGGGACATGGGAGGTTGGCCAGCCAGGGAGGGACCACGGGAGGGCTCCAGGGCATGCCTGGCCCATCTTGCTCAGTCCCAATTGGCCGGACCCCAGCAGCAAGCTAACCTACCAATCAGAGCATCTGCCCCCTGGTGGTCAGTGCACATTATAGTGAGCAGTTGAGAGGCCTTAGCACATATTAGCATATTATGCTTTGATTGGTTGAACAAACAAACAAATGACTGGACACTCAGCATATTAAGCTTTTATTATATAGGATACTTCTGTATCATCTGAATTTTATAATGAGCATGAGTTCAAATGTTACAGATGTCACTGCCATTTTATGTGTTTAACAGTCTTCAAACTTGGAACTGGGTCTGGGTTATACTGGTAATGCACAAAACCTTCCCAAGGGACATAGGGGCACCAGGAACTTTAAGAAAATCAATTTCTAGATCCTAACTTCCATATGTACTCTTTTTAAAAATAATTATACTGACCCCTTTTTAGCCTGCCTTTGAAAAATTACATTTCTCTCACTTTACTTCTGCCCCATCCTAAATATTACTATAGTGTATTTCTCCCAGAACATTAAAATACCTGGGGTGACAAAATAAGAATAATTAGAAATAATTTGAACTAATGACTAGGTAATAACTTCTTTAGCATGACAGGTTGTTGCTTTCCAGTTTTTTGCTTTCAACAAACAGGAGTACCTAATTGGATTATCAGCTAATAGATCATTAAAATTTATTTTTATGAAATATGACTGCCCTATATTTGGCATATATCTCAGAAAGAGTTAAAAGAATTGAGTATTATACATTTAACAGAATTCCTTCTAGTCCCATCTACTTATTTATGAAAATGTATCAGTACTTATATCTAAAAGAGAAAACAAATAAAAATAGACTTGATATTGAATTCTCTTCATGGAATGAATTAATATTCATCCAGAAAAATAAATTAACTAGAAAAAAATCCCTAGCCATTTTATCAAGGATCCACTTTTAATAAACTTTTACTTTGAATGTTTAATAATTATTTATTAAATTGTATACTAGATTTATAGTGTTTTTGGTTAATTGTGTCCTCATAATATCTGACAGATAATCCAAAAAAGGAAGAATTTTTTTTTTAAAAAGTAATGATTAATGATTATAGCCATTTTTAAAATTAATTTTGGCTCATATACATATTTCTGTAATGGAGAAATATAGTATAAAATTTTGTGAGAGAAGTGGAATAAAAATTCAATTTCAAAGAAAAAGATATTAAACCCTGCTGTTAAAAAAGAGTTTGAACATTTACTTTTAAATTCATAATGGTCGGGATCAAATAACTATGATAGTCTACATACTGATACTCTCTAGGATATATTTGTTTCTAAGAATAATGTAACAATTTTATTTTGAAAAGTTTAGTTAATGGTAGCTAGCAAATTTTTATAAAGTAAGCATAATTCCATGTTCACAGCAGTGTTCCAGAATGTAGGGCTTATATTATAGAGTTCCAACCTCTACAGAAATAAGGATGGATCATCTGATGTTTTGAAAGAGAGGGAGAATCTCAAGTTATTTTAGTCACTACCAAGAGCGAACAGTCTCTTCTAGGATGTGGGTTCTTCAGGTGATAGATTTGGGTACCAGGGTGACCTTACTAAGCTGTGTTTGAAGTTAGCAGATTGTAGCACTAAAGGGGCAAGAAATAGCTGAGCAGGTTAGGAAGAAAGTAGTCAGGGAGCATTGTGCTCTGGAAACAAGAAAAGGGGTCTGCTTTCTCTGACTTTAGACTATGCTGCTTGGAACTTGGATGATCTTTCATTATGTGCTTTGAACCCACTCTTTACTTCGTTAACTCCTGAAAAGACTGTTATGCTATTTCATAGAATGCTGAAATTAAGATTTTTAAAAATTCCTTTATATTGAAACTAGAGGCCCAATGCATGAAATTCATGCAAGGAGCTTGGCCCCTTCTGCCTGGCGGCTGCCTCTGCCTTGGCCTTGGCTCTACCTCCACCTCCACCGCTTCATCTGGAAGGTCGTCCAGAAGGATATCCGGAAGGACATCTGGTCTAATTAGCATATTATGCTTTTATTATTATAGATAATTATATTAAGAAACCCAAACAGACATTACCTTAGGAATCCAAAAATTGCCACACAGATTCACTCAGTACCTGGACAACCAGCAGAGGAATATCCTTCCTTTTTTAAATTTTTTTATTTCTCAGTTACAGTTGACATTCACTATTACATTAGTACCCGATATACAGCATAGTGGTTAGATATCTGTATGACTTACAAAATAATCCCCTGATAAGCCTAGTACCCACCTGACACCATACAGAGTTATTACAATACCAGAGGGTTAGGATCCCTAGGCTTAGCTGCAATCAGGGCCATGTCCGCCACCCAGCAATGCTCCTCCACTTCCGTGGCCCCTGCCCTGGGAACCTCCACACTCACAGTCCCCACCCTGCCAGGCTCCTTGGCATCAGCTGCCCATGCCCTGCGACACTCTGCAGCCCCACGAAGCTCCACGCTAACTAACAGCCCCCACCCCACGACGCTCCTCGGCCTCTGCTGCCCATGCCCCGGATGCTTTTCTGCCTCAGCCACCCTGCAAAGCTCCACACTCACAGCCCCCACCCTGCTCCTCCACCTCGCCTCCGCCGCCCCACAACGCTCCATGCTTGCCGCCCCCGCCCGGTGACGGTGACGCTCCTCTGCCTCAGCCACCCCTGGGAAGCTCCAAGCTAACATGCCCAGCCCCGTGAGGCTCCTTGGCCTCAGCCGCCACTGGGAAGCTCCTCCACTTCAGCTGCCCCGTGAAGCTCCATGCTCACAGCCCCCCCCCCCGCCTGCCCCGCGAGGCTCCTCAGCCTCTGTGGCCCTGCACCGCCATGCCATGAGAGCTGGACCGATCCTTTGGTCATTTGGGCCCACAGCTCCCTTGTGGGAAACTGTTTATTGCCTTCACTATCTGATAAGCATAGACAGAGAACTCCCCGAAACCCCCCGAAGGCTGGGTGCCTTTGAAGCCCTAGCAAAGCTCGGAGCTAGGCGCCACCTCTGTTTGTCCAGACAGTGGTAGCTGAAACTACTCCCCCATTTATTTATTTATTTATTTATTTATTTAAATATATTTTATTGATTTTTTACAGAGAGGAGGGGAGAGGGATAGAGAGTTAGAAACATCGATGAGAGAGAAACATCGACCAGCTGCCTCCTGCATGCCCCCTACTGGGGACGTGCCCGCAACCAAGGTACATGCCCTTGACCAGAATCGAGCCTGGGACCCTTGAGTCCGCAGGCCGACGCTCTATCCGCTGAGCCAAACCGGTCAGGGCAAATCCTTGCTGATGGGCTAGTCTGCTTGTTACTAGGGGGTCACCTGCCTAAGGGCTACTCCAGATCAATAAAAGATTAGAGCAGCCTGAGCATGGGTGAAAGTCCCTCTCCTTGAGTTGGACTTGCCCGCCTGGACCTCCAATATTGCAAAATTATCTCGTGTCTTTTTCTCTCATTTGTTGTGCGGCTCCTCTTTCAGATACCGAACCCTACTCCACCCGGGACATGGAAGGAAACACTCAACACTCTCTCCTCCTGCCACCACACCACGGGCGGCCTAGGTCCCACAGCTCGCACTCCCTCAGCTCCCTAGCCTGCTGTTTGGGGTCCTCTCTCCAGTCGTTTCAGTCATCACCTCACCTACCTTTTTATATATATTAGGATTATTGACTATATTCCCTATGCTGTACTTTATACTCCCATGACTATTCTGTAACTGCCAATTTGTATTTCTTCTTTATTTTTTAATATATTTCATTGATTTTTTTACAGAGAGGAAGGGAGAGGAACAGAGAGTCAGAAACATCCATGAGAGAGAAACATCGATCAGCTGCCTCCCGCACACTCCCCACTGGGGATGTGCCCACAACCAAGGCACATGTCCCTGACGGGAATCAAACCCGGGACCCTTCAGTCCTCAGGCCAAGGCTCCATTCACTGAGACAAACCGGTCAGGGCCAATTTGTACTGCTTAATATCTTCACCCAGCCCCCCCCCTCCGCCCCCCCACCCCCACCCCCGCCCACTGACAGCTATTTCCAAAAACGTTCCGTAATCATATATAAAAACTTTAGTACACACAAAAATCTGGTTCCCCTCCATAATCATTAATACTTGTTGATAACTTAATATGTACCAGGCACTGTGCTAAGCACTTTACATAGAATATAATGTTAATCCTCATGATCCTATGTGAAAGGTACTATTTTATTGTCATTTTACAGATAAGGAAACTTAGACCCAGAGCACTGAAGTAACTTGCTCCAAGTCACACAGCATTAATACCCAGAATGTCAACTTGTGTTTATAAATGAAAGACCTGGGATTTGCTGGGATTTGCCATGCTGTTAGCGCTTGAAAGCAATTTACATTTTCATTGTAATTTATCATCCACTAGCAGCTCTTGGGAAAATGTATTTCATAAAATTATTCTCCATGATCCATAATGTAGCTGGATGTTTAAAAGTAATTATTGTGCCCTAGATGCTTTGGCTGAGTGGATAGAGCATCACCCTGAAGACTGAAGGGTCCCAGGTTCCATTCTGGTCAAGGACACATGCTCGGGATTGCAGGCTTGATCCCGGTGTGGGGTGTTCAGGAGGCTGATCAAGGATTCTTTCTCATCATTTATGTTTCTATCTCTCTCTCCCTCTCCTTTTCTCTCTGAAATCAATAAAAATATTAAATAAATAAATAAAAATAATAATTGTGATAAATGTTTGCATGTTAAAAATAGTAAGCTGAACTTCCTGTTTTGTAATTTTCATTTTCAAGCATGTACTTCTGCAAACCAGTAGTCCTTTTCCTCTTTCTATTTCTCATTTTTCCATGGGGGCATGGCCATATTATTACAAATGAAATAATTGATCAGAGATGCCTTCAAAATGCAACTTTTAAATTTTCTTTTAAAAATCTGCTCAGAAAAGGGCAAATGGGGGCTACTCCAAAATTATACCCTGGGGTCAGGAAATAAGTACAAATTATCCAAGTTAGTTTAAAAATTTTCCTGAAAGCAAGAAGCCAAGAATTAATTATAATATAGTTAAGGAGGTTTATCAAGCATTTGTGCTAACAGCAGTAGGGAGAAAAGTCAGGGTTCATTCAAAACTGACTCTATATTTCAGGGACTGCCCATTACACTATAAGCTTTTTAAGGGCCAAGGCGTGTGTGTTTTTACAGGGATGTATCCCTACCTCTTAGGAAAAGGTCTCGAATGTAAAAAATGTTCAGTATATATTTGATGACTTTATTCATTTCTCTCATGTATTACCATACTAAAAAATGATCATATTGGTTGCCCAAAGATGGTATTAATTGCATCATTTCATCATTCCTCCTTACTGAATATTATCTACACTAATAAAAGAGAAACATTCAAATTGGTGTCACTCCGCTACCCTTCCCATTGGCTAATCAGGGAGATATGTAAATTAACTGCCAGCCAAGATGGCGGCCGGCAGCCAGGCAGCTGATGCGAACAGGGAGGCTTGCTTGCTTCAGTGACGGAGGACTCCAACGTTCCCCGCCTGACTTGCCGGCCTCTCAGCTGCAACTCTAAGCAACTATGTTGCAAATATAGAAGCTAAACAAAACCCCAGAAACCTGCTTTACTCAGCCGGGCTTCAGCCAGCCGGACCACAGCATTGTATCAAATACAGAAGGTAAACAAAGGCCAGAAACCTGCTTTCAGCAGCCGAGGCCTCAGAGCTAAAGCTGGCCCAGAATTAAAAAAAAGAAGAAAAAAAAAAGGAGCGGTTGGGAGCTTCAGTCACCCGCCAGCCTGAAAACGGCCCTCAGCCCCTCACCCAGACTGGCCAGACACCCCAGTGGGGACCCCCACCCTGACCCAGGACACCCTTCAGGGCAAACCAGCCGGCCCCCACCTGTGCACCAGGCCTCTATTCTATATAGTAAAAGGGTAATATGCCTCCTGGCACCTGGATCAGTGGGGCTGCGAGGCTTCCCGGCACCGGGATCAGCGTGACAGGGGGCAGCACCCAAACCCCCTGTTCGCCCTGCGGCTCTGTGTGTGACAGGCTGCGGAGCCCCAACCCCCTGATTGGTCCTGCTCTGTGTGTGACAGGGTGCAGTGCCCCAACCCCCCCACCCCATGGGCCCTGCTCTGTGTGTGACAGGGTAGAGCCATAACCTCCCCATCAGCCCTGCCCTGAGTGTGAGAGTGGAGGCCCCCCAAACCCCTGATTGGCCCTGCTCTGTGGGTGATAGAGGGCGGCACCCCAACCACCCCCCGCCACGGGCCCTTCTCTGTGTGTGATCGGGTAGAGCCATAACCTCCCCATCGGCCCTGCCCTGAGTGTGACAGGTGGCGGTGCCCCAACTCCCCTATTGGCCCTACTCTGTGAGTGACAGGAGGGAGCTCCTCAACCCCCTGATTGGCCCTGCTCTGTGCGTGACAGTGGGGAGCTCCCCAACCCCCTGATGGGCCCTGCTCTGTGCATGACAGAGGGGAGCTCCCCAACCCCCTGATTGACCCTGCTCTGTGCGTGACATGGTACAGAGCCCCAACCCCCCTGATGGGCCCTGCTCTGTGAGTGACAGGGGGCAGCGCCCCAACCCCCTGATTGGTCCTGCTCTGTGCATGACAGGGGGTGGTGCTGCAACCTCCCCATCGACCCTGCCTTGAGTGTGATGGGGCGGTGCCCCAACCCCCCAATCGGCCCTACCCTGAGCTTGACTGAGGGTTGCATCGCAACCTCCCAATCTGCCCTGCTCTTTGCATGACAGGGGAAGGCACTCCAACTCCCCAATCGGCCCTGCTCTGAGCCCGACCAGGGGCTGCACCTAGGGATTGGGCCTGCCCTCTACCACCCAGGAGCAGGCCTAAGCCAGCAGGTCGTTATCTCCCGAGGGGTCCCAGACTATGAGAGGGCACAGGCCGGGCTGCGGGACCTCCCCTCCCCAGCAAGTGCACAAATTTTTGTGCACCAGGCCTCTAGTTATATATAATAGTGATATCCTCTAAACAATACTACCTTCATGCTTACCACTTTCTGCTCATCTGAGACACAAGATGACTGTAGTATTGTCAAGGGAAACAATAAAAAAGAGCATGTTTCTAACATCTGCTCCAGTACAAATTATCTCACAATACTACTCACAGGCTGGTCCCCAGGCTGTGAAATGTTTGTTGCCAGTCCATGACAAAACTACTGTATTTTTACATGTAATTGTTAGACTGAAAATTGAGGGGCATCTTATACACGGATGTCAGCTGAGTAGGGAGCCCCACGGGTGTGTAGCTGCCCATACCTTGTCAAACAGGCTTCTTCCAATCACAAGCCTTATTGTTACTGACGTCAGCTGATGCCCTAATTGGAAGTGGAGGTGGAGGTGGAGGTGGAGAATGCACAGATGCAACAGGGACCCCAGGGTTCTGAGCCCATAATGATGTCAAAAAATAAAAAGATAAACACCGGTAAGCAATTGTCTTACTCTGCAAAATTCAAACTGGATGTAATCCGCTGTGCAAAAAAGCATGGACATAGAGCTGCAGAGAGACAACTTGGAACTCCTCCCACTGATGTATGATCAGACAGTGGAGAAAACAGGAAGAACAACTCCTTAAGATGCCAAAAAAGAAGAAGGCCTTCAGGGGAAAACCAGCAAAATGTTTAAAATATTGATTTCTTAATTTGGGGTTGGAAAAGTGGGGGACATCTTATACATGGGGGCACCTTATACATGGAAAAATATGGTTCAGAAACTGAGGAGTAAGCAAATAGAAATCTCTTTAGCAATTTTACATTGCTACATCTAAAAATTCATTTGTGCCCTAACCGGTTTAGTCAGTGGCTAGAGCGTCGGCCTGCGGACCAAGAGGTCCCAGGTTCAATTCCGGTCAAGGGCATGTACCTTGGTTGCGGGCACATCCCCAGTAGAGGTGTGCAGGAGACAGCAGATTGATGTTTCTAACTCTCTATCCCTCTCAGACCAGTGCGCCACGGGACCCAGGATCAAGTCCCCGCCCCCCCTGCGCACCTCGCCATGCATGCAGCCACACCCACCTTGAAGACAGTTGTGGACAGAGATAAGAATAGTTTCTTGCCCTAACCTTTCCTTCTCAGGAGCACTTAAATTGACCTTCGTTGGAAGAAGAGAATTGAACAGAGCAACACTTAGTTGTTCCCATGAAGAAATCAAATACAACACTTACTTGTTCCCCTGAAGAAGTCATATGATGTTCAGCGGTGCCTTATTTTATAATAGAGATATCTCCACCTTATCTGCTAGATACTGGCATAATGCAGCAAAACAATCCACCCTGAAACTCGATGGCATAAAACAATAATTTCTCTTTGCTCGCACATTTGTGGTTTCACTAAGGGTTGGCTGATCTGGGTTAGTCTAAAATGGACTCGGGTGCCACACTGCAGATTCAGTCCAGGTGAGCTCCATGTGTTTTTAATCTTCTTCTTCTTATGGTTCAGAAGCACAAGAGGGAAGATGGAAACAGATGCCTCTAAAGGATTTGGCTAAACACTGTCACTTCCCTTCACATTTCATGGGCCAAGGCAAACAACGTGGCCAACCCCAGAAAGAATCTTTTGCAGCTAGTGGGAATAAATAACTACACTTGGAAAAGGGAATGGGTATAAGTAAGGGTGACAAATTGAAAAACTTTCTAGACCCATTAAGAGTCTTACTAGAATTTTTGTTGTTAATTATCACCTGAGGATATTTTTTTCCATTACTATTCAGAATGGGAGAGAGAGAAAGAGAAACATCGATGTGAAAGAGACACATTGATTGTATGCCTCCCACATACTTCCCAACTGGGGGCAGGGAACAAATTGCAACCCAGGTATGTGCCCTTGACCAGGAATCAAACCTGTGATCCTTCGGTGCATGAGGCCATGCTCTAACCATTGAGCACACTGGCTAGGGCTGGAATTTTTTTTAATCTTTATTGGTGAGAGTATTACAGATGCTCCCCTTCTCTCCTATGGACCCCCTCTACCCACATCCTGCCTTGCCCCAGGCCTTCACCACCCTATTGTCTGTGTCCATGGGTAATGCATATATGCATATAAATTCTTTGGTTAATCTCTTCCCCCCGCCCCCCCCACCTCCCTTCCCTCTGAGATTTGTCAGTCTGTTCCATGTTTCCATGTCTCTGGTTCTATTTTATTTATCAGTTTATTTTGTTCATTACATTCCTTGTTCATTTATTTTGATTTTTTAGATTCAATTGTTGATATATATGCCATTTTATTTATTTATGCCATTTATTTTTTTTTTGCAATTTTACTGTTCATATTTTCACCTTTTTTCTTCTTCTTAAAGAAGACCCTTTAACATTTCATGTAATACTGGTTTGGTGGTGATGAACTCCTTTAGCATTTTCTTGTCTGTGAAGCTCTTTTTTTTTTTTCATCTTCACCCAAGGAATGAGGATATTTTTCCATTGATTACTAGAGAGAGAGAAACATCAATGTGAGAGAGACACATTGATTGGTTGCCTCCTGCACAAACCCTGAGTGGGGTTGGGATCAAACCCGCAACCCAGGTATGTACCCTTGAGAGGGAATTGAACCCGTGATCTTCAGATGTGCAGGCCGATGTTCTAACCATTGAGCACACGAACAGGGTTATGAAGATCTTTATCTGACCTTCAACCTGAAATGATAACTTTGCTGAATAAAGTAGTCTTGGTTGTAGGTCCTTGCTATTCATCACTTTGAGTATTTCTTGACACTCCCTTCTGGCCTGAAAAGTTTCTGTTGAGAAATCAGCTGACAGTCGTATGGGTATTCCCTTGTAGGTAACTGAGTTTCTTTCTCTTGCTGCTTTTAAGATTCTCTCTTTGTCTTTTGCTCTTGGCATTTTTATTATGATGTGTCTTGGTGTGGTCCTCTTTGGATTCCTTTTGTTTGGGGTTCTCCGCGCTTCTTGGACCTGTAAGTCCATTTCTTTCACCAGGTGGGGGAAGTTTTCTGTCATTATTTCTTCAAATAGGTTTTCAATATCTTGCTCTCTCTCATCATCTGGCACCCCTATAATTCTGATGTTGGTACGCTTGAAGCTGTCCCAGAGGCTCCTTACACTATCCTCGCATTTTTGGATTCTTTTTTCATTCCGCCCCTCCGGTTGGGTGTTTTTTGCTTCCTCGCCTTTCAAATCATTGACTTGATTCTTGCGCTCCTCTGGTCTGCTGTCGGGAGTCTGTATAATATTCGTTATTTCAGTCCGTGTATGCTTAATTTCTAGTTGGTTCCCCATCATAACATCGAGGATCTCATTAGTTTTCTTGTAGATCTCATTAAGTTTATTGGCGGCTTCTAAACAGTTCTTGAGAGACCTTAAAAGTGTGGTTCTGAACTCTATATCTTCCATTGACAATTTTGTCCTGTTTCTTTGTCTCCGCATTTTGTTATGCTTTCTTGGTGCACCCCCTAGTGGTCTTTGTGCGCAGTCTTGTAGTTAAGCCTTGATTGTTGTAGCTAATACCAGGGAGGGTTTGACCTCCAGGCCAAGTGGCTGTGAGAATCAGCTGTGTCTGCAGTGAGAGAACTTCTGTCCTCTAGGGAGGTACTAATCTAGCCTTTGCCTGAGGCTATCTGGCAAATGCCTCTGTGCAGGGCTTGGGCGGGACAGGTCACACAGGATCAACAGGGTGGGCCAGAGAGAGCAGTTATGGCGGCTCTCAGTCCTGTCCCCAGGGGCTCTGCCTCTCTGAGTCCCAGCAACCGCTGCAAACCTCAGAGAGAAAGCTGCACTCGCTCTGACCAAAGCCAGACAGTCCCGCTTCTCCCGTTTGAGTCTGGGTCCCTAAAGACTCGCCCGTATCTGGAGCTCAGAGTCTGTGACTCCCTACCAATTGAAAACGCCAACCGCGCCCTCTGCAGCCAGCCTGCTCCACGCACTCCGCACCTCAGAATTTGACTTCAGCACTGCGCCTCCTCTGAGTGTCCGTATGCGTTTCTCTTTCCTCCTAGTTGTAGGACTTCTACTCAGCCAGCGTTCCTGTGGTTCTGGGTGATGTCCGTTCCGTCTTTTAGTTTCACTTTTGAAGTAGTTGTTCAAAGCAGCAAACTCCGGCGTTAACCTATGCCGCCAACTTGGTTCTCCTCTTGCTGTTTCTACACCAACCACTCAGGGGTGATCAGGGAAAGCCTTAGCCAGCTGTGAAAACGGCTGGCTGACCGAGAAGAGGCTAGAAAGGCTAAAGGCAATTGGTATGAGAATTTATTTTCCTGATCCCCCTGGCTAACTACCCTGCTCTCCTCCTTGGCAGGACCAGTCGTTCTGCTCATCTAGGGCTCATATTTGGCCCCTGCATTGCCAGATGCCTCCTCAATTTCATACAAAATCAAATACAGGCTGTAAAGTTAATGGTTTTATACACACAATACTCCAGAATCTTAGAGGTGAACGCTGAATCACAGATTTGATTCCCAATAAGACCAGTAGGGAATGTACTGGGCTGCATATCGGAGAGCGCTGTCCTGTCTGTTCCTGGAAAAGACGGAGAGGAAGGTACTGACATCAGGTCAGGCCTTGAGATATGGTCTCATGGTCCCTCCTCAATATACTGTGCTCTCTGTTCCTGGAAAACATAGATAAAAAAATAATAATACTATACTATATCGGGAACAAATTGCATAAACAAGGCTTTGTAACTTTGTAGTTTTTACAAATAAATATGCTATAACTCTTGCAGTCAGGGCTGCAGTTCAGCCTTTGCTTTGGCGGGGTGCTGGGACTGCAGTCAGCTGGACAGCTTAATAAAGGCTCCTAAATTTAAATTCGAAATCAATGGTCTATCTCGCTGAGTCAACCCATAACACCAGGACTGCGGACAGCCTCAAGCACTGCCCCGCGCCCACCAGGTCACGGATCCGGGTCCCAGACCACCGACAGCCTCAAGCGCTGCCCCGCGCCTGGCAGAGTCACGGATCTGGGTCCTGGGACAGCAGACAGCCTGCAGCGCTGCCCCCTGCTCTGCAGGGTCAAAGATCCGGGTACTGGACTGCGGACAGCCTCAAGCACTGCCCCCCACCCGGCAGGGTCACAGATCCGAGTCCCAGACCACGGACAGCCTTGCCCGCTGTCACCCGCCTTCAGTATGCAAATTAGCTGCCATCTTGTTGCTTCAGGGTAGGGGTCCCCACTGGGGTGCCTGGCCAGCCTGGATGAGGGGATGATGGCTGTTTGCAGCTGGTCACACCCCCTTCAGGGTGGGGGTCCCCACTGGGGTGCCTGGCCAGTCTGGGTGAGGGGCTGAGGCCTGTTTTCCGGCTGGCAGGTGACTGAAGCTCCCAGCCTCTTTTTTTTTTTTATTCTGGGATTTATTTAACTTCTATGGCTGTCACTGGAGCTGAGAGCTGGCTTTAGTTCTGAGGCTCGGCTCCAGCTCTGAGACCTCGGATGCTGAAAGCAGGTATCTGGTTTGTTTGGGTTCTATAATTGTAACAGTGTTGCGGTCCTGCTCGCTCCAGCTCTGACGGCTGAAAGCAGGTTTCTGGAGTTTGTTTAGGTTCTATAATTGCAACATAGTTGCTTAGACTGCAGCTCAGAGCCCAGCAGCAGCAGGCGGGGAACGTTGGCTTCCTCAGTCACTGGAGCAAGCAAGCCTCCTATTCACTTCAGCTGCCTGGCTGCCGTCCACCATCTTGGTTGGCAGTTAATTTGCATATCCTGCTGATTAGCCAATGGGAAGGGTGTCAGGGTTATGGTCAATTTGCATGTTTCTCTTTTATTAGATAGGATACTAGAAGCCCAGTGCACAAAAATTTTTGCACTCGGGGGGGGGGGGTGAGGGGGTTTCTCAGCCCAGCCTGTGCCCTCTAGCAGTCTGGGACCCCTTGGGAGATATGACCTGCTGGCTTAAGCCTGCTCCCGGGTGGCAGAGGGCAGGCCCAATCCCTAGGTGCAGCCCCTGGTTGGGCTCAGAGCAGGGCCAATGGGGGAGTTGGGGCACTGGCCCCTGTCATGCACAGAGCAGAGCAGATCAGGAGGTTGCGGCGCCATCCCCTGTCACGCACAGAGCAGGGCCGATCAGGGGGTTGGGGAGCTGCCCCCTGTCATGCACAGAGCAGGGCCCATCAGGGGGGTTGGGGCTCCGTACCCTGTCAGGCACAGAGCAGGGCCCATCTGGGGGGTTGGGGCTCCGTACCCTGTCACACACAGAGCAGGGCCGATCAGGGGGTTGAGGAGCTCCCCCCTGTCACGCACAGAGCAGGGCCCATCAGGGGGTTGAGGAGCTCCCCCTGTCACTCACAGAGCAAGGCCGATAGGGGAGTTGAGGCACTGCCCCCTGTCACGCACAGAGCAGGGCCGATCAGGGGGTTGGGGTGCCTCCACTGTCACACTCAGGGCAGGGCCAATGGGGGGGGGTGTTGGGGCGCCGCACCCTGTCACACACAGAGCTGCAGGGCAATCAGGGAGTTGCGGAGCTCCCTCCCGTCACGTACAGAGCAGGGCCGATCAGGGGGTTGAGGAGCTCCCCCATGTCATGAACAGAGCAGGGCGGATAGGGAGCTTGTAGCCCCGCCCCCTGTCACACACAGAGCCGCAGGGCGATCAGGGGGTTGGGGAGCTCCCTCCGTCACAGACAGAGCAGGGCCGATCAGGGAGTTGAGGCGCCACACCCTGTCACACACAGAGCCACAGGGCGATCAGGGGGTTGGGGAGCACCCCCTGTCATGCACAGAGCAGGGCGAATAGGGAGGTTGTGGCCCTGCCCCCTGTCACACACAGAGCGGCAGGGCAATCAGGGGGTTTGGTCGCTGCCCCCTGTCACGCTGATCCCGGTGCTGAGAGGCATATTACCCTTTTACTATATAGGATAGAGGCCTGGTGCATGGGTGGGGGCCGGCTGGTTTGCCCTGAAGGGTGTCCTGGATCAGGGTGGGGGTCCCGCTTGGGTGCCTGGCCAGCCTGGGTGAGGGGATGATGGCTGTTTGCATCTGGTCACACACCCTTCAGGGTAGGTGTCCCGCTTGGGTGCCTGGCCAGCCTGGGTGAGGGGCTGAGGGCCATTTTCAGGCTGGCGGGTGACTGAAGCTCCCAACCTGTCCTTTTTTCCTTTTTTTTAAATTCTGGGCCAGCTTTAGCTCTGAGGCTCGGCTCCAGCTATGAGACCTCCGCTGCTGAAAGCAGGTTTCTGGCCTTTGTTTACCTTCTGTATTTGAAACAATGTTGCGGTCCTGCTGGCTGAAGCCCGTGGTTTTGTTTAGCTTCTGTATTTGTTACAATGTTGCTTAGAATGCAGCTGAGAGGTCGGCAAGTCAGGCGGGGAAGCTTGGCTTCCTCCGTTACTGAAGCAAGCAAGCCTCCCTGTTCACGTCAGCTGCCTGGCTGCCGGCCGCCATCTTGGTTGGCAGTTAATTTGCAAATCTCACTGATTAGCCAATGAGAAGGGTAGCGGCTGTACGGCTAATTACCATGTTTCTCTTTTATTAGATAGGACTAGAGGTCTGTTGCACAAAGATATTCATGCAGTAAGCCTTCCCTTCCCCTGGCTGCTGGCACCGGTTTTCCTCCTGCACCCAGGACGCAGGCCTTCACTCTGGATGGAGCCTTCAGTCTTCGCTCTGCTGCTTCACCCCTATGTATGCAAATTAACCGCCATCTTTGTTGGGTTAATTTGCATACTCTCCTGATTGGCTGGTGAGCATAGCGGAGGGATGGTCAATTTACATGTTTGTCTATTATTAGGTAAGATTAGTGGCCCGGTGCACAGATTCATGCACATTGAAAGAGAAATAATTAGAAGAAATATTTTAATATTGCTATTTGCCCTTTCTCCTTCAGCACCTAGGAGCTGGGCAGCAGCCACGCCCCCCCCACCACCACCACCACTGGTCACCATCTGCAGAGGCAATCAGCAGGGCGATAGGGTCCCCGCTCGCACCCTACTCAGCCTGGCACCAGCCGCTCACCTGCTCCACCATCCCGCTATGGTCCTGCTCTCGTCAGGGCCCATCAGGGCCAACAGCACCTCCACTGCCACCCACTGCCAGCACCTCGTCACCGATGCCTGCCATGTTCTGCAATTCCCCCTGGTGGTCAGCGCACATCATAGTGAGCAGTCAACCTCCTGGTATCCCAGAAGAACTCCCAGTCAAACAACCGCCTGAGGGGACAATTTGCATATTAGGCTTTCATTACATAGGATTTTTTTTTTGGCTGCTCTGCTATATATTTGAGTAAAAGTTGGGTTCCCAGGGGGAGGGCAGGGAGGAGTGACTTCATCACAAGCAGGCCTTCATGCAGGCGCTCATACTCCAGGCAGCTCTTACTACCACTGAGACTGCTTTGGCCAACCCTGAAACGTCAGCGGCAATGGCAGCAAGGAGGGAGGGCTGCTTACTGCTCATTTGAGCACCTGGGGGAGGGGAGGGGACATTAGAGAACTACGTGGACAAAACTATGGTGGGGGCAGCTGACGGGACTCAACGAAAGGAGGCCATGAATTCCTGCTTTAAACACAAGTATGCCACCTTGGAATAATCACAAGGTGACTTGATTTTCAGTTTTCCTGCATTTTGTTGTGTTTAAGGAAACATTGGCGTTGGGGCAGGGAGGGCGGGGGGGCACAAGGCAGGGCACCACTTGCAAGAATATTGCCCACCTTAAAACTGTATCCACTCGTGTCTGCTTCAGAAATCAGAGTAACACATGAGCACTGTAGCGCAACTAAGGACCAACAGGGGCTGGAGTAAGCAGAGGTGGACTGAATGTGAGATGGGGTACATGAAGACTGAGTGAGAAAAGGATGATGGGGAGCGGGGATGGAGTGGCTCAGGGGAGATTGGGTTCAGGGGAAAGTGTGCTGGTTGCTATTCAAGGGCTCAGGAACATTAAGACAGAATAGGAACCCAAAAACTTGGCCTCAAGACCAACACACTTAACGCCCTCCATCAACTCATACCAAAGATCATTGTACCATGGATTCATAAAGACAAAATGAAAAACTCATAGCAACCTGGATGATCCCTTAATTATTTGACTAAATGTTGGGTTCAGGGAGGGCAGGGGACTGTACAGTTCACAAACACAGCAAAGGACAAACACAGAGGAACTTTACAGTGGGCATATGTGATGGAAGGTGAACAATGGCCCTGTGCAGGGCAGGTGCTATGGCAGCTCAAACCAGGGCTTGTGTAAGCAAACAGGCAGAAAGAAACATCCCATTTCAGGAAATGTCAATGAAAACCACACCAAACAGGAGCCTGCAATCACACATTGACAGCAACTACATCCCCTTGAGTGTCAGCTCGCTCTCTGTAGACCATGAGTTGGACTTGGCGGGTAAGACACTGTGAACTTTGCTGCAGATTGGTCAGGATAGTGTGAGATTTCTGGACCACAGAGGAAAAAAGTGTCCACGGTCCAGGTGAAAACAGTAGGGGTAGGGTACGTAGGACAAAGACAACCACATGCTCTGCAGCCTGTACAGACATCAAGATAGGAGAAGAATGCTGTAAGCAGACAATTCAGTGAATCCCAACCAGCACTCTCACACTATGTGCCTCTGTCTTATCTTCTTGAAAGACACAAGCCACCGTGTTTGGGGCCCACCAAATAGAGTATGAATGTCCTGTGAACATTAATGACATCAGAATGGACCCTATCCACTCACAAACAAGGCTGTGCTCAAGGTCCTCAGGGAGGCAGTTTGGGCCCACACAGGCACAAGCAAGCTCCAGGGCTTAAGGGGGATTAGCATACACATTAACAGCTTCCACAAAAGCAGGCTTTTCAAGGAAGCCTCACTATGACATGAGGCTGTGGCCTCACACACATTCCAAACTTAGTAAAAATACTATGGAGGTGAGCACAGGGGGGAAACCAGAAGGCAGAAATCCCTCCATGCCAACAGCAACATCAGTGGTAAGGATGTACAGGCCAGGAAGGACAGACCTTGGTGGCGGACACATCCCCAGTAGGACATGTGCAGGAGGCAGCTAATCGATGTTTCTGATTCTGTATCGCTCTCTTTCTCCATTTCTCTCTGCTTTTCCCTGTACATTCATGACCTTCAAACGTTTGCATTTTACAATACAGACATTATTCGGAATGTCCAAAACAGTAGCCATGTCTGACAATCCCTTGTCATTGAGGATGTGCCTTTCTGGAAGGAACTTGCAGTGCTGGAAACAGCAACCACTGTAGCTCAAACTCCTCCTGAGAAGCTGTGACCTAAACAAACACTGTGGCTCTCACAGCGACAAAATACTCCATAGCTGTTTACTATATGAAGACATCCACCGAGGCCCACACTGGGTGACCACCTAGGGCAGCCACAAGGAAGGGCGACATGACATGGATGGGCAAACAGGGACTTCCAGGTATAATGACTTTGTCTGCACAAGACCCACCGGAGGGCTGTCCCTGCCAAAAACCACCTCCACGAGTCCACCACGGCTCCCTCAAACAACTGGGCACAGTCATGAGGAGGACACCCACAAACGGATGGCTATCAGGCTCCCACACTGTCTCCCTGACTTGACCATGAGGGAAGTTGTCACAGCAATTTCAAGCAACGATGTCCAAGTTCCACAAGTCATGCAGCCACTACTTGGCCTTCTCTATTAGCACAGGAATGCTTCTCCTAAATCCTTCCACCAGCATCACCAGCTATTGGAGCAAGGGCACTGCAAGCACTGTCCCCAGGTTGGCTCTTCCATGACAGTCAACCAGAGCCAGCAGGGACATCGACCTTCCCTCAATGAGCTGAGACACTCTGCGGAGAACTGTTAGGTCGCTGAAGGAGGAACGCAGGAGGACAGAGTGGTGAGGGATTACGAATTTATTACATCATTCGCACACCAGGTGGCTGAGCCTGAATGGCTCCAGCCTACATAGGATTTTCTTTTAAATGATGGTGCTCTAAGGCTATTTAAGTTTCCTACCAAAGTCAAGGTTGCATCTGGTACTGTGTATGTATGGGGGGAGGGGCAGGTTTGGGGAGGGAGACTGTTGGGAATATCAGAAGAGACTCACTATTTTCACTTGTGTAAGAATTAGTTAGGGAGTGATAGAGGAGTGTGTGGATGCGTGTGGTGTGTGTGTATGAGCTAGGGACAGTTAGATTCTGCAGGTCTTCTAAGGGGCTGCTAAACCGGGCAGTCTTAGGCGGCGGAGTCCCGCTCCCTGCGCGGACACTCCTGGGTGGCCAGCACAGGCACGGCGACCACGCCATCTTGGTAAACAGAGCTGCCTGAGACTAGGATCCTGGCCTCAGCACCACCCAGTCTGATCTCAGACGCATACCAGGACCCTGCAGCCACTGGGGACAGAGACCTTTGACCACAGCTACTGACCTGCGGACACCGAAAGTTCAGAAATCCCCGCGGCAGATCCGTGAGTAACAGAGCCCATCCCCCCTTCCCGCAGGCTTGCAGGCAGCGCCAGAGTAACTAACTGATAGACCCACCCCTTGCCTGGGCCTCAGCGCTCCAGGAACTTTAGCCTGGAAGTGCGCGAGCACCTTGGAACTGATCCTGCCTAAGGCCAGTTTGCTCCCAGCTTCTGAGCCCTGGGCTGGGAGCAATCACGGGAACACCGGGCATTTGTCCCGCTTAGCACAGGCCAGGGACCCCGATTCTCTGGGCAGGAGGCAGCACCAAGCACCAGTGACTTGACTGTGTTTCTTTTCACCTGCGCCTGAGATCCTGATTTCCTGTGCATTCATACTAAGAGCCAGTGACTCCAATTTCTGGTGCAAGGGCACACAGGGACCCTGATTCTCAAGGCAAGGTTGCGCGAAGCAACAGAGACTCTGATACTGGATTCTGGGGAACTCTGACTCCTGGCGCACTCTAGGGGGCTCTGGCTTTCAACACGCTTCAGGGGGGTCTCTGTTTCAGCACGGTGCAGGCAGGGTCCCTGATTCTAAGGGCACAGTACGAGGCCACATTGAGCGCTGACAACACTGACTCTGAGCGAGCCTGGTTCCCACCAACCCACAACAACCACACATCTTAGTGTCAGAGCTCTTCAGTGACACTAGGGTGGTGGGAGGCTCCCACTGCACACGGCCCAGGCCCACGCAACTCGACGTTGAACCATCCGGAGATAATCAGAATGAAGAGAAGAAACAACACCCAGAGGAAAGACAATGAGGAGTCACCAAGAAAGGACATTAATGAAGCATGCAACATGACAGAAAAAGAATTCAGAATAATGGTTGTACAATTCATTCACCGGATGGATGAGAAAATCAACAACCTATGCAAGAATCAGGAAGAAATGAAAAGTGATATAGCTACAATCAAAAACACCATGGAAAGTTTCAACAGCAGACTAGAAGAAGCAGAGGACCGAATTAGTGAATTAGAAGATAAGGCAGAGAAACAAGCTCAATCTGAACAGCAACTGGAGAAAAGAATTAAAAAGCAGGAGGAGAGCCTAAGGGAGCTTCGGGACAACATGAAACAAAGTAACATGCGCATAATAGGGCTGCAAGAAGGACAAGAAGAGCAGCAAGGATTAGAAAATCTATTTGAAGAAATAATGTCAGAAAACTTCCCAGATATGGGGAAGAAAAAAGTTACACAAGTACAGAGAGTCCCAGGCAAGATGAACCCCAAAAGACCCACACCAAGACACGTCATAATAATGATGGCAAATGTACAAGACAAAGACAGAATCTTAAAGGCTGCAAGAGAGAAACAGAGAGTTACCTACAAAGGATCCCTCATCAGATTATCAAATGATTTCTCAACAGAAACACATCAGGCCAGAAAAGAATGGACAGAAATTTACAAAGTGATGCAAAGCAAAGGACTGAATCCAAGAATACTCTATCCAGCAAGGCTATCATTCAAAATTGAAGGGGAAATAAGAAGCTTCACAGACAAAAAAAGGCTAAGGGAGTTTATCACCACCAAGCCAGCAATGCAAGAAATGCTAAAGGGACTGGTGTAAAAAGAAGAACTATAAAGCCCAGAAAGAAAACAGCCACACACAAAAATAGAAATGGCTACAAAAAAGTACCTTTCAATAATAACTTTAAACATAAATGGACTAAATGGTCCAATCAAAAGACATTGAGTGGCTGAATGGATAAAAAAACATGACCCATATATTTGCTGTCTACAAGAGACCCACCTCATTAGAAGGGACTCACACAGACTGAAAGTGAAGGGATGGAAAAATATCTTTCAGGCAAATGGAAAGGAAAAGAAAGCTGGGGTAGCAATACTTATATCAGACAAAATAGACCTCAAAGTGAAGGCCATAACAAGAGATAAGGAAGGCCACTTCATAATACTAAAGGGATCAATACAACAAGAGGATATAATCCGGATAAACATATATGCACCCAATGCAGGAGCACCCACATACATAAGAAAACTCCTGGAAGATATCAGGGGAGAGATCAACAACAATACAATCATAGTAGGGGACTTTAATACACCACTGACATCACTGGATAAATCGGCTAGACAAAAACTCAGCAAAGAAACAGCAATCCTAAATGACTCACTAGATCAGATGGACTTAATTGACGTCTTCAGAACACTTCACCCCAAAGAAACAAAATATATGTTCTTCTCAAGTGATCATGGGACATCTTCAAAAATAGACCACATATTGCGTCACAAACAAAGTCTCCCCAAATTCAAGAAGATTGAAATCATACCAAGCCAATCATACCAATCATCTCAGACCACAAGGCCATAATATTAGAAATAAACTACAACAAAAACAACTCAAAATACTCAAACACTTGGAAGCTGAATAGCACATTATTAAATATTGATTGGGTTACCCATGAGATCAAAGAAGAAATTAAAAACATCCTGGAAACTAATGACAATGAAAACACAACAATCCAAAACCTTTGGGACACAATGAAAGCAGTCCTGAGAGGGAAGTTTATAGCTCTACAGGCCTATCTCAACAAACAAGAAAAAATGGTAGTAAATCATCTAAATCTACAGCTCAAAGAATTAGAAAGAGAGCAACAAGAAAAGCCCAGAGTGAGCAGAAGGAAGGAGATAATAAAGATTAGAGCGGAAATAAATGGCATAGAGACCAAAAAAACAATGCAGAAAATCAATGAAACAAAGAGCTGGTTCTTTGAAAGGATAAACAAGATTGACAAACCTCTAGCCAGGCTCACCAAGAAGCAAAGAGAAAGGACCCAAATCAACAAAATCAGAAATGATAGAGGCGAAATAACAACAGATCCCACAGAAATACAAATGATTGTTAAAAAATACTATGGACAACTCTACTCCGACAAACTAGACAACCTGGAGGAAATGGACATATTCCCAGAAAAATACAACATTCCAAAACTTAATCAGGAAGAATCTAAAAATCTCAATAGGCCAATAACTATGGAAGAAATTGAAGCAGTCATCAAAAAGCTTCCATCAAACAAAAGCCCAGGACCAGACGGCTTCACAGGGGAGTTTTACCAAACATTCAAGGAAGAACTAAAACCTATCCTTCTCAGACTACTACAAAAAATCCAAGAGGAAGGAAGACTTCCAAGCTCATTCTATGAAGCCAGCATCACCCTAATACCAAAGCCAGGTAAAGACAACACAATGAAAGAGAATTACAGGCCAATATCCCTCATGAACATAGATGCCAAAATCCTCAACAAAATCTTAGCAAATCGGATCCAACAGTACATCAGAAAGATCATACACCATGACCAAGTAAGATTTATCCCAGGGATGCAAGGATGGTACAATATCTGCAAATCAATAAACGTGATACATCACATAAACAAATTGAAAGAAGAAAACCACATAGTCATATCAATTGATGCAGAAAGAGCGTTTGACAAAATTCAACACCCATTTTTGATAAAAACTCTCAGCAAGGTGGGAATTGAAGGATCATACCTCAACATAATAAAAGCCATATATGACAAACCCACAGCCAACATCATACTCAATGGACAAAAACTAACACCATTTGCCCTAAGAACAGGAACAAGACAGGGATGCCCACTCTCACCACTCCTGTTCGACATGGTACTGGAAGTATTAGCCATTGCAATTAGACAAGAAGAAGAAATAAAAGGCATCCAAATTGGAAAAGAAGAAGTAAAACTGTCCTTATTTGCAGATGACATGATATTATACTTAAAAAACCCTAAAGACTCCATCAATAAACTATTAGACTTAATAAAAGAATTTGGCAATGTAGCAGGATACAAAATTAACACCTAGAAATCTATGGCATTTCTATACAGCAATAGTGAATGTGCAAAAAGAGAGACTAAAAAAGCAATCCCATTTACCATCGCACCAAAAAAATTAAGCTACCTAAGAATAAACTTAACTAAAGAGGTAAAAGACCTCTACTCAGAAAACTACAGGACGTTGAAAAAAGATATAGAGGAAGACATAAACAGATGGAAGAACATACCATGTTCTTGGATTGGTAGAATCAACATCATTAAAATGTCCATACTGCCCAAAGCAATCTATAAATTCAACGCACTTCCCATTAAAATACTAAGGGCATATTTCACAGACCTAGAACGTACTCTCCAAAAATTCATCTGGAATAAAAAACGACCCTGAATAGCTGCAGCGATCCTGAGAAAGAACAAAGTAGGTGGGATCTCAATACCAGATATCAAGCTGTATTACAAAGCCACTGTTCTCAAAACTGCCTGGTACTGGCACAAGAACAGACATATAGATCAATGGAATAGAATAGAGAGCCCAGAAATCAGCCCCAACCAATACGCTCAATTAATAATTACCTAACAAACTGCAGCTAACAGTTTACCTAACAGCTGGTGCAAGGCCCCAGGGCAACATGCATTGAGTCAAAGCTGGCTCCTGCTGGGTAGCCTCAGGCAGAGGCTAGATTAGCACCTCCTTAGAGATCCTGGATCCAGTGTGCCTGGTGGTCAGAGTGGGTCTATCCAGATTGCAACTCCTCTGATCCATAAAGGACACACTCAGGGGGCAGACTCAGTGAGCACCAAAGTCCCATGACAGCAAGTCTTGCCCCATAAGGGTGTCTCCAGCACAGAAGTTCTCCCACTGCAGACACAGCTGATTCTCACAGCCAATTGGCCTGGAGTTTAATCCCTCCCAGTGTTCCAAGAGTGTCTACCTCAGGTAATTGGGGAGGTTGAGCCACTGGGCCCTATAGGACACCTAGCACAGAAAGCCACTCTATCAACACAGCAAAGCATAAAAAAATGTGGAGACAAAGAAACAGGACACAAATGATAGAAATGGAGGAAAGCAAACTACTGGATATAGAGTTCAAAACCACACTTTTAAGGTTTTTCAAGAATGTTCTAGAAACCACCGACAAACTTAATGAAACCCACAAGAAATCTAATGAGACCCTCGAGGTTGTGATATAGGACCAACTAGAAATTAAGCATACACTGACTGAAATAAGGAATATTATACAGACTCCCAACAGCAGACGAGAGGATCGCAAGAATCAAGTCAAAGATTTGAAATGCGAAGAAGCAAAAAACACCCAACCTGAAAAGCAAAATGAAAAAAGAATCCGAAACTACGAAGATAGTGTAAGGAGCTTCTGAGACAACTTCAAGTGTACCAACATCAGAATTATAGGGGTGCCAGAAGAAGAGAGAGGGCAAGATATTGAAAATCTATTTGAAGAAATAATGACAGAAAACTTCCCCTACTTGGTGAAAGAAATAGACTTACAAGTCCCATAAGCACAGAGAACCCCAAACAAAAGGAATCCAAAGAGGACTACACCAAGACACATCATAATTAAAATGCCAAGAGCAAAAGACAAAGAGAGAATCTTAAAAGCAGCAAGAGAAAGACAGTCAGTTACCTACAAGGGAGTACCCATACAACTGTCAGCTGATTTCTCAACAGAAACTATGCAGGCCAGAAGGGAGTGGCAAGAAATATTCAAATGGATGAATACCAAGAACCTACAACCGAGATTACTTTATCCAGCAAAGCTATCATTCAGAATTGAAGGTCAGATAAAGAGCTTCACAGATAAGGAAAAGCTAAAGGAGTTCATCACCACCAAACCAGTATTATATGAAATGCTGAAAGGTATCCTTTAAGAAGAGGAAGAAGAAGAAAAAGGTACAGATACATACAAATTATGAATAACAAATATACATCTATCAACAAGTGAATCTAAAAATCAAGGGAATAAATAATCTGATGAACAGAATAAACTGATGATTATAATAGAATCAGAGGCATTAAAAAAAAAATGGACATAAGACACTGGGGGTAGGGGAGGCCAGGGGATTGTCAAGGGTGGGGGAAAAAAAAGGAGACATATGTAATACTCTTTGTAATACTTTAAGCAATAAAAAATAAAAAAATTTAAAAAAAAGAATTAGTTAGGATGATAATGTTGCAGAATAGTACACCGAATAGAAAACTTGTCAAGGTTATTTGCTATTTGAAACTGAATTACTGACAACAGTTATGAAAATGACTGTCACAAAATAATTTCAAATAAAAAAAAAAGCACACAAAACTAAAAATGGCCTATTTTAATTATTTTCTGCACACATTTTATTGTTAGTACACCCATGAGTTTGCCTGCCTATTCTAGTAAAATGTATGTTTTTTTCCTTTTTCCTCTTCTTTCAATGTCATGATTTTTATCCTTTTATTACTGATAGAAGCAAGCATTTATTTTTAAATTATAAAACCAGTATTACTATCCTTCCACTAATTAATTCTATCTCTGTGGTTGTGATTCATAAAGTATTAATTTTCTGCATCTTGAAGTAGAAACAAAACTGTTTAAATTGCTCCCTGATATGTTAAGCATGAAGAAACAAAAATACATATATTCTCTTCACTGTCAAGATTCGTCTGTTTTAAATTTTTCTAAAGCACAAAGCATTAGGCCCTGGCTGGGTAGCACAGTTGATTAGAATGTCCTCTCAATACGCCAAGGTTTTGGGTTCAATCCCTAATTAGGGCATATACAAGAATCAACTAATGAGTGCATAAATAAGTGGAACAACAAATCAATATTTCTCTCTTTCTCCTCTCTCTTTCTCTCGCTCCCCTCTCATCAATAAATAAAAATAATAATTTAAAGCACAAAATGTTATTAATTAAGCACTTAGCATTAAACTCCCAACAGCCTGATATAAAAATGACAACAATAAGCCACCAGATAAAGAGAAACATGGGAAGTTGCCAGGGTCCAACCCCAGCAGGTCCAGGGGTCCCCAAAGGTGTGAATGGAGTCGGCGAAGAAGGAATGACACAGAGACAGCCTTCAGTTGATCAGCAGCCTAGCCAGGATCTCTAGCCAGGATCTCCAGCCAAGTTCTGGTCTGGATCTCCAGCGAAGTTCTGCTGTTTATTGTCTTGTTACATCTGTATTTATACCAGTTGATTTTAATCCTGTCAATTTCTATTACAAAGGTTAGGGCATTTCTTATCTCCATTCCAGGGAGTAAAGATTATGTAGCTTAAGCATGATTGTTTGTAGTTAAAGTGATTAACTACCCGCCTGGCACTTAGTTAAGGAGTTTCATCCCCTCCCTAACTTCAGGGAAAAATCCCTACCTGGGGAAACAACCTTTCTCGGAGAGGTGACCTTGGTTAAAACACACAGCGCTAAGGGGAGCAAACATATTAAGAACAGTATGCTATATACGCCAGGTCCCTTGAAACATATGCTGTGCAGAAGTTTCTATCCTGCAGCGACTGTGTCAAGCAGCAAGGATGGACCGGCTTCCGGCAGGAAGTAGTGAGAGCAGGGGAGAGATCTTTGTACTTTTAATGGAATTTTATATGTGCTGGTTCCTTGTTGTGCCAGAGATCTAAAGAAAGGGCAAGTGAATAATCTTTTTCATCGATTCCAAAGAGTTTATAAAACAATGGAGGAGGTCTGGGTAAGAGAGTGCGTGGATGAGAGCAAATTTTCTTATTAAATTTGCGAGCTTCCCCCAGAGATCCAAGGAAGTTCAGCAATAAAAATCAGAGACACTGTCGTGTTCCTTACTGATCCAACTGCAAAAAGTGGACTGTACCAAGAAAGAGGGCTGTCAGCGAACTCAGAATTAGAAACCCACTGGGCAATCTTTGTGAGCAGAAGAGAGGGAGGAATCTATCAAGCCTGTCCCCAGTGGGAACTCAGTTTGTGCCAAAATCTGCTAAATGAGTAGGGGAAGCTGCACCTTTGGAATAATAATCAAGGGTTTTCAGTTCAAAAGAATGTGCAGAAGAAGCTACTGGGGATGTCTTTGTGAACAAGAAATAACAGAATAAAGAAAAGGGTCCTTGCCCTGGCTGGTTTGGCTCAGTGGATAGAGCATAGGCCTGGGGACTGAAGGGTCCTGGGTTCGATTCCGATCAGGGGCACACGCCCAGGTTGTGGGCCCGATCCCCAGTGGGGGTAGGGGGGCATGTGGGAGGCAGCCGATTGGTGATTCTCTCTCATTATTGATGTTTCTATCTCTCTCTCTCCCTCTCCCTTCCTCTCTGAGGTCAATAAAAATATTTTTTTAAAAGAAAAGGGGGGAGAAACCAAGATGACGGCATAGGTAAACACAGGAGATTGCTGTCTAGCACAACCACTTCAAAAATACAACTAAAAGACATAACGGACATCATCCAGAACCACAGGAAGGCTGGCTGAGTGGAATTTCTACAACTAGAAGAAAAGAGAAAAGCATACCGAGACTCAGAGGAGGTGCGGTGCTGAAGTAAATACAAAGGTGCAGAGGTGCATGGGGAGAGGGCTGGCGGCTGAGGACACGGTTGTCTTTTTCAATCGGGAGGGAGTCTCAGGCTCTGAGCTCCAGTTCCGGGCAAGTCTCTGGGGACCCAGACTCATACAGGAGAAACGGGACTGTCTGGCATCGGTCAGAACCCGAGGGCAGCTTTCTTTCGGAGGCACTCGCAGTGATTGCCAGAACCTCTGAAGGCAGGACTGAGAGCAGCCATACTGCTCGCTCCGTCCACCCTGTTGATCCCCTGGGACCCGCCCTACCCAAGCTGTGCACGGAGGCTTTTGCATGTGAAAGGCCCGGTCCTTTGTAAACTGAAAATAACTTAATAAACTGCAGCTGCCCCAAGGCCCCAGGGCAACTTCCATTGCTTTACAGCTGGATTCTGCTGGGTAGCCTTAGGCAGAGGCTAGATTAGCACCTCCTTAGATCCAAGAGCCAGTGTACCCAGTGGTCAGAGTGGGACTATCCAATCACAGCTCCTCAGATCTATAAGGTACACACTCAGGGGGCAGACTCAGTGAGCACCAAAGCTCCACTGAAGCAAGTCTTGCCCCATAAGGGTGTCTTCAGCACAGAAGTTCTCCCACTGTAGACACAGCTGATTCTCAAAGCCAATTGGCCTGGAGGTTAAAATCCTCCCAGTTTTACCTACAACAGTCAAGGCTCAACTACAACAAGACTGTGCACAAAGCCCACAAGGGGGTGCAGCAAGAGTGTCTACCTCAGGTAATTGGGACACTTAACACAGAAAGCCATTCTATTGACACAGCGAAGCATAAAAAATGCCGAGACAAAGAAACAGGACACAAATGACAGAAATGGAGGAAAGAAAACTACTGGATACAGAGTTCAAAACCACACTTTTTAGGTTTTTCAAGAACTTTCTAGAAACCGCCGATAAATGTAGTGAGATCCTCAAGAAGTCTAATGAGACCCTCAATGCTGTGATAAAGGACCAACTAGAAATTAAGCATACACGGACTGAAATAAAGAATATTATACAGACTCCCAACAGCAGACCAGAGTATCGCAAGAATCAAGTCAAAGATTTGAAATGCCAAGAACCAAAAAACACCCAACCAGAAAAGCAAAATGAAAAAAGAATCCGAAAATACGAAGATAGTGTAAGGAGCCTCTGGGACAGCTTCAAGCATACCAACATCTGAATTATAGGGATGCCAGAAGAAGAGAGAGAGCAAGATATTGAAAACGTATTTGAAGAAATAATGACAGAAAACTTCCCCTACCTGGTGAAAGAAATAGACTTACATGTCCAGGAAGCGCAGAGAACCCCAAACAAAAGGAATCCAAAGAGGACCACACCAAGACACATCATAATTAAAATGCCAAGAGCAAAAGACAAAGAGAGAACCCTAAAAGCAGCAAGAGAAAGAAAGTCAGTTACCTACAAGGGAGTACCCATACGACTGTCAGCTGATTTCTCAACAGAAACTTTGCAGGCCAGAAGGGAGTGGCAAGAAATATTCAAAGTGATGAATACCAAGAACCTACAACCAAGATTACTTTATCCAGCAAAGCTATCATTCAGAAGTGAAGGTCAGATAAAGAGCTTCACAGATAAGAAAAAGCTAAAGGAGTTCATCACCACCAAACCAGTATTATATGAAATGCTGAAAGGTATCCTTTAAGAAGAGAAAGAAGAAGAAAATGGTAAAGATACAAACTATGAACAACAAATACACATCTATCAACAAGTAAATCTAAGAATCAAGTGAATAAATAATCTGATGAACAGAATAAACGTGATTATAATAGAATCAGGGGCATAGAAAGGGAGTGGACTGACTTCTTGGGGGGGAAAGGGGTGTGGGGGATGCAGGAAGAGACTGAACAAAAATCGTGTACCTATGGATGAAGACAGTGGGGGGGGGGTGAGGGCAGCAGGGGGGGGTGGGAAACGGGTGGAGGGGAGCTATGGGAGGAAAAAGAGGAACAACTGTAATAATCTGAACAATAAAGATTTAACTAAAAATATATTTTTTTAAAAAAAAAAAAGATCACATTTCATATGTATCCTTTTGCCTGCTTCTTAGGTCTTCATCTATATAGATGATGCCACTGATTTACCTATCAGTAAGACATTTATATGGAGTCTTTTTATTTGATGGAAGCTTTTTGATGACTGCTTCAATTTCTTCCATAGTTATTGGCCTATTGAGATTTTTACATTCTTCCTGATTGAGTTTTGGAATGTTGTATTTTTCTAGGAATTTGTCCATTTCTTCCAGGTTGTCTAGTTTGTTGGAGTAGAGCTGTCCATAGTATTTTTTAACAATCATTTGTATTTCTGTGGGGTCTGTTGTTATTTCGCCCCTATCGTTTCTGATTTTGTTTATTTGGGTCCTCTCTCTTTGCTTCTTGGTGAGCATGGCTAGAGGTTTGTCAATCTTGTTTATCCTTTCAAAGAACCAGCTCTTGGTTTCATTGATTTTCTGTATTATTTTTTTGGTCTCTATGTCATTTATTTCTGCTCTAATCTTTATTATCTCCTTCCTTCTGCTCACTCTGGGGTTTCTTTGTTGCTCTCTTTCTAATTCTTTGAGTTGTAGAGTTAGATGATTTACTACCATTTTTTCTTGTTTTTTGAGATAGGCCTGTAGAGCTATAAACTTCCCTCTCAGGACTGCTTTCATTGTGTCCCATAGGTTTTGGATTGTTGTGTTTTCATTGTCATTAGTTTCCAGGATGTTTTTAATTTCTTCTTTGATCTCATTGGTAACCCAATCAATATTTAATAACATGCTTTTCAGCTTCCAAGTGTTTGAGTATTTTGGGTTGTTTTTATTGTAGTTTATTTCTAATATTATGCCATCGTGGTCTGAGAAGATGCTTGGTATGATTTCAATCTTCTTGAATTTGGGGAGACTTTGTTTGTGACCCAATATGTGGTCTATTTTTGAATCTGTCCTATGAGCACTTGAGAAGAATGTATATTCTGTGGCTGTGGGATGAAGTGTTCTGAAGATGTCAATTAAGTCCATCTGATCTAGTGAGTCATTTAGGATTGCTGTTTCTTTGCTGATTGTTTGTCTAGAGGATATATCCAGTGATGTCAGTGGTGTATTAAAGTCCCCTACTATGATTGTATTGTTGTCGATCTCTCCTTTGATATCTTCAAGAAGATTTTTTATGTATTTGGGTGCTCCTGCATTGGGTGCATATATGTTTATCAGGGTTATATCTTCTTGTTGTATTGATCCCTTTAGTATTATGAAGTGGCCTTCCGTATCTCTTGTTATGGCCTTCACTTTGAGGTCTATTTTGTCCGATATAAGTATTGCTACCCCAGCTTTCTTTTCTTTTCCATTAGCCTGAAAGATATTTTTCCATCCCTTCACTTTCAGTCTGTGTGAGTCCTTTCTAATGAGGTGGGTCTCTTGTAGACAGCAAATGTATGGGTCATGATTTTTTATCCATTCAGCCACTCGATATCTTTTGGTTGGAGCATTTAGCCCATTTACGTTTAAAGTTATTATTGAAAGGTACTTGTTTGTAGCCATTTCTTTTTTGTGTGTGTGGCTGTTTTCTTTCTGGGATTTTTATTTCTTCTTTTTACACCAGTCCCTTTAGCATTTCTTGCATTGCTGGCTTGGTGGTGATAAACTCCCTTAGCCTTTTTTTGTCTGTGAAGCTTCTTATTTCCCCTTCAATTTTGAATGATAGCCTTGCTGGATAGAGTATTCTTGGATTCAGTCCTTTGCTTTGCATCACTTTGTAAATTTCCGTCCATTCTTTTCTGGCCTGATGTGTTTCTGTTGAGAAATCATTTGATAATCTAATGGGAGATCCCTTGTATGTAACTTTCCGTCTCTCTCTTGCAGCCTGTAAGATTCTCTCTTTGTCCTGAACATTTGCCATGGTAATTATGATGTGTCTTGGTGTGGGTCTTTTCGGGTTCACCTTGCTTGGGACTCTCTGGGCTTGTGTGACTTTTTTCTTCCCCACCTCAGGGAAGTTTTCTGATATTATTTCTTCCAATAGGTTTTCTAATCCTTGTTCCTCTTTCTGTTGTTCTGGCACCCCTATTATTCGTATGTTGTTTCGTTTCATGTTGTCCCAAAACTCCCTTAGGCTCTCCTCCTGTCTTTTAATTTTTTTCTCCAACTGAAGTACAGTTTGGGTGTGTTTTGCTTCCCTGTCTTCTAATTCACTAATTCGGTCTTCCGCTTCTCCTAGTCTACTGTTGATACTTTCAATGGTGTTCTTTATTGCAGCTATATCGCACTTCATTTCTTCTTGGGTCTTACTTAAGTTGTTGATTTTTTCATCTGTTTTTTCTTGCTTCTTGGATAAGTTGTCGATTTTTTCCTCCATCCGGTGTATGCACTCTAGGACCCTTATTCTGAATTCTTTTTCTGTCATGTTGTATGCCTCTGTATCACTTAGCTGCTTTTCTGGTGAGTCCTCCTTTTCTTTCCTTTGGGGATTTCTTTGTCTACCCATGTTTGATCTCACTGACATATATAGATATTGAGTCGTTCAGTGGCTGCTCCCTAGGTGGCAGTGGCTCCTCGGGCTGTGGTTGCTCCTTGGGCGGTTGTGGTAGCAGTTGCTCCTCTGTTGGTAGTAGGTCTTCTGATGGGTGCTGTTCACAGCTGTTGTGGCTCTTCTGGCTGGTGGAGGGAGGCTTCACACACAGCAGCTGTTCCTCAGACAGAGCGTGTGGAGATCAGGAGGCCGCTGTTGCTTGGATCTGCTGCGTTGATTTAAAGGCACAAAATACAACACAACAAGGCACAACGTACCAGGCACTGAACACAAATGAATTACGGTATTAATAACCCCAAATAAAGATGGTTACCCGAGCTAAGAGAGTTGGGGATAAGGAAGAAAGAAGAGAAAAAGATAGAGAGGAAAACAGAAAAAAGAGGAAAAAAAAGAAAAAGAAAGAAAGAAAAGAAAAGGAGAATGAAGTAGAAGAGGGGAGGAGACTATTCATATGAGGAGAAAACTCTGATAGAACCGCCACTAATCCCAACAAATTCCAGCAACGGATCCCTGGAGTGAATACAAACTACAAACAGCCAATATCAAATGAGGCAAGGGAAAACAGAAGCACAAAAATAACTGGCCGGGGGGGGGGGGGAAATGGGAGACAGAAAAAGAAAAAGCAGAACAACCTCACAAACAATCCTTAAAGAAAAGAAAAAAACAACAACATCAATATACTCAGCAATCGAGCAAGCAACAACAAAACAATAGAGAAAAGGAGAGAATAAAAAATTTGGATAGTGAATAAAGATAAGGGAGAGGTGGATAAGGATTTAGAGCAGGTGATTGGAAAAGGGATATATAAGTAGGGTGAAATTTAGACAGGGGGTATGAAGAATAGGGAAAATCTAAAGCAGGAATAGGGTAAGAGAAACAGGACAGCAAAAGGGGAAAAGTGGGGAAGAGGGTTTTAGCACAGCAACACAATTGAGGTAGAGGAAAATGATGCTAAAGGAACGATGAAAATAGAATGGAGAACCTTAGTCCCAAAATAAAATAAAGAGAAAATAAAATGACACTTTAAAAAAAAAAAAAAGTAAAATGGCAGCAGTAATAATACTGGTTAAAAATGAAAATGTAGTAATTAAAAGGGTAAAATCAGGTGATGAAAAAAAGAAAATAAATAAATGGTTTCTTAGTTAAGAGGTGAAACAATAATTAAAAAAAATAATTAAAAAAAAAAGGGAGGCTGTAATGAAGGTGCTTCAGATCTTCTGCTCCTCTTTTTGGCACACCAGGTATTCAGGAGAATGTTGAATTTCCCTCTGATACACTGTTCCTCCGTGTTGTAAGCCACAGTCCTGATTTTAAGGCAGGCCGTATTGGTTTCCCAGACAGCCCTTATCTGTATTTACAGAAGAGTCAGTTCGTGGCTCTGCCTCTGGGTGGCAGTGCGTCGGGATTGACCTCTGAGGGTATAGGACCTCTCTGACCAGGTGTTCTCTATTGTACCCGAAGCTGGTTTGGAATGTCCTCCGCCCAGAGCTGGTTTCCCAGTAGTCACTCCCCGCTCTGTTTCCCAGGCTCCCCCAAAACAGCCTTCCCTTACAAGCTCTGTGACTGACCCCAACTGGGTAGTCCCTTGCCCTGGGTTCAACAATCAAACGCACAGATTTAAGAGCCTGGGAAGTTGTGCGAACTCGCAACGCTTCACCTTCCAAATCTGCGCGAAGTCTCTGCGCGCGCTCTGGCTCCTGGCACAGAGTAGCCGGCAAACTGGCGTAATCTGAGGCTGCCCGTTTGTGTCCCGTCCAACTGTGGGCTTATTTATAGCGTTCCCTTCTGCCAGCAGCCCTGGGGGTGCCCTTCCACACTCGTGGGTCACGCTGGCTCCAACGGCCGCGGTCTTTGTGGGGCGCAGAGTCCCCACCCCCCTGTGCGCGTTCCACTCTCCAACCTAAACTGCAAACCGCACCTTTGGGGAAAGTCTAACCTTTCTGTGGGGAGAAGCAAGGTTCCTCTGAGTTCACGTAGTCACGCTGCTTGAGAGCCGTTGTTGCCGGGTTAGTAGCTGGTCTCTGGATGCCGGTGACAGTCACCCAAGATGGCACGGTCTCCGCGGCTGTGCAGGCGCACCTGGAGAGAGCTGGAGTCTTTTTAAAGTTGTTTTTATTTATTTTTACAGATAGAGGAACTGAGAGGAATAGAGAGATAGAAACATCGATGAGAAAGAAACATCATCGATCAGCTGCCTCCTGTATGCACCCGTGTTGGGCATCCAGCCTGCATCCCAGGCATGTGCCCTGATCAGGAACGGAACTGGTGACCTCTTGGTTCCTGGCGTGATGCTCAACCTCAGAGCCACACCGGCTGGCCTGAAGTCTTTACATTTTCAGAGATGGACTGTACTGAGCCCAACCAAATCTCAAATCTTATCCCTCTTGAGACTAAAAACAGATATGTATGTGGTGACTGGCTGTGGTTTAAAATAGTTTTTTTTTTTCTCCAAGAAACCTACTTTCTTCATTTAAGAGACTTACTGACCCCAAAAGAAATCATAAAGTTAACACATCCGACATACACAGAGTCCATACAAATATCACCCATTTCAATATATGAAAGACTTTCCACAAAAAGTAAATATGCTCATTGCTAAAGAATCAGATATAACTATATATAACTGCCAGATTTTTTAAGTTCAAGAATTAACATGAGCCCTAGCCAGTTTGGCTCAGTGGATGGAGCATTGGCCTATGGACCAAAGGGTCCTGGGTTTGATTCTGGTCAAAGGCACATACCTTGGTTGCAGGCTCCTCCCCTGTCCTGGATCCTGGTCAGGGCTCGTCTGAGAGGCAACCAGTCCATGTGTTTCTCTTATATCAATGTTTCTCTCTGTCTTTCCCTCTCCCTTCCACTCTCCCTAAAAATCAGTGGAAAAATATCCTTGGATGAGGATTAACAAAAAATAAATAATAAAATATTTTTTTAAAAAAAGAATTAACATGATTATTGCACTGGGCATCACCCATTTGTGCAGAGTACCACCCTTCCTTCCCCCTTTTCCAGCCTGCTGTGACCCAGGAGACTGCCCCATCAGTGGGCTTTCCTTCCCTCTAGTTCAGGTTCAGTTTGCCCTTAGGACTTACTGACAGAAGATAGGAAGGAGAGGAGTGAGGTGCACGGAATGGCCCTCCAACCAACTGAGCCACCCGGCCAGGACCTAAAGTCCAATTTTAAATTGATAATTATTCGTTCTTGCTTTAAGTAGAGTTATACAACTGATCATTGAAAAACTCAGACTAAGGAACATTGGTGATATTTTTTTTCTCTTTTTTTAAGTATTTTTTATTGATTTCAGAGAGGAAGGAAGAGGGAGAGATAGAAACATCAATGATGAGAGAGAATCATTGATCAGCTGCCTCCTGCATGCCCGCTCCCCCCCCCCCCCCCCCACTGGGGATAGAGCTCGAAGCCCGGGCATGTGCTGTGACCGGGAAGCGAACCATGACTTCCTGGTTAATAGGTCAATACTCAACCACTGAGCCACTTACTTTTTTCTCTTAATAGATGAATGCCCACCCTGTTTTCTTAGTGGTACAGATCCTGGATCTCTCAGGCATTGGACTAGAGTGGAAGAGGAATAAAATGTCTTCCTGTCTTTTCTCTGGGTTGTTCTAATGAACCAAAGCATGAGTAAGGAATTATTTTTTCTTTATCCAGTTTCGTGAGCCATAGCATTGTGAGAAATTCCTCCGGATTTTAGCAATAATGGATCTGTTCATCTTTATTAAGCTCTTTTTTTAGTTGTTATTACATGTGAATGTTCATAAGAGTTTTCTGTGAGATGTTAGGAGAATCTACAGAGACACTTCTTTAAATTCCCCCATTGCTTTTTCTACATTTTAAATTATAAGCCTAAGTGAAGAAAGTTAGGGAATAAGGGCAAAATTGGTACCAAGAAAGATATTAGTCCCAAACAAGGTGAACCCAAAAAGACCCACACCAAGACACATCATAATTACCATGGCAAATGTTCAGGACAAAGAGAGAATCTTACAGGCTGCAAGAGAGAGACGGAAAGTTACATACAAGGGATCTCCCATTAGATTGTCAAATGATTTCTCAACAGAAACACATCAGGCCAGAAAAGAATGGACGGAAATTTACAAAGTGATGCAAAGCAAAGGACTGAATCCAAGAATACTCTATCCAGCAAGGCTATCATTCAAACTTGAAGGGGAAATAAGAAGCTTCACAGACAAAAAAAAGGCTAAGGGAGTTTATCACCACCAAGCCAGCAATGCAAGGAATGCTAAAGGGACTGGTATAAAAATAAGAAATAAAAAGCTCAGAAAGAAAACAGCCACACAAAAACAGAAATGCCTACAAACAAGTACCTTTCAATAATAACTTTAAACGTAAACGGACTAAATGCTCCAAACAAAAGACATCGAGTGGCTGAATGGATAAAAAAACATGACCCATACATCTTCTGTCTACAAGAAACCCACCTCATTAGAAGGGACTCACACAGACTGAAAGTGAAAGGATGGAAAAATATCCTTCAGGCAAATGGAAAGGAAAAGAAAGCTGGGGTAGCAATACTTATATCGGACAAAATAGAGCTCAAAGTGAAGGCCATAACAAGAGATACGGAAGGCCACTTCATAATACTAAAGGGATCAATACAACAAGAAGATATAATCCTGGTAAACATATATGCACCCATTGCAGGAGCACCCAAATTCATAAAAAAACTCCTGGAAGATATCAAAGGAGACATCGACAACAATACAATCATAGTAGGGGACTTTAATACACCACTGACAGCACTGGATAAGTCCTCTAGACAAATAATCAGCAAAGATACAGCAATCCTAAATGACTCACTAGATCAGATGGACTTAATAGACATCTTCAGAACACTTCACCCGAAAGCCAGGGAATATACATTCTACTCAAATGCTCATAGGACATATTCAAAAATAGACCATATATTGGGTCACAAGCAAAGTATCCCCAAATTCAAGAAAATTGAAATCATAAAAAGCGTCTTCGCAGACCACGATGGCATAATATTAGAAATAAACTACAATAAAAACAACCGAAAATACTCAAACACCTGGAAGCTGAATAGCATGCTATTAAATATTGATTGGGTTACCAATGAAATCAAAGAAGAAATTCGAAACATCCTGGAAACTAATGACAATGAAAACACAACAATCCAAAACCTATGGGACACAATGAAAGCAGTCCTGAGAGGGAAGTTTATAGCTCTACAGGCCTATCTCAACAAACAAGAAAAAATGGTAGTAAATCATCTAACTCTACAACTCAAAGAATTAGAAAGAGAGCAACAAGAAAACCCCAGAGTGAGCAGAAGGAAGGAGATAATAAAGATTAGAGCAGAAATAAATGACATAGAGACCAAAAAAACAATACAGAAAATCAATGAAACCAAGAGCTGGTTCTTTGAAAGGATAAACAAGATTGACAAACCTCTAGCCAGACTCACCAAGAAGCAAAGAGAGAGGACCCAAATAAACAAAATCAGAAACGATAGAGGCGAAATAACAACAGACCCCACAGAAATACAAATGATTGTTAAAAAATACTATGGACAGCTCTACTCCAACAAACTAGACAACCTGGAGGAAATGGACAAATTCCTAGAAAAATACAACATTCCAAAACTCAATCAGGAAGAATCTAAAAATCTCAACAGGCCAATAACTATGGAAGAAATTGAAGCAGTCATCAAAAAGCTTCCAGCAAACAAAAGCCCAGGACCAGACGGCTTCACAGGGGAGTTTTACCAAACATTCAAGGAAGAACTAAAACCTATCCTCCTCAGACTACTACAAAAAATTCAAGAGGAAGGAACACTTCCAAGCTCATTCTATGAAGCCAGCATCACCCTAATACCAAAACCAGGTAAAGACAACACAATGAAAGAGAATTACAGGCCAATATCCCTCATGAACATAGATGCCAAAATCCTCAACAAAATCTTAGCAAATCGGATCCAGCAGTACATCAGAAAGATCATACACCATGACCAAGTAGGATTTATCCCAGGGATGCAAGGATGGTACAATATCCGCAAATCAATAAACGTGATACATCACATAAACAAATTGAAAGAAAAAAACCACATGGTCATATCAATTGATGCAGAAAAAGCATTTGACAAAATACAACACCCATTTTTGATAAAAGCTCTCAGCAAGGTGGGAGTAGAAGGATCATACCTCAACATAATAAAGGCCATATATGACAGGCCCACAGCCAACATCATACTCAATGGACAAAAACTAACACCATTTCCCCTAAGAACAGGAACAAGACAGGGATGCCCCCTCTCACCACTCCTGTTCAACATAGTACTGGAAGTGTTAGCCATTGCAATTCGGCAAGAAGAAGAAATAAAAGGCATCCAAATTGGAAAAGAGGAAGTAAAACTGTCCTTATTTGCAGACGACATGATATTATACATACAAAACCCTAGAGACTCCATCAAAAAGCTACTGGACTTAATACATGAATTTGGCAATGTAGCAGGATACAAAATTAACCCCAAGAAATCCGAGGCATTTCTATACACCAATTGTGAACTTTCAGAAAGAGAGATTATAAAAACAATCCCGTTTACCATCACACCAAAAAAATTAAGCTACCTAGGAATAAACTTAACTAAAGAGGTAAAAGACCTCTACTCAGAAAACTACAGGACGTTGAAAAAAGATATAGAGGAAGACATAAACAGATGGAAGAACATACCGTGTTCTTGGATTGGTAGAATCAACATCATTAAAATGTCCATACTGCCCAAAGCAATCTATAAATTCAACGCACTTCCCATTAAAATACCAACGGCATACTTCAGAGATCTAGAACGAACTCTCCAAAAATTCATCTGGAATAAAAAAAGACCTCGAATAGCTGCAGCAATCCTGAAAAAGACCAAAGTAGGTGGGATCTCAATACCAGATATCAAGATGTATTACAAAGCCACTGTTCTCAAAACTGCCTGGTACTGGCACAAGAATAGGCATATAGATCAATGGAATAGAATAGAGAGCCCAGAGATCAGCCCGAACCAATATGCTCAATTAATATTTGACAAAGGAGGCAAGAACATACAATGGAGCCAAGATAGTCTTTTCAATAAATGGTGCTGGGAAAATTGGACAGATATATGCAAGAAAATGAAACTAGACCACCAACTTACACCATACACAAAAATAAACTCAAAATGGATAAAGGACTTAAATGTACGACAGGAAACCATAAAAATTCTAGAAGAATCCAAAGGCAACAAAATCTCAGACATATGCCGAAGCAATTTCTTCACTGATACAGCTCCTTGGGCACTTGAAACGAAAGAGAAAATGAACAAATGGGACTACATCAAAATAAAAAGCTTCTGCACAGCAAAAGAAACCATGAACAAAACAACGAGAAAACCCACTGTGTGGGAAAACATATTTGCCAATGTCATATCTGATAAGGGCCTAATCTCCAAAATTTATAGGGAACTCATACAACTTAACAAAAGGAAGATAAACAATCCAATCAAAAAATGGGCAAAGGACCTAAATAGACACCTTTCAAAAGAGGACATTCAGAAAGCCAAGAGACATATGAAAACATGCTCAAAGTCACTAATCATCCGAGAGATGCAAATCAAAACAACAATGAGGTACCATCTCACACCTGTCAGACTGGCTATCATCAACAAATCAACAAACGACAAGTGCTGGAGAGGATGTGGAGAAAAAGGAACACTTGTGCACTGCTGGTGGGAATGCAGACTGGTGCAGCCACTATGGAAGACAGTATGGAGTTTCCTTAAAAAACTGAAAATGGAACTCCCATTTGACCCTGTGATCCCACTTCTAGGAATATATCCCAAGAAACCAGAAACACCAATCAGAAAGGATATATGCACCCCTATGTTCATAGCAGCACAATTCACCATAGCTAAGATCTGGAAACAGCCTAAGTGCCCATCAGTAGATGAATGGATTAGAAAACTGTGGTACATCTACACGATGGAATACTATGCTGCTCTAAAAAGGAAGGAACTCTTACCATTTGCAACAGCATGGATGGAACTGGAGAGCATTATGCTAAGTGAAATAAGCCAGTCAATGAAGGAAAAATACCACATGATCTCACTCATTCATGGATAATAGAGACCATTATAAACTTTTGAACAATAATAGATACAGAGGCAGAGCTGCCTCAAACAGATTGTCAAACTGCAGCAGGAAGGCCGGGAAGGGTTGCGGGGCAGGAGGTAGGGGGGTAAGAGATCAACTAAAAGACTTGTATGCATGCATAGAAGCATAACCAGTGGACATAAGACATTGGGGGATAGGGGAGGCTAGGGGACTGTCTAGGGCGGGGGGATAAAATGGACACATATGTAATACCCTTTGTAATACTTTAAGCAATAAAAAAAAAAGAAAGATATTAGATCATATTATAATATCTAAAATGTTGTCAGCTTTTTGTTTCCTTTCACCTATCATATGGGACAATTTGCCTATTTCTGGAGACTTCTTGATTACTATGAGCCATCTTCTGTGGATACTGCAGTCTAAATTAAGAAATTATAGAAATGAAAAATTTCACTTTCATTTACATATCTTTAGCTCCTCCAAACTCTGTTCTTTTTGTTGTTGTTGTTGTTGTGAATCCTCATCTGAGGATATTTTTTCCATTGATTTTCAGAGGGAGTGAAAGGGAGAGAGAGAGAGAGAGAGAGAGAGAGAGAGAGAGAGAGAGATGTGAGAGATACATCAATTGGTTGCCTCCCACACATGCCCCAACCGGGGCCAGGGATTGAGCCTGCAACCCAGGTACATGTCCTTGACCTGGAATCAAACCCAGGACCCTCCAGTGAACAGGCCAATGCTCTAACCACTGAGAACACCAGCTAGGGCCAAACTCTGTTTTTTATAAGTTAGCATGTAATGGCCTTGCAATATATAAACTTAATTTTATAACTAGCTATATAGTTTGTAGGGCCCAATGCAAAATGAATTGCTGGGACCTCTTGTTCAAAAATATTTAGTAATTTCAAGATGGCAACAGCAGAGAATTAAACCAATCCCCTCTAAACATGGGGCCCTGTGCAGCTGCATGGACCTCATGTACATGAAAGCAGCCCTGTGCAGTTTCCTCAATATATTTTCACTGCATTAACGTATTTTAACATTTCAACCTTTTGGGATTATTTTAAAGAAAGAGCCTATATGAAAAATGGCCAAAAGGAAGCTTCCTGCCATATGAAAGCCATTAATTTGTGCATTTAATTATTTGTATTTAAAAAATGGGGAAAAGCCTGGCCAGTGTGACTCAGTGGTTGAGCATCAACCTATGAACCAAGAGGTCATAGTTCACTTCCTGATCAGGGCACATTTCTGGGTTGTGGGTTCGATCCCCAGTGTGAAGCATGCAGGAGGCAGCTGATCAATGATTCTCTCTCATCATTGATGTTTCTATCTCTCTGTCCCTTTGCCTTCCTCTCTGAAATCAATAAAAATATTTTTTAATGGGAAAAAATCCTAATTTTTTTCTTCTAGTATTTAATGTTGGAGGGAAAGTCTTTGCAAACAAATGCATGTGCTTTCTTTCATTAGCCATTCCTTCATTTACAAATACTTACTGAGTAGCCACTCTCGGCAAGCACTGGTCCAGACACGGGGCTAAATCAGTGAACAGGTGCACAAGGGAAAAGCCCTGCCTTTGTGGAGTTTATAAATAATGGATGAAGTTATGATCAATTTCCTAACCTCTGCAGGGAAAGCTCTCCTGAAGGCTGACAATGTTTTCAGTCTTTTCCTCCACCATCTGTTAGCACACTTTGCACACTATATTAAAGAAGCAAATAAATATTTAAAATTTTATTTTGATGCACAGTTGGAGCAAAATGGGGGAACTTCATCCTAACATACAACCCTCCTGTGCTCATAGAACTTTTTGAAAATACAAGAGCAAGTGCAAACTTCTATGTAACTTATGTGGATCACTTAGATATGAATGAAAAATGTTTCCCCATAACCCCTTGACTAACGAATAATCAAGGTTTTGTGGCAAGTTTTAAGCTTATTTCAGTCACCTTCTTTCAAAACCAGGCATCAGTGTTGTGTCTAGTCCCTGATTAAATTTTTTAAAAAGGGGGGAAATGCCGGGAGAAGAGGAGCAAAAACAAAACTGTTCATCTAATGTGAACACTAATGGCAAAAGTAGGAAATATATTTACACCTGGCACTCTGAGACTTTAAAAGTTTATATTCAAACAAGTATTCCTGAAATTCTGTGAACTGGCTATTGGCCAGGATAGTATTTATTGACAAGACAACAGCATGTAGTTATTAGGGGCTTTGAGCTTTGTATCAGACATTCTGCCATTCTGATTCTGAATTCAAGTCCCTAAACTTCCCCAAAATCAGGGCACAAAGGGATAAAGAGGCAGAGCACAGAGGACTTTTAGGGCAGTGTAACTACTTTCTGCATGATGCAATGGTGGATACATACCATTACATGTTTGTCCAAATTCCTACTATGTACAACACCAAGAGTGAACCTTCATGTAAACTATGGACCTTGGGTGATAATGATGTGTCAATGTAGGTTCATTACTGTAAGAAATGTACCATTCCTGTGCAAGATATTGATAATGGGGGAGGCTGTGCATATTGGGGACAAAGTATATATGGGAACTCTCTGTACCTCCTGTTCAATACTGCTGTGGACCTAACACTGATCTAACACTGGCTCAGTGGTTGAGCATCAACCTATGTACCAGGAGGTCATGGTTCCATTCCTGGTCAGGGCACATGCCCAGGTTCCCGCCAATATCCTCAGTGTGGGGCTTGCAGGAGGCAGCCAATCAGTGATTCACTCTCATCTTTGATGTTTATCTCTCTCTCCCTCTCCCTTCTTCTCTGAAATAAAAATATTTTTTAAAGATAAAAAATATTTTTTTTAATTAAATCTTTATTGTTCAGATTATTACATTTGTTCCTCTTTTTTTCCCCCCATAACTCCCCTCCTCCCAGTTCCCGCCCCACCCTCCGCCCTCACTCCCCACCCACTGTCCTCATCCATAGGTGCACGATTTTTGTCCAGTCTCTTCCCGCATCTCCCACACCCCTTTCCCCCCCAGGAATAGTCAGTCCATTCCCTTTCTATGTCCCTGATTCTATTATAATCAACAGTTCATTCTGTTCATCAGATTATTTATTCACTTGATTCTTAGATTCACTTGTTGATAGACGCATATTTGTTGTTCATAATTTGTATCTTTACCTTTTTCTTCCTCTTCCTCTTCTTAAAGGATACCTTTCAGCATTTCATATAATCCTGGTTTGGTGGTGATGAACTCCTTTAGCTTTTCCTTATCTGTGAAGCTCTTTATCTGACCTTCAATTCTGAATGATAGCTTTGCTGGATAAAGTAATCTTGGTTGTAGGTTCTTGGTATTCATCACTTTGAATATTTCTTGCCACTCCCTTCTGGCCTGCAAAGTTTCTGTTGAGAAATCAGCTGACAGTCGTATGGGTATTCCCTTGTAGGTAACTGAGTTTCTTTCTCTTGCTGTTTTTAAGATTCTCTCTTTATCTTTTGCTCTTGGCATTTTAATGATGATGTGTCTTGGTGTGGTCCTCTTTGGATTCCTTTTGTTTGGGGTTCTCCTCGCTTCTTGGACCTGTAAGTCCATTTCTTTCACCAGGTGGGGGAAGTTTTCTGTCATTATTTCTTCAAATAGGTTTTCAATATCTTGCTCTCTCTCATCTTCTGGCACCCCTATAATTCTGATGTTGGTATGCTTGAAGCTGTCCCAGAGGCTCCTTACACTATCCTCGCATTTTTGGATTCTTTTTTCATTTTGCTTTTCCGGTTGGGTGTTTTTTGCTTCCTCGCATTTCAAATCATTGACTTGATTCTTGCGCTCCTCTGGTCTGCTGTCGGGAGTCTGTATAATATTCGTTATTTCAGTCCGTGTATGCTTAATTTCTAGTTGGTTCCCCAATATAAGATCGAGGGTCTCATTAGATTTCTTGAGGATCTCACTACATTTATCGGCGGCTTCTAGACAGTTCTTAAGAGACCTTAAAAGTGTGGTTCTGAACTCTATATCTTCCATTGACAATTTTGTCCTGTTTCTTTGTCTCCGCATTTTGTTATGCTTCCTTGGTGCACCTCCTAGTGGTCTTTGTTTGCAGTCTTATAGTTAAATCTTGATTGTTGTAGCTAATTCCAGGGAGGGTTTGACCTCTAGGCCAAGTGGCTATGAGAATCAGCTGTGTCAGTAGTGAGAGAACTTCTGTCCTCTAGGGAGGTGCTAATCTAGCCTTTGCCTGAGGCTATCCGGCAAATGCCTGTGTACAGGGCTTGGGCGGGGCGGGTAGTACAGGATCAACAGGGTGGGCCGGAGAGAGCAGTTATGGCGGCTCTCAGTCCTGTCCCCAGGGGCTCTGCCTCTCCGAGTCCCAGCACCCGCTGCAAAGCTCAGAGAGAAAGCTGCACTCGCTCTGACCGAAGCCAGACAGTCCCGCTTCTCCCGTTTGAGTCTGGGTCCCTAAAGACTCGCCCGGATCTGGAGCTCAGAGTCTGCGACTCCCTCCCGATTGAAAACGCCAACCGCGCCCTCCGCCGCCAGCCCGCTCCGCGCACTCCGAACCTCAGAATTTGACTTCAGCACTGCGCCTCCTCTGAGTGTCCGTATGCGTTTCTCTTTCCTCCTAGTTGTAGGACTTCCACTCAGCCAGCGTTCCTGTGGTTCTGGGTGATGTCCCTTCCGTTTTTTGGTTTCACTTTTGAAGTAGTTGTTCAAAGCAGCAAACTCCAGCGTTAACCTATGCCGCCATCTTGGTTCTCTCAAGATAAAAAATATTTTTAAAGATAAAAAATATAAAGTCTACTTAAATAAAAGGCCCACATAACTCTTTGAATCCATTACCTCCTTAGCCCAAACATACTCTCATCTTTAGTTGGACTTTCAATAAAATACAGTTTAAGCCTTTCTATGCATATGTAGCAGGCTCGATTCAACTCTTTGAAATTTAAAGGATCTCCAAATGCCTTGAAATATCTCAAAGGATGAAGAAAATACTGAGTAGAGAATGACGAGGAAGTGAATAGCTGGTGAATGTTCTTTTATTCAGACAATGTACAAGTACAAATTATTGATATAGCTCCTTAAATTACCATATCCACCCTGAACTCCTTAGGAGTGGAGATAAGTGGGAACTGAAAGAGCTTTTCAAAAGTGAGTTTCATTGAGTTACTGTCTTAGTCATTTCAGGCTGCTGTAACAAAACTCCACAGACTGTGTGTCTTAAACAACAGACATTTCTTTTTCTCCCAGCTCTGGAGGCAAGTTCAAGATTGAGGTGCTGGCAAGGGAGGTTTCATTCTGAGTTCACCTTCTCTTAGCTTATAGGCAGCAGCCATCTTGCCATGTGATCACATGACCTCTTTTTTTTAGTTCATGCAGAGAAAGAGAGTACAAGCTCTCTAGCGTCTCTTCTTATATTCCACTATAGGCCTGGTGCACAGTGCACTCCGGGGGGTAGGGGGAAGGGGGGCCCCTTACCCTCAGCCAGGCCTGCACCCTCTCGCAGTCAGTCTGGGATCCCTTGGGGGATGTCCAACTGACGAGTGGGCCTAAGCTGTCAGTCGGACATCCTTAGTGCTGCCACGGAGGCAGGAGAGGCTCCCGCCATGGCTGCTGTGCTGGCCAGCCTTGAGCCCGGCTTCTGGCTGAGCAGTACTCCCCCTATGGGAGCGCACTGGCCACCAGGGAGCAGCTCCTGCATTGAGCGTCTTCCCCAAGGTGGTCAGTGCACATCATAGCAACCAGTCGTTCTGCTGTTAAGTCAATTTGCATATTAGCCTTTTATTGTATAGGATTATTCAAAATAATCCCATTATGAGAGCCCCACCCTCATTACTTCATCTAAACCTAGTTACCTCTCAAAGTACTATCACACTGGGGGTAAAGGTTTTAACATAAGGATTTTGGTGGAACACAATTCAGCACATAGCACCATTGTTCCAAGTTTGGTCTCAGTGCTACACCTAGAAGATAAAAAAGGGGAACTTGCCGAAACCAGTTTGGCTCAGTGGATAGAGCGTCGGCCTGCGGACTGAAAGGTCCAGGGTTCGATTCCGGTCAAGGGCATGTACCTTGGTTGCGGGCACATCCCCAGCAGGGAGTGTGCAGGAGGTGGCTGATCGATGTTTCTCTCTCATCGATGTTTCTAACTCTCTATCTCTCTCCCTTCCTCTCTGTAAAAAATTAATAAAATATATTTAAAAAAATAAAAAAATAAAAAAAGGGGAACTTTGTTTACAAAGCACTTATTCCATTCTGACGGTAAGTTAACAACTTCAATATATTACTTCATTTAATAGAACAAGCTACATTGGGAGGCCCAGAAAGATGAAATCACTTTCCCCAAGTCACAAAAGTAGTAAGCATTGCAGATTTAAACCTTGTCCCATTTCACCCCAGTGATATACTCTTTCTGCTATCCCATGGGGCCTTTCTTAAATTTCAATATTTACTTCTTAGCTTATTTAAGAGTGACTAGGCAGGGGTGGGCAAACTTTTTGACTCGAGGGCCACAATGGGTTCTTAAACTGGACCGGAGGGCCGGAACAAAAGCATGGATGGAGTGTTTGTGTGAACTAATATAAATTCAAAGTAAACATCATTACATAAAAGGGTACGGTCTTTTATTTCAATAGTTTTATTCATTTCAAACGGGCCGATCCAGCCCGCGGGCCGTAGTTTGCCCACGGCTGAACTAGGCCCAAAGTAACAGGCTTGTACCTCCAAGGTCACATGAAACCAATTTGAATCAGAAAGTCAATATTTTTATTTCAGAGAGGAAGCTAAGTCAGTCAAAGAGTGTATATTTGTGTTTGCTTTCAAATCCATGAATGAGTTCAATAGATTGATTTTTTTTAATTTCTTAGTTAACATGAAGTCAGAAAAAAAGGGATCTGGATGACCTGCAAAGGTATTCCAATACTGGCTGTTGTTTAGCATTCCTATTCTATTGGCCATGTCATTCTTTATGTACCTTCACATCAATTCCATTTAGCTTAGGAGGTAAGCAATATGTCAATCTAAATTATTGCGTACAGTCAAATATAGTAGCAAAAAGAAAGAAAATAAAGAAACTCAATAACAGATTGCTAATTACCTGGCAACATCACTCAGCACACCATTAAATACTTTGTTGCCAAACCTAAAGAATCTACCAATGCTCTTTATTGGGTTTAAAACCCAGTGGAGCCCAGCTGGTGTGGCTCAATAGTTGAGCATCGACCCATGAATCAAGAGGTCACTGGTTTGATTCCTGATCAGAGAACATGCCTGGGTTTTGGCCTCAATCCCCAGTGGAGGGCATGCAGGAGGCAGCTGATTGATGTTTTTCTCTCATTGATGTTCCTATCTCTTTATCCCTCTCCCTTCCTCTCTCTCTAAAATCAATAAAAACATATTTAAAAAAAACAAAAAGTAAAACCCAGTGGTTCTAACCTCCAAGATTCTTACCCCTCTCCCATTTTGACCCATACTTAACACCTCACTGCAGCTCCCCTCTCTCTGCAAACAGCCCCAGTTCAGTGATGCAGGGGGTTGCAGGTTTTGGTGGTTTTTTGTGGTTTGTTTGTGTGGGTTTTTGTTTTTTCAACGTAAAGGGACAGATAGCAAACACTTTCAACTTCTCAGGCTATATGATCTCTGTTGCAACTGTTGTAGGCAGTTAGACAGACATGAGCAGAGCAAGGATGATGGGCCAGGTACAGAAGATCACCAGGGCAGAACACCCCCCTCCCTACACACACACACACACACACACACACACACACACACACACACACACACACACACCTAGTAATGAGAAAGAACTGGTAGAGCAGATATTGGAAATAGTCAATTCAAGACCTTGCCCCTAAGACCTCTCTCCACCCTAGAATGCCTCCAGTCATGCAGGTGGGATTCTCCTGACCTTTTCTCCTCTGGCATGTGGTTAGTCATGTGGTAGACCCCCACCTATAGAGGAGAACGGGTGGGGGGAGGGGCTAGAGGAAAGCCCCATCTGACTTCCATGCAAGGACAATAAACAACAGGACAGGCACTAATAGGTCAGATTGAAGAAGGACAGGCCCTGATAGGTCACTTTGAAGAAAAAAGTAATTCCCCTCTGAGAGTTTTAAAGGAATCCTAGCCCACTTCCCAGGGCAGCTCTTTGAGCTGCCCACTGGAAATTTCTCTTCCAGTGTATTTTCTCTTTGCTTGCTCAAATGAATTTTCTCTAGTGAGTCTGGGTCTTGGCTCTGAATTCTTTTCTTAACCAGAACTCAAGTTTGCTGGACTCAGGTTTGATCTGACCCCACCGGTCAGACTCCTAATGCCATTCCCACCACCTACAACACAACTACCCAACTCTGCTGTTGGACCATGAAAGCAGCCACAGACAGTAAGAAAATGAATGAGTGTTTCAATAAAATTGTTTGCATTAAAAAAGGCAGCAGCCCAGATTTGGTCTGCCAGCAATGGTTTTGCCTCTCCTGCACAAGGAAATAATGTAGTTTTATTGACACTTGTATGATGAATGGAGAAAAGTGTTGTTCATTTACACCACACACTTCACTCAAAAACTCAATTAAAGCCCCCACTGAAATTCCCGTTGTTCTACCCCAAAGTCTGTTTCTGGCCTCCAGCAGCCCAAAGTCTCTTTTATCTCTCCCTTTCTACCACAAATCTTTCAAAGACCCCAATATTATCCAGAGCATTTCAGTTCTTCCTCAAAGCTCACAGGCCCCATTAAACAGTTAACAATACCCCTAATCCTTGTAATGCTATTTAACTTAGTACTAATGTTATTGGAGTGTGTCCCTTGAAGGCCATACCCTCTACTCCAAGAAATGCAATATTCAATAGTCACATGAAAAGTGTCCTATATCATTAACCATCAGAAAATCACAAATTAAAAACTCAATCAGGTACCACTATATACTCACAAAAATGACTAGAATAAAAAACTTTGACAACACCAATGACATGGTGTATGGCAGTGTAAAATTTTACAGCCACTTTGGAAAACAGTTTGGCAGTTTTAAAATAAACATACAGGGTATCCCGAAAAATGTATACCCATTTAACAGCTGATAGCTCAATTTTGAAAATGAAATCTATTTTAATAAACACTGCCACCTGGCCAGTGTGCTTCCAAGGTTGAGCATGGACCCATGAATTCGTTTCCCAGTCAGGGCACATGCGTGCAGGGGGCAACTGATTTATGGTTCTCTCTCATCATTGATGTTTTTTCTCTCTCCCTCTCTCTTCCTTTCTCTGAAATCAATAAAAACATATTTTTGAAAATAAATACTATTTTTATAATTGTTCAAAGTGTGTGTATACATTTTTGAGAAACCCTATATATTACCCTATTATAATTATACCCCTATTATTTATCCAAGAGAAATGAAACCATATGCCCACATAAATACCTGCACAGGCATGTGCATAGCAGTTTTATTCATAACAGCCCCCAATTGTTGATTTATTAAAGATAAACTGCTGCCCTATCCGGTTTGGCTCAGTGGAATGAAGGGTCCCTGGTTCGATTCCGGTCAAGGACACATGCCCGGGTTGTGGGTTCGATCCCCAGTAGGGGGCGTGCAGGAGGCAGTCGATCAGTGATTCTCTCTCATCATTGATGTTTCTCTTTCCCTCTTCTTTACTCTCTGAAATCAATAAAAAATATATTAAAAAATAAAAATAAACTGCTTGTTTATTTTTTCATCTGTTGATGGACACGTGGAGGTAGACCAGATGTTTATCAACAGGAGAATGGACGAAAAAATGAAGTACTTACTACTCAGCAATAAAAAAGGAATGAACTACTGCTAGGGACTGTATGTTTGGGTCCCCTTCTACCCAAATTAATCTGTTGAAGCTCTAATCCCCAATATAATGATACTTGGTAGTTGGGCCTTTGGGAGGCACTTAGGTCATGAGAGTGGAGCCCTCAGGAATGGAATTAGTGTCCTTATAAGAAGAGACATGAGAGACATGTTCTCTCTTAGCCGTAAGAGGATACAGCAAGAAGGCAAACTAGGAAAAGGGTTCTCACTTGACATTGAATCTGCTGGCAACTTGATCTTGGAATTCCCAGACTTCAAGTCTGAGAGACATAAATATTTGTTGTCTATGGCATTTTTGTTATAGCAGCCCAACTGACTAAGACAACTACTAATACATGCAACAACATAAAAGACTGTCAAAAGTATCATGCTGCCCTAGCCGGTTTGGCTCAGCAGATAGAGCGTTGGCCTGCGGACTCAAGGGTCCTGGGTTGTTGAGTGTTTCCTTCCCACGTCCCGCGTAGATCAGGGTTCAGGAACTGGAAGTGGAGCTGCACACAAATGAAAGAGAAAATACACTAGATAATTTGGAAATATTGGGGGACCAGGCGGGCAAGTCCAACTCAGGAGGAAGGACTTCCCCCCGTGCTCAGGCCTCACCAAGCTTTTATTGATCTGGGATGCACCCATAGCATAGCCATTAGACAGGCAGACTAGCCCATCAGCAAGGATTTACATAATAATAAATGGGGGAGTAGTTTCAGCTACCATTGTCTGGACAAACAGAGGTGGCGCCTAGCTCTGAGCTTTGCTAGGGCTTCAAAGGCACCCAACCTTCGGGGGGGTTCTCTGTCTACACTTATCAGATAGTGAAGGCAATAAACAGTTTCCCACACTGGGTTCAATTCCGGTCAAGGGCATGTACCTTGGTTGCCAGCACATCCCCGGTAGGGGGTATGCAGGAGGCAGCTGATCAATGTTTCTCTCTCATCGATGTTTCTAACTCTCTATCCCTCTCCCTTCCTCTCTGTAAAAAATCAATAAAAATATATTTTTTAAAAAGTATCATGCTAAGTGTTAAGAAGTCAGATGTAAAAAAGAGTACATACTCCATGATCCCTTTATGTGAAATTCTAAATAGAATTAACCTATGAAAATATAAAACAGATTAGTGGTTGCTGCTTAGGTGGGATATGGGCATTGATGGGGAAAGAGCATGAGGAATTTTTCTGAGGTGCTAGAAATATTGTGGATCTTGATATGCATTGGCTTAAACTTATTGAAGAATATGCTTAAGATCTGAAAGGTTCATTGTACATAAATTTTACCTCAACACAAAAATATTTAAAATTATGTATTTAGCTGACATTTTAAAAGTCCTTAGATGACCACTAGAGTTCTAACCACATCTGCATCCCAGGTAGTGAAAAGGAGAACAAATGGTAAGGTCAAAGGACAAAGAGCACTTGCCTGCTGTCTGGTCATTCTTAAGGAGACTCAAAGTCTCAGCAACAACTTGCACTTAATTCTTTTTTTAAGAAGTTATTTTTATATTGTTATTTTCATAAAATATATGCCACAGAATATCATTTTGATCTTTTGTAAGTATATTAAATATGTTCACAAAGTTGTATACCATCACCATTATCTATACCTAAAATGTTTTCATCATCCCCACAAGAACTCTTTCCCATTCCCATTAGTCCCTGGGACCTCTATTTTACTTTTAGTTTCTATGAATTTGTCTTTTTGTGTTTGGTTATTTCACTAAGCATAATGTTTCAAGGTCCATTCTTATTGTATATTCCAGTGTGTGTGTGTGTGTGTGTGTGTGTGTGTGTGTGTGTGTGTGTGACACATTTTGTTTATTTTTTCATCTGTTGATGGACTCGTGGATTTTTCCTAACCTTTGGCTTTTGTGAATAATGTTGCTATGAAGAGTGGTGTACATGTATCTGTCAACCTCATCAAGAATACACCTGCCAAAACACCAACGACAAAGCAAGAATCTTAAAAGCAGCCAGAGAGAGACAGAAAGTTACCTACAAAGGATCCCCCATCAGACTAGCGACCGATTTCTCAACAGAAACACATCAGGCAAGAAGGGAATGGAATGAAATATACAAAGTCATGCAAAGGAAGGGTCTGAATCCAAGAATACTATACCCAGCGAGGCTATCAATCAAAATTGAGGGTCAAATCAGGAGCTTCACAGACAAAAACGGTCTACGGGAGTTTATTACAACCAAACCAGCAATGCAAGAAATGCTAAAGGGTCTGCTGTAAATAGAAAAAACAGGAAACAAAGAAGGAACGCAGCGGTAAAGAACAAAAATGGCGACTAACAAGTTTCTATCAATAATAACTTTAAATGTAAATGGATTAAATTCCCCAGTCAAAAGGCATAGGGTAAATGAGTGGATAAGAAAACATGACCCATATATCTGCTGTCTACAGGAAACCCACCTCACAAAAAAAGACGCACACAGACTGATGGTGAAGGGATGGAAAAAGGTTTTTCAGGCCAATGGAAGTGAAAAAAAAGCCGGGGTAGCAATACTTATATCTGACAAATTAGATCTCAAAGTGAAGGACATAAAAAGAGATCAAGAAGGCCACTTCATAATACTAAAGGGAGCAGTCCAACAAGAAGAAATAACTCTGGTAAATATATATGCACCCAATATAGGAGCACCCAAATACGTAAGAAATCTTCTGGAGAAGATCAAGGGAGAGATTGACAGCAATACAATCATAGTAGGGGATCTTAACACCCCATTATCTCCACTGGACAAATCCTCTAAACAGAAACTCAGCAAAGAAACATCAATCCTAAATGACTCACTAGATCAGATGGAATTAATTGACATCTTCAGAACATTTCACCCCAAAGTCACAGAATATACATTCTCCTCGGGTGCACATTTGTCATCTTCAAAGATAGACCATATATTGGGTCACAGACAAAGTCTCTTCAAATTCAAGAAAATTGAAATCATATCAAGTATCTTCTCAGATCACAAAGGCATAAAACTGGAAATCAACTACAACAAAAACAATCCAAAAAAATCAAACACATGGAGACTAAATAGCATGCTATTAAACAACGACTGGGTCACCAGTGAGATCAAAGAAGAAATAAAAAACATCATGGCAACAAATGACAATGAAAACACAACAATCCAAAACCTATGGGACACAGCAAAAGCAGTCTTGAGAGGGAAGTTCATAGCTCTACAAGCCTACTGCAAGAAACAAGAAACAATGAGAATAAATGACCTAACTCTACAACTCGAAGAATTAGAAAGAGAGCAACAAAAAAAGCCCACTGTAAGCAGAAGGAAGGAAATAACAAAGATCAGAGCGGAGATAAACGACATAGAGACCAAAAAAACAATACAAAAGATCAACAAAACCAAGAGCTGGTTCTTTGAAAGGATAAACAAGATTGATACACCTCTAGCCAGGCTCACCAAGAAACAAAGAGAGAGGACCCAAATAAACAAAATCAGAAATGAAAGAGGAGAAATAACAACAGACCCCATAGAAATACAAAGGATTGTTAGAAAATACTATGAACAACTCTACTCCAACACACTAGACAACCTGGAGGAAATGGACATATTCCTAGATAAATACAACCTTCCAAAACTTAACCAGGAAGAATCTAAAAATCTCAATAGGCCAATAACTATGGAGGAAATCGAAGCAGTAATCAAAAAGCTTCCAGCAAACAAAAGCCCGGGGCCAGATGGCTTCACAGGGGAGTTTTACCAAACATTCAAGGAAGACCTAAAACCTATCCTCCTCAGACTATGTCAAAAGATCCAAGAGGAAGGAGCACTTCCCAGCTCATTCTATGAAGCCAACATCACCCTAATCCCAAAACCAGATAAAGACAATACAATGAAAGAGAATTACAGGCCAATATCCCTCATGAACATAGATGCCAAAATCCTCAACAAAATCCTAGCAAATCGGATCCAGCAGTACATCAAAAAGATCATACACCATGACCAAGTAGGATTTATCCCAGGGATGCAAGGATGGTACAATATCCGCAAATCAATAAATGTGATACATCACATAAACAAATTGAGAGAGAAAAACCACATAGTCATATCAATTAATGCGGAAAAAGCATTTGACAAAATCCAACACCCTTTCTTGATAAAAACTCTCAGCAAGATAGGAATTGAGGGATCATACCTCAACATAATAAAAGCCATATATGACAAACCCACAGCCAACATCATAATCAATGGGCAAAAACTAAAACCATTCCCCCTAAAAACAGGAACAAGACAGGGATGCCCCCTCTCACCACTCCTGTTCAACATAGTACTGGAAGTACTAGCCATTGGGATCAGACACGAAGAAGAAATAAAAGGCATCCAGATTGGAAAAGAAGAAGTAAAACTGTCCTTATTTGCAGATGACATGATACTGTACATACAGAACCCTAAAGACTCCATCAAAAAATTATTAGACTTAATAAATGAATTCGGCAATGTAGCAGGATACAAAATTAATGCTAAGAAATCCATGGCATTTCTTTACACCAATAGTGAACTTACAGAAAGTGAAACTACAGAAGCAATCCCATTTACCATTGCACCAAAAAAATTAAAATACCTAGGAATAAACTTAACTAAGGAGGTAAAAGACTTATATGCTGAAAACTACAGGACACTGAAAAAAGAGATAGAGGAAGACATAAACAGATGGAAGAATATACCGTGTTCATGGATTGGTAGAATCAACATCATCAAAATGTCCATACTACCCAAAGCAATTTATAGATTCAATGCAATCCCCATTAAATTACCAACAGCATATTTCACAGATCTAGAACGAACGTTCCAAAAATTCATCTGGAATAAAAAAAGACCCCGAATAGCTGCAACAATCCTCAGAAAGAACAAAGTAGGTGGGATCTCAATACCAGATATCAAACTGTATTACAAAGCCACTGTTCTTAAAACAGCTTGGTACTGGCACAAGAACAGACATATAGATCAATGGAATAGAATAGAGACCCCAGAAATCAACCCAAACCACTATGCCCAATTAATATTCGACAAAGGAGGCAAGAACATACAATGGAGTCAAGACAGTCTTTTCAATAAATGGTGTTGGGAAAATTGGACAGATACATGCAAAAGGATGAAACTAGATCACCAACTCACACCATACACAAAAATAAACTCAAAATGGATAAAAGACTTAAACGTAAGACGGGAAACCATAAAAATACTAGAGGAATCCACAGGCAGCGAAATCGCAAACATATGCCGAAGAAATTTCTTCTCTGATAATGCTCCTAGGGCAATGGAAACTAAAGAGAAAATAAACAAATGGGACTACATCAAAATAAAAAGCTTTTGCACAGCAAAGGAAACCATCAACAAAACAACAAGAAGACCCACTACATGGGAGAACATATTTGCCAATGATACCACTGATAAGGGTTTAATTTCCAACATTTACAGGGATCTCATGAAACTTAACAAAAGGAAGATAAACAATCCAATAAAAAAATGGGCAACGGACCTAGATAGACACTTTTCGAAAGAGGACATACAGAAGGCCGAAAGACATATGAAAACCTGCTCAAAGTCACTAATTATACGAGAGATGCAAATCAAAACGACAATGCGTTATCATCTCACACCTGTCAGAATGGCTATCATCAACAAATCAACAAACAACAAGTGTTGGAGAGGATGTGGAGAAAAAGGAACCCTTCTGCACTGCTGGTGGGAATGCAGACTGGTGCAGCCACTGTGGAGAACAGTATGGAGCTACCTCAGAAGACTAAAAATGGAACTCCCATTTGACCCAGTGATCCCACTACTAGGAATATATCCCAAGAAACCAGAAACGCCAATCAGAAAGGATATATGCACCCCTATGTTCATAGCAGCACAATTCACCATAGCTAAAATTTGGAAACAGCCTAAGTGCCCATCAGCAGATGAGTGGATTAGAAAACTGTGGTACATATACACAGTGGAATACTATGCTGCGGTAAAAAAAAAAGGAACTCTTGCCTTTTGCAACAGCATGGATGGATCTGGAGAGCATTATGCTAAGTGAAATAAGCCAGTCAGAGAAAGATAAATACCACATGATCTCACTCATTTGTGGATTATAGAGAACAACATAGACTGATGAAAAGGGACAGACTCAAAGACTGAGAAACAGCAATCAGGCTATCAATCCCCAGAAGGAAAGTAGGGGAGGGCGGGGGTAAGGGGAAGAGATCAACTGAAGGACTTGTATACATGTATATAAGCCATACCAATGGACATGGACAACAGGGGGATGGGAGCATGAGTGTGTGTGGGGGGGAGGTTGGGGGTTAATGGGGGGGATGAGGACACATTTGTAATACCTTAACTAATAATAAAAAAAAAAAAAAAGAATACACCTGCCAAAAAAGACTCCTTATGTTTAATTGGGCTCAAATTTATAACCAGAGTCTAGCAGCCTTTCTTTACAGAGGTACCTCATACACACTCCGTTTCAAAGGAAAGCCACAGACTTAGCGGCCAAGCCTCCTGCATTGTGCTCCTGCCTTCTGAGTTAACCTTTGTAAGAAAGCTTCTAGGATCAAAATTCAACCAATAAGAAAGAGACTTTCCCTGTCCAATCAGAGCTGTGCTGCTATATCCTCATTTGCGTCTTCACCAACCACCAATCAGAATGGTGCTATTTGAACCAATCAAATGATAATGATTTGGAGTACTCATTTGCATAGAAATGAACCTATAAGGGACTGGAGGCAGGCACTCTTCTGTATGGAACTCAAAAAGCCCTCTGTCTTGGTAGAGCTTACTTTCAGTTTCCTTCCAAGGTTGCATTTCCCCAGATGGGCTGACAGAATTGACTGGTGCTGTCTCCCAGGAGCAGAGTGAAGCTGTTTTATGGGATGTGGAACAGAGCTGTCTCCTGAGACCAGAGGCGTAACACCATATCTGTAACACCTGGGGTTCCTGGTCTAAGTTGCTCCACAAACATGCTGTTCCAAAGCCATGCTGTATCACAATTGAGCTGTTTGCACTGAATAAAGTCTCCATCTCCACTGCATCCCAAACTGGGGACTCCTGTTAGTGTTGAATTGGTGGCAATGACCTTGGGTTCACAGTACCTTCCTGTTGTATTTGAGTCTTGATTGCTGTTGGCCCCTCTGTGGGTGGAGTTGACCCTCAGATTGGTTTCTTCTGGAGACTCCCTTTGGATGTGCCACTTGTGGAGCTCATTGGGTCCTGCTCTGGTGTTTTCTGAGCATCACAAGGTGTGTTGGTTCTGGGGCCTCTTGGGAGGGACTCTGGTGTAAATTAATGTCAGATGCTGCCTGTGGCTATCCCTGGGCTACCTGTTTGAAGATACAAAGTGACCCACAGTTTGTGGGTGCCTCTGCTGGGCCTGGTGTGTGGGAGGGGTCAGGGTGCACACCAAGGCTGGCTTTCACAAGCACTAAGCCTAAGAGCAGGTCAGTAAAAGGCCCAAGGCACCCCTGCCGGCTGCTTTTTAGGCTGAGTTATTGAAAGATTCTCTTCATTTTGAGAGTTGCATGAGGTAGGTTCTCAGTGAGTCACCAGGTACAGGCAAATGGTGTTCACCATACTGATACAGATTCAAAATCAGTGCCAGTGCTGGGTCTGTGCCACTCAGCAAAAGTTCCAGGGTACACCAAGGCCAGCCTCCACCCAAGGGTGCCTGTGGATGTTTGAGGTGTGTTGGGATCTCAGGGAGTTATCAGGGTGAGCCCAACAGAGTTAATTAGGCCCAAACAGACCAAAAGTTGGCCATGTGAAGGGAGGGTTCTGTAGTAACCAATGGGGCATGTGAGGGGAATAATAGTCCCTTTTCTAGAGCCACACAATTCAGTCTGTCCCCAATTCAAGCTAGACCTACTGGAGAGCCCTAGGAGGGCAGGTCAGGAGAGGGACTCAGCACAGAGATTTTGGTGGTTTTCCCTTCAGCTCTGTCCCTGGAGCCATACAATTCAGACTCTGACTCCACCTGAGTTTCCCCACAAGATCCCTTCATGAAAATTTACACCATAGGCTCAGGCAGCAGACTCCTCTTCAGGGTGTGAGCTCAGCAGGGCAGGGCGACAGAGAGTTAGGCTAATGGGACTATTGCATTCTTCCAAGCTGATGCATTATGGGGTGGGGCTGGGGAAGGTAGTGCTCAACCCAAGAAAGATGGCATCTGTGGGTGGTAGTGGAGAGGGACTCAGCACAGGGACCCTGGTGGCTGTCCCTTCAGTTCTCTCCCTGGAGCCACACAACCCAGTCTCTTTTCACATGTCTCTAGCCTCCCTCCTCTGCTGGAGCCCAGGATGAGTGGCTGTGAATGAGATTTTGTGTATTGGCCCTTTAAGAGAGCACCTGGGTTTCTAGCAGATACCCATCTCTCTCTGATGGACAGAGTCCCTGCTGATTTTAATAGCCAGATGTTACGTGGGCTCCTCTTCCCAGCTCTGGTGCTCTGTGCTGGGAGTTCCGCATGGGGTTGAGACCCCACACTCCTCAGGGAAGACCTTTGCAGCTGGAGTATCCCCCCCCCCCCCCAGATTCTCAGCTGCAAGGGTTATTCAGGGTGATTGTTCTATATTTTAGTTGTAATTCCAGTTTGGTCCTAGGAGGAGGTTAGTGTAACTTCCACCTACTCTGCCGCCATCTTGGATCCTCCCAAATGGCACTTAATTCTTAGTGGACCCTAGCTGGATGAGACTTAAGAAAATAGGCCCTGAAACTATTTGGCCATGCACCTTCCAGACAGAATAAAATCAGTGTTTGTGGTAACAAGAACAAGGGGAGAATGGGTATTGGCTATTCATTGGTAGGTTCAATCACACCACAAAAAAGTGTGTATGTGCACACACACAATTTCTTACACAATTTCAGGGGACTCATGGGCTTTCACTGGATCCCATTTTATCTGAATTCTATATAAAAAGTCACTAATCTAGGGAGTTATTATTAATAACAGTTAACAAAAAGTGTGTGAATGACAAATTCACATGGCAGTGGACATGCAAGAGACACCAGATTGCATAGAATATGTCATGCTCACCCACCTGGACTAAATTTTGTTGCCTATGTCTCCCAAAGGCTGCAATCCATTAAATGGCCCTGTTCTTAATTGAGCAATATTTAATTCTGTTGCCACTGTATATATACAATAAGTGAATGTATAAAGATAGGCCACTTAAGTGTACATTCTACTTACACACTTGATTTGATGACATTAGCTTGCAGGTGTCTCTACTTCAATTAATTGCTTATTGGTGAAATGCATAATTTAAACTGAGTACAAAACGAAAGTATTCAAATGATAGTCTCTTCAATATAATTATTCCACCTAAGTTGGAGTGCTGACAAAATGTTGTCCTTTATTTTCTTAAAATAATAGCTTCGATTATGTTCAAGATTAGATAACAAAGAAAATGTCAACAAGATATGATAAATATGATGAAATTGAGATTAAGACTTCATATTTTTTTAAATATATATTTTTATTGATTTCAGAGAAGAAGTGAGAGGGAGAGAGAGAGATAGAAACATCAATGATGAGAGAGAATCATTGACCGGCTGCCTCTTGCATGCCCCACACTGGGGATCCAACCCACAACCCGGCATATACCCCGACCGGGAATCAAACCCTGACCTCCTGGTTCATAGGTCGATGCTCAACCACTGAGGCATGCCAGCTGGGCAAGACTGTATATTTTTATCCAATTTTCCCTCCATAGATTCACAAACTATTAAAAAAAACTTTTTTGACTTATTTCAGGAGGAAGGGAGAGGGAGAAAGAGATAGAAACATCGATGACAGAGAAACAATTGACTGCCTTCTGCATGCCCCCTGAAGGTTTAATAATTCTAAGAAGCTTCTTTGTAGTAGACATGTGATACACTCCTCATCCAAACTTCAGAAGAGTTCCCCTTTGCTAGTTAAATTGAAATTCAAAAGGAATTTTCCAGAAACATGTCATTTCGGGGTTTTATTTCATAATATTTGAGAAGTGCTGAGCTAAAAGATAGCTAAGTAAATCTCAAAAGCATAGAATAAAGCAAGTAATGAAAAAGTAAAATATTTTACTTAACCACGATAATTGTATTTATTGCCCAATTGTGTATGTGGCGGGTGATTATTTCAAAGTCCCTGTAAAGTTCTGGATTCTGTGGGGAATGATTAGATCATTTTGTGATTTGATCTTTATCTGAGTGAAATTTTATAACTTCCTCTACCAGAAAAAAAATTGACAATTTCAGTGGGTGTGTTTCAATATGTTTTTAAAAGGTTGCAGAAAAAGCACTTAGATATTAGCGTGGTATCATAGTGACATCTTGTGGTAAGAATTAGCAACAAAATCCCCAAAGGTAAAGTTGGGATAGGGAAGCCAAGTAAAATGAAAACAACAAAAACCCGACTAAATCTTTGTTCTTGCAGATAAAACGGTTTTTTCTTATTTTGGCTGTGACAAAAAATTCTGGGTTTCTGCCTTATATTTCCCATACCAACAGGGAGAAAGGATTTTAATTTAGAAAATAATAAAACCTTTATGGAAATAGACCAGGACACTGTAAATATTTCTGTCTATAAACTTCTTGGGTTTTTAAAAAAATATTTTTATTGATTTCAGAGAGGAAGGGAGAGAGAGATAGAAAAATCAATGATGAGAGAATCATTGATCGGCTGCCTCCTGCACGCCCCCTACTGAGGATCGATCCCACAACCCGGGCATGCACCCTTAACCATACTCGAACCCAGGACCCTTCAGTCCGCAGGCTGACACTCTATCCACTGAGCCAAACCAGGTAGGGCTATAAACTTATTGTTTAAAAAATATATATCTTACATTTGAAATTCATGGAATATGAAAAACTTTGTTTCTTTTAAACTTGAACTAAAACTAGAGGAAACATGCTTTCCACTGCCTGTAACAGATGCTCTTGGCAATTTTGCCATGTTCCTCCTGCTGACACCAGCACTCACCTGCAGCTTAGGGGGAACAGTTACACAGCACATACCTTCTCTCTGCCTGAGGCTGCCTAAATGAATCCTGCCTATGCAGGGTACTCTGGAAATGCCTGGAAACTAACACCCCCATGAGCCAGTTTCAATGAAGAGGGCAGGGCACGAAGGAATAAATACCTCCGCTCTCTAAACCATCAGTGGGACAATTCTGAGTGTGTCCTACATGGTCTCACAGGGGGTCCTCAGCAGGATTGAATACTAGTTTTCCATATCAGTAACTCACTCATTAATCTACCTTTTCTTTTCTTTCTTTTCCTAACTCCCTCACCATGCTTCCTGGAGTCATCACCCAATAAACTACTGGAACTAAAATCATCTCAGGGACAACTTGTGGAGGAATCCAAATGCATATAGGGACCTACCTATGCTGCATACATATGCACATGTGTTTCAAAAGGAGAAAAAATGAGCCCGGCTGGCGTGGCTCAGTGATTGAGCATCAACCTATGAACGGTTCGATTCCCGGTCAGGGCACATGCCCGGGTTACAGGCTCAATCCCCAGTGTGGGGCGTGCAAGAGGCAGCTGATCAATGATTCTCTCTCATCATTGATGTTTCTATCTCTCTCTCCCTCTCCCTTCCTCTCTGAAATAAATAAAAAAAATATTTTTTTAAAAAATGGAGAAAAATGAGTTCTAAGCATTTTTACTACTTTCATTAGCAAAAACAACATTAGAAAAGCAAAGACAAGTCTAGCACATTTTGGTTTAACTGCAACTATAAAGCCTTTTGCAGCTGCTTGCAGCCTGGCTGCCACTCCCCTGGAGGCTTTCTCGGTGCGGAAATGAAAGATCAACATAGGGGAATCGCCTCAGTCAGGAAAGAGGGCACCTCCCCTGCTGGGATTTTGTATCCATTCTAAATTCTCTGCAAGAAAACTTGAGCTGGGTGCTAAAAGCTGGTTGAACAAATTGATTTACTAATTGGTTAGGAAATAATATATTGAGATTTGTATACCCAAGAATTAAGAATGCATTTTACAAAACATGTTTATCTATTAGGAGTTGTCTTTTTCTTTTTTACCAACCAATTTAATTTTCTTTTTTCACAGCCAATTTAATCAACTATTGTAGTTCTTTACTTTCAAGGGCATGTGAGGGGCAAAGAGATCAGTGAGTATCTCAATATTTTACACAAAGCAGGTCCCAATCCAGGAGGTGACATACAAGAAGGGGGGTGAGGGTGCAGCTAATCAGTACTTTGACCATCAATCACATGTAAATTTCAACCCCTGGCCACAACTTTGCTTCAAGAGTCAATTTATTCCGACTTGATGGCCATGGGGGGGGAGGGGAGCTGTTTTATATTGGCATGTTGAAAATTACAAAATGAATCTCAAATGTATTCACCTGAACTCTTGGTCACAAACAAGTCAGACTGCTAAATACAGCATGTGACTAATAGCACTTTACACACCAAGTAATGTTAGTAAAGTCATGTTTTTATTTTCCTTTAAAAGAAAATTACTTCCAAGTCAATGATTCACCTCCCCAAGTACTAAATTTATGAAGCTTAACAGGAATTAAACTAAAGAAAAAGGATTTATCTGCCCCAAGTTTCAGAATAAATGCTTTTTGTAAAAGCACCATGTATTCTAATATCTAATCCATGTTTTGATATCCATGCATGTCTCCTACTTCATTGCATTTCTGAGTCCTGAAGTTTCTTTGTATCTGTAAATATAATAATATTCTAGTATATTTATACATACTGCCTAGTATTTTACATATACTATTTTATATAATGCCTATAACAGTATTGTATAGTTATAATTACATACATTTTTAATCTTCACTTGAGGATATGTTTAGAGAGTAAAAAAGAGAGAGAGAGAAACATGTATTGGTTGCCTCCTGTCCACACCTCGATTGGGGATAGAACTTGCAACCTAGGTATGTGCCCTGACTGGAAATTGAATCCACAACCTTTTGGTGTACAGATGACACTCCAACCAACTGAGCAATGTGGCTAGGGCACATACATTTTACAGATGAGAATACTGAATTTTTAGAGAGGTTGCCTAAATTCTGATCTGTCATCAAACTCAACCTCTTACCTATGGTATCAGCCAGCTATCGCTACCTAATAAAAGCAATCACAAAATTTCAATGGCATTCATATAACTCTGAACATGTATTTTTCACATGTCTGCACATTAGATGAGGTGGCTCAGCTGATCTTGGTTGGGCTTAATCAGATGACTTGCAAGTGCAGGTTGGATCCAACTCTGTCCTACACATCTCTCAACCTCCTTGAATCAACAGACTAGCTGGACCATGGTCTTCTCACGGTGATGACAGAGAGAGTAAAGAGTAAGTGGAACACACAAGGCCTCATAAGGCCTAAACTTGAAACTACTACAGTGTTGTTTTCGCCCATATCCCGCTGAAGAAAGCAAGTCATGTGGCCAAGTTGAAAATTAAGGGACATGGTTGTCCCTATATTCCTCTTTCAGTGAAAGGACCTGCAAAGTTATATGGCAGAGTGTGGATACAGGAAAGGGTGAAAAATTGGAAACAAGATTTCAATGTATCTCACTCACTGTGTCAGTGGGCTCCCATAATCTTTCATAAATCATCTGAAGTGGGTCTGTGTGTAGTAAGGTATGGAATGAGCTATCATTTTGATACCCCCAGAGGTGCTGAAAGAATATTAGATGTGATCAATTAAACAAGACCCAGGTGATCAGTCTCTAAGTTCTGAAAACCTGAAGTCTAGCAAAAAAACCCACAAATATTTATTAAAAGATGAGTGGTATTGTACAATTATCCTATTAGTCAAATTATATTAATATAATCATTAATAGTCAACTATTATTAGTTCACATGCAGAATAGGAAACCCACTTGTTCACTTGGTTTCCCTATTGTATCATCTTGGTGATCTCTGAATTTCTTCCACAAAATCCCCAGGTACTGAGGGACATAATTTGAAAACCCACAACATGAACTGTCATGTTAAATTTGTCTCATAGATCCTCTCATCTTGCAAATCACACTAAGTCTCCCACGTCTATGAAAACATAAAGCTATCTTGGCCCCAGGGCCTTTGTGAAGTGGTCTGAGATACATGTGAAATTTTCTTTCACTTTATTCTGCTACAGTGCCTGAATATCTACATTGGAGGTACTACTCCTTTGGTCTAGGCCCTATGCCAGTGATGGTGAACCTTTTGAGCTCGGCGTGTCAGCATTTTGAAAAACCCTAACTTAACTCTGGTGCCGTGTCACATATAGAAATTTTTTGATATTTGCAACCATAGTAAAACAAAGACTTATATTTTTGATATTTATTTTATATATTTAAATGCCATTTAACAAAGAAAAATCAACCAAAAAAAATGAGTTCACGTGTCACCTCTGACACGTGTGTCATAGGTTCGCCATCACTGCCCTAGACTCTAGGGCATTTTCTTGTCCAGGAGTCCTTTTAAAAGTGTAAAATCTCTACCCTAGCTGGTTTGGGTTAGTGGATAGAGTGTTGGCCTATGGACTGAAGGGTCCCAGGTTTGAATCCAGTCAAGGGCACGTGCCTGGTTTGCGGGCTCAGTCCCCAGTAGGGGGTGTGCAGGAGGCAGTCAATCAATGATTCTCTCTCATCATTGATGTTTCTCTCTCTCTCTCTCTCATCCTCTCCCTTCCTCTCTGAAATCAATAAAAACATATTTTTTTTTAAAGTGTAAAATCTCTTTAGAAAAATTATCCATTAGTCCATTATTACCTCAGCTTGAATGGGTTTTTTTGAGTGTCCTGTAAACAGCACATGTAGGTGGAGTAAGAACTGTGAGACCTAGATATCCAAGGGTACTGGTGAAAAGAGGTCAGGAGAAGCTACGGGGAAAAAAGATCAGGAAAAATAAAACGTACATGAAAGTGGAAAGGTGAGGTGAATTCAAAACAGATGTAAGCCTTGTCTGAGGAACAGACTTACACTTTTTCACTAAGCGAGCTCCAACAAATACCATCTACACTAATAAAAGAGAAACATGGTAATTGGCGTACGACCGCTACCCTTTTCATTGGCTAATCAGCGAGATATGCAAATTAACTGTCAGCCAAGATGGCGGCCAGCAGCCAGGCAGCTTGAAACTAACATGAGGTTTGCTTGCCTCAGTGACGGAGGTTCCCCGCCTGCCACTGCAGGCCTCTGAGCGGGCAGTTTAAGAAACATTGTAACAAATACCACCGGACTTCAGCCAGCAGATTCGCAACATTGTATGCAAAGGCCAGAAAGCTACTTTCAGCAGCAGAGGCCTAAGAGCTGGAGCCAAGCCTCAAGGTAAAGCTGGCCCAGAATAAAAAAAAAAGAAAAGAAAAAAAGGAGCGATTGGGAACTTCAGTCACTCCCAGCCTGAAAACAGCCCTCAGCCCCTCACCCAGACTGGCCAGGCACTCCAGTTGGGACCCCCAACTTGATCCAGGACACCCTTCAGGGCAAACCAGCTGGCCCCACCCATGCACCAGGCCTCGACCCTATATAGTAAAAGGGTAATATGCCTCCCAGCACCGGGATCAGCGTGACAGGGGGCAGCGCCCAAACCCCCTGATCGCCCTGTGGCTCTGTGTGTGACAGGGGGCGGGGCCCCAACCCCCTGAGCAGCCCTGCTCTGTGCCTGATAGGGGGGAGCTCCCCAACCCCCCACCCCACGGGCCCTGCTCTGTGTGTGATGGGGTAGAGCCATAATCTCCCCATCGGCCCTGCCCTGAGTGTGAGAGTGGCAGTGCCCCAACCCCCTGATAGGCCCTGCTCTGTGTGTGACGGGGGCAGCGCCCCAACCCCCTGATTGGCCCTGCTCTGTGCGTGACAGGGGGTGGCACCTCAACCTCCCCATCGACCCTGCCTTGAGTGTGACAGGGGACGGTGCCCCAACCCCCCAATTGGCCCTACCCTGAGCGTGACTGAGGGTGGCATCGCAACCTCCCAATCCGCCCTGCTCTGTGCATGACAGGGGGCGGGGCCCCAACTCCCCAATCGGCCCTGCTCTGAGCCCGACCAGGGGCTGCACCTAGAGATTGGGCCTGCCCTCTGCCACCCGGGAGCAGGCCTAAGCCAGCAGGTCATTATCTCCCAAGGGGTCCCAGACTGCGAGAGGGCACAGGCTGGGCTAAGGGACCCCCCCTCCCCCCCGAGTGCACAAATTTTTGTGCACCGGGCCTCTAGTCCTATCTAATAAAAGAGAAACATGGTAATTAGCCGTAACTTTGCTACCCTTCCCATTGGCTAATCAGGGCAATATGCAAATTAACTGCCAGTCAAGATGGCGGCCGGCAGCCAGGCAACTGAAAGCGAACAGGAGGCTTGCTTGCTCCAGTGAAGGAGGAAGCCAAGGTTCCCCGCCTGCTGCTGCTGGGCTCTGAGCTGCTCTCTAAGAAACATTGTTACAAATATAGAAGCTAAACAAAACCCCAGAAACCTGCTTTCAGTCAGCCGGGATCTCAGAGCTGGAGTCGCAACAAAGTTTCAAATACAGAAGGTAAACAAAGCCAGAAACCTGCTTTCAGCAGCCGAGGTCTCACAGCTAAAGCCGGCTCTCAGCTCCAGTGACAGCCATAGAAGGTAAATAAATCCCAGAATAAAAAGAAAAAAGAAAAAAAGGAGAGGTTGGGAGCTTCAGTCACCCGCCAGCCTGAAAACGGCCCTCAACCCCTCACCCAGACTGGCCAAGCACCCCAGTGGGGACCCCCACCTTGAAGGGTGTGTGACCAGCTGCAAACAGCCATCATCCCCTCACCCAGGCTGGCCAGGCACCCAAGTGGGACCCCCACCCTGATCCAGGACACCCTTCAGGGCAAACCAGCTGGCCCCCACCCGTGCACCAGGCCTCTACCCTATATAGTAAAAGGGTAATATGCCTCCCAGCACCTGGATCAGCAGAGCAGCGAGGCCTCCCAGCACTGGGATCAGCGGAGCCGCAAGGCCTCCCAGCCTGGGATCAGTGGAGCCACAAGGCCTCCCGAACCCAGGATCAGCGGAGCAGCAAGGCCTCCCAGCACTGGGATCAGCAGAGCCACGAGGCCTCCTGGCACCGGGATCAGCGTGACAGGGGGCAGCGCCCAAACCCCCTGATTGCCCTGCAGCTCTGTGTGTGACAGGGGGTGGGGCCACAACCTCCCTATCAGCCCTGCTCTGTTCATGACAGGGGAAGGCGCCCTAACCCCCTGATCGGCCCTGCTCTGTGCCTGATAGGGGGAGTTCTCCAACCCCCTGATCGGCCCTGCTCTGTGTGTGACAGGGTGCGGCGCCCCAACCCCCCCATGTGCCCTGCTCTGTGTGTGATGGGGTGGAGCCGCAACCTCCCCATCAGCCCTGCCCTGAGTGTGACAGGAGGGAGTCCCCAAACCCCCTCATTGGCCCTGCTCTGTGGGTGACAGGGGGTGGTGCCCCAACCCCCCGATCGGCCCTACCCTGAGCGTGACTGAGGGTGGCATTGCAACCTCCCGATCCGCCCTGCTCTGTGCATGACAAGGGGCTGCACCTAGGAATTGGGCCTGCCCTCTTCCACCCGGGAGTGGGCCTAAGCCAGCAGGTCATTATCTCCTGAGGGTTCCCGGACTGTGAGAGGGCACAAGTGGGGCTGAGGGACAACCACCCCCCCCCCGCCAGTGCACAAATTTTTGTGCACTGGGCCTCTAGTCCTATATAATAAAGGGCAAATATGCAAATTGACCAAACAGCAGAACGACAGGAGAATGACCGGTCACTATGATGCACACTGACCACCAGAGGGCAGACGCTTAATGCAGGAGCTGCCCCCTGGTGGTCAGTACACTCCCACAGGGGGAGCGCCGCTCAGCCAGAAGCTGGGCTCATGGCTGGTGAGCACAGTGGTTGTGGAGGGAGCCTCTCCTGCCTCTGCAGCAGCGCTAAAGATGTCCAACTGCCAATTTAGGCCCGCTCCCTGCTGGCTCCCGGACTGCAAGAGTGAGCAGGCTGGGCTGAGGGACTACCCCCATCACCACTGAGTGCATGAATTTCATGCACCAGGCCTCTAGTATAGAGATAATTTTCTCTGAACACAGAGCCCTTAGGACAGGGGTGGGCAACCCCTGGCACGCGTGCCAAACATGGCACGCCAGTAACTTTTGCTGGCACTTGAAATCCTCTCTTATAATCTTCCATTTACAATTTTTTTCTTAATATTGACTTTTTATTTTTCAGATAAATTCAGTGTAGGTGCATCTTAGATAAATAAATACTTTTACATAACAAGTTATCTTAAAGACCATAGACATGGATTGACAAAAGAGGAGAAGAGCAATTTCTATGCCTCTGCCTTAACTCTCCCTGCCTTCCTAGATCCGACCAGTGTTTTGCTTTCATCCACACACGCTTGTGAATCTTTGTTGTCAGTGATGAATTTTGTTAAGTCTCATAATAGGAGTAGCCTGACGGATGAAAGTAGTAGCTCGTGCATATCTCTGAAGGTCATGAAATATAAATCTGATGTAAAATCTCTGTTATCAGTGATGCAGCAGCAAAATTCCCACTGATAATATCAAACGGGGTCATAAAGTTTTCTGACGGACTATGTGTACATGTATACATTAAAAAATAAATGTATTTTTCATCATCATATACTGTGCTTCTGTCGCTTGAATGAATTTTATTATTTCTTCAAGGTTCTTCACATATGTACACCTTAAGAGATATCAAGTAGGCGTAACATGTTCTCAAAAAATTAGGGTTGGCACGCAGAAGAAGTTTGAGTCAGAGATTTTGCTGGTTTGGGCACACACTCACAAAAAGGTTGCCCACCCCTGCCTTAGGACAAGCATGTCAAACTCGCAGCCCGTGGGCCACATGCAGCCCACAACAAATATTTTTGTGGCCCAGCCAATATAACGGTATGTAAGAAACATTTTAATAAAAATTCATAACTTAATTTTTACAATATCCTGTTATACATAATTATTAATAATGAACTACAATGTTTGCTGATGACTGATTACTATAATCATGTTGCATTCATTTCCCTTACATGCCTTATGCGCAGGCGCACCATTTCTCTCCACTAATACTAGCAGCAAATATTTTAGCAGCTGATTGCCACGTCATTAGTGTTGGACTGACTTGTTTGGTGTGTGCAACAGGAAATATTTCACTTTTGAAGAACAAGAAAAATAGGTTTATTTGCATTACGCTTATTAATTTGTGCAGTTATTCAGTGTCTGGTAAGTTAATGTTCATGAAAAATATTAATTTTTATTAAAGTGTTCTATTATTTTATGTTAATGATGACTCATTTATTTCAGCCTTTCGTATTCAGCATGTCTCTATCAAAATAAAACTACGTTTCTATGAAAATTGAAGCTCTTGTTTTTTTGCGGCCCACAAAAACTTAAACCTTGTTTGTTTGGCCCGTGTTAGCCTTTGAGTTTGACATGCTTGCCTTAGGAAGTTCACTTCCCTCTCCTTCTGTGGAGAAAATAAAGTAGGTGGGCTTCCTATGGATTCCTCTCTTGTTGTGGGATTTGCCAAAATTCTGACTGATCCAGAGCTCAAAATGCCCATTTCAAACCATATCTCTTTGAAATGAATTGCCCAGAGATGAACAGCCTCAAAATTATTCCATATGTTTTATAGATGATAGGAAGGAGAAATAGGGCAAAAGAGGAGCTGATGGCCATGTCCCATCTTCTAAAGTCTATCATATAGTAAGCGATCAACTGTGCCTCATCAAGAGCCAAAAGATACAGAACTCATTGAATTAGCATAGGATGACTTATTACTTGGACTTAGAATACACTACCTAGTACCAAGTGGTTACTGAAAAGGTACAAATTCCTAAGACATAAAAAGAATTTAATGTTTCCTATAAAATTCTTCAGGACTTCACTGGGAGCTTCCAGTGTATTTGTTTAGTTCAAGTCAGCAAATAATTATTGCCTATTTTATGCCAGGCACTGTGCAAGGTGCTGGAAAGGCAAAGGTAAATAGCAACTCTACCCTCAACACACTCCAAATCTAAGGAAGACAGAAATATGAATGACTGTGTTACTGTGTAATAAGTGCAACATTAGCAGGAAAAGGAGTGTGGTATGAGAATAAGGAGGGGAAGGAATGATCTAGTGTCTGGCTATCAGAGGAAGGGAAAAGGTCAGGTGTGTGGAGGTTCTGTAACTAAGGTGGGCGTTGAAAAGCCATGGGATAATTAAAGCTGGAGAAAGGCACCATTCGATCAGCTTTCTCAGAAAAAGCATTCAGGTGGGAGGAAAGGACAATCAAACTAGTTAAGCGGTTCTTAAAATCAGTCAGTCAACAGCTATTAAGAGACCAAATAAGGCCTGGCTTGTGTGGCTCATTGGTTGAGCATCAACCCAGAAACCAAGAGGTCACCAGTTCGATTCCCACAAGCGGGAGTTGCAGGCTCGATTCCCCAGTGTGGGGCTTGTAGGAAGTAGCTGATCAATGATTCTCTCTCATCATTGATGTTTCTCTCTCTCTCTCCCTCTCCCTTCCTCTCTGAAATCAATACAACTATTAAAAAAAAAGAGACCAAATAAAATGTGAAGTTTGGAGACAGGGGAGGAATTTCAATTTCTATCATGCATTGTGGTAGTTACGCAGATAACAGTTCTGCATAACTAAAAAAGAAACCAAGAACTCCTTTCTCACAACTAGTCAAGCAGCTGCTAGGGACAAGACATTAGTCCTGTCATAGGAAGACTCACATTCTCCATTGAAACAGAAGTACTGTATTAACCGTAATGGAAACCAGTACTTGAAATAGCTACCCTCCTGGCACGGGGAAGCGAAACTTCCATTTGCATTAGGATTACATCGTCACATCATGATAAATTTCTGAGAATCACTTTGTCACAAATGTACTAAGAAAAAACACTGTAAAAAGAAGTAGAAATATAATTTTAGAGCTTTATAATCAGTGCTGGTTACCATGAAGTGGATAAAGATGACAGTAGGATGGGGATGTGACCCCATTAATTAAGAACCCACCGTTGAATGCCAGCATGGAAAGCTGTACCTGGTATAGAGTGATACTGAGAGAATATTTGATGGATAAATGAATGAAAAGAAACAGGAAAAGTAGATGCCAAGAAAACATAAATGACTTTCTTGTGATACATATCTCTGAAATGCTAAGAAAATACTAATGATCTCCCTCATATGGTTACAATAAGAAAGCATAATAAATATGTGATCATATTCTCTGGGCTTTCTTTTCCATTTTTATTTTCTACAGTTCAAAGCACTGTTCAGTTCCATCAGAAGTGGGAATATGTTTCAATTCTTAGAACATATAAATTGATTTTTCCCCTTCTTGTACCTTAGTGAGGAAGAAATATTTTTAATGGATAGACAAATTGTGAGATTATATTCATACACTCAAAATAAAATAAAGTGGGAAAAACCCCTTGGAAATTATGGCAAATTGTGGTACATGTAAGTGGTCATGAATACCCACACTAATAAGTAGTGGGTACAATCCCATCCACAGAAAAGAACTGAATCCCAAAATCCACCAAAAATAAAATTAAAATGGGACCCAGTATGTCAAAACTCAGTGAATATTTTCTCGACCCATCAATTGTATCATTGCAGATCATTAGAGAGATGATTTTGATGGACGTCAATTTCTACATCAAGAAAAATAAATGAGGTTCCATTTCCTTCTTTCTCTTTGTTCTCACCTTCAAGTTGTTAAAGTCCTTGAGAAGAATAAAAGATGACACTTCAGTAGCTCACAAATCAGACTTAACTGTTCCCATGTCAGTTTGAGTTTAGAAAAGATTACTTTCATCTAACAGTCCTCTCAGATACAGTACTACAGTGGGGTGCTATGTCACTTCCAGAAATGATTTATACTGTATCTATCTAAATTTTTAAAAATTAGAGAACTCTGCCTTATATCTATCTCCATTCTTAAAACAGCCCCCAACAGTGCCTTGATAGCACAAAGAATAAGGAAATTTTCCTATTCCTTAACTACCTACAATCCTAAATTAAATTAGTCTTTAGAAAGAGGCTCAAAACACAGGTAAAAATGAACACACACACACACACACACACACACACACACTCACAAACTATTCTCCAATTTTCTGGTCAGCATAAGAGAAACAATCCAAACCTAAGACTTACTCACTTTTCATTAAAAAAAAAAACAACACATAAACTAAATGTAAGGGGCCCTTCAAGGATGTGGAGAGAAGGAAACCTCATGCACTGCTGGTGGGAATGCAGACTGGTGCAGCCACTGTGGAAAATGGTGTGGAGGTTCCTCAAAAAATTAAAAATGGAACTGCCATATAACCCAGCCATCCCACTTCTGGGTATTTATCAAAAAAAAACAGCAAAAAAAAACAGTAATTCAAAAGAATATATGCACCCCTATGTTCATTGCAGCATTATTTATAATAACCAAGCTCTGGAAGCAACCCAAGTGCCCATCAGTAGATAAGTGGATAAAAAAGTTGTGGTACATATATACCATGGAATATTACTCTGCCATATAAAAGAATGAAATCTTACCATTTGCAACAGCATGGATGGACCTAGTGGGTATTATGCTAAGTGAAATAAGTAAGTCAGAGAAAGACAAACACCATATAATTATGCTTATATGTGGAATTTAAAGAACATTATAGCCCTAGCTGGTTTGGCTCAGTGGATAGAGCATCAGTCTACGGACTGAAGGGTCCCGGGTTTGATTCCAGTCAAGGGCACATGCCTAAGTTGCAGGCTTGATCCCCATTAAGGGGTGTGCAGGAGGCAGCCAATCAATGATTCTCTCTCATCATTGATGTTTCTAATTCTCCTTCTCTTTTCCTCTCTGAAATCAATAAAGATATATTTTTTTAAAAAGAACGATATAAATGAACAAATAAGACAGAAACAGACTCATCGATACAGAGAAGAGACTGATGGTTGCTAAAGGGGAGGAGTTTGGGGGACTGGGTGAAAAAGGTGAAGGGACTGAGAAGTACAGATTGGTAGTTACAAAATAGTCATGAAGATGTAAAGTACAGCATAGGGATTATATTCAATAATCTATATATCTATAAAAGCCTAAGCAACCGTTATGACCGAACGACCAGAACAACTGGAACAACTGGTTGCTATGATGTGCACTGACCACCAGGGGTAGACGCTCAAAGCAGGAGCTGCCCCCTGGTGGTCAGTGCACTCCCACAGTGGGAGCGCCACTCAGCTGACTGACAGGCTCCAGAGGCAGGGCTCATGGCTGGGGAACACCATTGTGGGAGCACGAGCCTCTCCCGATGGGGACTGACTGGGTGTGAGCAGGAGCAGCGGGGCCGGGATGAGCGGGAGTGACAGGCAGGAAAGGCTGACAGCATTGGACTGCTGGTTTCAGCCCTATCCCTGCAGGCCTTGCGGGGATCAAGCCAAAATTGGCAGTCCAACATCCCTCGAGGGGTCCTGGATTGCGAGAGGGCACAGGCCAGGCTGAGGTACCCCATCAGTGCGCGAATTCATGGACTGGGCCTCTAGTATGTCTATATCTATATATCTATATATCATCTATATATCTATATATCTATATATCTACATATCTACATATCTCTCTTTCTCTCTCTCTCTCTCTCTCTCTCTCTCTCTCTCTCTCTCTCTCTCTCTCTCTCTGTCTCTCTCTCTCTCTCCATATATATATGCTTCGGCCTCATGCACCATAGAATTCAACATAGTCTCAATAACTTCTAATTCACCTCTTACAGAATTACTGTTGGAATTAAATGAAATTATGTGTTTGAATGCACCTGGAAAGCAGTAGTTTAGCTTGATAAACTTACAAAGTAATGAAATGATGCTTAAAAAAATAGCTATAGCTATGTACATATCCTCATGATTCTTTTTAAGATGACATTAAAAATGCACTTGTTTTACTTTGCTAAATAATACCTTGTAGCCTTATTGAAGTTCTAAATATTCTACATGCTAAAATGAAATTGTAGTACATTCCCTGGAGTATTTTTAATCACTATAAAAACCATCTAACTGCAGTGTATATTTTTTTAGATGCCAACCATATTTGACTTTGAAACTATGCTGACAGAAAATGCAGTGTTGATTAGCTTTCTCAGCCCCACTAGATTTTCAAAATAATCATCTTCTTACTCTACATTTTAGTTGTATAAATGTGGCCTTAAACTGTTTCTATGCGATCTCTAAAATTTAGATTAAAAAGGTTCCAAATCCATAGGTCTCTGGCCCCTTTTAGTAGTTAGCTGCTAAAGGTCTTCACATTCATATACACGTAGAATGTTAATTTCTCATTAACTAAATAATATGTCTCAGGAATATTTGTGCCAAGATTTTAAATATTACTTGCTCTTGGGGATTAATAAAATAAAAGATCAAAGCATTGGTATTAGAAAAGACTCTTGCTTTCAAGTACAGAAAACACAATTTAAGCTAAAAATGTTATTATGGGCTCATATATCTGAAAAGTATATGAATAAATTCAGGTGTGAATAGTTGTAGGGACCCAAACCATGAATATGGCACTCCATCTCTTTAAATATATCAGCTATAGCTCCTGTCATTGAGCTTTATTCTTATGCATACTTTAACATTGTGAAGGTGGTTGCCAATAGCTACAGGCTTATATAGGCAACTTCCAAAAGTCTAGGACAAAAGGGACTGCCTCACTCTCAACAGTCCCAGTAAAAGCTCCAAGACCAGACCTGACCACTTCTAACTGGGTAGTCCATGCTCATCTTGGAAGTATTTACTGTGGCAAGGGAAATGGGATGCTCTAATTGGCCAGGCCTGAGTTACATGCTGACACCCAGAACCAAGAATTGAATTAAAATCATCCAACATGAATAAATTGAGATTAGAAAAGTACAGATGATTCACCACAGGAAAATTGGGATACTGGAACAGATGCTGACTAGCAAACATAACAAATGGCCATTATAGCATTACAGAATCCATAGTAGTAATCCTATATAATAAAATCCTAATATGCAAATTGACCAAACAGTGGAATGACCAGTCAACGGGGGGCAGGGCCAGTGAGCAGGTGGCACCAGGCCAGCCAAGGCGAGTGCCAGCAGGCAGAGGGAGGGGACGGCAATCAGAGGGGCGGAAGTGACCAGCAGTGGCAGAGGGGCACCGTCTCCTGATCGGTCTGCAAGTCACCTCTCACAGAGGGAGGCCAGACTGTGGCTTAGGGGGAGCAGGCCTAAGCCGTCAGTCAGACATCCCCCAAGGGCTCCCAGACTGTGAGAAGGCGCAGGCAAGGCTGAGGGACACCCCCCCCCCAAGTGCATGAATTTTCATGCACCTGGCTTCTAATTTGTAATAATGTATTTTCTCAACCTGTGTGGATCTTAAAATGCTTTGATGCTTTAAAAGAAGTTCTACATTTGAAAAGCTTGAGAATCTCTAACCAATTATTCTTTCTATAGGAGTATATAAACTGATATGATATAGATGAAGTACATGGATAACGAAAGTTTCTGTCTCTCAATTTAGATGATTAGTGTGGTGAGCATGATGCATTAGACAGTTGCTTTGAAACTTCTTGAGCCTGTAAGTCACTAGCTCAGTGAGTTTTTTTGGCCCATTAAGTAACTTCACAAATCATTGTGTTTTCCAGGGAGTAGGAAGCACTATGAAAGAAAATGAAATAATGCACATTTTCAGCAAGAATTTTCTTTCATTTGAGGTGTTTATTCTTGAATCTTCTGAGGTATCCAGGTTAGCAGCTTACAGAATGAGTTTATGAATTTTCTTAGTGCTAATTTGAATTAGTTATGCATTCTCCATATGAAGTCCTTTAATCATTTAGTACTTCCTTCCATGAGGGAGATTAGCTCATAGGAATTTATGAGCTTGAATATTATAGTGCATTCTAAATGAGCACAATTGTTGTAATAATTATATACTCATAAGTGGCAAGTGTACCCTTTCCACTTGTGTACCCTTCTAGCTACCTGGATTTCCATCCTTTCTTAGAAGTAACACCTTTAGCGTCATAACAGACTACTTCATAATTACTTTATGTATAAGATTTTTAGAAAGTAAATACTTGCATGGTAAAGCTCACTTTAATCATACATTCTTTCAGCAATGTGCAGTCCTATGGTTTAAATCTCATAAAATGCTACAGAAATGAAAAACTCCAAACTCTTCATAAAAATATTACTGTGTCTCAATTATGCTATAATATTTAGATCCCACATTCTCTTCCCTAACAAGTTGCAATAAAATAGTTTTACGTTAAAGAAGATTCTGATGCATTTTAACTTTTAAAAAGTTGACTGTTCAAAGCAAATAATGGGTTAGTGATGTCAGAAGAACGGCAGTGTGAGAGAGCCCCTTGTCCTCTCTCCCTGAAATTCCAACAACTTAACCAATTATTCAACAAAGAAATCCCTGCTCAATTCAGATGGAGACCTGAGCTACACGCACATTGGAACATCTAAAGGTGGGCAACTGGGAATAAATGGGAAGATGAGGAGGGAGGAAAGCCCAGATGCCCCACAGCCCCACAGCCACTCATGGCTTGGCCAGCCAGGAGTGGGGAGAAAGTTAGCAATAGTAGGCACCTCCTCTGGCCAGGAGGAACAGAGAGCTGTGGGGGTGGAAGGACAGCTCAGGAGGGTGAGAAAAGAGGGAGAAAACTGTCTGAGTCAGCAGATGCTTGACAGAGCACAGGGTTCTGTCGTGCGACTCTCCACTGTTGAGCAGGGCGGTGGTGTTTCAGACAAAGAAAGGGAACCACAGAGCCCTGCCTCTGCTTGGACTCCTAAAACTTACCTCCTGTTGTCCTTGGAGTCAGGTCCTGGAGCAGATTTTCTGTAAACCAAGAGCTGTTGCAGAAGAACTGCTGTTTCCCTCTGTGACTGATCCCCAGGAGGGGTACTTGGGTTGCCATTAGGAAAAACAAACCCCACCCCCAAATAGCACAGCTATACTGTCTTACAGAAGCCACAGAGGTTCAAGACTGGGAGATAACAGCCCTAGCCAGTTTGGTTCAGTGGATACAGCATCAGCCTGTGGACTGAAGGATTCTAGGTTTGATTCCAGGCAAGGGCAAGTACCTGAGTTGCAGGCTCCTCCCCGGCCCAGGCCCTGGTTGGGGCTCATGCAAGAGGCAACCAATCGATCTGTTTCTCTCACATCGATGTTTCTCTCTGTCTTTCCCTCTCTTCCACTCTCTCTAAAACTCAATAGAAAAATATCCTCAGGTGAGGAAAAAAAAAAAAAAAAAAAAAAAAAAAGACTGGGTGATCACAGAGGTTAAAAAAAAATTTGCAATTCAGCACCATCTACTTGAAAATAGTAGAAGGACCTCTTCAGAGATAAATGCATAGGCAAAGGAGGACAGCAAATACCATAAATAACCTGGATGGTAAAGATCTGCCTGAGGAAGACATACTCTGCAGTATGGGAGAATGACTCAGCACAGGAAAAAGGGCAGCTGCCTTCTGAGCTCTAACCACAGATCCCCCAATCCTGGCTTCTGCTCACATAGCTCCAGTCCACTCTGCCCTCCCTCGGCTGGAGCACAAGGTGAGTGGCTTCACAGGGAATTTTGTTCATTGGCCCTCTAAGAGAGAGCCTGCATTTCCAGCCATCTCTTACTGGTATGTAGCAACCTTGCTGCTTTTCACAGCCAGATGTTATGTGGGCACCTTTCTCAGTTCTGCTGCTCTGGGCTGGGGAGCCCAGCTTGGGGTTTAAGCCCCAGAGTTCTCAGTGGGAACCCCCCACAGCTGAGATATTCCTCCAGACTTTCAGCTGCTTTCTGTGGGATCCCAGCCAACACTTTCATGCCCCTGCCCTTCCTACCAGTTTCTATGCGGTCTTCACTTTCCATCCTAGGTTTCAGGGTTCTCTCTCACTAGTCTTCAGTTGATTTTTCAGGGTGTTTTTTTCTGTATTTTAGTTATAATTCCAGTTTGGCCCTGGGAACGTCTCAGTGTAGCTTCCACTTACTCTGCTGCCATTTTGGAATCTCCTCTCTCTTCTCTTTAGTCATCAGTCTACACAGATTACTACTACATCTTCTTTGGCCAATGGCAAGGTCTTTTCTAGTGGATTGTCTCTCTATCAAGTCTTCTCAGCCACAAGCAGGTCCTGTGTGGTCATACTTGAATGTTATGGAGATGTCTCAGGCATATTTGCCTCTATACCATTAGTAGATGTATTATAAATGTTTCCCCATCTCAGGGACATCTGAAGATTTGACCCTTGGTCTAACTCCTTGCAACACTAAATCAAAGGATGTATAAAAGTATACCAGATCCAAGGCAAACAAGGGTCCTAAGGAGATTTCTATGTACTGAGCATTGTTGTGTGGGCAAGCTGTGCATAGTTACTGATATTGTTCATCAGTTAAGTGTGCAATCTGTGATTGATGAGATGCAGGAGCATTGGGAATAGAATCTAGTCATGCACTCTATTTTTTTATTTTCTAATGTTTTACATATGTCTCCTTTTTCCCCAATTGACCCCATCCCCTCACCCATTCTGACCCCGGGCAAGCCCCCACTGCCCCAGTATCTGTGTCCATTTGTTATGCTAATATGCATGCATACAAGTTCTTTTGGTTGCTCTCTAACCCCCCCTCCCCTGCCATTTGTCTCTGGATCTATTCTTGTTGATCATTATACCCCACATATGAGTGAGATCATGTGGTATTAATCTTTCTCTGACTGGCTTATTTCACTTAGCATAATGCTCTCCAGTTCCATCCATGTTGCTGCAAATGGTAAAAGTTCCTTCTTTTTTATAGCAGCATAGTATTCCATTATGTAGATGTACCACAGTTTTTTTTAATCCACTCATCTTAGTCATGCACTCTTGAAGATTTACAATACTATCTATACATATAAAGAGGTAATATGCTAATTGCCATTACAGTGTCCCCATAACAACCACTTTACATATTGATGCGCACGCAGTAGGGGGTGGGTGGCTGGAGCCAAGTTCCCGGGGGTCTGAGGAGAGAACCTGACAGGAGCATGAACTGCAAAGAAGGAAGTGGAAGTGACCACAAGGAGCTCTTCCAATCCCCCTGCATGGACACCCTACCACAGCCCCCGGACCCCCAGGGGGACAGGGACACTGACCAGACAGGAAGAAGACCCAGCCTCGGGGGTAGCTGCAGCCCGCACCTCCAACTCCCGGTCTCTTCCCCCCACCACCCCTGCCAGGGGCACCCACAACAATAGCACGCCTGCGACCACCTGTCAGCGCCCCCAAGGCACCCAGGGCCTGCGGTCCACCACGGCCGGGCCCCCTCTGCTGGGGCAGGGCACAACTCTCTTCACTACAACTCAAGACCCAGGTGGAGGTAGGCCTGAGTGGCCCCCCAGGGTCAGACCCTTCCCTACCCACCCCCCCACCCCCCCCCCGACAGCAGCAGTGCTGTCTCCGCAGCAGAAGCACGCTGAACCTCGCTAGAGGCACGGCTAAACCCGCCCTCCTAGCCCGCCTGGCTCTGCCCTTGCCCGGCCCCCACCCGGCTTCCGGAGATTGGAGCCCCGCCCTGAGCAGGTACAGCTGTGAAACAACCACGCACAATTTAAAGAATGGCGCCAAGTGGGAAGGTTTGACAGTTACTCCCCCTTCAGCCTCACCACCCTCCTAGTGCCCCCCTAACTCCCTGCCCCCTGCCAACATCTCCAGGGATGACCACCGCTACAGGGCTTCTGGACAGAGCCTGCCCCTCTGAGGCCTGTGGAACCCTCTGCAAAGCTTCCATAGCTACAGTCACAGGAAACAATCATGCCCTCCTTCCCTAATCAGCACCTGCTACCTGAGAGGGTACCCGTGGGCTTAAAAATAACAGTCCCTTCCCATTTAGACATCACTTACTTGATGAAACATTTCTATGTTTATTAGCTCAGAACCTCCTCATGACAATCCAGTGAGGTAGACGGAGAAGAGATTACAATTCCCATGGTATATGCGTATGTATTCAAAAATGAGCTCAGAGAGGAAAAGTGTCAAGCTCACTGGTTCCCAAGGTGCAGCACACACCCCACGGGGGGGGGGGCAATTTGATTTTAAGTGGGGGCAATTCAAGAATGAGTTAACAGTGAATTTTTTGCATTTCTTATGGTTCTAGGGGGCCTCATCTACAGCGTATCCTACATAATAAAAGGCTAATATGCAAATGACCAAATAGTGGAATGACTGGTCACTATGATGCGTACTGACCACCAGGGGGCAGACACTCAACACAGGAGCTGCCTCCTGGTGGTCAGTGTGCTCCCACAGGAGGAGCACCACTCAGCCAGAAGCCGGGCTCATGGCTGGCAAGCACAGTGGCAGTGGTGGGAGCCTCTCCCACCTCCGTGGCAATGCTAAGGATATCCGACTGATGGCTTAGGCCCACTAAGCCATCAGTCAGACATCCTCCCAGGGCACCCGGACTTCTAGAGGGCACAGGCCAGGCTGGGGGAACCCCCCTAAGTGTACGAATTTTGTGCACCGGACCTCTAGTAAGAATATAAATGCTCAGGAAACCCCAGAACATCCTGGTTTGAAGTGGTCCATATATACTCAACATCCTCTCTTGTGACCTTACTAGCCCCTGGGTGAAATAATTAAAGACATTGGAAGCCATGTCTAGGAGTTGTAAGGCCTGTGCTGTCAGTGTGTATGCTGTTTTTCCTGTCCTGCATCCTTTAGTAAAGCTAGGTAAACATGGTGCTATGTGAAGCCGATGGTACCTTTTGAATGTGATTGTAAATCCGAACCTAAACAACCTTTAGTGGTTTTGGAGAATTCAAGTCTCCCTCTCCCACAAGGACTTGTCCAAAACTTGGCAGAGATGGACATGCAAAGAGCCTCTTTTCAGGAACTGCTTTGCTGTTCAAGCTCCTTCCATCTACAGATCTCTAGGCTCAGGGGCAAAAAACAACTATTACTGATGTTCTAATCTCCCAAATCTTTTGTCTTAAGCCATAACTTTGGCTTTGTTTTTTAAATCAAAAGCCAAGACTCTGGCTCTGTTGTCTGTGTGTCCTGTAATGTCAGTCCTTCCATGAGGAAGTAAAGGTAAAATGCCTTAGCTATCTTGGTTCTGTCTCTAAATATAAACCTGTCAAATGAGGCAGAGTATTATATTGTGGGATGAAGATCAGATTTGGTACCAAATACACCTTGGTTCACATCTCAGCTTCAGCTCTTAGTTGCTGTAGCATATGCCACAAATCAATTAACCTCTCTGAGTCCTTTAATAAAAGCTGACAGCCTTGACCGGTTTGGCTCAGTGGATAGAGTGTCAGCCTTCAGACTGAAGGGTCCCAGGTTTGATTCCTGTCAAGGGCATGTACCTTGGTTGCAGGCACATCCCCAGTGGCGAGTGTGCAGGAGGCAGCTGAATCAATGTTTCTCATCGATGTCTCTACCTCTCTATCCCTCTCTTTCTCCCTTCCTCTCTGTAAAAAATAAATAAAATATATATTTTTTAAATAAAAGCTGACAGTTTTAATTACTCTTTGGTTATGCCCATTCTTCTTTCAGATACTCTTAGTTCTTTCCAATGCCAAAAAGATTTCACTTCCCTTGCATTAAAGTAAGATGCTATACTTAAGTAGCAATTCTTCCCTTCACAAATTTAAAAAATGAAATATCATATTTGCACCTTCATCACCTGTGCTCCCTAGTACAACAATTTTTAGGAAACTCAGTGGCAGAAGGAAAAAATCCACACCTGTGTCACTGAAACAATTTCTATCTCACTTTCCTAAACCTCTCCAATGTCTAGCATGCCAGATGGAAGATCTTCTACCAGCACACCTTTTCTTTAACCTCATTATTTCATCAACCTCTGTCAGATTCTGCTTACCAGAAAATCAGCACCTCTCTCTCCCCCATCTCTCTTTTTATCATCTTGCTTATATTTTCTTTATATCTATGATTATCAAAACAGCTTTGAAAGAGGAAAACAAGTATTCTCATAAAAGTGATGATAATACCTATCTCACAGGTTTTAGAAAATATCAGGTGAGCTCATTGATTGGAAATCCCCTTGTAAATTTTAAAATGCCATACACATTTAAGTATTATTGTATGGATAGTGGCCATAGTCATAATATTCCTGGCACCAGATAAATCCCATCAGGGATGCAAACCTGTCTGGTCTTGTCTGGCTAATTATTAGAACAGGTGGTCAGAAGTTTATTTGCATCAGAGACTAAGATGCTCCTGGGAATTGCCTCATTTTGAGGACAGGAAGAAGCAATGTGAATTTGACACAGTTACAAAGCTACTGAAGATGATTAATTAATGGTGCAGCAGCTGGAGGCCGTAGAAACCTAATCTCAATCATAAAGATCTGAAAGTGATATCAAAAGTTTAATCACTGAGAGGTAGTAGTGATTCTGAGTATAATGTGGTGACAGTCATTTGAACTTACCCTTCCATATGAAGGATTCTTAGGTCCCTAGGAGAAAAAGTGGCTGTAATGAACATCTAAATGATTCTTTTAATCCTAGAAAATAATGGACCACCTGCACTGTGCTTTTTGTATCCCTCTAATGGAAGGCAACATACACAGTGGAGATTGCAAAATGCCAAGAAGTGTTGGTACATTAAGGGCTCCAGGAATGTGGGGAATATTGGGGGAATAGCCAGGGTAGCATACAAAGATGGATAAGAGAGAGTCCCTGAAATAACAAGCATATACTTTAGCTTGGGAATAGCATTAACATTGAAGAGCCACTGAGAACAAATAAACACAAACCAATTAAGTCAAACCTACACCAAGTTCCTGAACTAGTTATAACTATTTTTGGACTAAAAATAATTCGCAGACCAGCAGAGGTTTGTAGGTCACAATTTGAGCAGGTATGAATTTGAGAATAAGTAATTCCTGTTACACACACACACACACACACACACGCACATGTTACGCTCCTGTGAACTTTTCTGTATTACTACACTGAAGTTTCTAGGTATTTACATCTAAAATACCTTCCATCCTTAGTGATATAGGAAAAAGGAACAAACTTTATTTATTACTCCATTTTCCTTGAGAGTCTTCTTAATTTTTAAATAACAAGAAAAATATTATGATTATTAAAAATAAAAATAAACAAGTCCATGCATATAGTATCACATTGTTTAGTTGAATGAAAATCTTTGGCTCTTGGAAAACTGAAACTTCTCTTCTCTAGCTTGGGTTTCTAGAAGACACTTTCTCTCCTCTCTAGACAGGCACATACCCATTGTGGGTCTACATACATTCAACACGGGCAAGACAGTAAAATTGCTATGTTCCCATTTTGTCTTGAAGTATTTTAGTCTTCACTTATATCTCACATCGCCAGACAAGGATTAATGAATGACTCAGAAATAGAAGAGTAAGAATATGCCTCCTCACACGGGGCACCACCTGCCGGAGCTGACCAGCAGAACCTGAGTGATGGATGAATGATTACTCTCACAAATGTTTCTGTGAAAGAGAGGGCTAAGGGGCTGCTTGACTATAGTAACTTGGCAGCCCTGTTTGCCTGCCTTCTTAGGCTTTTATTATAACAACAGCTTGAACTAAAATTAACTACTAGATACTATTAGCAGGATAAGTATCTTTGAGAAAACACATGCATCTGTAGTGTCTTTTAAACAAGGACGTTTTGAAGTCTAAACATAAAGATTCCAGTAAAATGCCTGGGGACTCAGACTTGTTTGGAAAAGTTAAGGCAGGGTCTGCCGCCTTCGGGAAGGTTTCCCTAGAGCAGTGGTCGCCAACCGATGGTCAGTGGACCACTGGTGGTCTGTGAGGTCTGAAGGGTTGGTGACCACTGCCCTAGAGGCCTCTGACCTTTCAGAGAATCCTCCTTACAGACTTTCCAACCAAGTCCCGTGCTTCCCACAAGAATATAGATTTTTCTAGCCATCAACAAATTGTTATTTGACTGTGAATAAACCCCTCAGATTTTAGACACTGGCTGTAGTAAATAAAAATAATTAAAATTATTGCACAAGCATCATGTCATTCAAACATTTTTCAGTGAATGGCTTTGAGTTCTTATAATCCTTGAATCTTAGACCTAGAAGAGACTTTAAAAGTCATACAGTACAATGTAATTTTTTCAAAACCAACATCATATAGTTCAATATCATTAAAGATAATTTGGAAAATATGAAAAGACAAAAAGTCATATCTAATCCCATTACCTATTACAGAAAATCACTTTGAATATCATGGCCTTTCTTCCAGCCTATTTTCTATGCAAAGGTGACTCATTTCATAAAAACATAACTGTAAGTCATACTGGATATAAAATATTGTATCATGATTTTGCACTTAATATTACAGAGTAAGTTTTTCTATACTATTACATAATTTTCACAAATGGTATTTTAGATAGTTTACCAAAAAAATTCATCAAATGCTATACCGTAGATTACTTAAACATTTTCTTTTAATTAATGTTTAATTTGTACATTAATTTACATAATCATAAATTACACTGAAACTAATGATTTGTGAAAATATTATCTTGCCTACGCTGAGTCACTTTACGCTAACTCCTTCATTTTTTATAACTGATATATTCTTCTTCACTCCACAAGATAGAATAAAAATTATGTTTTAGTCCAACCTGGTAACTTCCATTAAGTCTAATGATTTAAATTGAGTTTCATTTGGATGAGCCAAGGTTTCAGATTTTCTTTGCATCTCCTTTTGTTTCTAAGAAGCCTATAGGGCTTACTCTACCTTGTGGCATGAGGGGAAGAAGATGGAGTCCATAAGATGGTATTGATCTGATTCCATCCCTGTGTATTCTGCTGACATCTGCTACTGAAAGCAAAGGTGACTCATTTTATAAAAAACAAACAAACAAACAAAAAATGCAACTTGTGACCTGTTTCCCTGACAACCTGGCCCAATCTTAGTTCCCCACAGTGCCTGAGAAACCTCTGAAGTTTTGCTATGTATGAGTTAGCTTTAGCTGCATAATAAACCACCCTAAAATTTAGTGGTTTCAAACAACTATTTAGCTCATAATTCTGCTGGGCAGTTCCTTGAATGGGCCTGTCTCAGGTAATTTCATCTAGGCTTGCTCATGCACCTGTGGTCAGCTGGCAGGTCAGCCTGGGCTTGGATGGCCTCATGGGGCCACATTCACATGTCTGGTAATGGGCAAGGGCTATGGGAGTTACTAGTCCACATATTCTTTGTTACCCAGCAGGCTAGCCCAGACTTTTTCATATGGCAGCTGAATTCCAAAAGCAAAAAGAGGGCAAACTTCATTGCACAATTGCTTTTCCAACCAATTTTTTAATGTTTGCTAATGCCCATTGGCTAAAGAAAGTGTAAGAGTACACTGCCAAAGGGCATGGATGGTGGAAAGAAATGTTTTGTGGTCATTGTCATAATCTACAATGTGCTGTAATTGTCATTCAGTTCATCCACCAGTGCTATAGCAACCAACGTTAGCATACTACCCAGTTAGACTCTAGGCAACCCTGGGGGCATACAGAAATTTCCTGGTGCCATTTAAGAACCAAGGACAGCTTTGGCCTACCAGCTTTAGTTACCTACATCTAACCAGTCTATTGTCCCTTGTTTCTGGGGCAAGGGGGAAAATGGCCCTATTTCAGCTTTATGTTCAACCTCTCTTAAATACCTCCTGTGTTTCCCAGGATTCCTAGTAGTAGAAAACAAGATTCACAACCTAATTTGGTACAAAATGCATATTAAAATGTTAGATAGATATTCTGAAAGGACCAAAGAATGGATCTAGATGCTATACTCTTGGGATCAAAATGTCAAAGCATCGGAAAATACACAATTCTATCCCAGACCCACCAATCAGAGCTTTGACACTGGATGCCAGAAACTCTACTATAGGTAAAGATCAAATGCATCAGCCTTTGTACTTTTCAGATTATCAACTCTTCCCACACGAAACCATTAACTCATGTTGTTACCTCCAAGCTGAACACTAATTTAAGAAACTGGGTCACAGACGGCCCCGGTGAGGTTGAATCAGCCCCAGTGAGGTCGAGACGGCACTGGTGAGGTTGAGACGGCCCCGGTAAGGTCGAGACGGCCCCGGTGAGCTTGCAACTGCCCCGGTGAAGGTGAAACGGCCCCGGTGAGGTTGAAGCAGCTCCTGTGAGGTTGAGACGGCCCCAGTGAGGTTGAATCAGCCCCGGTGAGGTTGAATCGGCCCCAGTGAGGTCGAGATGGCACCAGTGAGGTCGAGATGGCCCCGGTGAGTTTGCAACAGCCCCGGTGAGTTCGCAACAGCCCCGGTGAAGTGAAATAGCCCCGGTGAGGTTGAAATGGCTCCTGTGAGGTTGAGGTGGCCCCTGTGAGGCTGAGACAGCCCTTGTGAGGCTGGGACGGCCCCTGTAAGGCTGAGATGGCCCCTGTGAGACTGAGAAGGCCCCTGGGAAGCTGAGAAAAATACCACATGAACTCACTCATTTATAGATAATAAGGACCACTATAGACTGATGAAAAAAATGGATACAGAGGCAGAGCAGCATTGAGCAGAATGTCAAACTACAGTGGGAACCCTGGGGAGGGTTGGGGGGTGGGTAGGAGATCAACCGAAGGACTTATATGCATGCATATGAGAATAACTAATGGACACAAGACACTGGGGGGTGGGGGAAGCTGGGGTAATGTCAACAGGGGGGAAAAAAGGAGACATGTGTAATACTCTTTGTAATACTTTAAGAAATAAAAAAAAGAAAAAAAAAGAAACTGGGTCACATGCAAAACTCCAAAGGCAAGGACTTCTGACAAATGTTTTTACATTTCCAGCTTTTTAAAAAATATATTTTATTGAATTTTTACAGAGAGGAAGGGAGAGGGATAGAGAGTTAGAAACATCGATGAGAGAGAAACATCGATCAGCTGCCTCCTGCACACCCTCTACTGGGGATGTGCCCGCAACCAAGGTACATGCCCTTGACCAGAATCAAACCTGGAACCCTTCAGTCCTCAGGCCGACACTCTATCCACTGAGCAAAACCGGTCAGGGCTACATTTCCAGCTTTGATTGTACAAGAAAGTAAGCTAGAAGGTGGTTGCAAAAGATGCTGAGTGATCTAATCTGTGGTACCTATTATAGCTTCCGATTCTAAACTCCAGGTTTGCAGAGGGGAGATCAGGATGCATGACTGACTACATGCTTCCCCTATATTCACTTTTCCTGCTATTCCTACAATCTCATGAGCTTGATGGGAGTGGCTTTCTACTTTTTCTTTCTTGTGTATTTGATCTACACATAGAGGCATTGAGTCTTAATGGTGGATGAGGCATTTGGGGATTAGGTTCTCTAGAAGCATAACCTGAGGCAAAAATATATAACTTATGAAGAAATATTTTTGGGATAAGCTGTTAAAAAAAAAAGTGGGAACAGAACAACAGGATAAGAAAGCAGGAGAAGTCCAGCTGGCATAGTTCAGTGGTTGAGCATCGATCTATGAACCAGGAGGTCATGGTTTGATTCCCGTTCAGGGCATATGCCTGGGTTGCAGGCTCAATCCCCAGTGTGGGCAGGAGGCAGCCAATCAGTGATTCTCTCTCATCATTGATGTTTCTATCTCTCTCTCTCCCTCTCCCTTCCTCTCTGAAATCAATAAAAAAATTGTTTTTTAAAGAAAGAAAGCAGGAGAAGGAAAGCAAGATTGTAATTGGAGGCAAAACTTTTAGAAAGACAGCTACAGCCTGATCCCATAGTTCAACTGAAGTGTCATGACGCTGAGTTTGTCTCAGAGACAAAGGGGCTAGGCCAGTGGTCGGCAAACTGCGGCTTGCGAGCCACATGCGGCTCTTTGGCCCCCTGAGTGTGGCTCTTCCACAAAATACCATGTGCGGGCGCGCATGTACAGTGTGATTGAAACTTTGTGGTCCATGCGCAGAAGTCAGTATTTTGTGGAAGAGCCACACTCAAGTGGCCAAAGAGCTGCGTGTGCCTCACGAGCCACAGTTTGCCAACCACTGGTAGGCTTTCCTGCTTGCGCATTCCTCAGTTATTATTGGCTGAGGACTGTGTTAGGGTTAGGGTTAGGCCTGTGTCTGTTTGGGCTGCTGTAACAAAAATACCATAGACTGGTGGATTAAGAACAAACATTTATTTCTCTCAGCTTTGGAGACTGGAAAGTCCAAGATCAAGGCCCTAGCAGATTTAGTGACTGGTGAGGGCCTTCTTCCTAATTCGTAGACAGCTATCTTCTTGCTATGTCCTCACATGGCAGAAGAGACGAGAGAACTCTCAGGGGTCTTTTTTCTTTTTTATAAGAACACTGATCTGGCCCTGGCCAGTTTGGCTCGGTGGATAGAGCATCAGCCTTTGGACTGAAGGGTCCTGGATTCAATTCCAGTCAAGGGCACATGCCTGGGTTGCGACCTCGATCCCCAGTGTGGGGTGTGCAGGAGGCAGCCAATCAATGATTCTCTCTCATCATTGAGGTTTCTATCTCTCTCCCTCTCCCTTCCTCTCTGAAATCAATAAAAAAAATAACATGATCTGATTCATGAGGGCACCACTCCTATGACCTAATAACCTCCCAGAGTCCCACTTCCTAATACCATCACCTTGAAGGTTAAGATTTCTCATTATCCAGGGCCTGGATTTTAATACGCGTGATGGTAGAGTGGCCTGGCATTCAACAGCCATTTCACCCTCTTCCTGTTCTGCAGTGGCCAGGAAGCAAAACTAGGCTTCCTTGCGATTAGAATTCTGGGTGTGATTTAAAATCAGGCCATCAGATGCATCCATGCAAAATTTAGAAAGTGGAAGTGAGACAGGCTGAGCTTCTGCTGCTTATACCATTTTTGGTGGCAAACCTAGTTTTGTAGGCATTTGGTTTCCTGTGGCAGCATTGACAGAGGCCTCAGAATTCAGTATTAACGTTGAAACACAGGATGCAGGACATTTGTTTGCTTGTGTGGATCATAGCAGGAATGACGCAGCTCTGGAGCTCACAGCAGCGGTTTCCTAATCATGATTGTGGCAATAACAGCAAATTCTGGAGGCAGGAGTCTCCTGACTATATAAGAGGCAGCAGCTGTCTTGATGGCCAGGTTCAGTGGTGAGTCTGCGGAAGTTGTTCCTGAAAGCTCAAACTAGAGTCTTTTTCTTCAGCTCTCCCCAGAATTCTATAATCTCTTCCTGCTTGAACTACTTACAGGGAAGCCTGTTAGTACCACTGAATCCTGGCCTAAATGATACACTAAAGGGAATTATAAGAATTTAACACCCCTCCTGGTTTTCCCCCATTATCCCCTTCATCCTGCACCTGTCCCCTTCCCCAGGCCTTCACCACACTATTATCTGTATCCATGGACTATGCATATATGCATACAAGTTCTTTGGTTGATCTCTTCCCTCCCACCCCCTCTCCTTTTTTGTATGTATATTATGTGAGTTTTGCTTTAGTTGGCCTGATGATCAAACCAACCAAAAATATTTCTCAACTCAAAATTTCATTTTAGTGGTCAAAACTAGAAGATTGATTTTTTTTTTTAAATCTCTGCATTCCTGCTGTAACAGCCTTATCTCCCCATGTTCATCACTACATATATTGTATCAGGCCAACTATAACAGTCATATACAGCTCTGGTCAGTGTGGCTCAGTTGGTTGAGCGTCATCTCATGCACTGAAAAGTCACCAGTTCAATTCCTGGTCAGGATTCCCAGTCAGGGCACATGCCCAGGTTTCGAGTTTGATCCCTGGGAGGCAACTGATTGATAGTTGTCCCTCACATTGATGTTTTTCTCTCCCTCTTTCTCTAAAAAAATCAATAACAAGATATTTAAAAATATATATATATATATATATATATATATATATATATATATATATATATCTCCTATCTAATAAAAGAGAAACATGGTAATTAGCGTACAACCGCTACCCTTCCCATTGGCTAATCAGGGAAATATGCAAATTAACTGCCAGCCAAGATGGCAGCCGACAGCCAGGCAGCTTGAAACTAACGTGAGGTTTGCTTGCTTCAGTGACGGAGGACTCCAGTTCTCCGCCTGTCGCTGCAGGCCTCTGAACTGCAACTCTAAGCAACTATGTAACAAATATAGAAGCTAAACAAAACCCCTCCAGGCTTCAGCCAGCAGGATCACAACATTGTAAGCAAAGGCCAGAAACCTACTTTCAGCAGCGGAGGCCTAAGAGCTGGAGCCAAGCCTCAAAGCTAAAGCTGGCCCAGAATAAAAAAAACAAATGATAAAAAGGAGCGGTTGGGAGCTTCAGTCACCCCCGGACTGAAAACAGCCCTCAGCCCCTCACCCAGACTGTCCAGGCACCCCAGTGGGGACCCCCACCCTGAAGGGTGTGTGACCAGCTGCAAACAGCCGTCATCCCCTCACCCAGGCTGGCCAGGCACCCCAGTGAGGACCCCCACCCTGATCCAGGACACCCTTCAGGGCAAACCAGCCAGCACCCACCCGTGCACCAGGCCTCTACCCTATATAGTAAAAGGGTAATATGCCTCCCAGCACCGGGATCAGCAGAGCTGCGAGGCCTCCCGGCACTGGGATCAGCATGACAGGGGGCAGTGCCCAAACCCCCTGATTGCCCTGCGGCTCTGTGTGTGACAGGGGGCGGGGCCACAACCTCCCTATCCACCCTGCTCTGTGCGTGACAGGGGGTGGCACCGCAACCTCCCCATCGACCCTGCCTTGAGTGTGACAGGGGGCAGAGCCCCAACCCCCCAATTGGCCCTACCCTGAGTGTGACTGAGGGTGGCATCACAACCTCCCAATCCGCCCTGCTCTGTGCATGACAGGGGGTGGTGCCCCAACTCCCCAATCGGCCCTGCTCTGAGCCCGACCAGGGGCTGCACCTAGGGATTGGGCCTGCCCTCTGCCACCCGGGAGCAGGCCTAAGCCAGCAGGTTGTTATCTTCCGAGGGGTACCAGACTGCGAGAGGGCACAGGCCGAGCTGAGGGACTCCCCTCCCCCTGAGTGCACAAATTTTTGTGCACCGGGCCTCTGGTATATATATGCAAAAAGTAAAATCACCTTGATATATTTTTTAAGTACTCTCTCTGTTATCTACACTTTAAAACTATGTTTTAGGATACATTCCCAGAAATGAAATTGCATCATGGACACTTCTCACTCTGAATACTTATCCTATATAATAAAAGGCTAAAATGCAAATCAACTGAACAGTGGAATGACAGGTCACTATCGCAGGAGCTGCCCCCTGGTGGTCAGTGAGCTCCCCGTGGGGAGCAGGCATAAGCCATCAGTTGGACACCTTCTGAGGGCTCCAAATTGCAAGAGGGTGCAAGCCAGGCTGAGGGACCTCCCCCCACCCGTGTGCATGAATTTCATGCACCAGGCCTCTAGTTTAATATAATTTCCTACAGTTTTGTACCAAAGTATTTGGTTTCACAATGTAAGATTCCTTTCAAGCATGCATCCATTGCACATGCCCTCCAAATAGGAATCCTAACAAAGGTTTGGAGCTTTTTTCCTAAATTGATTAATAAATGATGGTCTCTTATCATTGTCTTAATTTGCATTTTTGGTCACTGGGATACTTGAACCATTTACAATATTTATTTGACTAAATAGATTTCTATTTGTTAATGGAGTCTTTAAAGCCGGAGACACTTTTGTGTGTAGAGTAAAAAATCACCACCACCTGGACTTTGCTTTAATGTTCAATTTATCAAATGCGTATGTATAATGAGCAAAACTGGGAAAGTCACTTTTTCTTAAAGACGTAGAGATTAAATGCTGCCTTAATTAAATTGCCTTAAATAAATTAAGCTACAATAACAAATTTAGTGTAACTAATGTTTTTGAACACTTGAGACACCTTATCAGCAGTTTGAACAGTTCAAACAGCAGAGAGAACATGAATAAATACAGTACAGTGATTATAAAACTCATTCCTACAAAATGACTGCTCAAGTTCCAGTTTCAGTATCAACCAGCATGCCAAACTAGGACAGTGGGCTCCCTCAGCTGAGACCGGTCTCTGAGAGATCACTTTAAAGTATGGAGAAAACTGTGAGAAACCCTTCTGAGGTTCAGCACACTGGTATGGGTGTTTTCAGAAGTTAAATCAGGGCAGTGCATAAACAGTGCCAAGGATCTGAGGAAAATGGGTGCACATGGACGAATCTAGGGCTGGCACCTTCTCTGAAGGTTCTGTAGTTGGGGGTAGGAGTTGTTAACGAGAAAGTCTTGACATGAATAAATAGCTTGGTGGAGTGAGGGGTGATTAAACTGGGGCTCCCCACTTAAGGGGGGCTTATTTCCTCCATAGTGACTCCTAGAACTCATTTGAGCTGGCCCAGACTGAGGCCTGGCTGTTGACCCTTTCCCCATAGCCATTGCTGGGAAGTAGCCTGTATTACAGAAAGTATGAAGATCTCAATTTTCATACATATTACTAAGTGAAAGAAGCCAATCCGAAAAGTGTATGTACTCTGTGCCTCCAACTATATGACATTCTGGAACATGCAAAGCTATGGAGAGAATAAAAAAGCAGTGGTTTCCAGGAATTAGGAGGGATGCACAGGCAGAGCACAGGGGACTTTTAGGGCAGTAAAACTATTCTGTATGATACTATAAGAGTAGATACATGTTATTATACAGTAGTCAAAGTCCATAAAATGAACAACACCACGAGTGAAACCTAAGATATATTATGGACTTTAGGTGATAACAACGTGTCAATGCAGGTTCGTAGGTTGTAACAAATGTACCACTCAGGTGCTGGATATTGGTAGTCAAGGAAGTTGTGTGTGTATGGGTCCAGGTGATATAGGGGAACTCTGTCTTTTCTGCTCAATCTTGCTGTGAACCTAAAACTACTCTAAAAAATAAAGTGTATTTTTAAAAGGAAAAAAAAAATAGGTTAAAGGCATGTGCAAACATTTCACAGAAGAGAAAACACCTATAATCATTAAATATACATAGAGATTTTCAGCTTCATTCATGGTCTAGAAAATATAAATCAAGGCCCAAAAGAAATACCATTTTTATAATACTCCATTGGCAAATATTTTAATGTTTTGCAATGTCAAGATTTGGCAAGGCTATGGATTGACAAGCTGTCTTGTATATTATTGATGAGAATGGATTTATCTTTTTAATTTGAAAACTCGCGTAGCCTTTAACCTAGCAATTAGACTCCTAGGCCTGACAGTTAGTGAGGTCAGTGGGAAACCTAGAAAATTATCAGTGATGTGTATATGTGGCTCTATGGGGAAAAGAGCTGAGAAGTTTTCAGAGAGAAGTCTTAACACTCTTGCTACAAAGTTTTGTCACTTATTGACTACTGTAAATCTGCTACCACTTATTTATTTTATTGTATGACTAGAGGCCCCATGCATGAAATTCGTGCATGGGTAGGGTCCCTAGGCCTGGCCGGTGATCAGAGCCAATCTGTGGGGTGACCAGCAGGGTGATTGGGGCCCCCGCTGGCACCCATCTTGGCTGGCCTGGGGCTTGTGGGCTGTGGGAAGCTCCTGCATTGAGCGTCTGACCCCTGGTGGTCAGTGTGTGTCATAGCGACTGCTCATTCTGCCAGTCATTCCACTGTTCGGTCTATTTGCATATGAGGCTTTTATTATATAGAATAATGCACTGTATTTTGTACTAAGCCTTTAGGTATATAAAATGGAAAAAGATTAAGTGTGATTAAGAACTGAATTTTCATTTCTCAAGAGAAAATGGTGAGCCTGGACGGCATGACTCGGTTCAATTTCTGGTCAGGGCACATGCCTGGGTTGCAGGCTCAATCCCCAGTGGGGGGCATGCAGGAGGCAGCCGATCAATGACTCTCTCTCATCATTGATGTTTCTATCCCTCCCTTCCACTCCCTTCCTTTCTGAGTTCAATAAAAATATATTAAGAAAAAAACATTTGTCATCAGCCACAGCAATCACAATGACATTACCGACTGCATGAAAACACAAATCTGCTGAAAAAGCACCAACATCTATGACAAAATTTTATAGTTATTTTAAAACTGTACCTGAGAAAGATCAATGGTACATGACACTTCACTTTTCACTGAGATCAAATACCCATTCTAAATTAATTTTTCTAATTTTCAGTTCCAGTTGTGCATGTAGAAAAAAGCTAATGTAATTATTATAAATAGGCTTGTGCCAAGAACAAAAGAGGAATTGCTCATGAAGTTAAATGACCCCAGATGCTTCAAATAGAAAATCGGTTAATTCCAATAATGGCTCATTTTTTTCTATTTAATTTATGTAATTAAAATAAATCTTTGAGTGTTCATTCTGTTGAAGATAAAACATCTGACATTACTGTCAATGCCATTATAAATTAAATTTAAAAGTTAATTTTTTCTTTTTTTGCTTGATTGCTGGCAACTTTATAGAATCGGGGGTTTAATTGGATGCCTTGCGTAAGTGAAATTTATGGCTGTGGAGTTTGTGGTGCCAAAGTTTACCTCAGCCAATCTGAGGGAGCTCTTGGGGATCACATAGGAGGGAGGCACCTCTGGGGGCTGTCTGCAGACTGGGTCACAGGTAGAGCAAACAGACCAACTGGGATAGGAGCCAGGAGCTCAAGCTGAACCCATGAACCCCACTAGCTCTCTGGCTTCATCTAATGCAAAAAGTATGGATGTTAGACTGGTACCAGGTGTTAGACCGGAGGAGTCAGACCAGACCTTGGTTCAGCAACCTCGGTACTTCAGTTCTGGCTAAGAAAGAATTCAGATGCAAGACTCAAACTATAAGAGAAAGTTTCTTTAGAAAGTCAAAGAGGTAGAAGAAATGAGCTGTAGAAGAAATTGACTCAGGAAACAAATTATTGAGGCAAAAAAAGGGCCCTTGGAACTTAGGAGAAAGAAAGAGACAAGGAGAACGTGCCTGTGGGGAGGGGGCAGGAAATGCACTGGCGTGTGCGATAGAAAGAACCAAAATGTTAAACTTTGAAGACGAAGTCTTTACTTTTGAGAGGATAAAATGATTACTAATTTTGGTAGAGCACAGCCTCATGGTGAAAAACACAATGTTCTCACTAAATTAAGAAGCCTATAAAGCAAAAAGGTATTCAGAATAGGTCACAAAATTCACAAAATTCATAATTGTATCCAAACAAGGAGTAATAGTCTACCGATTGAAATGAAAGCTATAAATATTTTAAAATATTTTTAAAAGATAGAATGAGTGAACTATAAAATGTTTGTTATGAAGGTGCTATTAAAACCTAAAACTTCCACAAGGAATGTGGCCCTGCCAACACCTTGAGTTTAGCCCAGTAATGATTTTGAACTTCCGACCACCATTACTGTGTAAGATAATGTTTGTGTTGTTTTAAGCCATTAATTTTGTGTTACCTGGTTACAGTAGCAATAGCAATTCATTCATTCAGCTCCGATTATAGTCATCCACCTGTCATACCAAACCCTCTCAAGACTTTGCCTAATTACAGTGGTTCTCAACCTTGGCTGCACATTAGAATCACCTGGGAATTTTTTTAAAAATCCTGATTTCTGGGCCTCATCCTCCGGAAATTCTGTTACTTTGTTACTAATGTTGTGGCCTCACCCCATAACAAAGAAACAGAATTTCCAGAGGATGAGGCCCAGAAATCAGGAATTTTTTTTTAAATATATTTTATTGATTTTTCACAGAGAGGAAGGGAGAGAGATAGAGAGTTAGAAACATCGATGAGAGAGAAACATCGATCAGCTGCCTCCTGCACATCTCCTACTGGGGATGTGCCCGCAACCCAGGTACATGCCCTTGACCGGAATCGAACCTGGGACCTTTCAGTCCGCAAGCCGACGCTCTATCCACTGAGCCAAACCGGTTTCGGCAGAAATCAGGATTTTAAGAAGATTCCCAGGTGATTCTAATGTGCAGCCAAGGTTGAGAACCACTGTGTTAGGAGGCACTGGAAAGTGGAAGAGCCTAGTGTAGGTAAAGATTTCAAGGGGAAGTGATGGGTCTAATTACTCTTTTTTTTTTCTTCTTTTTCTTTTTATCTTGGATTGGGAGGATAGAGATGTTGTGATATTTTTTCTCTTTTTCTTTTTAAACATGTTTTTATTGATTTTTAGAGAAAGAGGAAGGGAGAGGAATAGAGAGATAGAAACATTGATGAGAGAAACATCATCGACCAGCTGCCTCCTACACGCCCCCCACTGGGGATTGAGCACGAAACTTGGGCATGTGCCCTGACCCGAAATCGAACTGGGGACCTCGGTTCTTGGTGAATGCTCAGCCTGAGCCACACCGGCCAGGTGGGTCTAATTACTCTTGCAGAGAAAAGGTTGGATCTAGGCAGATGGATGGGAGAGGTGTTCTAGGGCTAGGCCAGTGGTTCTAGTTGAGAACCACTGTCCTAACATGTCTCCTTGTCAGCACTTATCACACTTGAGTTGCAATCACTGATAATTGTATTCCTGTTTGCACCACTTTGCCATTTCTTGCTTATTAAGTGGCTTTGGTACTAGTTCCCTAGTTATTTACTAGGTCTCTCCAACAATATAGTAAGCTTGCAGAGAGCAGGGCCTGTTCCTCTGTGTAAGTATGCACACACAGGTGTGTCTTCTCTACATATGTTTAGTACACAGTGTTCCAACTCCCCCCTTAAAAAAACCACAGCAGCAAATAAATGCTCATTGAAAAAATGAGCCAGTGTACAGGCACACCTCATTTTATCGAATTTCACTTTATTGTGCTTTACAGATATATTTTTTACAAATTGAAGGCAAGACCCTCCACCAACAAAAAGATTATAATTTTCTTTATTGTGGTGGTCTGGGATTGAACCTGCAATATCTCTGAGGTATGTCTCTACTTTGTAACAAATTATTTCTTAGTAAGTAAGCAAAAGGAAAAATAACCACGATAATATTTTATTATAATGCATTTTATTATACTATTTACTAACTTGCTATAAGAAATTAAGCTCATTTATTCAGTCAATTTTCTCCTTGAGGAGGAACTCTCAATAGTACATTTTTCTAGTCAAAATTTTCTGCTTTTCATATTATAGCATTTTGCTTTGACCACCAGATGCAGGACCCCTCACAACCAAAACTTATTTATTCATTTGACATATATTGATTGGGTGTCTACTATGTGCAAGTGCTGTTTGGGACATGGAGAAACAAATGAATAAATCAAAGCTTATATTCTGGAGGGGGGGAGATATGCAAATAAATATTATGAAGCAAAACACTATAAAGAAAACATGAAGTAACAGAATGGTAAAGAGATTGAGTTCTTTTCCCTTGGAGTAGAAAACCAGTCTTTAATGAGGCAAACATAGTGGCCAACACGAGAGGAGGTGGTAGTGGTTAAGAACCAGGATTTTCAAGTTAAATGGAACAAGATTTAAATCCAGTTCCACAAGTTCCACCCCTAATTGTGTGCCTCTGGACAAATTACTTAACTTCCCTGAGCCAAGCTGGCTCCTCTGTTAAAAAAAAAAAAAAAAAAAAATAGGAACTTTCTCTCATAAGGTTCTTTTGAGAACTATATAAGATAATCCATACAAAATTCTCTACCTGGTGCCAGACACATAGCAAGTAATTAATACATAGCAGGTAATTAATACATAGCAGCTATTATTATGATATATTTTAAACAGTAATTAACATTTCTGAATAATTATTTAACCGGTTTCCTTATACAATATCATATGTTGTTTAAAAAAAATCATTCACTCTACAGATACAAATACTAAGAAATGTAGAGGATGCTGTTTTTCTCCACAGATCCCTCCTTCTGGATGAGGAACTCATTCCCCCAGCAGCTATCAGAGTTTGACTGCTGAAGGCTCACACTGGATTCCCACTTTGGGAATTTTGCCCTCCACTGAATTGCCTCAGCTAAGGTTACATCCCCTTCCTGTCAAGCTGAAGAACCAAAAGCCTTGGATCTATTTTGAAGGCCCACCCAACTCCAGAGCCCTCTGAGGTGGCCTGAGGCCTCTGTGGAAACCTCTTCTGCTTTCCTCACTCCATCACAGAGGTTGTTCCCAACACCGCCAAATAAACTTGTTCACCAGTCTCCATCTCAGAGTTAGCTTCCCCCAGAGAAGCTGAATTAAGCGAAGCAAGCATTATATGGGCAAGTCCCTGCTGTGGTGCAGTTTGGGCAAACTTCTTCTGTAAAAGGACGATAGTGTTTTAGGGTTTTGGTGGGCCATCTGTTCTCTGTCACGTTTATTCAGCTCTGCCATCCTAGGGTGAAAGCAGCCATAGACAATACATAACTGAATGGGTGTGGCTGTATTCGAATACAGCCTTGTTTATGGGCACTGAATTTGAATATCACAATTTATTCATGTCACAAAATGTTATTTTGATTGGTTTTTTTCATTTTTTACATGGTTTAAAAATGTCTTAGCTCATGGGAGCTTAAAAATGATGTAACTAGATTTACTGTGGTGATCATTTTGTAATATATACAAATCTTAAATCATGTTGTACACGGGAAGCTAATATAATGTTATGTGTCAATTATATCTAAAAAAAAAAAACAACAAAAAAAAACAGGTGTCAGGCTAGAGTTGAGCAATGACCACAATTTGCCAATCCCTGATCTAGAGGAAGGAGGTAGAGCAGGGCAGCACTCACAAAGCCACCATTCTGGTACATGAATTTACAGAATTTGATATCATCAGACCCTAGACCTTGCAACCTTGTCTTTAGGATACATAAGACCCCTTCCTGGTTCCAGAAGAGTTGAGAGAGCATGGAGAAAAGGAAGAGAAGAATATGAGAAAAAATAAGATTCCTAACTGTGTATCACCAAGAAAATCATACATAGCAAAATCAAAATAGTTTAATATTCACTATGTCATATTTTCCATTTAGGAAATTTCATCTCCACTAGAAAACAGAATTAGGAGATTTGAGTGGCTGTTGTGTGGCTATATCTAAGTAACCATTCCATTCGATAATAAAAACACAATTGCAATTTGCTACTGTTTTCATGTTTATAGAGAACATAATTTTAAGTGATCTACTGATACAGAATAGAAAAGAGAGAAAAACATATTTTGAAACTGTTTGAACCTGTCTCTCTACCCAAATATAGCAGCCTTCTACAGTTTATTTCCCTCAAGAAAAAACAACTTGGGGGACTTTGTGAGTAACAAATATTCTTAACTCTTTACTCTGAAACTTTTGGCCTTTTACTTTTGCCATGATGTGTGTTCTTCTTTGGCTTGTCTTCTTTTTCGATTTCTGTACTCCTTGAAATGAATCCTACCTTTGCATTTTTTGATCATTTTTCTTATTTGCTTCGTTGCTATACAACCCTGGCTTTGAAAGCACTCTTTATAGCCCCTCTTCCCACATTCCTTCCTCATGTGTAATATTATGGGATTTCCTCTTAATGCACACCTGACCTCCAGCCAATGTTTACTTCTCTAGCGCTTGACTCCTTCCCAAACCCCTCCTCCACATTCTCAGAATAACTGAATGAAGTGTTGTTTTAGCTGTGAGAGTAACAAAGAGGAATGGAAACATCCTCTCCATTATGGATTCACATTGCTATACTGTGAAATATGGAGACTAGGAGTACTGATTTCAGTGGACACCAACTGTAATAGGCGATTAATGACTATATCCCTGGCTTTTGAGGTCTCCAGATTCTTCTCTCTCGACACTTGGAGGCTAATTTGGTCCACACTTGTCATGATGAGTTCAGATGCCAGAATCTGGGTAGGGGAACTGTCATGAAACACGGTGTCCATAATGTACTGTTTATATAACTCCACCACCTTCTGCTCCAGATACTCATTCAGCACAGCATTAGAAATAGGCTTCTGCATTTGCAAGCTGTTTTTCTCCTTGATGCTGGTTATTCTCCAGTAGGATGAATGCCGCTGGATAGGTTTTTGGGGAAAGTCACCGGGCTGAGTAGAAATGGAATCCTCCATTGGCAAAGGAATCTCAGATGATTTCAGCAAAGGGCCGTATTCAAAACTACTCTCGCAGAGAAAATCTGTGGTCACTGAATTAACAGCCATCACCTGGCCCCCTGCAATGTGTAAGTCATTGTAATTCTTGCAAATACTTTTACAGGAAGGTGGAACCAAGAAGGTCTCTCTGCTGGGGTGTCTACATATTTCAACTGCAGCCACGTTTGGGCTTTCAAACACAGGATTGGGATTTGTCTGTAGCACTGTGATTCTCTGATTTCTACTGTGTTGACTCTCTCTTGAATGCACTGAAGAAATGAACTTGCCGGAGGATTTGCAGCTCAGGTAGAGACTTCCAACTTGTGTTTCATCCACAGAGGAATAGCAAAGAGCAGCAGAGTTAGTCTCTTCTTCCTTTTCCTCAGCCACGTTCTCATTATAAGACGCACAACTCCAGGGGATGTCATTCCGGTAGGCAAGTCCACTGAGGTACCCTTCTGACAGCATTCTGGAAAGAGAGTTGGTGAATAACAATGAGGAAAATGAAGACTGGATGTTTTTTTAAATTGACAGTTGATGTATCAAAAAAGTAAAGGAAATAGTCATTTCATTCATTCACCAAGCCATCACTAATTTTGTGCCTGCTTTGTACCAAGACAATGGCACGTGCTGGAGATAGAAAGATAAATAGGACACAGTTCCATCCTTCAAGAAATTTCCACTATGGGCCCGCCCAGCTTGGCTCAGTGGTTGAGGGTCGACCTATAAATCAGGAGGTCATGGTTTGATTCCTGGTCAGGGCACATGCCAAAGTTGGGGGCTCCATCTCTAGTGTGGGGTGTGTAGGAAGCAGCCAATCAATGATTCTCTCTCATCAATGATGTTTCTATCTCTCTCTCTCTCCTTCTCCCTTCCTCTCTAAAATTAATAAAACTATATATAAAATGTATATGGGAAAAGATAAACTAGATGCAAACAATTCCAATATTATATCACAGAGGGTTCAAATCATGATAGGCACAAAGGAAGTGAAAAAGAGGAGCCCCTAACACCACCTGTGGATAAGGGAAAGGAGTTACAAATATGTCACAGAGAAGATGACATTTCATCTAAATTGTGAAGACTAAGAGTTCCAGCCATAGGCACAGAGTTATAAGAGAATATGGTGTTGTGGTCTATTCACCATACACCAAGATGCTGAGCATAAGCAGAAGGGCCTGGGAAAATAGGCCAGAATTAGGTCATGAAGGGCCTTAGGAGTCAAGCAAAGGCACTTGCCTCCTGCCCCAGAGGAAATGGAGAGTGATTCAGAAGCTGCAAATTGGGAAAACAACATACCCAGTGGGTTATGAGAAAAACAACGAGGCAAATTCTACTGAAAATAGAGCAATATTTTACCCATCTTTGGATTTTATCCCTCAAAACTAGCACAATGCATGGTATGAAATTAATTCACTATCAACCCATCATGAAGGACCAGGAAGCCTCACCAATCTTTGCAGCTCAGGACAAGTTCCTTGCTCTATCCCACGTACTTCTCACACTAAGTCCTGGAAATGTCTCTGCACTCAACTGACGTGTTTACCTCTACCCTAGTTACCAAAGAGATTTCCTGACCATGGGCTTTTGCTACAACCGCCTCCCCTCCCCACCCCCAGCAGTTGTCAGCTGAGTCTGGAGTGGCTAGAATAGGCTAGAAAGCAGCAGCTGCGTTTTCTAAAAAAGGAACACACTGACATTCTTGGCGCTGGGCAATAGACAACAAGGAAAACTGATCCTCTTTGTCCTTGAAAGCTAGGCTTCCAAAACAGACCTGTCAACATGAAGCTGAATTGAAAAGTCAAATTAGAAAAGGATTATTTTAACCATACATAAAGGTCCTTTTTTTAAATATTAGCATCTCTTTTATATTCATGCAGTTATTTCCCAAGTAATTTTAATTGTATAAAGTAAATATTACAAATATCTATAATAATAAAAGCATAATATGCTAATTAGACTGGACGTCCTTCCGTCCTTCTGGACGAAGCTGGGGCTGCGAGGGAAGCCCTGGTCCCCAGTGCCTGCTGAAGGCCAGAGGAAAGCCAGTGCTGGTAGCCAGGGGAAGGAAGGCCTACTCTTGCATGAATTTCATGCATCGGGTCTCTAGTGATTAATATAATTATTTTAATTGTATAAGAGTAATATTTTCAATGTTTATTTTCTCTTTTTGGAACTATTCCAAGATATATTCAGCAAATTTATCAATTATTTAAATGTTTATATTCCAGGTATAATCTGGTACCATAATGATACAAAATTAAAGGTCTTCAACAAATTCATGAAGTAGTCCTTGTATGCTGGACACAGTTATAAGGATAAAGGAAATGTTTTTCTTTCCTCAAAAAAAATTTTCTAAGTGTGGTTCTGCCCTCGACAAACTGAACATCCAGGTGAAAAGGCAAATCTTTATATATTAGTACATGAGAAGATAATTAACAGAGCAAAAATGTTTACAATAAAAAGGCTTTATAGTGAGGCAGTTATTTCCCAACCCTCCCCCTCCACCCCACCAAGGCTGCAGCTAAAGCCTTCCCCTTTCAAGGCCTCAGAACATCATTGTAGAAAACCAGAGCAGAAGTGCAACTTTCAGCTTTTGAGTTTCTAAACGGGCCTCAGAAACTCTCAGAAGAAACCATAGTTTTAGAGAAATGGCTTTTGAGATACCATAACCTGAGCTTTAATATTAAAGCTCAGGTTATGGTATCTCAAAAGCCATTTAATTATATATATATTAATTGATTTCAGAGAGCGAGAGAGAGAGAGAGAGAGAGAGAGAGAGAGAGAGAGAGAGAGAGAAACATCAATGATGAGAGAGAGTCTTTAATAGGCTGCCTCCTGCACAGGGGCCAAGTGGAGGATGAGAAATTACCATGGATGCCAGTGTGACTACATCATGACAACCAGAGATACCCCCCATTCCCATGTCCCCAACTGACCCTATGGCTCTGTGTAAGCAAGAAGGAACTTAGAGGCAAACCCAAGGAGGATGGAGCCCTGAAGTGACTGAGGCTAACCTGATTGACAGTGATTACTCAGGAGAATGTAAGCTGAGCTCAAAAACGAGATCAAATTGAGTTAGAGAAAAGCAAAGATTTTCAGGAAAAATAGCTGCTTAAGCATATGCATGTATTTCCCACCCCCTAAACTTCATTAGAACAACAGTAAGTAATTTTTTAAAGTTACAATCCACAAAAAAAGAGGGAGAATAGAAGAGACAAAAGCAATTACATTTTAGAACTAGAAAGCAGGAGTCCGAAGGTTAAGGACTTAGGAGACCTAAAAAGGCTGAATCTTACAAGACCTTCTTGCTTACACAGAGCCATAGGGTCAGTTGGGGACATGGGAGTGGGGGGTATCTCTGGTTGTCATGATGTAGTCACACTGGCATCCATGGTAATTTCTCATCCTCCACTTGGCCCCTGTGCAGGAGGCAGCCTATTAAAGACTCTCTCTCATCATTGATGTTTCTCTCTCTCTCTCTCTCTCTCTCTCTCTCTCTCTCTCTCTCTCTCTCCCTCTCCCTCTCCGTTCCTCTCTGAAATCAATTAATATATATAATTAAATGGCTTTTGAGATACCATTTAACATTAAAGCTCAGGTTATGGTATCTCAAAAGCCATTTCTCTAAAACTATGGTTTCTAAGTGCCAATCTGATTTAAATTTTCATAAATGTCTAAGAATTGGTAGCACCATAAACCCATTCGAAGTAGGGTAAAGGAAATGTATCTAAAATAAGAAAGATGAATTGAGAGTCTATTGAAAAGGCAGTCAGAAACCCAGATCCTCTCTCTCATTCCAGGTAGCAGGGTGACTATCTCCCATCTCCATTCCCAAGGGAAAACTTGGGATTTATTCTCTGAAAACGTAAGGTTTCTGGGCTATGAGATACCAGCTGAGGGTTGAATCACTGAACCAATAATAGATTCAATAAACATAGGCATTTAGATGCTGAGATCCATGACCTCTCTCCCTTTAGCTCTCAGGATGCTGGTGGAGGGGCATCCACCTTCAAGGCAGGATATTGTGAAGACTGTTCTGGGGAATCAGACTCGTCTGAGACCAATCGACATCAGAGGTTCCCATAACTAAATGGGGCAACCAGGTCACCCTTCATTCAAGTTCACAATCAATAGAGTCCATTTAGCTTTTTGGCTCCACAATCCTTAATATTCTCAAGGCAATAAGGATAATATTGCAATCTTGAATTATGAATAGGATGCTATTGGAAAACATTCTGAAGTTCTTGAAAATTAAAAATGTTATACAATTTTTAAACTCCATAGAATGGTTGGAAGGTAAAGTTGAGGCAAACTCCCATTTTGAAAGTAGAGCAAAACTATAAGATGGAAAATAGTAGAGAAAGGTTGAAATTAGAAAACCAGTCCAGGAGATCTATTATCTGAAGAGTAGAAAGTTCAGAAAGAGGACAGAGTAAACAGAGAAGAAATTCAAATAATTCAACAATATTTCCCAGAACTGAAGGACATGAGTTCTCAAAATACTAGGTAAAAACAGACCACACCTCTTATTATGATTGTGAAATGATATAGAACACCTGAACCAAAGTGAAAATACTATAAGTTTCTAGAGATTTTAAAAAGTCAGGAAAAAAAAAATCCAAGAACCAGAATCTTCAGACTTCTCAACAACATGAGAAGCAAGATGATCATGTAACAATGTCTAAAATTTCTTGAACAAAAATGATTTCAATCTAGAATTGAATGACCAAATTATCAATTAAGTATGGATAGAATAAAGATATTTTAAAGTCAACGTCTCAAATAGTTCATCTCCTGGGCAACTTTCTCAGAGAGTGAACAGAAGATGTGCTCCTCTGAAAGGAGTAAGTAAATGAATAAAATGGAGAAAAGGGATACATGAAACAGGAGAGAAACAAAGGAGCCCTCAGACTAGGAGAGCCTGGGCCCCTCTTCCAAACCCTGCACTGGAAAAGGCCCCAATCTAGCCCTCCTGTGCCCCTGCTCAAATCACCTAGACCCAATCTCAGAGTTTGTGTAGAATTTTCTCCAAATCTATCATGACCAAAGCCAACTTAGGGTCTGGACATGCACACATGCCCAGGCCCAGTAGTAATGGAGGGGCAGCTTCTTGTTGGGGCTGTAGATTGAAACTGGATATGTGGGCTGAGTGTGAGGTGTGGCCAGGACTAGGAAGAGAAGATGAAAAGGCTGCAGACTGAGGCTCCCCATTTTTTGTCCTAGGCCCAGGAAGTGTCAGAGAGAGTCCTACCTTTACTGAAAGTAAAAGGACATTCCAGGATGAAAATAGGCTCAAAGGGCAACCAGACTGCCAGCCGGAGTGGCTCAGTGGTTGAGCATTAACCTAGGAACCAGGTGGTCACAGTTTGATTCCCAGTCAGGGCACATGCCCGGGTTTCAGCTTGATCCCCAGGAGGGGACGTGCGGGAAGCAGTTGATCGATGATGTTTCTCATCGATGTCTCTATCTCTCTATCCCTCTCCCTTCCTCTCTCTGTAAAAAAAAGGTCAATAAAAGCACATTTTCTAAAAAACTGTGGTTCACTACATGGCTGAGTTGTAAATAGCTTTTGCATACATAATAATATATGTCACTGAAAATTGATCCAATCAAATTTAAAGTGTAACCACAAGATGACAATAAAATTGGGAAACAAAGATAATGTTTCAGCACTTATAGTAATGTAATATCAATAAAATTATCTTGGGCATTTGCCTATGTGTCCAGGCTGGGTAGCCAGTTCATACAGTGAGAGGAACAGGACAAGGATGTATGTACTTGGTGAAAGCCGGGGGAAGAAAAAGAACTAAATCCTTATTTTCATGGTGGCAAGTCAACAAATAATGCCCCAAACTGAAAAATCCAAAAGTTGCAACACATGCATGCTATTTTTCAAAAAGTGGCAGTAAAAAATCAGATAATTAGTCAAAGGAGATTAAAATAGTTGCTTCTGGAAAACGGGTGTTGATTTTTTTCATTTCAAAACATCTTAGAAGTATTTGACCCAAATTATGTGTGTGTGTAACTTTGATTAATGCAAGTGTTATTTCACCGTCATGGTCACCTAAGAGCCTTTACTGAAATGTTACAATTTGCAGAATCAGTTTTTTAAAAAAAAAAAAAGTTTGTTGTTGCTGTTAATCTTCACCTGAGAATATTTTTCCATTGATTCTTAGAGAGAGTGGAAGAGAGAGGGAAAGACAGAGAAACATCAATGTGAGAGAAACACATCTGTTTGTTGCCTCCTGCACAAGCCCAGACCAGGGCTCAGGCCAGGGAGGAGCCTACAACCACAGTACGTGCCCTTGACCAGAATTGAATCCAGGACCCTTTGGTCCACAACCGATGCTCTCTAGCCACTAAGCCAAACTGGCTAGGGCTGCAGAATCACTCTTTATCACCCCTTGTTCCCCTTCAGACACATCCCAAATCTCCCACTATTTATCCTATGTCTTTTTTTAAAATATTTTATTTATTTTTTTACAGAGAGGAAGGGAGAGAGAGAGAGGGAGAGAGAGTTAGAAACATTGATGAGAGAGAAACATCAATTTAGCTGCCTCCTGCACACTCCCTACTGGGGATGTGCCCGCAACCAAGGTACATACATGCCCTTGACCAGAATCGAACCTGGGACCCTTCAGTCCACAGTCCGATGCTCTATCCACTGAGCCAAACCAGTTAGGGCATATCCTATATCTTTTCATAATAAATAATCAACCCGAATGAATTCTTACATTTTATGTGGATAATGTTTATGAATACTCCAATAACCTCCACGCTTTCAGAACAATGAAGAAAGAGGATCTAGGATTTTGTTTTGAGTAATGGGCCCTTTGCCGTATTTGTCATTGACTGAGAACTTTGTTGGTCCTTTTACTCTAATGGAATAAGAACCAAGTATGGTGCTCAAGGCAGGTCCAATGATGGAAGGGCAGACAGTGTGTCCTAATGTCTAGGGATTGATAACCTGAAGGCTAAAGGACAAGATTCCTATGAGGGTGGAAGAGGAGGTAAGGTCAGAGAGGTAAACTGGGTCATGCAAGGCTGAGGCCATTCTATGTACCCTGCAGATAATACAAAACTTTGGCAGTTTGCTAAGCTGAGTCATGGCATGATGAAATTGATCAGTAAAGTGCAAGATGAATTTCAGCAAAGTAAGATTGGAGCTAAGGACCCAAGTTAGGCAGGGATGAATTCAGCAGCCTCCTGGGGTGATTGAGACAGGATCCAGGCGGGAGGTAGCAAAACAAGAAGAGAAGGAATGAACTTGAGAGACTAAGAATATTGGACATCAAACTGAATGAGAGAACCCTGGCCAGTTTGGCTCAGTGGATAGAGCATCTGCCTGTGGACCATTCCAGTCAATGGCACGTACCCCAGTTGGAGGCTTCTCCCCAACCTGGGCCCTACAGGAGGCTCGTGCAGGAGGCAACCAATCGATGTGTTTCTCTCACATCAATGTTTCTCTCTGTCTTTCCCTCTCTCTTCCACTCTCCCTAATTGAGTGAGGATTAACAAAAAAAAAAAAGTGCATGAGAGAAGGGGACAAGCCAAAAGTAACTTTGAGTCTGCGCATGCTGGCAAATGGCACCAGCATTAACCAAAATGGGGAGATCAGGAGAAGGAGCTAGAAAGGGAGCTGTTGGGTTTAGTTTCTCCTGAGTCTGACATGAGGTACACACTCTGAGTGCAAGTGTCTAATTATGCGTTGGAGATTTAGGCAGGGAGCTCATTAGAAAGGTTACTTAAAGTCAACAGTAAAATCAGCTCTCAAATGTGGCAGTAGGACTTCATCTTGGAGGCTTTCAGAGCCTGTGAGTGTTTGTAATAATTGCTGTAGGGAGCCTGCCTTGAACAGTACAAGGAGGAATGAGTAACAGCAAGAGCTGCGGTATCATGTAGCTTTGTAAAGACTACAAGAGCTTCAAATGTGTTAAACAGGTAACATTTTAAAAATTCACATTCACGCCCTAACTGGTTTGGCTCAGTGGATAGAGTGTTGGCCTGCGGACTGAAGGGTCCCGGGTTCGATTCCGATCAAGGGCATGTACCTTGGTTGCGGGCACATCCCCAGTGGCGGGTGTGCAGGAGGCAGCTGATTGATGTTTCTCTCATCGATGTTTCAGACTCTCTATCCCTCTTCCTTCCTCTCTGTAAAAAATCAATAAAATATATTTTAAAAAACTCACATTCACGGGTAAAATTTAGTAATGTATTGAGACTCACTATGGCAAAAGAAAATTATTGAACTAGTAGTTAAGGGACCAGAATTCTAGTTCTAACCTTGTCACTAGCTGTGGTTTTAGTCTAGTTAGGGACAAGTTTATAAAATAGCTAACATTAGTACTAGCTACAACCCGTATACGATCCTAAGTGGGTTTTATTTTTTTATTGATTAAGGTATTACATATGTGTCCTTATCCCTCCATTGCCCCCCCCACCCCATTTCCGTTCATGCCCTCACCCCCCTGGTGTCTGTGTCCATTGGTTAGGCTTATATGTATGCATACAAGTCCTTTGGTTGATCTCCCCTCTTTACCCCCACCCTCCCCTACGTTCCCTCTGAGGTTTGATGGTCTGATCAAGGCTTCTCTGTCTCTGGATCTGTTTTTGTTTATGAGTTTATGTTGTTCATTATAATCCACAAATGAGTGAGACTGTGATATGTATCTTTCTCTGACTGACTCATTTCACTTAGCATAATGCTCTCCAGCTCCATCCATGCTGTTGCAAATGGTAGGAGTTCCTTCCTTTTTACAGCAGCATAGTATTCCATTGTGTAGATGTACCACAGTTTTTTAATCCACTCATCTGCTGATGGGCACTTAGGCTGATTCCAAATCTTAGCTATGGTGAATTGTGCTGCTATGAACATAGGGTGTTTAAAAAAAAAAAAAGTGTGGTTTTTTTTTTTTTATTTCAGAGAGAGGAATGGAAGTGGGGAGAGGGATAGAAACAACCAATGATGGGAGAGAATCATTGATTGGCTGCCTCCTATCCACCCCCTACTGGGGATCAAGCCCAAAACCCGGGCATGTGTCCTGACCAGGAGTCAAGCTGTGACTTTCTGGTTCATGGGCCGATGTTCAACCACTGAGCCATACCAGCTGTGCCTAAGTGCTTTTTATGTAATAAATCAATGGATCCCCATGAAGACTGTAAGATGTAGGTACTATTATTATATCCATTTTATAGATGTCAAAATTAAGTAATGTATCCACAGTCACCAGGCATTTAAGTACTGGTAGTCAGAAAATAGAGCCACACTCACTTGTTGCTTAACATCTCAGAGACTCAAGTTCTCATCTATAAATTAAATTCTCACCTGTGGTATTAAAGTATCTATAGATTGCCCTAACCGGTTTGGCTCAGTGGATAGAGCATTGGCCTGCGGACTGAAGGGTCCCAGGTTCGATTCTGGTCAAGGGCATGTACCTTGGTTTCAGGCACATCCCCAGTAGAGGGTGTGCAGGAGGCAGCTGATAGATGTTTCTCTCTCATTGATATTTCTAACTCTCTATCCCTCTCCCTTCCTCTCTGTAAAAAATAAAGTATCTATAGATTCCCCTCAAACTTTAATATTGCAGGAATTTATGACTTATTAGGAGAAGAGAAAGAGGGTTAGGTGAGCATTACTCAGAATTGAAATTCATTTCTGAAATGTTAGCAGCAGAGGGCAGCAGATAGTATGCTAAAGCAGCTTTTCAAAGTTTGTTCTAAAGCTGTGCGAAGAATATTGGATGAAACTCATAAACAAAAATTATACAGATGTTAACTAATTTAATCTTCATTAAAACTCTTTCGTGTACCGTTAGAATGAAAAGTGTTGGACATCATGACATTCTAAAATCTAAAGATAGAAAAATAGAGAAAGTTATTTGGGTTTATTTTTATTAATTGTTGGCATTTTTCTTAGTACATTTCAGTAATTATCTGTGAAATTCTTATAATATCAATCAGTCTCTTGAAAGGTATTACAAAATGTATATTTCAAGAAAATGTTAACATTATTAGACTTCATTTCATCTGATACACTAAAACTTGACCGAATGGATCACTTCAATTGTTCAAAGATATTTTATCACTTGACTTTTTGTTTTTCATCATAGAGAAGCTATATATGTATATTTGGAATATATATAAAATGTCTAAATATATTTAGAATTCTCCATGACTTGTTAAGTGTAAAGGATAAGAAACCCAAGGACATTTGCAGATGAAATGTTCTAGGCAAATTTAGCCTACATTAATCATTACCAGATAGGGGATTACCAAAATTAACCTGATATGCAAATTCACAACTTAGAAATATGTGCTGAAGTACAGGACTTTGTTAAACCATTTACTTGGTTTCAGAAGAAACTGCAATATAAATTCCTCCTTCTACACTAGCATATACATAGTTTCTCAGAAAACTGTTGTTATAACTTTTGCACATAAACACACTTTAAATTTACACCCAAGCAACACAAGCATAGATTTCAAGAGAAAATCTAAAGAGGGAAGACCTTTATAAGAGGGAACCTTTGGAAAAGCCTAAGTTAGGGATCAGCAACCTTATTAAATAAAGGGCCAAGTATTTAATATTTTAGGTCTCTGTTATAACTACTCTGCCATCATAGCAGGAAAGCCACCATAAATGATACATAAACAAATGGGTGTGGCTGTGTTCCAATAAAACTTTATTTACAAAAACAAGCAGAGAGCCAATTTGGCCCATAGGCCATGGCTTCCCTACCCTGGACCTAAGGCAAAAAGCAGATGCAGCCTGGCCAGTGTTGCTCAGTGGTTGAGCATCGACCTAGGAACCAAGAGGTCCCAGTTTGATTCCTGGTCAGGGCACATGCCCGGGTTGTGGGCTCAATCCCCAGTAGGGGGCATGCAGGAGGCAGTTTTTTTTTCTTCTAATTGATGATTCTGTCTCATTACTGATGTTTCTCTCTCTTCTCCTTTCCTCTCTGAAATCAAAAAATATATATTTTTTTTAAAAAAAACATGCAAGATTTTATTTAAACATATATGTAGGAGAACCAAGATGGCGGCATAGGTTAACGCCGGAGTTTGCTGCTTTGAACAACTACTTCAAAAGTGAAACCAAAAAACGGAAGGGACATCACCCAGAACCACAGGAACGCTGGCTGAGTGGAAGTCCTACAACTAGGAGGAAAGAGAAACGCATACGGACACTCAGAGGAGGCACAGTGCTGAAGTCAAATTCTGAGGTGCGGAGTGCGCGGAGCGGGCTGGCGGCGGAGGGCGCGGTTGGCGTTTTCAATCGGGAGGGAGTCGCAGACTCTGAGCTCCAGATACGGGCGAGTCTTTAGGGACCCAGACTCAAACGGGAGAAGCGGGACTGTCTGGCTTCGGTCAGAGCGAGTGCAGCTTTCTCTCTGAGCTTTGCAGCCGGTGCTGGGACTCAGAGAGGCAGAGCCCCTGGGGACAGGACTGAGAGCCGCCATAACTGCTCTCTCCGGCCCACCCTGTTGATCCTGTTCGACCCGCCCCGCCCAAGCCCTGCACACAGGCATTTGCCAGATAGCCTCAGGCAAAGGCTAGATTAGCACCTCCCTAGAGGACAGAAGTTCTCTCACTGCTGACACAGCTGATTCTCATAGCCACTTGGCCTGGAGGTCAAACCCTCCCTGGAATTAGCTACAACAATCAAGATTTAACTATAAGACTGCGAACAAAGACCACTAGGGGGTGCACCAAGGAAGCATAACAAAATGCGGAGACAAAGAAACAGGACAAAATTGTCAATGGAAGATATAGAGTTCAGAACCACACTTTTAGGTCTCTCAAGAACTGTTTAGAAGCCGCCGATAAACTTAATGAGATCTACAAGAAAACTAATGAGACCCTCGATGTTATATTGGGGAACCAACTAGAAATTAAGCATACACGGGCTGAAATAACGAATATTATACAGACTCCCGACAGCAGACCAGAGGAGCGCAAGAATCAAGTCAATGATTTGAAATGCGAGGAAGCAAAAAACACCCAACCGGAAAAGCAAAATGAAAAAAGAATCCAAAAATGCGAGGATAGTGTAAGGAGCCTCTGGGACAGCTTCAAGCGTACCAACATCAGAATTATAGGGGTGCCAGAAGATGAGAGAGAGCAAGATATTGAAAACCTATTTGAAGAAATAATGACAGAAAACTTCCCCCACCTGGTGAAAGAAATGGACTTACAGGTCCAAGAAGCTCGGAGAACCCCAAACAAAAGGAATCCAAAGAGGACCACACCAAGACACATCATAATTAAAATGCCAAGAGCAAAAGATAAAGAGAGAATCTTAAAAACAGCAAGAGAAAGAAACTCAGTTACCTACAAGGGAATACCCATACGACTGTCAGCTGATTTCTCAACAGAAACTTTGCAGGCCAGAAGGGAGTGGCAAGAAATATTCAAAGTGATGAATACCAAGAACCTACAACCAAGATTACTTTATCCAGCAAAGCTATCATTCAGAATTGAAGGTCAGATAAAGAGCTTCACAGATAAGGAAAAGCTAAAGGAGTTCATCACCACCAAACCAGGATTATATGAAATCCTGAAAAGTATCCTTTAAGAAGAGGAAGAGGAAGAAAAAGGTAAAGATACAAATTATGAACAACAAATATGCATCTATCAACAAGTGAATCTAAGAATCAAGTGAATAAATAATCTGATGAACAGAATGAACTGGTGATTATAATAGAATCAGGGACATAGAAAGGGAATGGACTGACTATTCCTGGGGGGGAAAGGGGTGTGGGAGATGCGGGAAGAGACTGGACAAAAATCGTGCACCTATGGATGAGAACAGTGGGTGGGGAGTGATGGCGGAGGGTGGGGCGGGAACTGGGAGGAGGGGAGTTATGGGGGGAAAAAAAAGAGGAACAAATGTAATAATCTGAACAATAAAGATTTAATTAAAAAAAACATGCAATAAGTTGGATAGGGCATAATAATAAAAGCAATTGTGTCAAGTGTTTTCCACACATTATCCTTAATCTTTCAACAATTCTTCATGTTAGATATACAGGGTTGGGCAAAAATAGGGTTATAGTTGTTCAAATATATAACAATACAAAAATTAATAAATGATAATACAAGAATAAACTCTGTGTTTTGCATGCTCACAACTGTAAACCTACTTTTGCCCCACCCTGTATGTCATAATCTGGGTTTTCCAAATGAGAAAATTGATATTTGGAAATGACCTTCCCAAGATCACAAAGCAGCTAAGTACTAGAAGCAAGAGTCAAATCCAAGTTTACAAACACCAAAGCATATGGTATGATCTTTAAGCATATCACACTACTTAAATTTGAGAGCAGTTAATATCACAATCGTTACAAACAATTAGTCCTTCCAGGAAAATGGTAGCAACCCTGAATCTATTTAATAACAGCAGCACTGCTGACTAAAGGAAGGAAGGTGCAATGAAGTTCAGAAAGAAAAGCTCCAGGAAGACAGCCAATGCCCACCCCACAGGTGTAGTAATATGACCAATTGTGTAGTAATACTTATGTATTTGACATGCACAAATGATTTATCCTCTGGTGTGTTTTTTAGTTTTTTTATTTCAAAGAGGAAGGGAGAGGGAGAGAGATAAAAAAACATCAACAATAAGAGAGAATCATTGATCAGCTGCCTTCTACATGCCGCCTACTGGGGATGGAGCCCACAACCTAGGCATGTGCCCTGACTGGGAATCAAACTGTGATCTCCGGGTTCCTAGGTCGACACTCAACCACTGAGTCACATGGGCCAGGCTAACCTCTGGTATTTGAATACTTTCCTTAACCATTTCCACTGCTATAGTCTGGCATCATCTCACCCTTAATGTTACAAGCAGAGTAATTTAATATTACAGGTGCCTTGTTTAAATATTAACAGCTCCCAATCACTTCCAGAATAAAGTCCATCCAGGTTAGGTCCTCATGATGTCTGGTCCTTATCTGCCTTCCCAATCTCATCTCTTCCTTTGCCCCACAGGACCCAGAAACTTCTCCCAGTTTCTCCCACACTCCGTGCCCATCCCAGGTATTTGTGGATTTTTTCTTCTGTCCTGAGAGCTCTGGTTCCCTATCTATCCCCTGTCCTACTACCCATATCCTTCAAGTCTCATCTCCTATATCAGCATTTTAGAGCCCCTAGCCATTCATGCAGAATCCATGTCCTTCAATTAGAAAGAGATTCTTGGTTCTTCTCTCCCTTACCCCAATATACAGGGATGGGCAAAAGTAGGTCTACAGTTGTGAATACTCAAAACAGTTTATTTTTTTATTATTTTTTTATTAATTATCATATTATTGATTTGTATGTCTTATTATTATTCTGTATTTTTACTTATGGTTTATCTTTTAGATAATGATGGCTGACAATTTAACCAATGAAAGTGGATACTTAAACAATACTGGAAGACAGAGAATGCCGAAAAGGTTCGATAAAAATGGGCTGAACGATTTGATACCTTCACTAAGTAGACAAACAATTTACAGAATATGCGATAAATTTGATGAAACCTGCTCCAAAAAGTGGTCAACTGGACAGTATTACAACCAGGAAAATGAAATTTAGTGAGTCAGGCATTTACAAAGAGCATTCCCCCCCCAAAAAAAAAATAATAATAATAAAACAAAGAGCTTCTATTGAGTTAGGCATTTCCTATAGATCTTTGAGTCACCTAATGCAATGTTTAGGTTTGGAAATGTGTCGGCCAAGATTGCCTCATGGGTTATTAGGAGATGATCTGGATTGCAGTTTACAATTCTGCAAAGTGGTTGTGAATGAAGACAAGGCCATGTCATCACTGGTAAAATTGTGTGGTTCGCTGAAGCACCTTTTAAAACTTTCAGGTGCTGGAAATGGACACAACTATGTCTACTATTCAGGAGAAAATCCCCATGTAATGAGAGAAGGACTGTTGAGTCAGGCAGGTACTACAGTTTGGGTGGGTGTTTCGTGTAAAGGGGTACTTGGACCTATTTTTTCCATACAACTGTCACAGCATGAGGGCCAGTGTTTACCACAATCACAGAGACAACATAATATTGATGGCTTCTTCTTTCAACAAGACGGAGTTCCTCTACACTGTGTAGAAACAGTGGGTGAGTTTCCTAATGAACGATTACCCAACAAGTGAATAGGTCAATGAGGGCCAGTGGCATGGCCACCGCGATCACCAGACCTCACCCCAGTGGACTTCTTTGGAGAGTTGTCAAAAATAAAGTCTTCTCACAAAAGCCACATATGGTGGATGACATGATTCACTGCATAAGTGAAGCATGTCAAGAAATTGATGACAATAAATGTGCCAAAAGTGTGCTTGAGTATAGCAAGTAGACTACAACAGTGTGCACATAATGAAGGCCAGCAACTTGAGCCCTTACAAGATTGTACCTAAGTGCACTGTGCCACTGTGATATTATTTTGAGTTAATAAAGCTATTGTAATCAGTATTACCTGCATGTCTTTTTTCATATGAACTGTCAACATACTTTTGCCAAGCCCTGTATTTATCAGGATTGCGTGAAACTTTAGCAAAATCATCTGCTACTTTAAACAATGAAATAAATCATTGGGACAGTCCTCTGAATGAAGGAGTAACTGGCAATAGCAAAAGGAAAGCAGGCAGATTAAGGATCGGTAGCAAGTGGGGAAGTTGGAGGCGATAGGCAGCAGCACAGATCCTGTCCCTGGAAGAACAATTTACGTGCATGCAAACTAAGTCATCTGAGAGGCTGGGTTGAGAAAGGGTGCACAAAAGACCACAGCTGCACAATAATGGAGGCAGTGGGATGGGGCTGCCTCCCACATCACAGGATGTAGTTTTATGGAACTAAAGACAGGAAGACAGCATCTGCTGTTCCATAGAAGGTCTTGGGCCTAACTAGTTGGGGTGCAATTTGGGTCCCATCTGTCAGCATGTCTGCTTATATAGATCTGCCTTTTAAGTTACAAAATCATACATCTACAGGTACAGCTTACGTTAGCAAATCACTTTTCATAGTGGACATTGGGGTTTTTCTTGCTTTTTCATTATGTGTAACCACTGCGCATGCTTCCATGAATGCTTCCTTAGGCCCGCCCACTTTGGAAAAGCTGAATTATTAGATCCTAGCTATTATTGCAAATTGCCTTTCAAGTAACTTGGGCCAATTTATTCTCTCACCAGCTATGTTTGAGATTAACTGTTTCCACTGACATTCTTCAACACATTACTATTATTTTTAACTTTTCAATCAGGTAAGCAAATTTATTTTTTTGTCTCAAATTTGAGGGTGAAGCAAACTGTCTTGTTAAGATTATGTGTAGTAGTGCTCGCTTCGGCAGCACATATACTAAAATTGGAATGATACAGAGAAGATTAGCATGGCCCCTGCGCAAGGATGACACGCAAATTCGTGAAGCGTTCCATATTTTTAAGAAAAAAAAAAGATTATGTGTAGTGATATATCAGGGATGTTGTCTTTTAATACTTCCCATTCTCAAAATACTCTATTTCATCTCTCCAATTCCCTATTTCCCTTGTAATCTAAATGCTAGATTCTATCATTCCAACCCATGTTTTTAAGACCTTTTTTATTTGGGGGCATTGCAGATAAACCATTGAAAGGTTGTCATTGGAAAACTTGAATATTATTTTGTTCATAATCTAGTTATAATACTGTAACCAAATCTGTATTACATGGTTGTTGGGGTATTTTTGGTTTTTTTAGTAAATGATATAAGAACTTTACCCAAAACAAAGGGTTTCTTTAGGAAGGACCTCCCTGTATATAAAACACACACACACACACACACACACACACACACACACACACCTGCCATTTCCTTACTCTTATCTTTGAAAGTTCATATTGTTTAGAGCTGAAAAAACCATTCACTTAATCATATGCCTTGTCTTATATCCCTATTATTTCATCTTTTGTGGTATTTGTTGACAGTATCATTTGTCTAAAGTATCACTTATCCATATTTCAATTCTCCTCACAAAACATATACTTTGTGACTATCTATTCTTCTATCAAATGTGAAGTGATTCTTACTTAACAAATTAATGTCTGAAAGTCTAATTTGAAGGCTAAGGTAATAGGTCAAAAGTCCTCTGTTTTCCATATTAGCATCACCAATAATGTTGATAATGTTAATAAATAATTTTCTTAGGTCCTTATGACCAAAGGTAACAACAACTATATCTGGATATGTGAATTTTCTTATTTCAGAAAATGCAAATTTTGTTGCAGAAATATTAGTAAATATATTTCTTTCATAGTTTGGATTTTTTTAAATTCTGTCTTTACATCTCACAGATAGAAAAATTAAAGCTTATGTTTCATCCTTTAAAAATATTTTTTAAATATTTTGACACAAAATGAAAGGGCTAAAAAAATTAGAAAAGTGACCATAATAGTATTGACTGGTATTAAATTTCTTTGGTATTAATCATTGTTTATGATGTTATCAATTATGTCAATTAATGTTAACATTTGCTTAATTGTAGGCATTTGAACCAAATGTATTGTAAGGTATTTCATTGGATCCTAGATTTAAAAACTCTTTAAAGAACATGTGGAAAATTGGAGAAATTTGAATATGAATTACATTCTATAACAAGATTCTATTTATGTTAAATTTCCTTTGCATTATAATTATGTAGAAGTCTGCCCGTTTTGTAGGAGATATATTGCTCAAGAATTTGAAGGTATCATGTGCCCTAAAGGCAACAATATACTTTCAAACAGTTCAGGAAGAAAGCTGTGAATATGTGTGTGTGTCCATATATATATATATATATATATATATATAGAGAGAGAGAGAGAGAGAGAGAGAGAGAACATAAATGTGGCAAATAGCTACAACTACTTAATCTACATGATAGAAATAGGGGTGTTCATTGTACTATCCTTTCCATTTTTATATAGGTTTGAAACTTTGCACACTAAAATTTGGGGGAGGGTTAACAAATATTGAAGATAAATTTACATTCTATCATGTTTGAGAAGAGCATAGAGGGACAATATCATATATCTAAGATAATCATTAGGTATGTGATTAGAAATGGTTCAGTAACTTGAAATAACTATTGAAAACATTGCATCAAAGTGTTATTAGAATTAGTGCACTACCTTTGTATATCTGCCAAATTACCATTGTAATATGAATATTTACACGAATTTTAAATATCTCTACGCCTTCAAGAAACTTCTCAAGTTCAGAAATGCAAGGTTCTTACACTGACCTTTGCAAGCAATGTTCTGAAAATATCCATATGAATATACTGGCCAAACCAGGTCTATATTCAAGCACAGATAGATGTGCACAAGAAAAAGAATGTTTGACTAGGTCTAAAGATAATTCAAACAATTGCTTCTCGTTTTTTTTTGCTAAGATCGTGTAAAGATAATCCAAACAAAAGCCCACCTGTACAAGAACTGTTTTTAATACCAACCAATCACCCAGATAGCAATTCTAAAAGCATAGTCACTCAACCTGAGAAAGACAAATATCACATGATCTCATTTATTTGTGGAATCTAATGAACAAAATGAATTGACCAACAAAATAAGACCCGAAGTTGGGAGGCATGGAGCAGACTGACGTACCTCGTACCTGGATATGGGGTTGGTGGGACGAGAAGAGATAAACCAAAGAACTTATATACTTCTATGCATAGCCCTTGGGCATGAGCAATAGGGTAGTGAAGACCTGGGCGAGTAGGGGCTGGAAGGAGGGGAGAAGGAGGGATATGAGAGATATCTGTAATACTATTAACAATAAAAATATATTTTAAAAAACAAAAATAAATAAATAAATAAAATAAAGGCATCATCACTGTAGATCACATTCACTTTGAATATGTCCTGCTACACAGAAAACACTTATCACAAGCTCACAACGAATAACAGAGTCGAATCCAATTGGAATGTATGTGACTGATTGTATTCCTCTCTAAAATTACATCACCGTAACAATTCAAGAGTTGTGCTCTCTCTGCAAAACTTTTTCAGCCTTTTAATTTTTTTTTTTTTTACTTTTATGAAAGTACAGTTGGCCTTCTTTTAAAAACACAGAAGTTAAACCTGTGTAGGAATTAGTGAATGAGGACTGAATAAATTACACAACAAATATTTGATCAGACCAGTCAGTTGAGGGGGGGGGGCATATTTTAGCAATGCCCCAAATGTGAACATGAGGAGGTAAGAGAAGGAAGTGTTTGACTTAACACTTAATTCAATTCCTCGTTATTGAATGTTTATTTAAACTCCCACTCACCTCTGAGTCGGTAAACTAGAAAAGCATTTTACATGTCATAAGATTGGATCTGAGTTCTGATATTAAACAAACTAAGTATGAGAAGAGAAATGGCAGAAAAGGTTAGCAGTTACAGAGCCTGTTGCCTCATTTTCTTACCTTCACTAACCAATCTGTTCCTTTGGTCCTGCAGAAACACGATTGACCATACGAAGATGAATAAGCAAGCCAGTGCTTTATCCAGAAATGTTCACAAGCCTTTGGTGAGTATTCCTTTCGCTGCTAAAAACCAAGCAACTAAGCTGCTCATTGCATTTCCACTTTTTTTATGACTGATCCAATGGAAAAAGAGTTGTTTTTGCTCGTCTGATTTGTTCTAAAGAACAGTGGGAAGTCCCAGAAAGGAGGGGGAGGTAATAACTGACAAACCCAAACCGAGCCACAGAATGGTGTTTCTTCCCCTTTTTCAAAAAATGAAACCTATCTATGAAACTGTCTCTTGTTAAAATAGTTTATCACTCCACATTATATAAGAGCCCTATCAATGTACATTTACTCTTATAACTAAATTCTCTGGGGCCTCTCTCCCAAAAGAGACCCAAAGTCAGATACAATTTAGAAAGTTCTCAATTTGATCACTAATTGTCATTTTTAAGAAGTATTATTTCTTAACTGTACTCATAGTTTTTAAAAATGCAAGTTAAAACCATTTTCTCTCTCAAATTAACAGAAGTAAAAAAAAAATCAGTGAAACACTTAGTGGCAAGGTTTTGTATAAACAGGCACTCTCATATACTATTGGTGAGACTGTAAACATGTTTAGGGCAATTTCCCAGTCTCCATCAAAGTTTTTGTTTTAATATTCATATCCTTTTACCCAACAATTTCATTTCTATAAATTTACCCATGTGATATATTTGCACCTGTGCACAGACATGTGAAAATATATTTGTAGCAGCATTGATTAAGAACGTAAACAAGCCCTAGCTGGTTTGGCTCAATGGACAGAGCATTGGCTTGCGAACTGAAAGGTCCCAGGTTCAATTCCGGTCAAAGGCACATGCCCGGGGTTGCGGGCTCAATCACCAATAGGGGGCGTGCAGAAGGCAGCTGATCAATGATTCTCTCTCAGCATTGATGTTTCTCCCTTCCTCTCTGAGATCAATAAAAATGGGTTTTTTTTAAAAAAAAAAAGAAAGTAAACAAGTGGAGGGAAATTCACAAACAGGACATTGGCTAAACAAATGAGAGAATATCCTTATTGTAAAATACTATGCAGTTGTTAGAGTGAGGTAGTTTAATGTCTAATAATAAGAGGAAATCTCCAAAATACATTCTTTAGTAAGAACATAATATAGCCCAATTTTTATTTTTAAAGGCATTTGCTTATACATAGAATGTTTCTACAGATATACAGAAAACTAAAAATAAGCAATTGCCTTTTGAGAATGAATCTTACTTTTTACCCTATACCTTTGGAAATTTTGACTTAAAAACTAATATTTTAAGCCATATTTATCCCCTTTTTATTTTAAAATTACAGTTGACATTCGACATTATATTAGTTTCAGTGTACAGCATAATGGTTCTACTTTTATATAACTTAGGAAGTGATTCCCCTAATAAGTCTACCTGGCACCATACAGAGTTATTACAATACTAGAGGCCCAGTGCAAGAAATTTGTGCACAGGTAGGGTCCCTAGGCCTGGCTAGCAATCAGGGCCAATCTGTGGGGTGACTGGAGGGTGATTGTGGTCCCCACTGGCACCTGCTTTGGCCTGGCACTGCCTGCTCACTGGCCCTGCCCCCTGCCACTGCTGCTGGTCACCATCTGTGGAGCAACTGGCAGGGTGATCAGGGCCCTCACTTGCACCCGCCTTGGCCTGGTACCGCCTAATCACCTGCTCCACCATCCTGCCACAGTCCTGCTCTCGTCAGGGCCCATTGGCTCTGGCAGTGCCTCCACTGCTGCCCACTGCCAGTGCCATGTCACTGGCACCAGTCATGTTTCATGCCGCCCCCTGGTGGTCAGCACACATCTAACTCCCAGTCGATTGAACTCTTGCTGGTGGGGACAATTTTCGTATTAGCCTTTTATTATATAGGGGCTCGGCCCTCACAGCTGCAGTGGCTTGCCTCGGCCTCGCAGCCCCGGCTTCGTCTGGAAGATCATCCAGAATGTCATCCAGAAGGTCATTTGGCCGTCCATCTGGTCTAGTTAGCATATCACACTTTTATTATTATAGATTAGTAACTATATTCCTATGTTGTACTTTACATCCCCATGACTAGTTTGTAAGTACCCTCTGGTACTTCGTAATCCTTTCACTTCTTTTCCCAGCCCCCAAGCTCCCTCCTATCGGGCAACCATCAGTTTGTTCTCTGCATCTATGAGTTTGTTTCTGTATTGTATGTTCATTTATATCACTTTTTCATTTCCACATATAAGTAAAATCATATGTTATTTGTCTTACTATGTCTGACATTACACTTAGCATAATACCCTCTAGGGCAGTGATGGCGAACCTGTGACACGCGTGTCAGAGGTGATACGCGAACTCATTTTTTTTGGTTGATTTTTCTTTGTTAAATGGCATTTAAATATATAAAATAAATATCAAAAATATAAATCTTTGTTTTCCTATGGTTTCAAATATCAAAAAAATTCTATATGTGACACAGCACCAGAGTTAAGTTAGGGTTTTTCAAAATGCTGACACGCCGAGCTCAAAAGGTTCGCTATCACTGCTCTAGGTCCATCCATGTTGTTGCAAATGGTAAGATTTCATTCTTTTTTATAGCTGAATAATATTCCATTCTATATATGTACCATTATTTTTTTATTCACTAGTCTATTGATGGTCACTTGGGTTGATTCCATATCTTGGCTATTGTAAATAATGCTGCAATGACCAATGGGGTGGATATATCTTTTTAAATTAGTGTTTTGGATTTCTTCGGATAAATACCCAGAAGTGGGATTGCTGGGTCATATGATAGTTCTATTTTTAATTTTTTGAGGAACCTCCATACTATTCTCCATAGTGGCTGCACCAATTTGCATTCCTACCAACAGTGCACGAAAGTTCCCCTTTTCCACATCCTCGCCAACACTTTTGTTTGTCATTTTATTGATGATAGTCATTCTGACAGGTGCAAGGTGATGTCTCATTGTAATTTTAATTTGCTCTGATGATTAGTGATGTTAAGCATATTTTCATGTGCCTACTGATGTGTATGTCCTCTTTGGAGAAATATCTATTCAGGCCCTTCCCTCATTTTTTAATCAGATTGTTTGGCTTTTTGGTGTTAAGTTGTATAGCTCCTTTTTTTCTCTTTTTTTTCTTTATTATGAAAGTATTAGAGATGTCCCTTTTTCCCCCCATTGACCACTTCCACCTGGATTCCTTCCACTTTCCAGGCTTTCACTGCACTATTGTCTGTCCATGGGTTATGCATATATGCATATAAATTCTTTGGTTAATCTGGATATTAATCCTTTATCAGGTGTATCATTGGTGAATATGTTCTACCATTCAGTAGGTTGTCTTTTTCACTTTGTTGATGGTTTCCTTCCCTCATGTCAAAATTTCTTCATGCTATTTCTATTATGATGTCATCAATTCTTAGCTTATCCCCAATTCTCATCTTATTGTCTCCACCCTGTGTACCCTCTACTCACTGTCAAGTGTTCTTAGCAGCACTCTCAAATTCCTCAACAGTTTCTCTTTCTGTCACATCCTACTTGCCAATTGCCAGTTCCAGATAAAATCCATTATTGCCTTTCCTATAACTAGAGAAAAGTATATATGTATATGTAAAATATATATACATGCATATATGTGAATACACACAACTGATCAGTTCACAGGTTTATTCCATCAAATCTCAACTATTTCAGGACAAATTCTTGTCTTTTTGAAGTATGCTCTCCAGCCACTTACAATATAGTTTTTTCTCTCAATATCAAATGACTCAACTGAACCTACTTTCTGAAAAATACAGTATTTGATCCTGTTCACTAATCTCTTCTCTTTTTTAGTAGTTCATTTTTTTTTTAAATTGTATACAGGTAAAAAGTGTAAATGGTACAAAAAGGTATGCATTGAAAATTAAACCTCTCCTCCTATCTGATCTCCAGCTCTCAGGTCCCCTCCCCAGAAGCAATTACAATTGTCAGCTTCTTGTGTGTCAATCCAAAGAGTATATCTCTTATTTTGTATACAAATGTTAGGATACTAATTATGATATTTTATCCTTTATCTTTTTTGTATAAATTTTTCAATGTTAGGCTATTAGAGGGGAGGAGGGTTTGGGAAGCTGGGTGAAAAAGGTGAAGAGATTAAAGAAAAAAACACAGTCATAGACAGACAACAGTATGGTGATTACCAGAGGGAGAGGAGGATGGTAGGAGGTAGAGGAGAGTAAAGGGGGGATAAATGGTGCTACAAGAAACTTGACTTTGGGTTATAAACACACAATACATTATACAGATGATGTATAATAGAATTTTACACCTGAAACCTATATAATTTAATAACCAACTAGCGGCCCAGTGAACGAATTCGTGCACAGGTGGGATCCCTCGGCCTGGCCGGCAATTGGGGTTGATCGCCAGGGGGAGGGACTGCAGAAGGTTGGCCAGCCATGGGAGGTTGGCTGTGGGGGTGCACTGACCACTAGCAGGCAGTTCCAGCATTGAGCATCTATCCCGTGGTGGTCAGTGTGCGCGTTCAGTCATTTGGTCACTTAGGCTTTTATATATATAGATATCACCCCAATAAATTAAATTTTTAAAAAAATTTCATCCCTAAATGGTTTGGCTCAGTGGATAGGGCATCAGCCTGAGGTCTGAAGGGTCCCTAGTTTGATTCTGGTCAGGGGTATGTACCTCAGTTGTAGGCTCGATCCTTGGCTCCAGTTGGGGCACATGCGAGAGGCAACCAATTGATGTGGGTGTGTCTCTCTCATATCGATGTTTCTCTCTGTGTGTCTCTCCCCCTCCCTTCCACTCTCTCTAAAAATCAATGGGAAAATGTCCTTGGCTGAGGATTAATAAAAACAACAGCAACAAAATAAAAAGTAAAAATATTCCAATGTTATTACATGCAGATTGACCTCATCCTTTTTTTAACAACTACGTAGACATGTAATGCATGGATGGTATAGTAATACTGTATTTACCCAGTTCTTTGTTGATATAGCCCTTCCTTTAGGAAGGTGTTCCTACTACCACCCAGTGGATTTTGTGTCATTGTACACTGCTAGTTAATCTCCTGCCTCCCCACTTTCTCCTTTCTATGCTTTTTATTTTTTTTAAATATATTTCTTTATTGATTTCAGAGAGAAAAGGAAAAGGGGGAGAGAGAGAGAAACATCAATGATGAGAATCATTGATTGGCTGCCTCCAGCAGGTCCTCTTACTGGGGATTGAGCCCGCAACCCAGGCATGTGCCCTTGGCCAGATTCGAACCTGGGACCCTTCAGTCCACAGGCTGACGCTCTATCCACTGAGCCAAACAAGCTAGGGCATTTCTATGCTTTTAAAATGGACCCCTATCAGCTTTCTATTCCTAGAACTGAAAGTCTTGCTTTTTCCCCTCATAGCTGAATAGTAAACCCATCATTTGCCATATGTTCCATTATCTTCTTTGGATCACCTGTGAATCGGTACCTCCAGTATTGGCATCTCTCTCCTATTATCTCCAGATTCTCATTAGTGGATATTTGACTGCTATGCATATAAAAGCTCACATAATTTCTTTAAAAAAATTAATCTTTGATCCCAAAATTCACATGCTTACTTATCTTTATAGCATTGCCCAAGATTAGTATGTTGAAATCTCTGTTTTCACCTTATCCCTGATCTCTGCAAACAATTAGTCGCTAATACCTGCCAAGTTAACTCAACAGATCAGAGTAGTTTATAACTGAATTTGATCTGTACCTCTAGGAAAAGTGAGCAAAGTAAAAGCCCTAATGCCCATATAGCAGTCATAAAGGTATAAAAATAAACTTTTTCAAAGTAATGTATAACATAACATCTTTAAAGGCACAACTCCATTTACCCATATTCATTTTTCAGTTTATCTTAGTCATTTTTATATTTCCTGCAGACACAATTACAGAAATTATATATGAAGTTTTAATGCATTTCCTCTGCAGAAGATTAATTTTAGTTGGTATTCTATAAAAATTAACTTGAACATATAGGAATTTAGGAACATATTACATATTCCAGAGAGTAAAATTAATATGACATTTAAAATTCTTGGTTATACTTCAGTAGGTCTAATTTACACCAAAGAAATCCATAAGGTAAGCTCCAGGGCAGTACTGCTTATCTTGAGGACAGGATGACAGATTATAATTGCTTTATTAACTACAACATTCTGATTTCCTATGAAGCTGTAATGGCTTGTTGCGCACTAGAAATTTTGTTACTTAGAATATAATTGATTGTAATATATACTGTTTGCTCTTGAATAACTCCCATTTTCCACCTCAGGGATTTTCATTTCAGCATCAAATAATATGATTACTGCATTCATAATGTTTCTGAACCATTTTGAAATTTTGTCCATTGAAAAATCATTCAAAATTGAAATATGATATAAATTAAGGGGGCAAATTAAATTTAATCCCATATGTTTCATTTTAAGGCAATGTATAGTGTATAGAATAACTCATCCTTATTGGCTATTACCCTATAGTTGGCATTAATCAGAGGTAGCAAGGCAAGTACCTGAATACTTGAGGAATTGACAGTCCCATGAACTGTTTTGGTTTCTGTTCTCTAATTGTCAGTCTTTGCTATTACTTGACATTCTCTGACTTAATGATCTAGCAAAAATCCCTGACATCAAAATACAAATCTTTATTATTAACTCCAAAATAAATTACCCTGGAAACTCTTGACAGAGTTTTGGTACAAGTTCTTGCTTCTTTTTGCCCATTTTTACACACTTCTGCTCCTCTTTCCTAGTTTTCATATTTTCTCTGTTAACCAGTTACCTCTCCCCTTAATCTGATGTTCAGGTTTTAGGAGCAGAGACACTTCCTCCTCAAGTCAAGATAATGCTTTACTTCCTCTATCATAAATTAGTCTTGGAAGAGAAAAAAATACTTGTTCTGTTCCTTAGTTGAGCAACTGAGAATTTCCTGATGTTGTTTACCTATTCTTTGCATTTCACACAAATGAATATTTGTACAAACTCTGCAAATATTTATTTTGTTAAGACCAGGAGGCCAAAGACACAACCAAATCTGTGGGGACTCTCAATTTTCATGCATCAGTTTCTACCCAAAACCTGTCTATCTCATTATCCTTTCTTTTGTCTTCCTTTCAGACTTGTAAAAGAAGGAAGACAAAGTTGGATCTCTTAGTATCTCTTCTTATTTGTGCCTCTCTAAAAGACTGAATTAAGTGAAAAGGATATATTAATTAATAGGGTAAAACTGGATTTTGATATCAGAGGGATTCCCTTCTCCTTAGTTGTTTCTGCATTTTTACATAATCTGAGCTATCACACAAAGAATGAACATAGTAACACTTCAAATCCAAAAGTGATAGTGGGCTCCCCAAATTCATCTTCCTCTCCAGCCTGATTAATTTAGGAACATGGCTTTGGAAGGCAAAAGCCCCAAGCAGTTTAAATACTGCTCTACAGCCCTAGCTGGTTTTGCTCAGTGGATAGAGCGTCGGCCTGCGGACTGAAGGGTCTCAGGTTCGATTCCGGTCAAGGGCACATACCCAGGTTGCAGGCTCGATCCCCAGTGGTGGGTGTTCAGGGGCAGCCGGTCGATGATTCTCCCTCATCATTGATGTTTCTATCTCTCTCTCCCTCTCCCTTCCTCTCTGAAAACAATAAAAATGTGTTAAAAATAATAAATAAATAAATACTGCTCTACACTCATGCTATTAACGAAAACTTTAGTTTGTCACCAAGCAGTGGTTAGAAGTTCATGGGATCCTTCATGAGAGCCAATCAAACAGCTAGTTCTTAGATCTTAGCCCAAAGGTAAAAGGGCTGAGAAAAAAATAGCTCTAATTCCACCAGATTGTGCAATTTGGGTAGATTTCTGAAGGAAGAATTACATACTCCAAAGCCAAGAAGTTTCTACCACTCCAGAGAAAGTTGCAGATTTTTAAAAATTGACATTCTCTTTGGAATGTTTCTTCTTAGTCCCCCCCCCTCCCTTGATTCTATTTTTATCATGCCTTTGTACTGACTCATGTTTATAAAAGTAACCAGGGACTCATGAGACATATGGAGAAGAAACTAAAACTTAAGCCCAAATAACATTATTTCACAAATCAACAGGGAAGTGAAAATAGCGCTGTTGAGCCCTCAAATCTCCAGATTTCCTCCCTTTGTGGAGAAGCTCCTGGGATAGAAATTTTTCACCACTATCTCCTCCTGGCCACATCAAATCCTCTTTTGGTTCCTGTCCCATTAAAATAAATGTCAAACGATGTGTACATTGTATTATAGATTCAAGAGCTAGTTGTGTTTAAGCAACTTCTATTTGCAAGTACCATTTGCAACAACAAAATAATTTCTATTCTTTATAACTCTTTCCTTGCTCTTTAACTCCTAACGATGAAAAGAAAAATGTTGAGGCTAGTGAAAAAAAAAAAACACAACACTTTTCAAGATAAGTTTTAAACCTACAAGTCCCTCTGTATTCACATTTAGTAGAAATTGATTCATTGGTTTTGAAGTTTAAAGAAGTATTTTCTATCAATTCCCCTGGAGGAATTACTATGATGCATATAATGATGCAAACTTTATTTTGAGGTCTCCTTATCAGAAATTCCCATCAAATACGGAGACTAGATGAGGATCTAATCCATTGGATATGTGTGCTTAATTGCCAAGATATCATGTCAAATCAATTTACAGATCTCTTGGCTTTACTTTGTCTTTTAAGGCAGTGTTTCTCAAATTTTGACATGCATATGAATCACCTGGGAATCTTGTTAAAATCCGCATTCAATAGGTCCGGGGTGGGGCCTGACATTCTAGTTTTTCAGCAGTCTCCCAGGGATGACAATGCGTGCATCTGCATAGGACCACACTTTGAGCAGCCAGGTCTTAAGGTACCTGTATTTTTTATCTTAACATGAGGCTTTAATCATAGCAAAAGTTTTTATATAGAGCATACCTACTTTGTGTGTAGCACTGACTAGAAAGTTTCATTTATGTCATTTAATTCAAAATAACCCTAGAAAGTACGGTTTTGTTAAATAAGGAAAGTTTGGCTTTCAGAAAAATTCATTCTTTTGCCCAAGGTTGCACAGCGAGTAAGTGCCAGGAATTTGGACTCAGGTGTGGTTGTTTTTTTAATAAAAAAAAAAAAAGTGGGAGTAAGGGGGAGAGATCACCCAAGGGACTTGTATGCATGCATATAAGCATAATCAATGGACGCAGACAACAGGGAGTGAGAGTGAGGGCATGATTGGGCTCGTGGGGGGGCCAATGGGAGGATAAGGACACATATGTAATACCTTAATCAATAAAGAATAAATAAATAGATAAATAAATAAATAATAAATAAATAAATAAATATAAAGAAGAAGAAGAAAAAGAAAATCTAAAGCACTGTTTTCTATGTATTATATACAAGATCTTGTACAGAGCACTTTGAGAGATGAGGAAGAGTTTCTACCCTTTGGAAATCAATCCTATATAATAAAAACCTAATATGCAAAATGACCGAAAGGCCGAACGATTGTTGAAATAACCAGTCACTATGACGTGCACTGACCACCAAGGGGCAGACACTCAATACAAGAGCTGCCCGCAGCCCACAGGCCCCAGGCCAGCCAATTGCCCAGCTGGTCGCCCTGTAGAGGGAGGTGACCAATGGCAGCAGCAGGGGGTGGGGCTGGCTGGCAAGCAGGCCACCCCCCAACCACCCCTCAATTGCTTTGCCCGGGCGATTGGGGGGAGGAGCCAGCCGGCAACTGGCAGCCGGGGGTGGGGTTGGTGAGCAAGCAGTGCTAGGCTGGCCAAGGCAGGTGCTAACAGGGCCACCCCAATCGCCCCGCGGGTCACCGCACAGATTGGCCTGATCGCTGGCCAGGCCTAGGGACCCTACTCACATACAAATTTCGTGCATCAGGCCTCTATTAGTAGTATAATGGTAGGAATTGGACATATACAGGTGTAGGCAAAAGTAGGTCTACAGTTATAATACAGTAATTGATAATAATACAAGAATAAACTCTGGTGTACTCACAACCGTAAACCTACTTTTGCTTATCCCTGTACATGAAAAAAGATAAATAACAGTTTTTATGTTTGTTTGGGGTTTTTGTGTTTTGTTTTTTAAATATGGAATGCTTCATGAATTTGTGTGACATTCTTGCTCAGGGGCCATGCTGATCTTCTCCATACCGTTCTAATTTTAGTATTTGTGCTGGTGAAGCAGCACAAATAACAGTTTTTAGGTGTTGTGCATATTGCTATTAATAGTGTGAGGTAAAACAAGTCATCTTTTCTGTCAAAGAAGGGAGTTTAGGCAGCCACCAATTTGGCCTGCATGACTTGCAGCTCCCCTGGGGGTTGCCATTTTGAAATGGCAAAGGTCAACCCCTCCCTTTAAATGAGCCAATCAAGAAAGACTGTGAGAGACAGATGCCATGCGTAAGGAATAAAAAGCCCGGTGGATTGCCAGCTCAGTGTGTGTGTTCCCAGACGATGTGCGTGCACACCCTCCTGCAGGAGTACACATATTTATTTGCCTTGCTGTCTGGCTCCTGAGTATCCTTTGTGTTCTACCAGGGACCCTGGTTTGGGGGACTCGCCTTATTTCTAACACTAGGAAAGGAGCAAAATGGAGGCCAGACATTATAAGCCTGGCCATCTGGGAAGCTTTACCAGGAAGCTGCAATTTTACACTCCCCAGGGAACCACTAGTCCATTCCTTGCAGTTCACTGGGGGAAGGGACTGGACAAAGAGGAAGATGAGCACATGTGCAGTAAGTTGTGGTGACGTAGGGAAGGAAATTGGCTAGAGGGGGTGGAGCCAATGCAAGCATGCAAAAACTTAGATTAAGATCCCCAGAGAAAGGAATTTCCTCTCATGTTCCTCTGGCTGTGCTCCTGCTTTCTTGCACTCACTCGTGCTTACCTCCATAGCCATGTGGCCCTAGAAGCCCATGCGGACCCCACACACAATGGACTACAGCTGGGAACACCAACCTAGCAAACCTGATGCGGGACCAGATTCTGCAAATATGGAACAGAAGCTCTGGACAATGGCTTTCATCCTAACTCTGCTAAAGGCACAGCTGGACTTCGCCCATGGCAGGATGGAGGGAGAGGAAATCTTGGAAATCCGGGGGTTTTGTTCCACACAAATAAATATCACTCATTCTCCCATGTAAGTCTCAGAAAATTCCTTTTCTTGTGACATCACAAGTAGCCCACTTCCCCAGGCAACAGGTGGGGACACAGAGGACACTCCTCCAATAACACAAGATCAAAGACTAGTGAGTTAAATAGTAATAAAACTGGAAAGGAAAAATTAATTGACAACATATTTCTATAAAATTACTTTGGATTAACTCATTAATTTCTGTTGTGTTAAACTACAGAAATATTTCTAATAGGATTTAAAACCTAGCACTGGAAGGGTTAGCAGATATAAAGCATATTTCAAGAGTTTAAGTAATAAGAGCACCAAAGTGGAAGGCCCCAGTGAACCAGTGTTTTTCATGCCTCTGCTTATATCACATTTGCTAACATCCCATTGATCAAAGCAAATCACATGGTCAACCCATGTTCAAAAGATTCTACCTCCAGTCCTGTCTGGTGTGGCTCAGTTGGACATCTTCTCGTGCACCGAAAGGTTGCTGGTTCTATTCCCAATCAGGGCATATGCCCAGGTTGTGGGCTCAATCTCTGGTGGGGGAGGGGCATGCAGGAGGCAGCCAATCGATATTTCTGTCTCTCTCTCCAATTAAAAAAAGCTTTTAAAAGATTCTACCTCTTGCTGGTTTGGCTCCATGGATAGAGCATCAGCCTGCGGACTGAAGGGTCCCAGGTTTGATTCCAGTCAAGGGCACATGCCCAGGTTGTGGGCTCGATCACCAGTAGGAGGGCGTGTAGAAGGCAGCCAATCAATGATTTTCTCTCATCGTTGATGTGTTTTTTTGTTTGTTTGTTTGTTTTTTTTACAAAGCTTGTAAATCTCTCTCTCTCTTTTTTTAATTATTAGTTAAGGTATTACAAACGTTGATGTTTCTTTCTCTCTCACCCTCTCTCTTCCTCTCTGAAATCAATAAAAATACATTTTTAAAAAAGATTTTGCCACCCTAGCTGGCTTAGCTCAGTGGATGGAGTATCAGCCTGCGGACTGAAGAGTCCCAGGTTCGATTCCGGCAAAGGGCACATGCCTGGGTTGCGGGCTCAATCCCCAGTAGGGGGTGTGTAGGAGGCAGCCAAACAATGATTCTCTCCTCATTGATGTTCCTATCTCTCTTTCTCCCTTCCTCTCTGAAGTCAATAAAGAAATATATTTAAAAAAAGAAAAGAAAAAAAAAAGATTTTGCCTCTTTTCTAACTGCCACTTTTACGTAACAATGAAGAGGAAGTTGGAACTATTCTGAGAGTTGGCATTAATGGGGAGAGAGAGGTCTCCAAGATACCTTCAAGGCCTCCACTTGTATGATTATGTAATTCAAAATTTAAACTTGTCATTTTAAAAAGTCTATGAACTAGCTGCTCATGGCTAAAAGAGTATGTACTATTACATGTTTTTTCACTCCCCAGAGGAAAATACTGTTTTCAGCTATAGGGTTATCTTTTCTGGCAGAACTTAGTTTTTCTTACCGGTTTTTATAAATTTTTAGTATGAGCCTCATTGAACACAAGCTACATTAAAGAAATGTGTATGTAGAATTATTAATATTTTTATACTTTTTAACATTGAGCTCTAGACAAGTGATCACTACTATTATTGAGCATTTATTACGAGCCAGGCAGGCATTAAGCAGTTAGCAAGTAAAAACTAATACGGTTCAATCTCTACCTCCACTCAGTCATAATTAAGTGATTTCTTTCTTTCTCTGACCAGAAAAAAGAATGACTGTGGCAGTGCAGACAGGAAATTACCATTTAATACTGGCGGAGCCTTCTTCCTGTTTTACCCAAAGATAAAAAGTAGGAATTTGAGAGCATGTTTCACTTCTCCACTGTGATTCCCATAAACCACTTTCTGGTTCTCACTCCAAGATTATCCATTTGAACCCCTCCTTGGATCTACTTGTCCTCTTACAATTGACGAGGAAATGAAATTGTATTTACAAAGCTTTTATCCTGGGTACAAGACAATCAAGAAAAACTGGTTCTTGCCAGTCTTCTGACAGGTCTCTCGGCACACTTGGGCTGAGGAGTCAGCTGCCAATGCGGAATTCACTTACTCAACCCAATTGTATAGAGTTACTTCCCAGAAAACTGCATGAAATTTGAGTGACCTGGGAGAAAAGTCCCTCCATATAAGAACAGTACCTTGGTGCTATGACCGGGTAGCTCAGTTGGTTAGAGCCTTGCCCGATACACCAAGATTGCAGGTTCGATCCCCGGTCAGGGCGACATACAAGGGTCAAACAATGAATGCAGAAGTAAGTGGAACAACAAATCAATGTTTTTCTCTCTCTCTCTCCTTTTTCTCCCTCTATCAGATCAATTTAAAAAATTTTAAGAATAGTACCTTGCCAAATAATTAACTAATTTGTCTTTATTCTTTTAAATTTTAAAGTCATTTCTGCATGCAAAATCTCACATTAAAAGGTAATTTCCCAGGGGAAGTTTTAAGGTGTGTGCTTCAAACTTTGTGAGCTGAATTTAGTTGAGTAATGACTTCACCAGCAACTAATGCTTTAACTAGCCTGCCATCAGGAATGAGGAGGTTGGGAAGAGAATGGTGCAATGTTTCCCAAAAGTTGTCTCATTTTAAGAATTACCTGAGGTGCTTATTAAATAGGCAGATTTTCCAGCCACTTGCCGTGGAGATTTGGTTCTTTAGATCTAGGAAGGCAACTGGGACTGCTAATATTTAACAAATGTCTCAGATGATTCTTACGATTGGGCAAAATTGGAAAACAGTACAGTAGGGAAATAGTTTTTCAATCCTGAATGTACATTAGCATTACCTGGGGAGTTTGAAAATATACATATGTATATATTAATGCCCAGGCTTGGCTCCAAACCTAGAGATTCTGGTTTAATTTATCTAAGATGGGGCCAGGCATTGGTATTTTATGAATTTTGTTTGTTTATTTGTTTTTTTTTCAGGCCTTGGTATTTTTTAAAAGCTCCCCAGATCATTCTAGTGTCCAGCTCTTCTAGTATTCGGGAATAATGGTCCAACTCTGCTGGTGTGGCTTGGTGGTTGAGCATTGACCTATGAACCAGGAGGTCACAGTTCAATTCCCAGTTGGGGCACTTGCCTGGGTTTTGGCCTCTATCCCCAGTGTGGGGTGTGCAGGAGGCAGCCAACCAATAATTCCCTCTCATTGTTGATGTTTCTCTCTCACTCCCCCTCTCCTTTCCTCTCTGAAATAAATAAAAAATATATTTTTTAAAAGGAATAATGGTCCAAGCAATAGTTCTCAAATATTTTAGTGTCAGAATCCCTTTACATATGTAAAAATTATGGTGGATGTCAAAGAGCTTTTGTTTCCATAGGTGATTATATTTTTCCAAATAGAAATTAAAACTAAGAAAAATTTTAATATTTTTAAACCCATTTAATAATCACAATGATAGACCCATTAAGTAGTAATATAAATAACATAGCTTTAACGAAAAAATTATTTTCTAAACACACTAGTGAAAAGAGTAGAATCATTTCCTAATTTTACAAATCTTTAATGTTGGCTTATAGAAGAGAGCTAGATTCTGCATTTAATCTATTGGGATATGCTGTTTGGGCTGAAAACTTCAACTTGAAGTATATGAAGAAAATCCAGCCTCTCAGAAATATGCAGCTGGAAACAGAAAGAGTACTGTATTTTTAAAAGTTTTTAATATATTTTTTATTGATTTCAGAAGGGAAGGGAGAGGGAGAGAGAAATAGAAACATCCATGATGAGAGAGAATCATTGATCGGCTGCCTCCAGCATGTCCCCTAGTGGGGATCGAGCCCGAAACCTGGACATGTACTCTTGACAGGAATTGAACCTGGGACCCTTCAGTCCACAGACTGATGCTCTATCCACTGAGCCAAACCAGTTAGGGTTCAAGAGTACTGTATTTTAATAGACTTTTCCAGTAATATTGGATGCTCTTTTTTGACACAATACCAAAACTCAAAAATGATGATTTCTTAAAGGTTATGTGTAATGTGGAATCTGAAACCATGTCAATAAACTTACATAGTCTGCTGTGTTAAAAGCCATTAATCTGGAGAAACTAAGATGGCGGCATAGATAAACACCGGGAAATTGCTGCCTCCCACAACAACTTCAAAAAAAACAACATAAAGACAAAACGGACATCATCCAGAACTACAGGAAGGATGGCTGAGTGTAAATTCTACAACTAGAAGGAAAGAAAAGCACGCTGAGAGCCAGAGGAGCTGCGGAAGTAAAGTGCAGAGGTACGGAGGCTCGCGTGCGCAGAAAGGGGCTGGCAACTGAGGACGCGGCTGTCTTTTTGAATCCGGAGGGAGTCATAAGCTCCCGACTGCTCTGAACTCCGGTTCCGGGAAGTCTCTGGGGACCCAGGACTCATACAGGGAGAAACTGGACTGTCTGGCAGCGGGCAGAACTCGGAACTTGAGGTCAGCTTTCCCTCAGAGGTGCTTGCAGCAATTACCCGGACACTGAGATGTGGGGCCCCTTAGGGCAGAGCTGAGAATCTGCCATAGTGGCTTGCTCCGCCCTTTGATTCCCTGAGACCCCGCCCCACCCAGGCTGCAGCAGAGGCTTTTACATATGAATGCCCCGGCCCTTTGCAACCTGAAAATTACCTAACTGCAGCTGGGCCAGACAGACCCAGAACTTCCAAGAGAAGGCCCAAGGCCCCACAGCAGCTTGCATTGCTTCACAGCTGGGCCTCATCAGGGTACCTCCAAACTCCAAAAAAGGAAGGGGAATCTGCAGTTCTCTTCGTAGCTCCTGCTGTGTAACCTCAGGCAGAGGCTAAATTAGCACCTCCTTAGATCCAAGAGCCAGTGTACCCAGTGGTCAGAGGGGGACCATCCAGATTACAACTCCTCAGATCCATAAGGGACACACTCAGGGTGCAGACTCAGTGAGCAACAAAACCCCACTGAAGCAAGTCTTGCCCCAGAAGGGTGTCTTCAGCACAGAAGTTCTCCCACTGCAGACACAGCTGATTCTCACTGCCAATTGGCCTGGAGGTCAATTCCTCCCAGTGATCCTACAACAATCAAGGCATAACTACAATAAGACTGTGCAAAAAGCCCACAAGGGGGTACACCAAGAGTGTCCACCTCAGGTAACTGGGGAGGCTGAGCCACTGGGCCCTACAGGACACCTAGCACACAAAACCACTCTACCAACACAGGGAAGCATAAAAAATGTGGAGACAAAGAAACAGGTCACAAATGACAGAAATGGAGGAAAGCAAACGACTGGATATAGAGTTCAAAACCACGTTTATAAGGGTTTTCAAGAATTTTATGGAAACCACCGATAAATTTAGTGAGATCCTTGATAAATCTAGTGAGACTCTCAAGGATATGAAAAAGGACCAACTAGAAATTAAGCATACACTGACTGAAATAAAGAATAATATACAGAGATCCAACAGCAGACAAGAGGTTCCCAAGAATCAAGTCAAAGATTTGAAATACAGAGAAACAAAAAAGACCCAACCGAAAAAGAAAAAAGAAAAAAGATTCCAAAAATATGAAGATAGTGTAAGGAGCCTCTGGGACAACTTCAAGCGTACCAACATCAGAATTATAGGGGTACCAGAAGAAGAGAGAGAGCAAGATATTGAAAACCTATTTGAAGAAATAATGACAGAAAACTTCCCCTACCTGGTCAAAGAAATAGACTTACAAGTCCAGGAAGCACAGAGAACCCCAAACAAAAGGAACCCAAAGAGAACCACACCAAAACACATCATAATTAAAATGCCAAGAGCAAAAGACAAAGAGAGAATCTTAAAAGCAGCAAGAGAAAGACAGTCAGTTACCTACAAGGGAGTACCCATACGACTGTCAGCTGATTTCTCAACAGAAACCATGCAAGCCAGAAGAGAGTGGCAAGAAATATTCAAAGTGATGAATGCCAAGAACCTACAACCAAGATTACTTTATCCAGCAAAGCTATCATTCAGAATAGAAGGTCAGATAAAGAGCTTCACAGATAAGAAAACGCTAAAGGAGTTCATCACCACCAAACCAGCATTATATGAAATGCTGAAAGGTATTCTTTAAGAAGAGGAAGAAGAAAAAGGAACTCTTACCATTTGTCACAGCATGGATGGAACTGGAGAGCGGATAAATACCACAGGATCTCACTCATTTGTGGAATATAAGTAACAACATAAACTGATGAACAAGGACTGATCCAGAGACGGAGAGGCATTGATTGGACTGTCGGGCCTTGGAGGGAAGGTAGGGGAGGGTGGGGGTAAGGGGGAAAGACCAACCAAAGGACTTATATGCAAGCATATAGGCCTAACCAATGGACAGGGACAACGGGGGGGGGTGAGGGCATGAGCGGGGGGTGGGGGGGTAGAGGGTAACGTGGGGATAAGGACACATATGTAATATCTTAATCAATAAAAAATATATTTTAAAAAGCCATTAATCTATCTTATACTAAGAATGTATCTTTTACTCATTCATGATTTTATAACATTATGCATTAGTCCAGGGGTCCTCAAACTTTTTAAACAGGGGGCCAGTTCACTGTCCCTCAGACCGTTGGAGGGCCGGACTATAGTTTTAAAAAAAAAAAAAAAACTATGAACAAATTCCTATGCACACTGCACATATCTTATTTTGAAGTAAAAAGACAAAATGGGAACAAATACAATATTTGTATTCGCATGTGGCCCGCAGGCCGTAGTTTGAGGACCCCTGCATTAGTCATTTGAAAAAATACTGGTTCACTAAGGTATGCAGCCCTTTCAAATGCTGACACATTTCAGCCCAGCCCGTAGGGCTCAGAGTTTGAGCACCCACCTATGAACCAGGAGGTCACAGTTCAATTCCAGGTCAGGGCACATGCCCAGGTTTCGGGCTCAATCCCCAGTAGGGGGAGTTCAGGAGGCAGCCGATTAATGATTCTCTCTCACCATTGATGTTTCTCTCTCTCTCCCTCTCCTTTCCTCTCTCTGAAATCAATAAAAACATATTTTTTAAAATACTGACACATTTCATATTTTTTAATCAAAAAATCACATTTGTTAATGCCATGACCAATCTCATCAGAAAAGTCTTTAAGTGTTGGTATTAGGGGCATAAATAGAAATTGGGAACCAGCTGCAATTATAAGAAATGTTAATCATGCTCTGTTAGCCATGGTGATTCTATTCTGATTAAAGAAAGCACATTCTAACTTGGCTGGGAGTTGTATGCCCTTGGACAAGGGAGCTAACATTAGAATGCAGTCCATCCTCCTTTCCCAAGAACTGACTATCATTATGGAAAGATTTACAACCTCCTGTCTGAGATCATCTAGTTCTGAAGGCATCTGCTCTTTACAATCCCAGGCCCTATTACCTGTACTCTGGTCCTGGAGGCTCCCGCCCTCTGAGACCCACTCCCTAACCCCACCCCCAACCCTCATAACTTGTAACCTGTAGTGATTATCCCATGCCTACTTTCCAAAGCCTGTAATTCCTACTTTACCACATAATCTTTGTCCTTCTGTCCAATATAAGCAGCTGGATTATGGGGACAGGCAAAACAGATTTTAGTGGATGACCTGCAGTTCTCCCTTACTGCTGGCATTGTTAGAATAAACGCTCATATATGATTCAACCCAGTCTCTGCTTAATTGGATGAAGTAGTGGTAGGCAGTCCGGTTACATTGGGAGGGCTTCAAGATCATAAGAGTAGATCAAGTTTTTCCAAATTTTCATTTTCATTTGAAAACAAATTTTATCCTCAGCAACATATACTGTCAATTATTTTCATCAAAGTAGCAGGCTCCCTTCTTTTTCTTTTTTGTTTTTAGTTGGTACATTTTTTAATTGCTCTGTAGTTCAGTGATCTTAATGGTAACAGCACTCTGAAGAAAATATAATTAAGAATTTAATATATTTTAATTGGAATTGCACTTGGAAAAATTGCCAAGATACTACTGTCTTGTGTATAAATTCCCAGTTGTTTACATAAAAATTCGTCAGAGCAGAATGATGCTCAAGATTTTAAAGATCTGAAAATAAGGTGGTATTTTACACCATCTCTACTTTATAATTTTGTATTTCTACTACCTTTAATTGAAATAAAATTTTTATACTTATGGAAAATGCACCGTTTAACCTAGAGAAATTGATATTAAAGGACTTCATCTAGTATGTTTCATGTAAAAGAGAAAAGAACTCATTATCTGCTTGAAAATTCATACTTCAAAAAACTCTGTTCTTTATCATTCAGGACAGTGATAGATTATTATACTAGTGAGAATTCTCTTTGGTAAATATTAGTGCTTTCAATTTTGGGTAGATTAAGTAATTTTCTATGGCCTTTTAAAGAAAAAATCTAAAGTATAAGAGTTATCCTATGTAATAAAACCCTAATATGCAAATCAACCAAACGGTGGAACAACCCATCACTATAACGTGCACTGACCACCAGATGCTCAACGCAGGAGATGTCCCCTGGTGATCAGTGCACTCTCACAGGGAGAGCTCCTCTCAGCCAGAAGCCGGGTTCACAGCTGATAAGTGCAGCTGCAGTGGCAGGAGTCTCTCCCGCCTCTGCTGCAAGCAGGCGGTAAGGAACAAGGGAACCCAGACTGCAAGAGGGATATATGACTCCAGCTTATGCCTGATCCCCCGGCAGGCAGACATCCCCCAAGGGGTCCTGGACTGCAAGAGGGCACAGGCTGAGGGACTTCCCCCGCCCAGTACACGAATGTCATGCACCAGACCTCTAGTATTTATTATAAACATATATATGATTTGAACATCTTGTGTTAAAGATCTTACAGGATACAAACTGAATTAAGATCTAATCCCTGCCCTCAAAAATCTAATGGAGGAGACCTTCCTTCATTTTCAAGATGTCTGCCAAAATTCCAAGTGTGAATAGCTATATTGTGTCTGTCCATTGTCCTTTCAAGTAAAAATTGTGTTTCATGAGAAAATCTGCTAGTTCCACTCACAACTCAATCATACCAGTGCCTTTTCTGGAGGTATAAATTCTACTTCTATATGCAGCAGAAGTTCTTTATGCATACTTCACATTTCATTACAGATGTTAACGTAAAAAAACCATTGAAACCTGTAAAGAATTTTTGTGAGTTTATTTGAGCCAAACTGTCGACATATGCCGGGAAGCAGAACCTCAACAAATTGAGATAGTGCTCCGGAGAATGGCGGGGTTACATCCGTATTTATACATGAAATTCACTGGTGACACATTTAAGGAGGTGGGATTAAGCGAAGTGGGGGAAAGCTCTGTGATAGGATAAAAAGTAAAATGATGGACATATACTTAGGTGGGTGCAGGAACAATTAACATGATAAACGAAAGAATCTGCTGCATCTGTCCTGGGATCAGCACACCTGGTTGTGCCCCAGGGGCTCCAGATACAGGGAAATCACAAGTTACCCAGACATTTCAAGGGTATGTTATCATAGATGCAAAAAGACAGATAGGCTCAGTTACAGTAAAGGTTGACCTTATCAGTGAAGATATCGGCTTAGGACGTAACTGCCCACCATAACTGCTTTTCGTTAAGGTTTAATTTCAGACCATCCTTTGTGGTTACTTTAGGTCTCCGAGTCTGCAAAACTGCCATGCAGGCCTCTCCTGAGCTTGTCAGGTCAGCATGTGGCCCCTTTCGTCCACACAGAGAACACTTCTAAAAGTCTACTCAAGAGTCAAGATTTAATAAAATTAATAATTGTTGCTGCTTCATCAAGGACATTCTTATATTACATAGGCATTTCTTTGAAATTGTGATTGTATGGTGGTGAAGAATAAAATGCTTATTAGAAGCATTTGAGGGTTTGGTGCCACCACCTTGATTTGTGCTAAGGAACCAGAATTTTTTTTATTGCTTTTCACCAACAGTGCAAATGTCAATGTCTTGGTGTTATGAAATGGTTTTGATGTGTGAGTAGGAGTCAGCAAAACTGTACATTTTTACAGGTTTCACCCCTTCCATCCAGTTTCATCATAGAGACGTTTCCTAACATTTTATTGCCTTAGTGCCTTCATCTATAAAGTGGGCATACAGATGCCTTGCTTCTTTGTGATGGGGATTAGGACATGCTACCAACTAATATGCCACTTTGGCATATTGATTATTTTGTGTAGGGAGCGGAGTCCCAGCCTGGAGGGCAGAGCTCTCCTAGCATATTTAAGCCTGACCTTGTAGCCCTTCCTAATTCCTTCCTAAGTAGCTAATGGGCTACTTAGGAGGTGCAGCAAGTGTTGCCAAAACAAGAACCTTTGAATACATGTTAATCCACCCTTGTTTAAATCAGACTATAAAATAAAGCATTGGCTTGCAGGCTGGGTCTTTCATGTCCTCATCCGGGCATAGGAGATCCACTGAGCCCCAGCTGTATTCTCTTGTCTGTCTTTTCTTCAGTCCTTCACCGCCCCTCTTCAGGTTCACTCTTGGCCGTTCTGGCACATTTTGAGCTGAAGGCAACTGAGAAACAGCCAAGTGCAAGAATAGCCCTTTGCTCTACCCTTTCTACCTAAAAGTAAAGCATCAATTTTCTCCTCTCCTGTACCAAGGTGAGGAGAAAAAAATCCTTATCACCAGAGATGGAGGGCTGGCACCAAGATAAGTCCACATAAACAAGCCTTATTTAGATAACTCTTATCTGTATTAGTTTCCTCCATATACTTACTTTCTAATCACTCACATAATTTATCAGCCTCAGAAGCCCAAAGCTCTTTTCCTTTGTCTAGTCCAGTGTGGCGAACCTTTTGAGCTCAGCGTGTCAGCATTTTGAAAAACCCTAACTTAACTCTGGTGCCACGTCACATATAGAAATTTTTTGATATTTGCAACCATAGTAAAACAAAGACATATTTTTTATATTTATTTTATATATTTAAATGCCATTTAACAACAAAAAAATCAACCAAAAAAATGAGTTCGCGTGTCACCTCTGACACGCGTGTCATAGGTTCGCCATCACTGGGTCACTTCTCCACGATTCATCAGCCCTTATTAAAATGGTATATAAGCCCCTGAGTCTAACCACTTCTTTGGGATTTTCAACTTCTTTTTTGTGAAGTCTCCTGTGCATGTAAAAATATTAACATCAATAAAAGTTGTATGCCTGCCCTAACCGGTTTGACTCAGTGGATAGAGAGTCAGCTTGCAGACTGAAGGGTCCCAGGTTCGATTCTGGTCAAGGGCATGTACCTTGGTTGCGGGCACATCCCCAGTAGGGGGTGTTCAGTGTTATGCCCAGATTTCAAGATTCCCAAGAGCCCACCAGGGAGCCAGCGAGTTCGATGCAAAAGCAAAGAGTCCTTCATTTCGAACTAGTTCGGCTCCCCAACTACACTCACCAATGCAATGGTAAGCCCAGTGGCAGAGAGAGCGAAGCCTGATGGGATGAGGAGTTTTATAGGGGGGTGGAGTAAGGGCAGGAGAGGGGACTGTGAGCCCCGCCGATTGGCCAGGCGCAAGTCGGTGTCTCATTACACAGGATGTGGTCGTATTGATGGCGTGCACTTCCCTTGATTATCATTGGTTAGTCGAGAGAAATCCTGGGTGTGGCTAGCAGAGGCTTCTTCAGGGAAGAAGCCTTGCCGAGCACATGGCTCTGCCCAAAAATGGAGGACCCAGGGTAAGATGGAGGGTGTAGTCCTCGCCCTTTCATGCAGGAGGCACTAATTGATGTTTCTCTCTCTCATTCCCTTTCATTGATGTTTCTAACTCTCTATCCTTCTCCATTCCTCTCTGTAAAAAATCAATAAAATATATCTTTTAAAATCAATAAAATATATTAAAATTTTTTTAAAAGTTTTGAAAAAAAATTATATGCCTTTTTTCTTAATCTGTCTTTTGTTAGTTTAATTCACAGGTTTCTGGGCCCTGAGGCTAAGACGGTGAAGGAAAGATTTTTCCTTCACTATATTTGCTAAAAATTAAAGAATATAAACTTGTGAGAAGTTATTTGTTCTATACTAATGATTTTCAACATGACCACACCAGATTCGTCTCACTCAAATACAGGCATAACATAATACAGCTAGAAAATATTATCCTAACATTTGGTCCAGAGTTCTTTTCTGCAAGCTATTTCTGTCCAGAAAACATGTTAATAATTGCTCAGAGTGTATCAGTTAGTGACTTCAGAGGAAGGAGAAGAAAAAAAAAAGAAAATTGTTTTGACCTCATAGACTTCCTGAAAAGGTCTAGGAACCCTACTTTGAAAACTGCTGACCTGAAAAAACATAGAGCAGCCTCAGTAGGGGGGTTGGGTGGGACAAGTTTAGCATTCATTTACATATGTATTGCTGAGACTAGAATATCTACCACATGTGGGTTATTACTTATTATTATCCTATTTAAGCCTCACAGTAACATTTACAAAGTAGATATTATTTCTATGATACAAATAAGAGAATTGAAACCCAGAAAAGTTAAATAACTTTCTAGCTCAAGCAAGGACTAGGATTTAAAGATGCAAATCTAGCTCTTCCTGATGTTAAGTTTGTTCTGTTGCCATTACACCAAGTCATTTGCCTTGTATTGAACTGTTTGGGGTTTAAATAACAGCTACTAAGACTTAATGAGCACTTATGGAAACTGTTCTTAGGATCTTAAATGTATTAACTCATTTAATCCTCTCAACAGGGCCCCATTAGCCCTGTTTTATACATGAGGAAACAGAGAGGTTACTTAGATTTCCCAAAGTCACAGTGCCAGTAACTAGGGAGCTAGGATTTTAACCCAAGAAGACTGACTTCAAAACCATGTTGCTAAAACATCTCCTAATTTAAAACACTAGTGAGAAACCTAGTATATATGTGGCATACTTGTAATCACTGCTTGAATAAGAGAACTACTTAAATACATGAAACAGATACTTTTGCCAATTTGCATAGAAAACATCATGTGATCAAAAGGCCTTGGTTTATTTGTTTCATTTCCTCAAGGAGAGGCAAAAGCATGCGTGGAAAAACCTTCTTAAGTGTGTGGAAATTTGGGCAGGAAGTTAATTCACATAAAACACTAAGAATAGTGTCCTAAAAGGAGCCCAGTTCAGTTTACATTTCAGATTTTCAAGATCAGGATGTGGTGGCTAAGTCTGCAGATGGGAACATGACGTGGTCTATGTCATACTGATCACATGACAGACACCCAACGAAGAGCACACCTGCTCCTGGAGAAGGAAGACCAGGGCTCTGAAACAACCACAAGTGTGACAATGGAACCATCTACCACTATAAGCATTAGTCATCTTGGGGAATATTTTCTTTTTCTAAAAATAATGGCAGTGGTATTATTTTTTTTCAAGTTGAAAAAACAAATTTTTATTGTCTAGAAATATATATAAAAAGAAATTTCCCACAAAAGATGCTATTCTCTCATTTCTCCATCTTCTTCCTCTTCTTCAACACCCCTGATATAAAGGACATTATTACACCTTATTAAAACTTCACCCAGGTGTCCAGACAAGGCTCCATCTATGTATTCTTCTGTGTTTGCAAGCTGCATGTTCATATAGCCATCTACAGATACCAGGTAGCCTTTGTACTCCATTCCCCACTTGAGTTTCACCATTACTGGCTTTCCTGTTAATCCGTTGAGGAAAGGTTTGGGATTGAGGGGCAAACTCATCGCGACGAAGAGCAAATGCTGTAGGCTACTCGCCGCCGACCCAGCTCTTGTCCGTCCCTGGTGCCTGGAGCGCCTACCCCAGCTAGGACCGCGAGAAATCGGCAGTGGAATTATTACTCAATCCACCAAAATGAGTTTATAGGTTAACTTACAAGATAAGAGCTCTTTTTCCTAAGTGGAACTCCATTTATCCAGCCAATGGGAGACTCCTCGTCTACAAAGAAATGTTATTCATGTTTACCTATAATTTTCATAAAAATGCTAACAGGCTCCCCAATTGGTCCTTCCATGTGTGTTCAAGAGACTGCCTCCCTCACCTGGCTGGCATGGCTCTGTGGTTAAGGGTCAACCCAAAAACCAGGTGGTCACCATTTGATTCCCAGTCAGGGCACATGCCCGGGGTGCAGGAGGCAGCTGATCAATGATTGTCACATCATTGATGTTTCTTTTTTAAATATACTAGTGTGTTGTAGGGCGTGGCTATAGGGTTAAGCCTCGGACTGAACTGTTGGCAAAGCCACAAACAAGTCCAGGCTTAGAGGGCACAGCCCGCTTAGCATAATTAGGCTTGACCTTATGAAGCTCCCTAGATCTTCTCTGGGCAGTTAATGGGCTGGGGAGGTGCAGCAAGTGCTGCCAAAACAAGTGAACCTCACAAGAACATTGTAACTATGGTGACTACTACCTTATTTACCTCTGACACACTCCACCCTGGGCATGTGCCTTTGACTGGAATCGAACCCAGGACCCTTCAGTCCCCAGGACGATGTTCTATCCACTGAGCCAAACTGGCTAGGGCACATTATTGATGTTTCTATCTCTCCATCTCCCTTCTTCTCTGAAATCAATAAAAATATATTTTTTTAAGAAAAGAGACTGCCTCCCTCTGGCCCATGGAGTTCCTTCCCTGTTTCCTACCCCTCACCTACTACAGCCCGTTCTATCTGACTGACTCTACTTTCCTCCCACACCTCCATCTTTTCTTACTCCACCTTCCCAAGTTCTGATTGCCTTTCCCAGGTCAAAGCAGGATGGAGGGTCTCTGCAAGATGGAGGGGATTAGGGGCAGGAAAAACCTCCCTTGGTGGGCAACAGCATCTACCAGCAAGAAAGAAGGAACGAGAAAATCCCATTTTGGAACTAAGGACTCCAAACTTTTTAGCTGCTATTCCTCCTCCTCTCTCTCCCTCTTCTCCCTGCCCTGAGGTTTCAGTCTCTACTTATCATACACAGGAACCTCCCCAGTGATACAGATGAGAAAGGAAGGCAACTAACCTGTCGTTTGTACAGGAACCTTGCTTTCCCAGGGCTCAACTCCCTCATGCCCAGTTCAGTCTCTAAGCTCCAAACCCAATATGGATTTCTCCCTCCAAAGGCCTTTCCATTCCCCAATAGTCTCTATTCCTCAATCCTAGAATTCCAATCCCTGTCCAGATTTGGCACTGGAAGGATCTACCATCCCATTGAAAGCTGTCTTGCTTGGTCACTGTGGCTTAGTGGTTGACTGTTGACCTATGAACCAGGAGGTCATGGTTCGATTCCCAGTCAGGGCACATGCCTAGGTTGCAGGCTCGATCCCCAGTGTGGCATGTGCGGGAGGCAGCTGATCAATGATTCTCTCATCATTGATGTTTCTACCTCTCTCCCCTCTCCCTTCCTCTCTGAAATCAATAAAAATATAGATATTTTTAAAAGTCTATCCTTTTATTTACTTTTTTAAATTAGACAGAAATCTTTAGTTTTTTAAAATATATTTCTTTATTGATTTCAGAGAGGAAGGGAGAGGGAGGAAGAGATAGAAACATCAATGATGAGAGAGAATCATTGATTGGCTGCCTACTGGGGATCAAGCCCACAACCCAGGCATGTGCCCTTGGCCGGAATGAAACCCGGGACCTTTCAGTCCGAAGGCCGATGCTCTATCCACTGAGGCAAACTGGCTAGGGCAAAAGTCTATCCTTTAAAAAAAAAAAAAAAAAAAAAAAAAAAAGCTGCCTCAAGAGGTCAGGAACCTCTGAACACATATCCCCTAGAAGTATTGCTACACCTAGTGGTTCTCATCTATAGTTCTCTTAACCTAGATCCCATCTCCATTCTGCTTAAATTAACTTTTCTGTGCTAGCCTGGGAACCTGATCACATTTATATCTGCTCATTTATTATTTCTACTCATTATCTCTACTTAATACAGTTTTTGAACACAGCACCTAAGACCTGTTTTAGGCATTGTACAAAACAAAGTCTCTACTTTGATAAAGGAAACCAATCCATTGATCCAAGTCAACTTGATGAAGGTGAGTAAAAATCCCCACCCAAGCTCAAGAATTATAACACAAAGTATTGCTTGGGCCCTAACCAGTTTGGCTCAGTGGATAGAGTGTCGGCCTGCGGACTGAAGGGTCCCAGGTTCGATTCCAGTCAAGGGCATGTACCTTGGTTGCAGGCACATCCCCAGTGGGGGGGTGTGCAGGAGGCAGCTGACCGATGTTTCTAACTCTCTATTCCTCTCCCTTCCTCTCTGTAAAAAAATCAATAAAATATATTTTTTAAAAAAGTATTGCCTGGAACCCTCAGGAGGTTGACATAAACCTATTCCTTTAGAAAGTGGGAAGCAGCCCTGACTGGTTTGGCTCAGTGGATAGAGTGTTGGCCTGTGGACTGAAGGGTCCCAGGTTCAAGTTCAGTCAAGGGCATGTACCTTGGTTGCAGCACATCCCCAGTGCGGGGGTGTGCAGGAGGCAGCTGACCGATGTTTCTCTCTCATCGATGTTTCTAACTCTCTATTCCTCTCCCTTTCTCTCTCTAAAAAATCAATAAAATATATTTTAAATAAATTAATTAATTAAATTAAATTAAAAAAAGAAAGAAAGAAAGTGGGAAGCAGTCATTAATTCTCAAGACTTACCACCCCTAGGCAAAGAGTAGAGTATCTCTGAAAAGCAGAAGCTCTAGCATTATGCTATTAAAGGTACTGAGTGAGGATTCTGGAACCTTTGGGAGAGCAGAAAAAGACTCTCAGGGGAGGTGAAGTTGATGCCCTTCTGACATTTGTCACAGTAATGGTAAAGAAGTCACCTTAAAAAGGGAAAAAAATAATACAATAAAATTTTTTTTTTTAAAGTCACCTTAAGCAGAGCCACCCAAAGCAGTTCCAGACAGGCCTTGAGAGTCCCTTCACATCAGGGCAGTCCTGAGATGGGAAGGAGAATTGTAAGAGACAGGAATAACCAACTAGGACAGCATCTAGGATCGATGGGCTTTGAGGATGTGCCATGAGGATGTATTATGAAGCATAAACTAGGGATTGCCACTAGACCAAAATTTTCCCTTTCCATACCAGTGGTTCTCAACCTTCTGGCCCCTTAAATACAGCTCATGTTGTGACCCAACCATAAAATTATTTTCGTTGCTACTTCATAACTGTAATGTTGCTACTGTTATGAATCATAATGTAAATATCTGATATGCAGGATGGTCTTAGGCGACCCCTGTGAAAGGGTCGTTAGACCACCAAAGGGGTCACAACCCACAGGTTGAGAACTGCTGCCATATACAAAGTAGAACAAAACCAGAGATTCTTTAGGATTTCAAAAGGTGTTTTTTTTTTTTATCATTCTCCATGATTTTCTCTTTCCTTTCCTATCTCTAGCCAATGACCTTGGCCACTCCCATTCTACCAACCTCTTCTCTTACCAGCTAGAACTGAGCAACTCCTTCCCCACCATCACTCAGGCTCTAGTCCAGTGGTTCCCAATGTGGGCACAGTCCCCACAGGGGGGAAATTTGATTTTTAAGGGGGACAATTGGAGAATGAATTATTAATAGTGAATTTTTGCATTTCCTATGGTTCTAGGGGCCTCATATATAGTATATAAATATATATTGTGACAAATTTATGTATTTCAGTTCTTTATGTTTTGACATTTTATTTGTTATTTTTTCATATCACTTCACATTTTTTAAACAATTTCTTAGTGACTTCTTCCTCAATACTTAACCTGTCCTTTCATTCCTTTATTTTTCTCTTTCATGGATGCCATGTTCTTTGGAAGCTTGTTTAGACCAAGTTAATGGCCTTTTAGGCTTCCTCCATGTGAATAAGAGTCACTTTTTGAATAATAAGAATTATATGTGGGAGATGGAAGATGGCGGCGGTATAGGCAGACGCGTCCCAGGTCGTGTCCCGGAGCAAATGGAGTGAGCAGCTGAAACTAGTAACATCCACCCCGAATTGGCGAAATTGCTCAGCTGGTGAGACGGTTTGCAGCCGGGAAGAGCAGAACTCCCCTGGAAAGGTAAAAAAAACCAGGGATTTGGGCAGGAAAGGTTCCCAGACCTCTGAGCCCAGAGAGTCAGAGGGAGACCGCGTGGCAGACAGCCGCGTCCCTTGGGACAGGCACAGCTCCTGACGGGGGAAAGGAGAACCGCGGGATTCCTGGCGCTGCCGGGAGAATTGCGCGCTGGGTTCTGTGATCACGGAGGACTGAGCCTAAAGGGGGCAGCCTGAAGAGCTGACCAGACCATGCAGTCCGGGTAAGAGAAGAAGCTTACAGAAACCAAGCCTTCCCCGTTTCCGCGGCCGGCGTTTGTTTGTTTGTTTTCACTGAATCCTGTTCATGGGACATTTCGGATACAGACACTCACCTGTGCTGAAGAGAGGAAGAGGGTGCGGAGGAGTGGAATCTGGGGAGAGTCTGAGGAGAGAAGGGGGGCCGGGAGAGGTGGCAACGAATTGAGTGCTGAGACACCCCTGAGCCCAGGACTAGGGCAGCCATTCTCTCCGGAGAGTGAGACTCCTCCCCCCCAGCCACCAGGCAAGGAGCACAGCCACACCCAGATTCCACCCTGTAGGAGATCAAGGATTAAAATAACCTGATCAGTCCCTGGGAGTTAACAGGGTCTGGCCTATAGAGGGATTTTCAATCCCAGCAACAACACAGCACTGGTAACTATTACGCAGCCAGCTCTGGGCAGTGAACTCCCACTGGACAGAGAGGCCCTATAGCCTCAGAGGCCAACCCCAGAGCACTGCCACCCAGAGGCTGACCCACAAACTGACTCTTTGCTAAACACAAAATAAGGCAGTCTGGGAAACAAATGCAGCTTGCTTTAAAATAAGGACTGTGGTTTACAACACAGAGGAACAGTGTATCGCAGGGAAACTCAACACCCTCCTGAATACCTGGCAGGTCTAAGGCGAGCCACACTGAAGAATAGAAGAACCGAAGGACCTCCACTACTGCAATATTTTTTTTTTTCTTTTTTCACCTTTTAACTAAGAAACCAATTTTTTTTTCTTTTCTTCTTTTTTTTTCTCTTCTTTTTTCCATCACCTGATTTTACCATTTTAATTACTACCTTCTTATTTTTAACCAGTATTATTACTGCTACCATTTTACCATTTTTTTTTAAAGTGCCATTTTATTTTCTCTTTATTTTATTTTGGGATTAGTGTTCTCCATTCTATTTTCATCTTTATATTATTGGTTGTTTCTAGTTTGCATTCATCTCCAGGGAGCTGTTGCTGGAATTTGTTAGGATTAATGGCTGTTCTATAGGAGTATTCTCCTCATATAAAAAAGTCTCTTCCCCTCTTCCACTTCATTCTCTCTTTTCGCTCTTTTTTTTACTTTTCTTTTCTTATCTCGCTTTTATTTTCCCCCCTCCTTTTTCCCAATTTCATTTTTGCACTCCTTTTTTTGGTCCCTACTTTTCTTTTCTTTTTTCTCTTTTATCTTTTTCTCTTCCTTCTTCCTTATCCCCTAATTCTCTTAATTCAGGTGGTCACCTTTATTTGGGGTTATTAATATCGTGAATATATTTTTGTATAGTGCCTGGTACGTGGTGCCTTGTTGTGTTGTATTTTGTGCCTTTAAATCAACGCAGCAGATCCAAGCAACAGCAACCACCTGAGCACCACACCCTCTGCTGAGGAACAGCAGCTGTACGTGAAACCTCGCCCCACCAGCCAGAAGAGCCACCACAGCTGTGAACAGCACCCACCAGAGGAGCTGCTGCCAACTGAAGAGCAGCTGCTACCGCAACCGCCCGAAGAGCAACCACAGACCAAGGAGTCACTGCCACCAAGGGAGCAGCCACTGAACGACTCAACGTCTAGATATGTCAGTGAGATCAAACATGGGTAGACAAAGAAACCCCCAAAGGAAAGAGAAGGAGGACTCTCCAGAAAAGCAGCTAAGTAATACAGAGGCATGCAACATGACAGAAAAAGAATTCAGAATAAGGGTCCTAGAGTGCATAAACCGGATGGAGGAAAAAATCGACAACCTCTGCAAGAAGCAAGACGAAACAGATGAAAAAATCGATAACATATGGAAGAAGCTAGAAGAAACAGATGAAAAAATCAACAACTTAAGTAAGACCCAAGAAGAAATGAAGAGTGATATAGCGGCAATGAAAAACTCCATTGAAAGTATCAACAGTAGACTGGGTGAAGCGGAGGACCGAATTAGTGAATTAGAAGACAAGGAAGCAAAACACACCCAAATTGTACTGCAATTGGAGAAAAAAATGAAAAGACAGGAGGAGAGCCTAAGGGAGCTTTGGGACAACATGAAACGAAACAACATACGAATAATAGGGGTACCAGATCAACAGAAGGATGAACAAGGATTAGAAAACCTATTAGAAGAAATAATATCAGAAAACTTCCCTGAGGTGGGGAAGAAAAAAGTCACACAAGCCCAGAGAGTCCCAAACAAGGTGAACCCGAAAAGACCCACACCAAGACACATCATAATTACCATGGGAAATGTTCATGACAAAGAGAGAATCTTACAGGCTGCAAGAGAGAGACGGAAAGTTACATACAAGGGATCTCCCATTAGATTGTCAAATGATTTCTCAACAGAAACACATCAGGCCAGAAAAGAATGGACGGAAATTTACAAAGTGATGCAAAGCAAAGGACTAAATCCAAGAATACTCTATCCAGCAAGGCTATCATTCAAACTTGAAGGGGAAATAAGAAGCTTCACAGACAAAAAAAGGCTAAGGGAGTTTATCACCACCAAGCCAGCAATGCAAGGAATGCTAAAGGGACTGGTATAAAAATAAGAAATAAAAAGCTCAGAAAGAAAACAGCCACACAAAAACAGAAATGCCTACAAACAAGTACCTTTCAATAATAACTTTAAACGTAAACGGACTAAATGCTCCAAACAAAAGACATCGAGTGGCTGAATGGATAAAAAAACATGACCCATACATCTGCTGTCTACAAGAAACCCACCTCATTAGAAGGGACTCACACAGACTGAAAGTGAAAGGATGGAAAAAAATCTTTCAGGCAAATGGAAAGGAAAAGAAAGCTGGGGTAGCAATACTTATATCGGACAAAATAGACCTCAAAGTGAAGGCCATAACAAGAGATAAGGAAGGCCACTTCATAATACTAAAGGGATCAATACAACAAGAAGATATAACCCTGGTAAACATATATGCACCCAATGCAGGAGCACCCAAATTCATAAAAAAAAACTCCTGGAAGATATCAAAGGAGAGATCGACAACAATACAATCATAGTAGGGGACTTTAATACACCACTAACAGCACTGGATATGTCCTATAGACAAACAGTCAGCAAAGATACAGCAATCCTAAATGACTCACTAGATCAGATGGACTTAATAGACATCTTCAGAACACTTCACCCCAAAGCCAGGGAATATACGTTCTTCTCAAGTGCTCATGGGACATATTCAAAAATAGACCATATATTGGGTCACAAGCAAAGTATCCCCAAATTCAAGAAAATTGAAATCATAAAAAGCGTCTTCGCAGACCACGATGGCATAATATTAGAAATAAACTATAATAAAAACAACCCAAAATACTCAAACACCTGGAAGCTGAATAGCATGCTATTAAATATTGATTGGGTTACCAATGAAATCAAAGAAGAAATTCGAAACATCCTGGAAACTAATGACAATGAAAACGCAACAATCCAAAACCTATGGGACACAATGAAAGCAGTCCTGAGAGGGAAGTTTATAGCTCTACAGGCCTATCTCAAAAAACAAGAAAAAATGGTAGTAAATCATCTAACTCTACAACTCAAAGAATTAGAAAGAGAGCAACAAGAAAACCCCAGAGTGAGCAGAAGGAAGGAGATAATAAAGATTAGAGCAGAAATAAATGACATAGAGACCAAAAAAACAATACAGAAAATCAATGAAACCAAGAGCTGGTTCTTTGAAAGGATAAACAAGATTGACAAACCTCTAGCCAGACTCACCAAGAAGCAAAGAGAGAGGACCCAAATAAACAAAATCAGAAACGATAGAGGCGAAATAACAACAGACCCCACAGAAATACAAATGATTGTTAAAAAATACTATGGACAGCTCTACTCCAACAAACTAGACAACCTGGAGGAAATGGACAAATTCCTAGAAAAATACAACATTCCAAAACTCAATCAGGAAGAATCTAAAAATCTCAACAGGCCAATAACTATGGAAGAAATTGAAGCAGTCATCAAAAAGCTTCCAGCAAACAAAAGCCCAGGACCAGACGGCTTCACAGGGGAGTTTTACCAAACATTCAAGGAAGAACTAAAACCTATCCTTCTCAGACTACTACAAAAAATTCAAGAGGAAGGAACACTTCCAAGCTCATTCTATGAAGCCAGCATCACCCTAATACCAAAACCAGGTAAAGACAACACAATGAAAGAGAATTACAGGCCAATATCCCTCATGAACATAGATGCCAAAATCCTCAACAAAATCTTAGCAAATCGGATCCAGCAGTACATCAGAAAGATCATACACCATGACCAAGTAGGATTTATCCCAGGGATGCAAGGATGGTACAATATCCGCAAATCAATAAACGTGATACATCACATAAACAAATTGAAAGAAAAAAACCACATGGTCATATCAATTGATGCAGAAAAAGCATTTGACAAAATTCAACACCCATTTTTGATAAAAGCTCTCAGCAAGGTGGGAGTAGAAGGATCATACCTCAACATAATAAAAGCCATATATGACAGGCCCACAGCCAACATCATACTCAATGGACAAAAACTAACACCATTTCCCCTAAGAACAGGAACAAGACAGGGATGCCCCCTCTCACCACTCCTGTTCAACATAGTACTGGAAGTGTTAGCCATTGCAATTCGGCAAGAAGAAGAAATAAAAGGCATCCAAATTGGAAAAGAGGAAGTAAAACTGTCCTTATTTGCAGACGACATGATATTATACATACAAAACCCTAGAGACTCCATCAAAAAGCTACTGGACTTAATACATGAATTTGGCAATGTAGCAGGATACAAAATTAACCCCAAGAAATCCGAGGCATTTCTATACACCAATAGTGAACTTTCAGAAAGAGAGATTATAAAAACAATCCCGTTTACCATCGCACCAAAAAAATTAAGCTACCTAGGAATAAACTTAACTAAAGAGGTAAAAGACCTCTACTCAGAAAACTACAGGACGTTGAAAAAAGATATAGAGGAAGACATAAACAGATGGAAGAACATACCGTGTTCATGGATTGGTAGAATCAACATCATTAAAATGTCCATACTACCCAAAGCAATCTATAAATTCAACGCACTTCCCATTAAAATTCCAACGGCATACTTCAGAGATCTAGAACGAACTCTCCAAAAATTCATCTGGAATAAAAAAAGACCCCGAATAGCTGCAGCAATCCTGAAAAAGACCAAAGTAGGTGGGATCTCAATACCAGATATCAAGTTGTATTACAAAGCCACTGTTCTCAAAACTGCCTGGTACTGGCACAAGAATAGGCATATAGATCAATGGAATAGAATAGAGAGCCCAGAAATCGGCCCGAACCAATATGCTCAATTAATATTTGACAAAGGAGGCAAGAACATACAATGGAGCCAAGATAGTCTCTTCAATAAATGGTGTTGGGAAAATTGGACAGATATTTGCAATAAAATGAAACTAGACTACCAACTTACACCATACACAAAAATAAACTCAAAATGGATAAAGGACTTAAACGTACGACAGGAAACCATAAAAATTTTAGAAGAATCCAAAGGCAACAAAATCTCAGACATATGCCGAAGCAATTTCTTCACTGATACAGCTCCTAGGGCACTTGAAACTAAAGAGAAAATGAACAAATGGGACTACATCAAAATAAAAAGCTTCTGCACAGCAAAAGAAACCATGAACAAAACAACGAGAAAACCCACTGTGTGGGAAAACATATTTGCCAATGTCATATCTGATAAGGGCCTAATCTCCAAAATTTATAGGGAACTCATACAACTTAACAAAAGGAAGATAAACAATCCAATCAAAAAATGGGCAAAGGACCTAAATAGACACCTTTCAAAAGAGGACATTCAGAAAGCCAAGAGACATATGAAAACATGCTCAAAGTCACTAATCATCCGAGAGATGCAAATCAAAACAACAATGAGGTACCATCTCACACCTGTCAGACTGGCTATCATCAACAAATCAACAAACGACAAGTGCTGGAGAGGATGTGGAGAAAAAGGAACACTTGTGCACTGCTGGTGGGAATGCAGACTGGTGCAGCCACTATGGAAGACAGTATGGAGTTTCCTTAAAAAACTGAAAATGGAACTCCCATTTGACCCTGTGATCCCACTTCTAGGAATATATCCCAAGAAACCAGAAACACCAATCAGAAAGGATATATGCACCCCTATGTTCATAGCAGCACAATTCACCATAGCTAAGATCTGGAAACAGCCTAAGTGCCCATCAGTAGATGAATGGATTAGAAAACTGTGGTACATCTACACGATGGAATACTATGCTGCTCTAAAAAGGAAGGAACTCTTACCATTTGCAACGTCATGGATGGAACTGGAGAGCATTATGCTAAGTGAAATAAGCCAGTCAATGAAGGAAAAATACCACATGATCTCACTCATTCATGGATAATAGAGACCATTATAAACTTTTGAACAATAATAGATACAGAGGCAGAGCTGCCTCAAACAGATTGTCAAACTGCAGCAGGAAGGCCGGGGAGGGTTGCAGGGCAGGAGGTAGGGGGGTAAGAGATCAACTAAAGGACTTGTATGCATGCATAGAAGCATAACCAGTGGACATAAGACATTGGGGGATAGGGGAGGCTAGGGGATTGTCTAGGGCGGGGGGATAAAATGGACACATATGTAATACCCTTTGTAATACTTTAAGCAATAAAAAAAAAAAAAAAAATGGGCAAAGGACCTAAATAGACACCTTTCAAAAGAGGACATTCAGAAAGCCAAGAGACATATGAAAACATGCTCAAAGTCACTAATCATCCGAGAGATGCAAATCAAAACAACAATGAGGTACCATCTCACACCTGTCAGACTGGCTATCATCAACAAATCAACAAACGACAAGTGCTGGAGAGGATGTGGAGAAAAAGGAACACTTGTGCACTGCTGGTGGGAATGCAGACTGGTGCAGCCACTATGGAAGACAGTATGGAGTTTCCTTAAAAAACTGAAAATGGAACTCCCATTTGACCCTGTGATCCCACTTCTAGGAATATATCCCAAGAAACCAGAAACACCAATCAGAAAGGATATATGCACCCCCATGTTCATAGCAGCACAATTCACCATAGCTAAGATCTGGAAACAGCCTAAGTGCCCATCAGTAGATGAATGGATTAGAAAACTGTGGTACATCTACACGATGGAATACTATGCTGCTGTAAAAAAGAAGGAACTCTTACCATTTGCAACGTCATGGATGGAACTGGAGAGCATTATGCTAAGTGAAATAAGCCAGTCAATGAAGGAAAAATACCACATGATCTCACTCATTCATGGATAATAGAGACCATTATAAACTTTTGAACAACAATAGATACAGAGGCAGAGCTGCCTCAAACAGATTGTCAAACTGCAGCAGGAAGGCCGGGGAGGGTTGGGGGGCAGGAGGTAGGGGGGTAAGAGGTCAACTAAAGGACTTGTATGCATGCATATAAGCATAACCAGTGGACATAAGACATTGGGGGATAGGGGAGGCTAGGGGACTGTCTAGGGCGGGGGGATAAAATGGACACATATGTAATACCCTTTGTAATACTTTAAGCAATAAAAAAATAAAAATAAAAATAAATAAAAAAAGAAAAACAAACAAGAAAAAAAAAAAGAATTATATGTCACGGCGGAGCGGGGGGGAACATCAGGATTTTAGAGATGCTTAGGTGGGGCGTGGCCAAAATAAGGTTGGGAACCACTACTCTGACCAATTCCCTACCATCTACTCCATACTTCTTGCTCATTGCTCTTTGACTAATCCCCATTCTCTGTGCCTCCTGATATTAGCAGTTCTGAGCATCACTCAAAAGGCATTAGCTTCTCTTTAATTGTTTAACTGTTTAAATTAATCTTATTTGAAAAAAATGTATCCCCAGCTTTAATGGTTATATATATATATATATATATATATATATATATATATATATATATATATATATTGATTTCAGAGAGGAAGGGAGAGGGAGAAAGAGATAGAAATATCAATGATGAGAGAGAATCACTGATTGGCTGCCTCCTGCATGCCCCCTACTGGGGATCAAGCCTGCAACCCAGGCATGTGCCCTTGGCTGAAATCAAACCTGGGACTCTTCAGTCTGCAGGCCGACGCTCTATCTACTGAGCCAAACCAGCTAGGACCAGCTTTAATAGTTCTTACCATCTAGCAAAAGTATAGAAAATTTCAGTGAACTGAAATGTAATAGATCTCCAAGATCTATTGTAAGTAAAAAACAAGATATTAAATAATGTTTGTCTCTAGGAGGATATGGAAGAAACTGCATACCCTTTGGTAATTTTTGAAACTTGTATTGTGTGTATTTATTATCTTTTCTACAAAAGAGAGCAAATCTTTTAAAAAATAAAATTATAGTGTATAAGAAAAGTTATTTTCTACTCAATTATGGTCTAAACAAGATTATTAAGAAAAATGTTTATTTACCTTAGGGTAACAACCAAAAATTAACAATAGTTATCTTTAAAATATGTTATTTGAAAAAATTTTCCTTCCCCTCTCTTTTTGCTTAGTTGAGGATTTTATGTTTTATAATGAATGTTTTGCTTGTATAAAAATAATAATGAAGTGGAAAATAATAGAAAAATAAGCTTGTGTGAGGGAAGATAATAAATGGGAAATCTCTTCATCTTCTGCTTAATTTTGCTGTAAATCAGGAACTACTCTAAAAAAAAAACTTAAAAATCATTAGAATGTTGCCATATATATAAGACAAATTATAGAAATTCAAGGAATAGGAAAAAAAAAACAGGGAAAGGGACTGTTTACAGAAATGCACCATACACATTTCCGTACATATCTTCCTAATTGCTGCTCCGTTTAAAGCTAAAGCTATTTCCTATTATTTATCCACTCAGTTTACTGAGTGCCTCATTTGTTATTATAAATATGTACCCACACAGCACAACTTTGTGTCTATCCAGACATCCTTAAACCTCCAAGAGGTCCAAGACCTGAGAGCTCCCTCCTCAGGACAGTCTCAGTTCAGGATCACCTAGGACTTTCCCTCCTGAGTAGCTAGTATAAAAATATCTTCAGTCCATTGCCCAAACAGGATAAGTTCCCATTTCAGGAACTGTTCCTCCTCCCCTTGAATGCAACTTGATCAAAGTGCTTTGACCAAGAAGTCAAGGATTCCAGCAGACTCCCTTCTCAGGCTTCTAAAATTCCTTGTTCCTCTAAAAGTGGAGCAACCCTTGTTCTTTTCTACATGCCCTCAGCTGTGGCATCGCCATTTACCTCCCACATGCTGTCTTGTCCACTACACCATTCCTTCTTTATCTATTCAGTCATCTCATCATTCATTCACATCATAAGTTGTTTTGGTGTGTTTTTTTTTACCTTACCCTCTGTGCCAGTGGCTGAGAGATAGCTCCTACCATCAAGCAACGGTCTGTGTTTGACTTTCTGGTTAGGGACTACCATGGCTGAGTCACAAATATATTCAAATCAGAACATCATAAATACTTTAGTAGGGAACTTATTTAAAAGGTGCTACTGGAGTCCAGCCGGTATGGCTCAGTGGTTGAGCATTGACCTATGAACCAGGAGGTCACGGTTCAATTCCTGGTCAGGGCACATGCCCAGGTTGTGGGCTCAATCCCCAGTGTGGGGCTTGTATGAGGCAGCAATCAATGATTCTCTCTTATCATTGATGTTTCTCTCTCTCTCTCCCTCTCCCTTCCTCTCTGAAATCAATAAAAATATATATATTTTTTAAAAAGGGTGCTAATGGAGTAGTTAGTTATGACCAAAAGGTTTGAGAAAAATTTGACAGGTGACTAAACATTGGAGCTGAGTCAGGAAGAATGAAGACGCTTTCCCCAAGTAGAAACTGGTGACAAAATATTCCAAGGACAGAGACCAGCGCGGGTCAAGTTAAGAAGATGTGAAAGCTGATGCACACTAAGTGAATTGCCAATAAATCACTGTAGTTAGAACACAGAGAACTGGGTCCAGGGTGAGGTGGGAAATAAATGTAAAGGGGCAGAAGGAGAAGAGCCAGGAAAGAGGGGTAGGGGCCTCCACCGGGAAGGACCTAGCATGCCTGGTGGAGCTAAGACCACAGCCTCAGCCAAGCTGAGATTCAGGGTGACCTGACGCATTGGTGAGTAAGGTTAGAGGGATGCTTTTTGTACAAGAATCAGAAAACCTGAGTAGGCCAATAAAACTGATAAAATTGAAGCAGTAATTTAAAAACTCCCAGCAAACAAAAGTCCTAAACCTGATGGATTTACAGGAAAGTTTTACCAAACATTCAAAGAACTAACACCTATCCTCCTCAGACTATTCCACAAAATCCAAGAGGGAGGAACACTTCCAAATTCTTTTTACAAAGCCAGCATTATCCTAATTCCAAAACCAGATAAAGACACTACAAAGAAAGAAAATTACAGACCAATAACCATGATGAACACAGATGCTACAATCCTCAACAAAAGATTAGCAAATCGGATCAAGCTATATATTAAAAAGAACATACACCATGATCAAGTGGGATTGATTCCAGGAGTGCAAGGCTGGTACACTATTTGCAAATCAATAAATGTGATACATCACATAAACAAAATGAAATATAAAAATCACATGATCAGCCGAAACCGGTTTGGCTCAGTGAATAGAGCGTCGGCCTGCGGACTGAAAGGTCCCAGGTTCTATTCCGGTCAAGGGCATGTACCTGGGTTGCGGGCACATCTCCAGTAGGAGATGTGCAGGAGGCGGCTGATCGATGTTTCTCTCTCATCGATGTTTCTAACTCTCTATCTCTCTCCCTTCCTCTCTGTAAAAAATCAATAAAATATATTTTTAAAAAAAAATTAAAAAAAAATAAATAAAAATCACATGATCATGTCAATAAATGCAAAAAAAGCATTCAACAAAATCCAGCATCTTTTTTGGATAAAAACTCTCTGGGCCCAACTGGTGTGGCTCAGTGGTTGAGCATCAACCTATGAACCAGGAGGTCATGGTTCGATTTCCGGTCAGGGCACATGCCCAGGTTGCAGGCTTGACCCCCAGTGAGGGGCGTGCAGGAGGCAGCCAATCAATTATTCTCTCTCATCATTGATGTTTCTATCTCTCTCTCCCCCTCCATTCCTCTCTGAAATCAATAAAAATATATTTTTTTAAGAAAGAGAAGACCAGGTAAAGCAGTATGTAGCCAAATAGTAACACTCCAATTCTTAACTAGATTTGCAGAATATTTTCTATATGAATATCTTACCTAATAATAAACAACATGTAAATTGACCATCCCTCCACTACACTCACTAGCCAATCAGGCGAGTATGCAAATTAACCCAACAAAGATGGCGGTTAATTTGCATGCATAGGCGTGAAGTGGTGGAGTGAAGACTGAAGGCTCTGGCCAGAGCAGTGATCGGCTGCAGCGAAGGCCTGGGTCCTGGGTGCAGGAGGAAAACCAGTGCCAGCAGCCAGGGGAAGGGAAGGCCTATTGCACCAATCTCTTCATGCAACAGGCCTTTAGTTTTAAAAATAATTTTGTCCCTTATGAATTAAAACTTAAAATCACAGGTGTGATTGAAATCACATGCTTGATGAAAATTTTTCTAAATAACTTCACTGGTTTCTTTAACAGACAGTCTTAAATATAATTAAACGTATTTTCAATGAATTAGTATCATCATTGTAATCATCTTTCATTATTCTGTACCGTAAAAGGATGTCCTGAGGGGCTACTAATCAAACCTCAAATAATGATTTGGATGATTTGGAGACTCTCTCTTGTCAACTTTCTATAGTTTCTTTTCCTCCTTTCCAACCTGAAATTTATTCAATCAGCACTCTGTATGTTGTGTAGTCTTTGCAACCCTTCCCATCCTTTCTGTTTTATGCTTCTACTCTGTAAACCAAGCATGTCAAACTCATGGCCACGGGCCGCATGTGGCCAACAATGAATATTTTTGCGGCCCAGCCAATATAACGGTATGTAAGAAACGTTTTAATAAAAATTTTGTAACTTAATTTTTACAATATCCTGCTATACATAATTATTAATAACGAACTACAACGTTCATTAATGGCTGATGGCTATAATTGTGTTGCATTCATTTCCCTTATGTGCCTTAACTCGCAGGCCCACCATTTATCTCCACTAATACCAGCAGTGAATATTTTAGTAGCCGATTGCCACGTCATTAGTCTTATACTGACTGGTTTGGTGTGCGCAACAGGAAATATTTCACTTTCAGAGAACAAGAAAAATAGGTTTGTGTTACACTTATTAATTTGTGCAGTTACTCAGTGTCTGGTAAGTTAATGTTCAAGAAAAAAATATTAATTTTTATTAAAATTTTCTATTATTTTATGTTAACAATGACTCATTTATTTCAGCCCTTTGTATTTAGCATGTCTCTATCAAAATAAACTTACGTTTCTATGAAAATTGAAGCTTTTGTTTTTTTGTGGCCCACATAAACTTACACCTTGTTTATTTGGCTCGTGTTAGCCTTTGAGTTTGACAGGCTTGCTGTAAACTAACTGGATACTCCCTCAAATATGCCTCTCCACCCTTGGTCTCTATGAGAAGATCCCTGTCTATCTGCAAAGTTTTCTCCGCTTCATTTCAAGAACCAGGCATATATTTATTACCTAGCTTGTCCCTGTTCGATACCAACCCATTTCTCTCTGTCCTGTGTGCTTTGTCTGAAGCTCCTGCACTTGCCAGGTATTTAAGCTAATTTGGCCCTCCTAGTGAATCTTAGATTGGTTTTTTTAAAATACATTTTTATTGAGTTCAGCGAGGAAGGAAGAGGGAGAGAGAGAGAGAGATACATCAATGATGAGAGAGAATCATTGATCAGCTAACCTCCTGCACGCCCCCAACTGCGGATCAAGCCTGCAATCCTGCATGTGCCCATGACCAGAATTGAACCCGGGACCCTTCAGTCTGCAAGCTGACGCTCTATCCACTTAGCCAAATTGGCTAGGGTGGTAGATTGTTTTTAAAGATGACCATGAAAATTACTCCTATCTCTGGATATATACCGTTCGCAATTAACCCTTTGCATGGAGTTTATTTCTCACCCCTTGGATCTGGGCTGGATATTTGACTTGCTTTAACCAATAGAATGTAGCAGAAATTATGCCATACCAGTTCCAAGTTAGCCCTCAAGAGACTATGAAGCTTCTTTTCTCATCATTTGGGATATTAAATCTGACATGAGGAAGCTCGGGCTAACTAAACTCTTTGAGTGTGAAGTCCAAGGGAGAGGCAAGCCCAGTTGACAGCCAGTAGCAACTACTAGAGATGTGAGTGAGGCTGTGTGGGACCATCCGTCCTAGTCAACCCAACAGAAGCAAGAACAGCAAAAGAACCATCCAGCTGAACTAAGCCAAAGTTGCTGGCACACCAAATAATGAGCAAATAAAATGACCATTGTTTTAACCCAATATACACTTTGGAGTGGTTTGTTACACAGTAATAGAAAACTTAAACACTCAATATGCCAGTTACAGTATTAATCATGGTGCCTCTCCTTAATAATTTCAACATATACTTTTAAGCATCTATTCTTGTCTAGGTCTTGTGCTAGGTATGGGAAATAGAGCTGTAGGTTCCTAGGATCAGGGATCTTCTGGAGTCATATGGAAGCCAAGCCCTAAACAAGTATGACAAATGTATAAAAAGAAGAAATAGGGGTGGGGGAGAAGGAGGTCCTAATATATGGTGACAGGAGAAGATTTGACTTTGGGTGGTGGGCACATGGTGCAATATACAGACCTTTTAACATGGAAACCCACACATGAAACCTGTATAATCATATTAACCAATGTCACCCCAATAAATTTAATAATAATAATAATAATATGAAGAAGAAGAAATACAAGAGATAGAGAAGTGGATAATAGGAGGGAACCTATCCTCATCCTGGTCAGGCATAGCCTCCCCAGAAATGACTTTTCAATTATGGCTTGAATAACAAGCAGTTTGCCTGATTAAGACTTGAGAGTGAAGAAACTAACCAAGAATAGCTAGATGGTCACTGACTCAGAGTTGTGGGGAAGTATGGTGTGTTCAATGAATGAACAAAGTCCATGTTGGATAAGGCATCAAAAGGGAGCAATGGAGACTATGGTGTAAGACAAAGCAATCATCCTCAGAGGGCCAAGGTCACCAAACTCCAATAGCCTACTTCCATTTGATATTTCCTCTGGAAATTCAAAACTTTTCCATCTTTTTAAAAGCTCTACACTCCCTTAAAACATCTCCAGTGTTCTGATTTTAATATAAAGCAAAAATATAGTTTCTTAAGCACTTGTCCTGTATTGGACATACTACTAAGCCCTTAACATATTTAATTTCAGTTATTCGTTTGCATGGCCCCATGATTTAGATAATAGTCATATCCCATTTTTTAAGATTATTGTTTTCTCATATTTTTATTGATTTCAGAAAGGAATGGAAAGAGAGAGAGAGAGATAGAAACATCAATGATGAGCCTTAGCCAATTTGGTTCAGTGGATAGAGCATGAGTTTGCAGACCAAAGGGTCCCAGGTTTGATTCCACTCAAGGGCACGTACCTCAGTTGCAGGCTCCTCCCCGGCCAGGCCCTGGTCAAGGTTTATGCAGGAGGCAACCAATTGATGTGTTCCTCTAACATTGATATTTCTGTCTTTCCCTCTCTCTTCCATTCTCTCTGGAAGAATATCCTCAGGTGAGGATTTAAAAAAAAAGAAAGTAACATCAACGATGAGAGAGAATCATTGATTGGCTGCCTCCTGCATGCCCCCGACTGGGAAGCCCGCAACCTAGGCATGTGCCCTGACTGGGAATCGAACCATGACCTCCTGATTCATAGGTCAATGTTTAACCAATGAGCCATGCTGACCAGGCCATATGCCATTTTTTAAAATGAGGACACTGAGGCAAATAATAAAACCAAGATTTAAATCCAGGTCAATCATCTGAAACCAGAGCTCAAAGTATACTGTATTGTTAATACCTCTTTGAACTATATTATAATTCTACTAATAGCCTTTTGAGCAGAGAAATATAGCTGTTACATAAATATTAAATTTTGGAAAAATGGAAAGTTCATTGAATGAAAATGTGAGTCATGAGCTCAGACTGATATAGGCAACCATCATGCATAAAAGTGCTATATTAATTAATGTGCTGTTAGCTGAGATTCCATTCTATTCAAAGGAGATAAAATTTAAGGTTTTTAAGAAACCATAATCAGGCTCTGGACAGGTATCTCAGTTGGTTAGAGTGTCATCTTGATACACCAAGGTTGGGGGTTTGACCTTTAGTCAAAGCACATACAAGAAGCAACCAATGAATGCATCAATAACTGGAACAACAAATGAATCTGCGTGTGTGTGTGTGTGTGTGTGTGTGTGTGTGTGTGTGTGTGTGTGTGTGTGTCTATCCCCCTTCCTTTCTCTCTCTAAAATCAATTTTTTTAAAAAGAAGTAATAATCATAGCCTACACTTGGATCTGTGTCTAATAAAACACTCAAATATGACTGAAGCAAGGAGAGTTCATTCACACACTTCCCCCAGAGGGTACTCAGTTCACATTGTTAAAAGTGTTACTGCAGAGATGAAAAGCTATGTCTAGGGGATGCCATTGTAGTCGTGTCTTTATCCTGCTGGACCTGAGCCTTCAAACAAGTTCTGAAGCAGTATATCAAGACCTTTCTAAAAGAACCATTATGTCAAGTAACAAATAAACCATTGAAAAGTAAAATTAGCCCATCCGTGTGACTCAGTGGTTGAGCTTCGACCTATGAACCAGGAAATTTCAGTTTGATTCTCGGTCAGGGCACATGCCCGGGATGCAGGCTCAATCACCAGTGTGGGGCGTGCAGGAAGCAGCCAATAAATGATTCTCTCTCCTAATTGATGTTTCTATTTCTCTTTCTCTCTCCCTCTCCCTTCCTCTCTGAAATCAATAAAAATATATTTTTATATTTATAAAGAATCCTAGGAAAAGAAACTAAATAGTCTAGGACAGTGGTTTTCAACCTTCCTAATGCCGTGACCCTTTAATACAGTTCCTCATGTTGTGGTGACCCCCAATTTCATTGTTACAAATTGAACATAATTAGAGTATAGTGATTAATCACAAAAACAATATGTAACTATATATGTGTTTTCTGATGGTCTTAGGCGACCCCTGTGAAAGGGTCATTCGACCCCCAAAGGGGTCGCGACCCACAGGTTGAGAACGGCTGGTCTAGAACAATGACTCCATAACTAAAATAGGCCAACATAATTATTTAAGTTCCAGCTTTTAAGCCTTCTAATTTGTCTATCAATGCAGTATTTTGTTGTTGTTGTTGTTAATCTTCACCCGAGGATATTTTTCCATTGATTTTTAGAGAGAATGGAAGTGAGGGAGAGAGACACAGACAGAGAAACATCGATGTGAGAGAGACACATCAATTGGTTGCAGCCTGCACACACCCTGACCAGGGCCAAGGATCAAGCCTACAACCAAGGTACATGCCCTTGACAGGAATCAAACCTGGGACCCTTCAGTCCACAGGCCAGCACTCTATCCACTGAGCAAAACCAGCTAGGGCCTATCAATGCAGTATTGATTTCTGACAAATTAGGGAAACATGGTCTTTACCCACAAGCTCCTGTTTATAAATACCAGATGTTTCAGGAACCACTGCTTTTGTTAGGGAAGTTTAATTTTTGCCTTGTAATTTAATAAGAAATAAGAATTGCAATAGGTGGAATATATTCTCAAAGCTGAAGTATTCTTGAATTTGTGGGACAACTAGTAACAAGTACAGTATATTCATCTTAAAAATTAAAGTTTTGTGCTACAGGATGTTGAAAAAAGAGATAGAGGAAGACATAAACAGATGGAAGAACATACCATGTCCATGGATTGGTAGAATCAACATCATTAAAATGTCCACACTACCCAAAGCAATCTATAAATTCAATGCACTTACCATTAAAATACTAACGGCATATTTCACAGACCTAGAACGAACTCTCCAAAAATTCATCTGGAATAAAAACAGACCCCGAATAGCTCCAGTGATCCTGAGAAAGAAGAACAAAGTAGGTGGGATCTCAATACCAGATATCAAGCTGTATTACAAAGCTACTGTTCTCAGAACTGCCTGATACTGGCACAAGAACAAACATATAGACCAGTGGAACAGAACAGAGGACCCAGAAATCGACACAAGCTATTATGCTCAATTAATATTTGACAAAGCAGACAAGAGCATACAATGGAAACAAGACAGTCTCTTCAATAAATGGTATTGGGAAAACTGGACAGATACTTGCAACAAAATGAAACTAGACCACCAACTTACACCATACACAAAAATAAACTCAAAATGGATAAAGGACTTAAATGTAAGAAGGGAAACCATAAAAATACTAGAAGAATCCAAAGGCAACAAAATCTCAGACATATGCCGAAGCAATTTCTTCATTGATACAGTTCCTAGGGCATTGGAAACTAAAGAGAAAATAAACAAATGGGACTACATCAAAATAAAAAGCTTCTGCACAGCAAAAGAAACCATCAACAAAACAACAAGAAAGCCCACTGCATGGGAGAACATATTTGCCAATGTTATCACCGATAAGCATTTAATCTCCAACATTTATACGGAACTCATACAACTTAACAAAAGGAAGATAAACAATCCAATCAAAAAATGGGCAAAGGACCTAAATAGACACTTTTCAAAAGAGGACATTCAGAAAGCCAAGAGACATATGAAAACATGCTCAAAGTCAGTAATCATCCAAGAGATGAGGTATCATCTCACACCTGTCAGAATGACTATCATCAACAAATCAACAAATGACAAGTGCTGGAGAGGATGCGGAGAAAAGGGAACACTCGTGCACTGCTGGTGGGAATGCAGACTGGTGCAGCCACTATGGAAGACAGTATGGAGTTTCCTCAAAAAGTTAAAAATGGACGGCCCCAGTGAGGTTGAAATTGCCCCGGTGAGGTCGGGACGGCCCGGTGAGATTGAAACGGCCCCGGTGAGGTTGAAACGGCCCCGGTGAAGTAAGGATAGCCCCGGTGAGGTTGAAACGGCCCCGGTGAGGTGAAGATGGCCCCGGTGAGGTTGAAACGGCCCCGGTGAGATTGGGACAGACCCGGTGAGGTTGAAATGGCCCCAGTGAGGTTGGGACGGCTCCAGTGAGGTTGGGACAGATAATGGGGACCAGTATAGACTGATGAACAGGGGTAGATGCAGAGGCAGAGCAGCATTGAACAGACTGTCAAACTACAGTGGGAAGCCTGGGGAGGGTTTGGGGGGGTTAAGAGATCAACCGAATGACTTATATGGATGCATATAAGAATAAACAATGGACAAAGACACTAAGGGGTAGGGGCCAGGGGAATGTCAAAGGGGGGCGAAGGAGACATATGTAATACTCTTTTTAATACTTCAAGAAATGAAAATTATTTAAAAAAAGGGGGAAAAAGTTGAAAATGGAACTCCCATTTGGCCCAGTGATCCCACTTCCAGGAATATATCCCAAGAAACTAGAAACACCAATCAGAAAGGATATATGCATCCCTATGTTCATAGCAGCACAATTTACCATAGCTAAGATTTGGAAACAACCTAAGTGCCCATCAGCAGATGAATGGATTAGAAAACTGTGGTACATCTACACAATGGAATACTATGCTGCTGTAAAAATGAAGGGATTCTTACCATTTGCAACAGCATGGATGGAACTGGAGAGCATTATGCTAAGTGAAATAAGCCAGTCAATGAAAGAAAAATACCACATGATCTCACTCATTTATAGATAATAAAGACCATTATAAACTGATAAACAAAAATAGATACAGAGACAGAGCAGCATGGAACAGACTGTCAAACTACAGCGGGAAGGCCAGGGAGGATTGGGGGGGGAGGGGTAAGAGATCAACCGAAGGACTTGTATGCATGCATATAAGCATAACCAATGGACACAAGACACTGGGGGGTAGGGGAGGCCGGGGGAATGTCAAGGGGGAAAAAAATGAGACATGCCCTAACTGGTTTGGCTCAGTGGATAGAGCATCAGCCTGCATACTCAAGGGTCCCAGGTTCAATTCCAGTCAAGGGCATGTACCTTGGTTGCAGGCACATCCCCAGTGGTGAGTGTGCAGGAGGCAGCTGATCGATGTTTTTCTTTCATCAATGTTTCTAACTCTCTATCCCTCTCCCTTCCTCTCTGTAAAAAATCAATAAAATATTAAAAATGAGACATATGTAATACTCTTTGTAATACTTTAAGCAATAAAACAAAATTTAAAAAATAAAATAAAATAAAAGCAAAAAAGTAAAAACAAAAAAAAAAGTTAAAGTTTTGTGGATAAGCAATTCCATGAATATTAAATGTCTTTTTAACCTATAAGAATATACCACTCTTGACTGATTTTTTTGGAGGCCCTAGGTTCAATTTAAAGGATTTCAGCATGAGGTATATCAACTGATATAAAGAATGTTTTCTTATTTTACTTTCACTGCATTTTTCTATTCCTCTGTGTGTGTCAGTGTGTGTGTATATATACACTCACCAATATCTTCTCTTAGAATAGAAACCTGGATAATACCAATAAAAGATGAGCTATTTTTGCTTTCCTTGTAAAATATATTTAGTTTGTTTTTCAAATAAAAGTTAGCAACGCTATCTTGTTGAGCAGTCACAGTCGTGACGTACTGAATGACAGAAGTCATTGTGGTTTCATGCCAGCAGAGCTTGCTGGAAACCCATTCTAACTTGCTGAGAAAAAATCAGTCCTCTCAAATTCCTGAGGAGCTGTTCACAGAGAGGTGCTTCATGAGAGGTACTATGCTATAAAATTACCCAAGGTGGGCCCTAGAGGGTTTGGCTCAATGGATAGAGCATCAGCCTGTGGACTGAAGGGTCCCAGGTTTGATTCCAGTCATGGGCACATGCCCAGGTTGCGGGCTCAATTCCCAGTAGGGGGCATGCAGGAGGCAGCCAATCAATGGTTCCTTCTCATCATTGATGTTTTTAGCTCTCTCTCCCTCTCCCTTCCTCTCTGAAATATATATATATATATATATATATATATATATATATATATATATATATATATATAGTAACTACCTTACAAGTGCTAGCAAGGATGCAGACAAACGGGAACCCTTGTGCACTGCTGGTGGGAATGCAGACTGGTGCAGCCACTGTGGAGAACAGTATGGAGTTTCCTCAAAAAATTAAAAATGGAACTCCCATTTGGCCCAATGATCCCACTTCTAGGAATATATCCCAAGAAACTAGAAACACCAGTCAGAAAGGATAGATGCATCCTTATGTTCATAGCAGCACAATTTACCATAGCTAAGATCTGGAAACAGCCTAAGTGCCCATCAGCAGATGAGTGGATTAGAAAACTGTGGTACATCTACACAATGGACTACTACGCTGTGGTAAAAAGAAGGAATTATTACCATTTGCAATAGCATGGATGGATCTGGAGAACATTATGCTAAGCGAAATAAGTCAGTCAGAGAAAGATAAATATCACATGATCTCACTCATTTGTGGATTATAATGAACAACATAAACTGATGAACAAAAACAGATCCAGAGACAGAGAAGCATCGATCAGATGCTCAAACCTCAGAGGGAAGGTAGGGGAGGGTGGGGGTAAGGGGGAGAAATCAACCAAAGGACTTGTATGCATGCACATAAGCCTAATCAATGGACACAGACATCAGGGGGGGTGAGGGCATAAACGGCGGGGGGGGGGGGCAATGGGGGCATAAGGACACATAGTAATACCTTAATCAAAAAATAAATAAAATCCTGTTGTAATAAAAAAAAATAACTACTCAAGGTGGGTGCCAGGGGAAGCTTCTGGACAATAGATGCTGTTGGCATCTATGCACTGGGTTAAGGAAGGCCTTTCAATGAGTAAACTTGGTTAGGTAAGGTAGGGATCATGATATAATCATTTAGGATTGGTAATGAACACAGCAAGGGGAGGATTTTTAAGACCTAGAATTAAAGAGTCTTGGAGGGTAATGTGTCTTTCAGGAAGTTCCCAGAATGAACAATAAAGTTACTTGCAACTGTTATCTTCTTCAGCAAGCATCTGCTGAGATCATAAGTTACAGTGATGAAGACAGTGGAATATGGAGTAATGAAGGGACATTATGATTGTAGACAGCAAGCTCTGTGGGTATAGATCAGGGGTGGGCAAACTTTTTGACTCAAGGGCCACAATGGGTTCTTAAACTGGACCGGAGGGCCGGAACAAAAGCATGGATGGAGTGTTTGTGTGAACTAATATAAATTCAAAGTAAACATCATTACATAAAAGGGTACGGTCTTTTCTTTTTTTTTTTAGTTTTATTCATTTCAAATGGGCCGGATCTGGCCCGCGGCCATAGTTTGCCCACGGATGGTATAGATGGTCTTGGTTATTATCCATAACGGGTTTATTTCTTCATGGTCAAATTGAAGCATGATATGTGGCAAATTATCAATGGATTGATCATTAACCACTTTCAATATCGAGACCACGCTTAACATAATAACTAACTCTTACATAATATGTGTTCTTCACAGACTTGCTCATTTAATCATCATAACTATGAGGTAGGGGCTATTTTCATCCACATTTTATACATGGTGAAGTGATGTACAGAGAGGTTACATAACCTACTCCAAGTCCAGAGTCCTTTCTCAAGACCTAGCCTGGCTGGTTTGGCTCAGTGGTTGAGCATCAACCTATGAACCAGGAGTTCGCTGTTCTATTCCTGGTCAGGGCACATGCCCAGGTTGCGGGCTCAATCCCCAATGTGGGGTATGCAGGAGGCAGCCAATCAATGATCCTCTCTGAAATCAATAAAATATATATTTTTAAAGACCTAATTAGTATACTAATTATTCCATGTTAGGGTTTTACAGCTACCATTCCCTCAATTCATGTGCGACTCATATGAGTCAGATCAGAGAGGTGTTGCAGATCAACCTGTGTCCCAGGTCAATCAGTTAATAAGTAATGGCCTTAAACCTAAGTTTTTGGGCTTTCTTACCTGAGTAATTGTTTTCATCATCCCTCACTTGTTCTTCTATGACAACCTATTAATTTCCAAAGAACAATGAACAAATTCATTAAATATTGCCCAACAAAGACAAACACACCCCAAAATCTGGTTCTTTTTTTATATTTTTTTATTGATTTCAGAGAGGAAGGAGAGGGAGAGAGAGAGATAGAAACATCAATGATGAGAGAGAATCATCGATTAGCTGCCTCCTGCATGGGGGGCCCACAACCCAGGCATGTGCCCTGGACTGGAATCAAGCCTGGGACCCTTCAGTCTAAAGGCTGATGTTCTATCCACCAAGCCAAACCAGCTAGGTCAAAAATCTAGTTCTTTATTCAGTAGGGGTCACTGAAAGTTAGAACATTGACTGAGCTTTGATTCCTGCTATAAAATAGAATAAGAAAGCAACACAGAATTTTAATGTTCTGTTAGCTCTGAAGTGGCTTCGCTTAATGATTGTCATTAAAAGAGGTAACTAAAAGTAATACTCTTTTACTTAAAACATTTAACTCTTACAGTAGAATTGTAAATAGAGTAATGACCTGTGATTTCTCAATGTTCTTCCTTGCTGAAGAACATTTAACTACTTTTGATGTATAGTGAGGATAAATATAGTGAAAAGCTTAATTTTCCAACAATGACACACAGACAGGAAAGATAAGCCATGACACAAACCTTATTTGGAAGAGAAAAAAATAAATCATGGAGCCATGAAATGTCTAATGCTAATGATTTTTTCCATTAACTCAGAAAATAGAGCTTTATTAAAAAATATTTTTGTTGACTTCAGAGAGGAAAGAAGAGGGACAGATAGAAATATTAATGATAAGAGAGAATCACTGATTGGCTGCCTCCTGCACGGCCCACACTAGGGATGGAGCCCGCAACCCGGGCATGTGACCTGACCCCAGATTCTGGAAATCGAACCGTGACCTCCTGGTTCATAGGTCGATGTTCAACCACTGAGTCATGCCAGCGGGGCAGAAAATAGAGCTTTATAAAAGTCACTAGGGTTGACCTTTTTTGGATTGCAACAGAATAAAAACTCTTCTGTCTTTCAGTTGATGTGGCCTTTTCTTCTGGATTCTGAAGTTAATGGGCAAGTTGATATACACTGTGAGTGAAGGGGAAAAGGGTAGGTGTACAACTTACAATTGTCAACGACGATATTACCTTTCTTTGTGTTGCATTTCACAAGCAGATTACATACCTGTTCGGGATATAGCAGCAACAGCAACATATTTGAATAACATGTGCTAACTACACAGAGGTGCTTGGCTTTTTAGTAAATGTAGTTTGGAGTGAGCTTTGGTGTTCCTGTGTTTTCTCTTGGTGAGTAGAGTGGGAGATGGGAGAGAGAAGCAGGGGTGACAGGAATGCTCTGTAGGCTTGCTTGCAGAAAGGCACACACGTGTTCCCTATTTAAGCCCCCAACCCAGCACATACACCCACATTATATGCAGATGAATGAGGCTCTTTATAATGCCTTGAAAATGACTCAGCAACTGTGTATCTCTCACCCTCCCTCCCCTGTATTTACATGCCCAAAGTCATGCATAATTTCCACTTTTTATCCCACCCAAATGCCTCCTCATCCCACACTCTCCTGACATTTCCTTGTGAACCAACCATTTTAGAGGCTGTCAACTGGTTTCTAATATTGTGTACCTTTCAGACAGGTTAAAAAGAATATTACACTACAGAATAGACCATGTTAAGCAGCAAGTGAACACTTGCTGAGACCCTGCTGTGGGCCCACCCCTTTACCCAATACCAGGTAGAGCAAATACAGGAAGTGCCCTCCCAAACAGGAGTGTCTAATTCTGTCCTGTGCCAACAATGACGGATTCTCCTATTTAGACAGCCACTTCAGCCTTGAAGTTTTGCCCATCCCTCCGAAATGCAACAAATCAGCATTTTTGTCTCCACTTTAAAGAGTAAAACTTGCCCTAGCTGGTTTGGCTCAGTGGCTAGAGTGTCGGCCCGTGGACTGAAGGGTCCTGGGGTTCAATGCCAATCAAGGGCACATACCTTGGTTGCGGGTGTGCAGGAGGCAACCAATCGGTGTCTCTCTTACATTGACATTTCTCTCTCTGTGTCTCCCCCTCTACCTTCCACTCTCTCTAAAAAACAAAATCAATGGGAAAATATCCTCCGGTGAGGATTAACAACAACAAAAGAGTAAAACTTCTAGAACTGAAAGTTGGAAGGCCTGCACTTAAGTTCTGGCTTAGTTCCCTCATAACCCATACCACCTCTCTAGGTAGGTCACTCTTGTTCATGATTAATCACTCTCATTTTGATTCATTTTGGCTGCATTTCAGATCCTGACTCTTTTTCTGACCTGGTTTTCAAATTCTGAGTTCTTCAAGCTGGGCTAATAATGAAATTAACAGAGACAGATTAACAGGAGAAAATGTCCAAGTTTATTATACAAATGCACATTCAAGGATGCCATAAAATATGACCCCAAAAGGCATTGGGCAGTTGAGGTTTATATGCCATTATGGAAAAGGAGGAAGGGGGGAAGACATCTGGGATTTTGAAATAGGGGGAGGCAAAGATTCTTTTGTTTCTTAATAACCAGCTTAAAATCAATACCCCAAAAGGCACAGTTTTGGGGTGACAAAACTTTGGTCCCCTTCACCATGACACCTGAAGGGAGGATTAAGCTTCAGGGTGAAATGACATAATTGTTCATGAAAAGGTACACTTGAAACCTTAGAAAAAAAGTGGTAGCCCAGCCAGCATGGCTCAGTGGTTGAGTGTCGACCTATGAACCAGGAGGTCACGGTTCAATTCCCGATCAGGGCACGTGGCTGAGTTGCAGGCTTGGTCCCCAGTGTGGGCATGCAGGAGGCAACCAATCAGTGATTCTCTCTCATCATTGATGTTTCCATCTCTCTCTCCCTCTCCCTTCCTCTCTGAAATCAATAAAAAATATTTTTTAAAAAATAAAAGAAGTGGTATTCTTAAACAGTATGATTTTCATTATAGAAGCAATTTTTCATATTATCCCAAAACTTTTACTCCTGAATTTTGTATGGGATTTCTACTTCCAGTCAAATTGTAGTCTCCTTTTCTTTTCCTACCTAAAGTTGCAGAGTAAATTTTGTGTAAGTGTGTCTGTGTATGTCACATATATCCAACTCAAATCAGTGCTACTAATTCATGCCTTTTGTCTAGGAAGAGTGGTGATGATAAGTGTATTTCAGCAGGGGCACTGGAACGATAAAGGTTTCTCGGGAAGTGTTAAGAGCAGAGTACTGTGGCAGCAGTTTCACATTGAGGATGTGACTATTTTAAAATATCACCAGTAGATGTAAATAGGTAGAAAATCGATATTGTAGAGATTGGCACAAGATATTAAATGAAAGCTATCCACTTTCCCTTCCATCATATCATTCTCTCCAAAGGCAACTACTTTTCAAAGTTTCTTTTGTTTTCTTCTAGAATTTATTGTGTGTGTGTGTGTGTGTGTGTGTGTGTGTGTGTGATACACACCAGGGATTGTTCATGACTGGATAACTTGGTCTTATTCTCTTAATTTATTTTACAGACCGCTGTTGATTTGACATACACAATCTCATTTTTACTGGTTGCATAGTACTCCACCTTCCATCTGATGGATATTCCCAATTTATTTAACCAGTTTCCAATTAATCAATGCCTTTGTGCTTTCTTTTTCTCTATACAATAATGTTGTAATAAACATCCTTTTGAACAGACTTTGAAAAACTTTTGGAAGTATATCTCTATTCCTAGCAGTGTAATTTCTGGATGAAAAGTTGATTTTTTTTAATGTGTTTCTTTATTTTAGAGACAGAGGAAGAGAGAGGGATAGAAACATCGATGAGAGTTCCCTAGCCGGTTTGGCTCAGTGGATAGAGTGTCAGCCTGCAAACTGAAGGGTCCCAGGTTCAATTCCAGTCAAGGACACATGCCCGGGTAGCAGGCTTGAACCCCAGTGGAAGGCATGCAGGAGGCAGCCAATCAATGATTCTCTCTAATCATTTATGTTTCTACCTCTCTCTCCCTCTCCCTTCCTCTCTGAAATCAATAAAAATATATTTTAAAGAAAAGGAAGAAACATTGATGAAAGAGAAACATTGGCTTCCTCCTGCAAGCCCCCTACTGGGGATCAAGCCCACAATCCCAGCAAGTGCCCCGACCTGGAATTGAACTTTTGACCTCTTAGTTCATAGGTAAATTCTCACCACTGAGCCACACAAGCTGGAAAAAAAGTGCATTTAAATGATGGGTAGCTATTGCCAAACTGTCCTCCCAAAATCACTTTGTTAATTGACACTCCCTCCAACAAAATATGGCAATGCCTATTTCCCCAAACTCTCACCATCACTAGATATCATAATATATATGTGTGTGTGTATATATATATATATATATATATATATATATATCTTATTACTAATCTTGTAAATGATACATATTACTTTATTATTTTGATTTTCATTTCTTTAATTATGAGCAAGGTTGAGGTAATAAGACTTTTAACATTGAGTTACTCTGATGGATCATATGCTCATTTGGAGATACGGCAAATCTGTTTATAAGAAAACTAGAGGCCCGTTTGCAGGAAGATTCCTGCAAGAATAGGGCTTCGCTTCCGTCTCTGCCGCTCCTACCCGGCTCTTCTCTGCTGCTCCTACCCCGCCCATCTCTGCCGCTTCTCTCCGCCTCCACTATCTCACTCGCTCCGTTGCTTCCTTCTACAGTGTCTTCAGTCTTCGCTCCCAGCCAGTATATGCAAATTAGCCGCCATCTTTGTTGGTGATTAATTTGCATATCACTCTGATTAGTCAATGGTGGGCATGGCAAAGGTGCAGTCAATTTGCATCTTTGTCTATTATTAGATAGGATAAGTCATACCTGTATATAATCTAAAAATTAATTTGCAACTGAGAAGTTCTGTGACTTTGAGAAGTCCTTTATCTCTCTGGGCCTCAAATATCAAAATGAAACGGTTGGGCAAGATAATCTCTAAGAATACATGTAGTTCCAAGTCTACAAGTTGAGTTAAATTTTTTTTTTAAGTATCAAAAGAATCAAAAGGGCCCAGCCAGTGTGCCTCAGTGATTGAGCATTGACCTATGAACCAGAGGGTCATGGTTTGATTTCTAGTCAGGGCACATGCCCAGGTTGCTGGCTGGTCCCCAGTGGCGGGTGTGCAGGAGGCAGCCAATCAATGATTCTCTCTTATTATTGATGTTTCTATCTCTCCCTCTCCCTTCTTCTCTGAAATCAATAAAAATATTTTTTAAAGTATCAAAAGGTATCTTCTACATATATAAAAGCCAAGCAACCAGAATGGCCAGAATGATCAGAATGACCGGAACAACCGGTCACTATGATGCACACTGCGGCAGCCAACCAGCCAACCAGCCTGATTGGGACCCTGATTGGCCCCCCAACCTCCTGCGGCCCCTCCCCCTGGCAGGTCCAACCCCTGATTACCCCCCACACCATGATAGGGGGCAGGGCCAGCCGGCCAACTGCCCATGGCCCCTCCCCCTGCCTGGCCCTGAACCCAATTGGCCCCCACCCTCATTGGGAGTGGGGCCAGCCAGCCAACGTAGCATGTCTCCTCCCCACTACCGACCGGCCCCCATCAGGGCAGGCCAGCTGGACCCCACCCATGCACGAATTCATGCACCAGGCCTCAAGTCACATATAAATAGTGAATGTTTTAGCCCAGTCAGGCTGCTATAACAAAATCCCATAGACAATGGTCGCTTAGGCTTTTATATATATACTAGAGGCCTGGTGCACAAAAATTTGTGCACTCAGGGGGGGAGGGAGGGTCCCTCAGCCCGGCCTGTGCCCTCTCGCAGTCTGGGACCCCTCAGGAGATAACAACCTGCTGGCTTAGGCCTGCTCCTGGGTGGCAGAGGGCAGGCCGAATCCCTAGGTGCAGCCCTGGTCAGGCTCAGAGCAGGGCCGATTGTGGAGTTGGGGTGCCACCCCCTGTTACGCACAGAGCAGGGCCCATCAGGGGGTTGGGGCTCCTTACCCTGTCACGCACAGAGCAGGGTCGATCAGGGGGTTGGGGAGCTCCCCCCTGCCACTCACAGAGTAGGGCCGATAAGGGAGTTGGGGCACCGCCCCCTGTCACACACAGAGCAGGGCGAATCAGGGGGGTGGGGAACCGCCCTCTATCACCCACAGAGCAGAGCCGATCAGGGGGTTGGGGCGCCGCCACTCTCACACTCAGGGCAGGGCCGATGGGGAGGTTATGGCTCTACCCTGTCACACACAGAGCAGGGCCTGTGGGGCGGGGTTGGGGCACCGCATCCTGTCATACACAGAGCAGGGCTGATCAGGGGGTTGGGGTGCCTTCCCCTGTCATGAACAGAGCAGGGTGGATAGGGAGGTTGTGGCCCCGCCCCCTGTCACACACAGAGCCGCAGGGCAATCAGGGGGTTTTGGTGCTGACCCCTGTCATGCTGATCCCGGTGCCGGGAGGCCTCTCAGCTCTGCTGATCCCGGTGCTGGGAGGCATATTACCCTTTTACTATATAGGATAGAAGTCTGGTGCATGGGTGGGGCTGGCTGGTTTGCCCTGAGGGTGTCCTGGATCAGGGTGAGGGTCCCCACTGGGGTGCCTGGCCAGCCCGGGTGAGGGGATGATGGCTGTTTGCAGCTGGTCACACACCCTTCAGGGTGGGGGTCCCCACTGGGGTGCCTGGCCAGTCTGGGTAAGGGGCTGAGGGCTGTTTTCAGGCTGGCGGGTGACTGAAGCTCCCAACCGCTCCTTTTTTTCTTTTTTCTTTTTATTCTGGGCCAGCTTTAGCTCTGGCTCCTGCTCTGAGGCCTCTGCTGCTGAAAGCAGGTATCTGGTTTGTTTGGGTTCTATAATCGAAACAATGTATAACTCCAGCTCTGAGATCCCGGCTCGGCTTGCTGAAAGCAGGTTTCTGGGGTTTTGTTTAGCTTCTATATTTGTTACAATGTTTCAAACTGCAGGCTCAGAGGCCGGCAAGGCAAGCGGGGAACATTGGTTTCCTCTGTCACTGAAGCAAGCAAGCCTCATGTTAGTTTCAAGCTGCCTGGCTGCCGGCCGCCATCTTGGCTGGCAGTTAATTTGCATATTTCCCTGATTAGCCAATGGGAAGGGTAGCGGTCGTACGCTAATTACCATGTTTCTCTTTCATTAGATAGGACTAGAGGCCTGGTGCATTCATGCACCAGTGGGGTCCCTTGGCCTGGCCTGTGGGATTGGGCCAAAATTGGCTCTCCGACATCCCCCAAGGGGTTCCAGATTTCGAGAGGGAACAGGCCAGACCAAGGGACCCCACTGGTGCACAATCAGGGCCCGGGAGGGATGTGGGAGGTTGACCAGCCGGGGAGAGACTGTGGGAGGGCTCCAGGGTGTGTCCAGCCCATCTTGCTCAGTCCTGATTTTTCCAGACCCCAGCAGCAAGCTAACCTACCAGTTGGAACATCTGCCCCCTGGTGGTCAGTGCACATCATAGCGAGTGGTTCAGCAGTCTTAGCATGTCATTAGCATATTGTGCTTTGATTGGTTGAACGGATGACTGGACACTTAGCATATTAGGCTTTTATTATATAGGACTAGAATTCGTGCATGGGTGGGGTCTCTCTGGGTGGCCTGCAGGGATCAGGCGGAAACCCACAATCCAGTGCCGCCTGCAGCTCCTACTTGCCACTCCCGCTCATACTGGCTCTACTGTGCCTGCCGTGGGCTCGCACTCAATCAGTCCCAATCGGGAGAGGCTTGCACTGTCCAGCCATGAGCCCTGCATCTGGCACCCTCCCAAGGAGAGTGGCCTGCGGGATCGGGCTGAAACCAGCTCTCCGACATCTCCCAAGGGGTCCTGAATTGTGAGAGGGTGCAGGCCAGGCTGAGGGACCCCACTGGTGCACAATCAGACCAGGGAGGGACAGCGGGAGGACTCCAGGGCATGTCTGGCCCATCTTGCTCAGTCCCGATCGATTAGCCAGACCCCAGCAGCAAGCTAACCTACTGGTCAGAGCATCTGACCCCTGGTGGTCAGTGAATGTCATAGCGACTGGTAGACCAGTTGACTGTCTGCCCCCTGGTGGTCAGTGCACATCATAGTGAGTGGTTGAGCAGCCTTAGCATATCATTAGCATATTACACTTTGATTGGTTGGTTGGTCGTTCTGCCTTTTGGTCTATTTGCATATTACCCTTTTATTGTATAGGACTAGAGGCCCAGTGCATGAATTCGTGCACAGGTTGGGTCTGGCTGGCCCAGCTCCAATCAGGGCGGATTAGGGTTGGGCCTGTCAGGGGGAGGGGCCACAGGAGGTTGGCCAGCTGTCCCTACCCCCATTTGGAGAGGGGGCCCAATTTGGGGTGGGGCCAGCTGGGGGGAGGGGCCATGGGCTGATCAGGGTGGTGGGGGCCCATTGGGGGCAGGACCAGTTGTGGGGAGGGGCCGCAGAAGGTTGGCCGCCCAGCTCTACCACCTATTCAGGTGGGGGGGTGATCAGGGGTGGGGCTGGCCAGGGGGCGGGGCCACAGGGGGTTGGCTGGCTGCTCCACCATTGATTGGGGTAAGGGAGGCCAATGGGGGTGGGGTTGGCCAGGGGGTGGGGCTTCAGGAGGTTGGCTGGAAGGCCCCGCCCCTGATCGGGCCAGTTGGCAGGCCACAGTGGGCATCATAGCAACCGGTTGTTCTGTCGTTATGGCATTCTGGTCACTGGCTCTTTAGATAGATAGGTAGATAGGTAGGTAGATAGATAGATAGATAGATAGATAGATAGATAGATAGATAGATGATAGATAGATAGATAGATATCTCTCTTGCTTACATATTTTAGGTTTAAAATTTCTGTTCCTACATTTGAATTACCTTTCTCACTCATTTGTTTTCATTTTATTATTCATTGTTGTGGGAAAACATTGCATTTCTTATTATATCCATTTTACCTCAAATATTTTTATTATTTTAATTATCAAGAAATTATCTCCTTTCCACAACATATTTAAGATTGATGATTCCACTTTCTTCTAGATTTGTTTGTAGATGGCTTTTAAATTTAACTCTATAACTAATTTGAATTATATTTAGGATGTGATACAATATATTGCTATAAATTTCTTTTTCTCCATATTCATATCTGTTTTCTTTAACACATTTATAAGTGATTCATTTTTATTACTTTATGTCATTTGATTTATAATATATTATCTTAAAATGTTATTAATCTTTTTTATATCTATTCTACTTCATCATTGTATTTTCTCTACTTAAGACAGTACCAGAAAATTGCAACAATCATTTCAAAGCTTGGCAGAGTTAGTCCTATGCTGTTACCTTATTTTCTAAAAAATATCGCTTGGTTGCATGTTTTTCCATAAAATGTTCACAGATAGTTAGGTTCTGTTAAGTACTCAGTTGAGATTTTAATTGGTAATATATTGAATCTGTAAATTAACTTGTGAAATACCGCCCTTATTATATTGTCTTCCTGAACAGGAACCCAATATTTCTTCTTGTGTCTAGGAATATTGTTTCTGCTGTTAAAGTTGTCGAATCCTCCTTTATAAATTGCAGATGCCCCTCATTGGATTAATACTTAGACCATGTTTTTATTATCCCCTACATTTCTAAAGCTTGGGTGGTCCAGAATTTGTTTTCACCATATAATCACTTAACATTTTGTTGTTTACACAGTCCTTTCCCAACCATTATCTCATTTGAGCCTCACACCAACTCTATGAGACAGGTCAAGTTTCAGGCTTATGACTTCAGAGATGAGCACCTGTAAGAAGTTAGCCCAAGATCACTCAGCCAGTAACTGCTGGAAATAAGTCTCAAGCTCTGATCTAAAACACTTTGCACCTTGTGATTGGATTACATAAGAAAACAGTGAAAATGCACGTGCTTTTTTGTTATTGTTCCTTACTATCATTTCCTTCAGAATAAAAATTCATGAAGGGTCACATGGCACAGGAAAACACAAAAATCCTGGCATGGTCAATTATTACCCTTATGCTAATTACCAAGGCTTAAACTCTTTGAGCTTTGTTTTCTTATTTGTAGAATTGGAATACCACCTGTCATGTTTACTTCAAAAGGTTTCAAAGGTAAAATGGCATCATGTATATGAAAATCCCAAAGAAATGTTACCTGGCAAAGTCACCAAATTTCTTGCCCTAGCTGGTTTGGTTCAGTGGATAGAGCTTTGGCCTGAGGACTGAAGGGTCCTGGGTTCGACTCAGGTCTAGGGCACATGCCCAGGTTGCAGGCTCGAACCCCAGTAGGGGGCGTGCAGGAGGCAGCTGATCAATGATTCTCATCATTCATCTTTCTATCTCTCCCTCTCTCTTCCTCTTTGAAATCAATAAACATATATTTTAAAAAGTTACCAAATTTCTTTTAATTTAATATTTAATGTAGAAAATGAGGAGTGATTTCCAAAGTTTCTTCCAACAAAAATATTCCATCATTCAAGGCTGCTAACTTAGGGGAGCAATTTGCATTTAAGGATCTGAGTCCTACTTGATCACGCATTTTCCACCTTTTACTGAAGGTGGCAGTGCTGGTCTCTGTAGAGACCAGAATTTTTAGACTTCCATCAAGCTTAGATTTTACAAAATTCTTCTTACCTCTCCTAAATGTCATATATAGCACATGTATATGTTTTAAGTAGAAATGAAATGAAACTTTGTTTCAAATTAAAATATAGTGCTATTCTTTTTTTTTTTTTAATGGTGCACCATTAGGATGCCACTGGTACTGAAGTTAGAATTTCACTCTGGTGATTTGTGCAACTTCAAGCCAATCCTTTACACTTGAATGTTATGAAATTCTTGTGGGCTACCATCACTGCATCCACATCAGTTCTTTAAGTGGGTTAGAGGTCCTCTTGCACCTCCCTCTTTTTATTACCTATGGGAATGGCAATGTCAAGCATTAAAAGTAGAGGAGAGTCCATGGGAAGGAATTAAGGCACTCTGATTTACCTGCTAGACATTGGATTTTGTATACTTTACTAAGCGGAATTAGTCTCAGGCAAAAACTGTGAGGGTTATGTCATTTATCCTCCAGCTCCTAACTTTTCTTTTATAACCTCTCCTTGACCTTTTGCCCAGTTCTCTCCTACCAGGAGCCAGATCTGAGAAGCAAAATGTAGAGGAAAGAGCATGGCTTTGGCATGAAAAACCCTATGTTGTCACCCTTACTCTTCTACTTTGGATTTGATTGACTCCAGATTAATCATTAAACCCTGAGCCTGGGTTTCCTCATTTATAAATTGGGATTAATGATAGCTTATTGAAGGTTGTCAGAATATTTAACAAATAGGAAAGTATTCATGTAATATATACATTTAGGTTATTAATTTACCAAGATCTAAATATAAACATTTAATGTGTTGCTCCTTACAGCAATTTGTGAATAATCCCAGGGTCTTTGCTTATGCTACTGACTCTGCTAGAAAGACTTCTTCCCATTACCCTCAGGATCTTGACTCTAAAAGGCTGGTTAAGATACCCCCTTCTTGGCCCTGGCCAGGTAGCTCACTTGGTTAGTGTGCTGACCCAATATGCCAAGGTTGTAGGTTTGATCCCTGGTCAGGGCACATGCAAGAATGAACCAATGAACACATAAACAAGTGGAACAACATTTCAATGTTTCTCTCTCTAACATCAATTTTTTATAAAGCTTTCTATTCTTAGAGGCTCCAACAGTACTTATGCTTACTTCTGTATCATCTTTACCACATGTTACAATCCCCATTTACCTGTTTCCAGCTCCCTTTGCAGGGGTGGGCAAACTTTTTGACTCGAGGGCCACAATGGGTTCTTAAACTGGACCGGAGGGCCGGAACAAAAGCATGGATGGAGTGTTTGTGTGAACTAATATAAATTCAAAGTAAACATCATTACATAAAAGGGTACGGTCTTTTCTTTTTTTTTTAGTTTTATTCATTTCAAAAGGGCCGGATCAGGCCCGCGGGCCGTAGTTTGCCCACGGCTGCTTTAGAGTCTAAACCAGTGGTTCTCAACCTTCTGGCCCTTTAAATACAGTTCCTCATGTTGTGACCCAACCATAAAATTATTTTCGTTGCTACTTCATAACTGTAATGTTGCTACTGTTATGAATTGTAATGTAAATATCTGATATGCAGGATGGTCTTAGGTGACCCCTGTGAAAGGGTCGTTCGACCGCCAAAGGGGTCGCGACCCCCAGGTTGAGAACCGCTGAACTAGAGTCTTTTGAGAGAAGAGACTTTGAGGACATACATTTTTATAGGCCTAGATAAAATGTAGGATGTCCAATAGATAACTAACACAGAGGGAAGAGGAAGGAAAGGATGGATAAAACAAGTACAGTGGGGCCTTGACTTACGAGTGTCCCGACTGTTTCTCGGCCAATTTTTTGCATTGAGTTGATAGAATAATTTGAGTTAATGAGCTCCTTAATGAGCTCCTTAACGAGCTCGGTCTCAGAACGAATTAAACTTGTAAGTCAAGGCCCTACTGTACAGGTAAAATTATAATACAAAGCAGACTATGAGATGGCCTATGGATGTTAAAGTAGGAACAAGTCATATTTGCTTAAGTAATCCACTTCATGGAAAAAGTGGAATTGAAGATTGGGTTGAAGGATAAGACTAATTTGAGCTCTAACCGGTTTGGCTCAGTGTATAGAGTGTCGGCCTGCGGACTGAAGGGTCCTAGGTTCGATTCCAGTCAAGGGCATGTACCTTGGTTGCGGGCACATACCCAGTAGAGGGTGTGCAGGAGGCAGCTGAATTGATGTTTCTCTCTCATCAATGTTTCGAACTCTCTATCCCTCTCCCTTTCTCGCTGTAAAAAAACAATAAAATATATATTTTTTAAAAAGACTAATTTGATAGGCAAAAATTGAAAAGACATCATCTTAGGTGGTAGGAACAGCACAAAGATACAGAATAGGGAAAGAATGGGATGACTTTGGGGAATGGAAAGTACGCTCATTGGCAATAGGTAGAGTACAGATGGGGAAGTTGTGGGGCATGAAGCTGGAAAGGTAAACAGGAGCTTACTCTGAATTCAGAGATGAGGAAGTTGAAAGAGTTCCCACTGTTGTTTGGCCTATGTCCATTTCTTCCTCTAAGTGCTTAGAGCAAGCACCTCCCCCATTTTTCCTAACACTTACAGTCAGGCCACAACCTCCTTTTCTATCATTAGTAGCTAGATTGCATTAGGAGCCTCTTCTAGGGCTCTCAGAGTAAACCCCTGCTAATGATTCACTTCTATTGCCTCTCCCTCCTACTATCAGTTTACAGTTACTGGGTCTTCTGACCTTGTTACCCTGATTTCTACTCCTTAAACAATCAGAATTAACTATGTGGACATGGGCCTCCTCTGAATTTTGTTTTTAAAAATAGTTATATGATTGTGTGGCTCAGTGGTTGAGTGTCGACCTATAGACCAGGAGGTCATGGTTTGATTCCCAGTCAGGGCACATGCCCGGGTTCTGGGCTCAATCCCCTGTGTGGGGTGTGCAGGAGGCAGCCAATCAATGATTCTCTCTCATCATTGATGTTTCTATCTCCCTCTCCCTCTCCCTTCCTCTCTGAAACCAAAAAATATATATTTTAAAAAATAGTTATATGATTTTTCACATGATTCACACATGACAAATTAAGGAAACAGATAAAGTGAAATATGATGAATTGCCAACTGAGTCATTTAGACAAGTGGTACGGTGGGTTAAGGGTGATAGGCAATGGGTTTAGAAGACAGAAAAGGCACTGTGAGCTAGCAGGATCAGTTCATGGTTGTTTTTTCTTGCCAGGCCCTGAGTACCTTCAATAAGCTTTCATCTCTGGCCCTAGCCAAGCCTGACCAAAGCAGACCTTCTGGGGCTTGAAGTAGTCTTGTCTATTAGTCTTGGGCCAGTGCTTGCTGTCATGCTAACACCTTGCCTCTGACCTCTTTTGTTGGCCACTTATATGACTGTATATCTGTGTGGCTTTCCTGATGTGCACAGCAACTTTCTCATTCCAGGGAATATAGCTCTGCCCTGAACAACCTGGCTGGCTCTCTCCATTGTTGGGCCATGTTATGGCCTAGAGATTGCAGCTATAGTACCATATTGGACCTCCTGGAATAATAGCATTGATCAAGAGCAAGCCCATATCCATCATGTCCCTTTAAACTCTGCCACTTTGACAGCCTTAGAAGCCATTCCTATAGACAAGTTAGTTCCCGTAAGCTTGGACCCAGCTCTTTAACATTAGTCAACAACACTACCATCTCTGCTCATCCAAAAATGAGCATATCAAAGACATGAAAAGAGGAAAGTGTACTAGCTTGCATTACTGGCCCCAATTCTTCAGCCCTACCCACAGATAGACACTTGTCATGGTCTCATCATGGGTCTCTGCTTATGTCATAGCTACTATTGCTCCCTGAGGCAAAACAAGTCACCCGGTCAAGTTTAGACTAAGCAAGGTCTGGATACAAGGAGGAGTGAACACATTGGAAGCCATTATTGCAACAATATACCAAACGCTACAATGGACAGGGTGGGAGAAAGGAGCACAGGTAAAGAAGAACCTGTGAGCAAAAGCCAAAGGTCCGGGCAGTGGTATTTTTAAGGGAGTGAGTCTAAGAAAACCTTTACTTTGCTATGACTTGATCTACATACCTTTGGAAGACTACAGACTTTAATTCAGAGACTTGTGACTCTAAAGCCATAGAAATACTGATCTAAATAGTTATGAAACATACAATAAGTATCTGTAGTATTTTCACTCTCTTTGGAACATATAATCTGCCTTTCCTCTTTTAGAAAAAAGAATTTCAGTAGAATTAGCAAGGGGGAAAGTAACACAAGAATGAAAATGAAGTCTTTCCTGAATGTATTCCTCATAACAAGCTCTCATATACTTGATAGCAGAAAAGGTTCCCAAATATAAATGCAATTATAGGAGAAAAAATTATTCTGCTGCAAAACATTTCACTGGGCGTGCCACAGAAGGCACCAAACCCTTACTTGAAATGCAGCCTGTTCCTTTAAGCTTCATAACCACAGAGCTGTGAATCATAAGTTAAAAGTGATCACTCTGTTCCCTTTTCCTGAACACATGTGCCAGTCTGGGTGTACACATTGGAGAGACTGGAAGACTAGAGATCTCCAAAGATCACAGCAATATGGACTTGATCAGACCTGTGGGATATGCAGGCATCCCAAAGAGTCTAGGCATAGGCACTACATCAGATCCAATTCTCTTTAATAGGCAGAGAGATCATATCACCCCATTCAGAAGAAGATAGAGCCATGAGAGGAGAGTCAGACAAACTTATGGTTTCTTCATTGTACAAACACTAATTTACCAATAGAAGTTATTTCCCCTTTAACAAGGTTCCTCTTGCTGTGTTGCCTAACTGCCAACCAACGATTATGACACCACCTTCATTTCCAGGCAGCAGACAGATATAAACTACAAAGAAAAAAATTTCCATTTGTAGACTGTAGTGTCAGTAACCAGCAATTAGGGAAAAGGGCATGAAGGGGAGTAGAGAATTAAGGTATATTTGAAAATGTTAGTACAAAGTGTACTTGAGATCTTCCTGAAGAGCAGGAATTTGGGGGCCAACTGTTTTAAAAAGGAGAAAAAACCTCTGATCTCCATAGTTAGTGCTTTCATACTATGCCAATATTTGACAAAATATTTTCAATAGACTTAACTTTTAAAAATTATTAAATTCATAAGCTTATTTAAATAACTAAAAATAATCCTAATAATTTGATCATAATGCAAGGAAATATAACAATAAAAGCAATGTGGTCAAAAGTAAAGGAAGTCAAGGCCAGAGAATTGAAATGGCAATGGTGTTGTAATGTAGACCGCGAATCACACAAGGACGCCTCAAGAAGTTGAATTAAAGAGTCACATTTACTGCAAATCCTGGACTATGAGGGAGCATTTCGCTCTCCCACGTCTCATAGTGCCCACCCCAGCATCAACACCAGATCTATTTTTTTTATTTTTTTTATTAAATATTTATTGTTCAGATTATTACAGTTGTTCCTCTTTTTCCCCCCATAGCTCTCCTCCACCCAGTTCCCACTTAACCATCTGCCCTTAACCCTCCCACTGTCCTCATCCATAGGTGTATGATTTTTGTCCAGTCTCTTCCTGCACCCCCACACCCCTTTCCCCCCAAGAATTGTCAGTCCACTCCCTTTCCATGCCCCTGGTTCTATTATATTCCCCAGTTTACTCTGTTCGTCAGATTTTTTATTCACTTGATTTTTAGATTCACTTGTTGATAGATATGTATTTGCTGTTCATAATTTTTATCTTTACCTTACTCTTCTTCTTCCTCTTCTTAAAGGATACCTTTCAGCATTTCATATAATACTGGTTTGGTGGTGATGAACTCCTTTAGCTTTTTCTTATCTGTGAAGCTCTTTATATGACCTTCAATTCTGAATGATAGCATTGCTGGGTAAAGTAATCTTGGTTGTAGGTTCTTGCTATTCATCACTTTGAATATTTCTTGCCACTCCCTCTGGCCTGCATAGTTTCTGTTGAGAAGTCAGCTGACAGTCGTATGGGTATTCCCTTGTAGGTAACTGACTGTATTTCTCTTGCTGCTTTTAAAATTCTCTCTTTGTCTTTTGCCCTTGGCATTTTAATTATGATGTGTCTTGGTGTGGTCCTCTTTGGATTCCTTTTGTTTGGGGTTCTCTGTGCATCCTGGACTTATAAGTCTATTTCTTTCACCAGGTAGGGGAAGTTTTCTGTCATTATTTTTTCAAATAGGTTTTCAATATCTTGCTCTCTCTCTTCTTCTGGTACCCCTATAATTCAGATGTTGGTACGCTTGAAATTGTCCCAGAGGTTCCTTATACTATCTTCATATTTTTTGGATGTTTTTTTCTTTTTGCTTTCCTGGTTGGGTATTTTTTGTTTCTTTGTATTTCAAATCTTTGACTTGATTCTTGGAATCCTCTTGTCTGCTGTTGTATCTCTGTATATTATTCTTTATTTCAGTCAGTGTATGCTTAATTTCTAGTTGGTCTTTTTTCATATCCTCCAGGGTCTCACTAAATTTATCAGCGGTTTCTAGAAAATTCTTGAAAAACCTTATAACCATGGTTTTGAACTCTATATCCAGTCGTTTGCTTTCCTCCATTTCTGTCATTTGTGACCTATTTGTCTCCACATTTTTTATGCTTCCCTGTGTTGGTAGAGTGGCTTTGTGTGCTAGGCATCCTATAGGGCTCAGTGGCTCAGCCTCTCCAATTACCCGAGGTGGACACTCTTGGTGCACCCCTTTGTGGGCTTTGTGAACAGTCTTATTGTAGTTAAGCCTTGATTGTAATAGGTATCACTGGGAGGAATTGACCTCCAGGCCAATTGGCTGTGAGAATCAGCTGTGTCTATGGTGGGAGAACTTCTGTGCTGAAGACACCCTTATGGGGCAAGACTTGCTTCGTGGGGCTTTGGTGCTCACTGAGTCTGCCCCCTGAGTGTGTCCCTTATGGATCTGAGGAGTTGTAATCTGGATGGTCCCACTCTGACCACTGGGTACACTGGCTCTTGGATCTAAAGGGGTGCTAATTTAGCCTCTGCCTGAGGCTACCCAGCAGGAGGTACGAAGAGATCTGTAGATTCCCCTTCCTTGTTTGGGGTTTGGAGGTGCCCAGATGAGGCCCAGCTGTGAAGCAATGCAAGCTGCTGTGGGGCCTTGGGCCTTCTCTTGGAAGTTCTGGGTCTGTCTGGCCCAGCTGCAGTTTGTTAGGTAATTTTCAGATTGCAAAGGGCCAGGACATTCATATGCAAAAGCCTCTGCTGCAGCTTGGGAGGGGCGGGGTCTCAGGGAATCAACAGGGTGGAGCAAACAGCTATGGGTGATCCTCAGCCCTTCCTAAGAGGTCCCGCGTCTCAGCGTCCCGGTAATTGCTGCAAGCACCACTGAGGGAAAGCCGCCCTCGAGTTCCGAGTTCTGCCTACTGCCAGACAGTCCAGTTTCTCTCTGTATGAGTCTGGGTCCCCAGAGACTTCCCGGAACTGGAGTTCAGAGCAGTCGGGGGCTGCTTCCCGATTCAAAAAGACAGCCGCGTCCTCAGTTGCCAGCCCTTGCAGCTTGCGCACACCTCCGTACCTCTGCACTCCACCTCCGCAGCTCCTCTGAGCCTTAGTGTGCTTTTCTCTTTCCTTCTAGTTGTAGAATTTCCACTCAGCCAGCCTTCCTGTGGTTCTGGATGATGTCCATTTTATCTTTTAGTTCTATTTTTGAAGTTGTTGTGGGAGGCAGCGATTTCCGGTGTTTACCTATGCCGCCATCTTGGTTTTCTCCCAGGGTTCATTCTTAGTGTTTGCATTCTATGGGTCTAGAGCAGCCGTGGGCAAACTATGGCCCGTGGGCCAGATCCGGCCTATTTGAAATGAATAAAACTAAAAAAAAAAGACAGTACCCTTTTATGTAATGATGTTTACTTTGAATTTATATTAGTTCACACAAACACTCCATCCATGCTTTTGTTCCCGCCCTCCGGTCCAGTTTAAGAACCCATTGTGGCCCTTGAGTCAAAAAGTTTGCCCACCCCTGGTCTAGAGTCTAGACAAATATGTAATGACATATTCTGGAAGCAAATTCCATTAGTTAGCATAATAAATGTGAGAAGTTCATCAGATGGCTGATGGACAGCTTTAGCAGGGCTGAAAATCTGCATATATTATTGCCTGCGGCTGGAACAGCCCAAGGCAGTTCCCTCAATCTGATAATCTTTTTATTGTTTACCAAACCTTACCTTGGATATCCATATCTGCTTTGCTTGAGGGCAAAATGTATAAATAAAAGCCCTGGGTGCGGAGATTAGGACAAAGTTCCTCGAATCTCCCATGTATTCCAAATTTATATTTCATGTCTAGTCTCTTTTTTAAAAAAAATATTTTATTCAATTTTTACAGAGAGGAAGGGAGACAGAGTTAGAAACATCGATGAGAGAGAAACATCGGATCAGCTGCCTCCTGAACACCCTCTACTGGGGATGTGTCCGCAACCAAGGTACATGCCCTTGACTGGAATCGAACCTGGGACCCTTCAGTCCGCAGGCTGATGCTCTATGCACTGAGCCAAACTGGTCAGAACATCATGTCTAGTCTCTTCATTCATTTATGCACAGTCCCTTTTCTAGATTCCTGAACCCTTCTAGATGTGGATAACACCCCGGCAGACATATATCCACCTTGGTAGTATCAATACATAGTAGTTTCACTGTCCTAAAAATCCTCTGTGCTCCACTTATTCATCCCTACCCCAAAGCAACTGCTGGCAAGCACTGATGTTTTTACTATCTCCATAGTTTTGCCTTTTTCAGAATGTCATATGGTTGGAATCATACTCTATATAGCCTTTTCAGATTGCCTTCTTTCGCTTTGTAATATACATTTAAGATTCCCCCATATCTATTCATGGCTTGATAGCTCATTTCTTTTTAGCACTGAATATTTCATTGTCTGTACCGCAGTAAGTTTATCCATTTACCTACTGAAAGACATCTTGGTTGCTTCTAACTTTGGCAAATATGAAAAAAGGTGCTATAAATATCTGGTGCAAGTTTTTGTGTGGACATAAGTTTTCAACTCCTTTGGGTAAATACCAAGTAGTGCAATTGCTGGATTGTATGATAAGAGTATGTTTAGCTTTGTAAGAAACTAACAAAGTGTCTTCCAAAGTAGCTGAACCATTTTGCATTCCCAACAGCACTGACTAGGAGTTCCTATTGCTCAACATCCTCACTAGCATTTGATGTTTCAGTGATAGCTTATTTATACATATAATGTTTATATATTTACAGTATATTTACTAAAAGAGTACGATTGATTCATTGTAGGTTGTGTTTTACTCTGAGTTGTTTATTTTTTTTTCATAAATAGTGACCAATTCAGAAGATACACATTTACATCTCACCAATGATGAGAAATTTCATACATTTGAGTGACCATGGACAAGTTACCCATTCTGTCCTTTATTTTCTTCAGCTCTAATAAGTGCCATTGAGCTAGATCATCTATAGTGCTCTTCTAAAGCTTTAATTAAAAAAAATTAAATCTGCATGGTCCTTCACAAATAAGAAGTGCCCCCAAAGATACATGTGATTTCAGTCCAATGTTTCAAAAATGAATAGAGTTGCCCATTAAGAAGGCAATGAATCCTAGCCAGTGTGGCTCAGTGGTTGAGTGGCGACCCATGAACCAGGAGGTCACAGTTTGATTCCCGGTCCAGACACATGCCTGCGTTTTGGGCATGATGCCCAGTAGGGGACATGCAGGAGGCAGCTGATCAATGATTCTCTCTCATCATTGATATTTCTATCTCTCTCTCCATTTCCCTTCCTCTCTCTGAAATCACTTAAAAATAATAATAATAGTAAATAAGTCATTTTTTTAAAAAAGAAGACAATGAATATACTTGAATTAAGATCATTGTTCCTCTCTCTTTACAGGCCATTATTGAATGATAAATGATAGATTATCTTCCATTTTTTTCTAATCAAGTTTAAGTATGGGGCCTAAACAAATAAACTGTGAAGTTACCTTTACTCTTCAAGAGCATACATTTTTTAAAGAGTCTGAAAATGAATGATTGTAATCTCATTGAGATTAGTGAATTCCCTTCGTCCATGCAACATATATTCTGTGCCTACTTTGTGACTTGTCAGAGAAGGCACTGAATAATTTTTTTTGTATTATATAATGTGTGAATTGAGCAGTTGAAACATCAGTGCCCCAGGATTATAAATGTAATACAGAATTGGAATTACAAACATAATTGAACATAATTGTGATTACTTTGGCTAAGTGGGGGCGGGTAGGGAGGAGGGAGGGAGGAGAGAGAGAGAAACATGGCTGTGAGAGCCACTATCAACTAGCCACCTCCTACATGTGCCCTGGTCTGGGGGATCAAACCTGCAACCGAAATACGTGCCCTTGACCAGGAATCGAAGGCACGACCCTTTCATTCATGGGCTGATGCTCTAACCACTGAGAAAACTGGCCAGGGCTACTTTGGTTTCATTTTTGTTGGTATCCATATTTTTAAATATATTTTTATTGACTTCAGAGAGGAAGGGAGAGGAAGACAAAGATAGAAACATCAAAGCTGAGAGAGAATCATTGATCAGCTGCCTCCTGCACGCCCCCTACTGGGGATTGAGCCCACAACCAAGGCATGTGCCCTTGACTGGAACAGAACCTGGGACCCTTCAGTCCACAGGCCGATGCTCTATCCACTGAGCCAAACTGGATTGGGCAAGTATCCATATTTTTTATATATCTATATACAGTGGCAAAAGGCAGAAAATAAAAAGAAACATACATCATTGTGTCTCTGCTATTAGCCACTAGAGGCTTAGAGGTGGACATATAAGAAAAGAAAGACAAAACAAACGAGCACACAAAACAGAAAACCTGAGGAAAATAAGAGGAATGTGAGACTGGAAAGCCAAGGGGATGCTGAGGGAAGGAAATAAAAACAGCCATAGACAATGGTCCAGCCTTAAGCACCACTTTGCCAAAATAGCCCAGGAGGAAACCAAGATGGCGGCATAGGTAAACACCGGAGTTTGCTGCCTCGAACAACCAATTCAAAAATACAACTAAAAGACGGAACAGACATCGCCCAGAACCACAGGAAGGCTGGCTGAGGGGAAATTCCTCAACTAGAAGGAAAGAGAACAGCATACGAGACTCAGAGGAGGCGCAGTGCGGAAAATACAAAGGTGTGGAAGTGCGCGCGGAGTGGGCTGGTGGCTGAGGGCACGGTTGTCATTTTCAGTCGGGAGGGAGTCTCAGATTCTGAGCTCCAGTTCTGGGTGAGTCTCTAGGGACCCAGACTCAAATGGGAGAAGCGGGACTGTCTGGCTTTGGTCGGAACTCGAAGGCAGCTTTCTCTCCGAGGTTTGCAGCGGTTGCTGGGACTCTGAGAGGCAGAGCCTCTGGGGACAGGACGGAGAGCAGCCATAACTGCTCCCTCCACCCGCCCTGTTGATCCTGTGCTACCCGCCCCGCCCAAGCCCTGCACAGAGCCATTTGCCAGATAGCCTCCGGCAAAGGCCGGATTAGCACCTCCCCAGAGGACAGAAGTTTTCCCACTGCAGACACAGCTGATTCTCACAGCCAGTTAGCCTGGAGGTCAAATCCCCCTAGTATTAACTACAACAATCAAGGCTTAACTACAACAAGACTGCACACAAAGACCACTAGGGGGTGCACCAAGAAAGCATAAAAAATGCGGAGACAAAGAAACGGGACAAAATTGTCAATGGAGGATATTGAGTTCAGAACCACATTTTTAAGGTCTCTCAAGAACTGTCTAGAAGCCGCCGATAAACTTATTGAGATCTACAAGAAATCTAATGAGACCCTCGATGTTGTGATAAAGAACCAACTAGAAATTAAGCATACACGGACTGAAATAAAGAATATTATACAGACTCCCAACAGCAGACCAGAGGAGCGCAAGAATCAAGGCAAAGATTTGAAATGCGAAGAAGCAAAAAACACCCAACCAGAAAAGCAAAATGAAAAAAGAATACGAAAATAGTGTAAGGAGCCTCTGGAACAGCTTCAAGCGTACCAACATCAGAATTATAGGGGTGCCAGAAGATGAGAGAGAGCAAGATATTGAAAACCTATTTGAAGAAATAATGACAGAAAACTTCCCCCACCTGGTGAAAGAAATAGACTTACAACTCCAGGAAGCGCAGAGAACCCCAAACAAAAGGAATCCAAAGAGGACCACACCAAGACACATCATAATTAAAATGCCAAGAGCAAAAGACAAAGAGAGAATCTTAAAAGCAGCAAGAGAAAGAAACTCAGTTACCTACAAGGGAATACCCATACGACTGTCAGCTGACTTCTCAACAGAAACTTTGCAGGCCAGAGGGAGTGGCAAGAAATATTCAAAGTGATGAATGCCAAGAACCTACAACCAAGATTACTTTATCCAGCAAAGCTATCATTCAGAATTGAAGGTCAGATAAAGAGCTTCACAGATAAGGAAAAGCTAAAGGAGTTCATCACCACCAAACGAGGATTATATGAAATGCTGAAAGGTATCCTTTAAGAAGAGGAAGAGGAAGAAAAAGGTAAAGATACTAATCATGAACAACAAATATGCATCTATCAACAAGTGAATCTAAGAATCAAGTGAATAAATAATCTGATGAACAGAATGAACTATTGATTATAATAGAATCAGGGACATAGAAAGGGAATGGGCTGACTATTCTTGGGGGAGATGCAGGAAGAGACTGGACAAAAATCGTGCACCTATGGATGAGGACAGTGGGGGGGGGTAAGGGCAGAGGGTGGGGTGGGAACTGGGTGGAGGGGAGCTATGGGAGGGGAAAAAGAGGAACAAATGTAATAATCTGAACAATAAAGATTTAATTTAAAAAAAAGCACCACTTTGCCCTTAACAATATCTCAAGGGCATTTCAGGTATCATCTGGGCCCCAGAACCTTAAAAAACCTCTCAATTTGCATCAGTTTCAAGTTTCCAAACATGTTTGCAAAGTGAGAAAACCTCCGTATGCTCATACTTTGATTTTTCCCAAAAGAACCAATGCCTTCATTGTAACCAAACATGACCAAGAATCAAACTCTGTGAAGAATAGAGATCACACCAAAATGTACACATCATGTCATTTATCTGTTGCTGAATAACAAACCACTCTGAAACCAAGTGGCCATAAACAACAATTTCTTATTTATCATGACTTTGTAGACAAGCTGGGCTCAGCTGAGTGGTTTTTATGCATGCTACGTGATACTGGCTTAGGTCACTCATTCAACTAAGTTATTGGTTTAGCAGTTACAATCAGCTGGTGTTGGTCAGCTAGGTTTCCTTAAACCAGTGGTCGCCACCTTTCACACCTTACGAACCACCAGTTGCCGACCGACCACTGGGCTAGAGTGCTCCTCCACATAGCTTCTTATTTGCTAGTAGATTAAATTGGCTTTTTTACAGCAGGGCAGCTGACAGCTAGGTTCCAAGAGGGAGAGACCCACTTCTGTACATGCAGGTATCAATTTTCTGCTTGCATCATGTTTGCTAACATCCTATTGGCTATACAGGTCACAAGCCCAGTCTTCTCTGCGCCTGTGAAGGGACAGAAATGAGTTGTGACTAATAAGAGTGGTTGAGACTAGACCAGGTAGAGCAATTACAAGGAGATGGGAATGTGTGCAAGGTAATGAATGGATTTTGTCTGCTTATCAAGGGAAATGTTACTGTTTTGTACCAAAAGTATTCATATGGGCAGCCTTTGACACAATGTATTTCAAAAATCAGTTTATATTTTGAAATGGTTTTTACAGCTTAGACTTTGTAGGTACTGCCCTACTGTTGACAGTTTTATGCCTTTATTTTGTATCCAGCAGCAAAACCTACAATAAAACTTGAAAACAATAAAACATGTGTGTGGTTACAACACAAGGACATTATTACCAGAAGGCATAATTCATCAGGAGCCACCTATGTAACAGTCTAGCACATTCATTCATTCATTCAACATTACTTATATAACACCCAGACCCTAGGGTTATAATAATGATCAGGACATCTTTGTCATCAAGGAACCTAGCTCTTTCATTTGAGGGGACGGGGTAGGGAGAAGGTAGCAGGGATTTGTATCCTTAACAAGTACCCTAGGCCAGTGGTCGGCAAACCACGGCTCGCGAGCCACATGCGGCTCTTTGGCCCCTTGAGTGTGGCTCTTCCACAAAATACCACGTGCGGGCGCGCACGTACAGTGCGATTGAAACTTCGTGGCCCATGTGCAGAAGTCGGTTTTCGGCCTGGGCGAGTCTATTTTGAAGAAGTGCAGTTAGAAGAAGTGGGGGGCGGGATATGCAGCTAGGGGGAGGCGCGCGGGATTCATGCAGGAGTTGAGGATGGGAGAGTTGGAAGGGGTTGACCTCAGCGAACCTACCTCAATCAGATTGAGGACGTTTTTAGCAAAGGCCAGTTTAGGAGTACCCTAATTAAGTTAATAACAATGTACCTACCTGTATAGTTTAAGTTTAAAAAATTTGGCTCTCAAAAGAAATTTCAATTGTTGTACTGTTGATATTTGGCTCTGTTGTCTAATGAGTTTGCCGACCACTGACTGACCTAGGCGATTCTGACATAGACTAATGTTTGAGAGTCTCTGCCTTAAGCCTTTCTCTATCAATATTCTAAATAGATTACTTGTTAGCAGAGAAATAAGTTTTGTGACAAAAGAGTACTAACACATATCATAACACAGATTTCTCTAACCACGCAGTTTTGTCAACTTCTAAAAAATAGGGCCCTAGCTGGTTTGGCTCAGTGGATAGAGCATCAGCCTGAGGACTAAAGGGTCCCGGGTTGGACTCTAGCCAAGGGCACGTGGCAGGTGGGATGGAGGGATTTGCAGGCTCGGTCCTCAGTAGGGGGCGTGCAGGATGCAGCCAATCAATGATTCTCTCTCATCATTGATGTTTCAATCTCTCTCTCCCTCTCCCTTCCTCTCTGAAATCAATAAAAAAATTTTTTTAAAGAGTAGCACCCTTGAAGCTTATACTGTGGTTTTGTTTTGTTTTGTTTTGTTTTGTTTTTTTAAATAGAGATTCCAGCTCAATGGTTCTCCAAGTGCAGTCCCGGTAACAGCAGTATCAGCATCACTTGGGAACTTGTTAGAAATGAAAATTCTCAGCTCTCACCTACTAAACCAAAAGTTCTGGTGTTGGGGCCCAGCAACCTGGGCTTTAACAAGTCCTCTAGGTAGTTCTGATGTAGGTAAAGTTTGGGAATCATTGCTGTATTCTAACTCTATTACAAGTGCAACATTACATAAAGTGACACGTAATTTTAGGTCGGTACACTGAGATTTTTAACATACATGTGAGTCAATTCTCCAGTTTGCATGCAAGGAGGGGAAAGCTCCCAATTTGGCTATTTTTATCAACTATATTTAAATTCTTTAATCTTCTTTAGCCCCCTCTGCTAACTTGGGCAAATCACTTCTTTTTTAAAAAATACATTTTATTGATTTTTTACAGAGAGGAAGGGAGAAGAATAGAGAGTTAGAAACACCCATGAGAAAGAAACATCGATTAGCTGCCTCCTGCACACCTCCCCACTGGGGATGTGCCCACAACCAAGGTACATGCCCTTGACTGGAATCGAACCTGGGACCTTTCAGTCCACAGGCCGATACTCTATCCCCTGAGCCAAACCGGTTAGTGCAAGCAAATCACTTCTTATGTCTGCCTAAATCATCCCAGTCCCATAAAATAAAGGAGTGCCTGTACTTTTTATTGCAATCCTTTCCAGCACTAACTTTTTGTTATGCTTTCACATCAATATGAATCCATAGCCAAGTTGTCATTAGAATAGCAAGGAGATATTAAGAAAAGGCTAACTTTCCAAATAGACTAGACTAGAAAGAATAAATCAGGCATATATAAGACCAAGAAGCGCTAGTGGACCAAAAAAAAAAAAAATTCTCTAAAGATTCTCTAGGGAAATGTAGTCTTCTTGCTTATATAAATTCTGTGTAAATTAACAAAGAACAGGTAAAGCCAGAGGATAAATAATAAATGAAGATTAACATTGATTTCTTGAGCTTTGGGTGACTCAAACTGCTTAAATCATTTGCATGAAAGACCTCGGGTCTTCACCACTGGGTTTCTTTGGTGAAAACAAACTTGCCAGTGAGACTGCATCTTGCCTTTCGTGATTAACCATGCTGCTTGTAGAATGCTTTCACAGGCGTTAAGTCACTTGCCTCACATTAACCCATCCACATCAGTGACATTTTCCCTATTTTACAAATGAGCAAAAGGAAGCCATGGGAGGAAATTAGTTACTTAAGGTCAGGAAGATCAAGTGTTGAATGACAGGACTAAGATCAGATCAATGTCCTTAGCTTTCCAATCCAGTGTTTCTTCCACTGCTTTGCCTTCAGATCTTAGGTGGGTGGCGGGGAGATCAAGGTGGACCAGCATCCTACTTTCTTCCTTCTTATTCATTTTCCTTCCTAATTCTCCTCAGCTTCCATTCCCTCAAGCTGCTGTAAAAGGGCACTAGGCTTGATGTCAGGAGATTGAAATTCTAGTCCTGGTTCTGCCACAGAAGGAAGGAATGAGAAGGAGCAGACAAATGAGAATAATTCCAAAAGGAAAAGAGGAAATAGGTCTATGAGAGTCAGAGTAAATATTTAGGGTGTGAAGTTAAGATAGGCTGAGTTAGACTCTTCCCTTTGACCTTCCCTGAACTCTGAAAGAAAGCTGAGGCGGTGTGATTCCCGAAAGCTCAATATTTTGACCTCTCAATTTTGTTTTGGTCAAAGAAATGAAGATGTGGAATACAGACTGTTGTGGGATCATAGGATCAATGCATTTGAGCATCTCTCATGTACATCTAGCCCTACTTATTCTGAAATGTCTGAATTCTGATTCCACTCTACTGCCAAACAAATAATTTGCTCTCTTGCTAGAATCTGAGAGTCAAAAGTGTGTGAAAGTTCAAACATGGTCAGGAATTTTTTTAAATGAATCAATGTGGCAAAATTGGTGGCTTTCTCTTCACTGCCTGCTAAAGTCTCAGAAATCCTTATCTATCTATATCATTCAGTTACTGCCTTTCACGGTGTTTAGAGGCATGCTAGCCTAGTTCCTTTATCTTTGCCTATATGCCTGTCTGTGTCTTTTCCTCTTCCAGGAAATTCAGAAAGAAACGATTCATCTGCATTCCTGTCCTAACACACACCAGCTTATCAGCAGTTATCAAGTCCAGCATCGATTTCTGAACAGAGTATAGAAAAAGTTATTTGCAGAGCAAATGTGGTAAAACTATAAACACAGAAATGGACAAGTGAGGTAGTGTAGAGTAAAGCTAGAAGGGAAAAAGACAGAGCTGATATTTCAGAACACTGAAAGATTAGGGAAAGGGATTAAAAAAAGTGAGAGAGTGGGAACAGTAGACTGCTTTAGAAATTCATAGAGAGCATGGTGGTTTACAAAATCAGTTCAGTGGTTTTCAACCAGCATTTTTAAAAAAATGCTATGCAATAAAAAGGGGGAAAGTAATTTAAAAAACAAAAAAGCTATGTGATAGAATAAAACAATGCAGAATGCATAGCATGGAAGGATAAATATTGTTTTGGAAACATTTTGCAATATATGTAAATAAAAAGGTTCAGAACAGTCTTCCTCAAGGTATGCCACGTTGGCATGTACATGATTTTTTTTAATTTTTTAAAATTTTCTTTTTATTTAGGTATAGTTGGTATACAATATTAGTTTCAGGTGTAGAATATAGTGATTTGACAATATGATCACCACACCAAGTCTAGTAAACATCTATCACTGTGCAAATTTATCACAATATTATTAACTACATTTCTCTTCATCCTTTTCACCCATCCCTCCACCCCGCCATCACCCTCCCCTCTGGCAACCATCAACATGATCTCTGTTTCTATGAGTCTGTTTTTGGTTTGTTTGTTCATTTGTTTTTTTGTTGTTGTTGTTTTGTGTTTAGATTCCACATATATAAGTGAAACCATATGGTAGTTGTCTTTTTGTGACATGTGAATTATTTTTGGCTGAAGGCAATGGAGACCCTGCCAGTTCAGGAGAAACTTTTACCTCTCCCTTAAAGAATTCAAATTGGGGGTCTTGCCCATTATGAGTTATCAGAAATATAACCTATGATCTATATATAGAGAAGGGCGAACTTTGCCCTCCTTCTGAAGCCTCAAGCACCTTACCTCATCCATTGCTCAAAATGCCATAGATATCTCATTTTTCCTTTGTGTCTCTGAACCTCTCATGTATGTGGGTCTCTGACTCGCTCATGTGGAGTTCCTATTAATACGTATGTAATGAAATGTAGTTATTTTCTCTTGCTAATCTGTCTCATGTGGATTTAATTATTAGAGTAGCTGAAAGAACCTAGAAGGGTAGAGAAGTTTCTTTCTTGTCCACATAAAAATATACATAATGTATTTTTATAAATGTAACTGTAATACATATTATCAACAAATGAATGTGGTCACACATGCCTGGGTCTGTTTTTGTAAACCATTTCCTGCGGTGGGTCTTGGTCCAAAGTTTGAAAGCCCCTGAAACACAGGACCGGAAAGAATACTGGCAAGGTAAATTCAAGGTCAAACGCGAAAGCCCCTTTACTCTCCATTGGCCGCCCACAGAAGTAAAGGGAGGAAAAGGAAATGGTGTGTGAGGGAGGGGGCACCTGAGTGAGGTCAAGCGACAAGGAAGGGCGCATCCGGACAGGGAGGTGCTTTCTGCCCGGACAGTCAATTGAGGGAGGTCATTTTGAGCGCTTCCTTTAAATGCTAAATCGAAAGGACTTCCGCGTTCCTTGACCCTGAAAAGCCTACAAGGTGAGGGATTCTCCTTGCTTCTGGAGGTGACACTGCTTGAGGGTCATTCCTGTCGATTATTATTATTTTCCAGGGCGAGCAGCGGAGAGGGTGGGCGGAGCATGGGAAGCGCGGGAAGGCCGGGTCGGTCCAAAGAGCGATTTACCTCGTACTCTGCCCGGCCCTTCCGAGGAACACGCAGTTCTGCACTTTGGGACCATCCACAGGCAGTAAACCCAGGGCGCCCAGGGCGCGGGTGGGGTTGTGCCCTTGCCTAGGGCCAGTGGCCCGCCCTGCCAATGGGCGGCACCGGCCTCCGCCCCCCGGCCCTGCTGCAGGTTGGCTCGGGCGCTGGAGCGACGGGCCCCACGTGATCCACCGCGCGGGCCACCGCCCCCGCCGTTCCCAGGCCCCGCCCCGTGACGTCACAGAGTCCTCAGTCCGGACGTTCCGCGCCTTCTGCGCTCGCCGATTGGCTGGCCCGGCAGACAGCGCCCCTCCCGCCACGCCCCCGGAGTCCTGGGGAACGCTGTTGGGGCGGGCGCGGGCCGGAGGGGCGGAGTGAGCAGGCTCCACGCGCGTAAAGGGGCTGCCTGGTGCCGGGTCTGGTCGATTTGCGGTCACACGCTGCCTCGCCCTCCGGACTGGGTTCTGCGCCTCCTCCGCTGGCCGCCGTCACCCGGGAAACCAGTCGCGACCTCCAGCAGATCCGAAGCTGGTTTCATGGCAGCCGCGAAGAAAGCAGTTTTGGGGCCGTTGGTTGGGGCAGTGGACCAGGGCACCAGCTCGACGCGCTTTTTGGTGAGCCCCGGGGTGACATTTAAGGAGCTGAGCCGGCGCGGGAGCCCCGGGATGCCTGCATTGGTTGTAGCGTCCCCATCCCGGGGCTCCCGGCCTCTTGGCAAGGGAAGGAGGCCAAGGCCCCCTAAGCAGGACCTGCCACGCTGTAGCTGTCCCACGCGGACTTGGGGGACCTCGGCCTCTCGAGACCCTGGTGGCCGAACTGAGCAGCCCCCGCCTCGGTGGTGGAGCCGGGTCACCTCCTAATGGGGGAACTCCTCCAAAGGGATCTAGGAATTGCTGAGCATCCGTGCGGAGCTGCCCGCTTGCAGCCAGGGACAGGTGGTCACATGGACCGCTGCTGCGGTCTTCCCCGGAGCATTTGGCCTGTGGGGCGCAGGACGTCCTTGGATGGGGGGAAAGCTGTGTCACGGCTGTGATAGCCTAACACAACGTCCTTTGGAGCAGTAGAATAAATATAGTATTAGCGATGATGCATTGTCATCCTCTCCCACAGAAATTGTAGAAGGTACAATGCTCCGGGGGTGGGGTGGGGGGCGCAGAACATATTCGGAAAAATACAGTACTCTGTCTTTATCAATCGGAGACTCGCAAATTTCAGTTCTGATACTTTGCCTGTTACAGCCACTTCATGCTTCACAGCTTAAAGTGACAGGGAAATTCTGTTTCTCTTTTTATTTACCGTAACAGAGTGCTATTCAAGTGACTATTCCGCTAGGAATCTTGCTCTTAAAGTGATTTAGTACCGAGTTCAGTGAGATAATTTTAGAATAATTTAAATAAATGGTTGTTGGTTAAGAGCCCATGAATGCTTCAATGGATATTTGACTAACCTGGAAAGTTGATGTAAATATTTAATGATTATTTAGCTCCATCTTCACGACTTTACCTCAAATCATTTTTCATGAACCTTTTTTTTACTATACTATACATTATCATACAGTGTATATGTTGTTCCAAACTTCTGTTTAGCTGACCACTGACTAAAACCTTCACATGTGCCTTCATTTTGATACTCCTCTCTTGTCTACACTGGAAAGCTTTCAGTGCAATTTTAGTTTGAATCTTATTTCATGACTTACCCTAGTTTGTGCTGCCAAGGCATAGTTCTACAGTCTCTTACATTGTTTATCTTTTGATCACCCAGGGCAGGTTTCACTTTGTCTTATTTTCATAAATGTTTATATAGTAACCCTGAATCATAAGTAAGAAAGTCTGCCCAACTGGACTTGATTAATATATAAAATATATAATCATCAACTGTGTATTTAATCCTTACCTGAGGATATTTTTTCCATAGATTTCCACATCCCTACCACCAGAGAGGGGAAAGAAGGGGGGGGGGGGAGAGGAGAGAGAGAAACATCAATGTGAGAGAGACATTCATTGGTTGCCTCCTGCATGTGCCCCTGGGGGACAAACCTGCAACCAAGGTGTGCCCTTTGGCTGGAACTGAACCCTAACCTTTTGGTCTGCGTGCCAATGCTCTAACCATTGAGCAAACTGTCCAGGGCCATCATTGTGTTTAAAATGAAGAAAGACCATTAAGACACACATACTGAGTCATTTGTAGGTTGAGCTTTGAAGCCATACTCAAGGACTGCCCACACAAAATGCCTGCAGGGGCCAGGCAGGTAGAGGTTGGAGGGCCGACTGGAGAGAGCAGACCCAGGCCAAGGGGTTAGTCTATAGTTGCCAAACAGGAACCCAAGCCCAGTGTCGCCAGGTCTTCAGACTCTCAAAGAAAAGGTGGTCATCTCGAGTTTTCAGTGTAATCTTCCTATGGAATGTTGGCAGCTAGTTCATAAAGCACCGTGGGGGCTAAATAAACATGGGTGATTGCTTTCAAAGGCCATTGTCTTCCATGAATGCTTTTTAGAAGACAGCCTGACTATGCTTATCTTCCTTTGGACTCTTCGCTCTTGCTTTCCCTGTAGCCCAGCGATCTTTATCTACTGCAGTTTGTTCCTGGTCCCTCGGATTCTGTTGCCCAAGAGACATCTTTCTGCACTGGTGGGGAAGGAATACGTCAACTTCATATTCTCACAATCAGCTGTTCAGTATGTGACATGAATAACATGAGCCTTCGAAAGTCAGTTTCTGTTTATTGGGCTCTGTGTGGCATGATCTCAATTAACAAGCTAAGGTGCAAATTCAGGAGATACCCATCCTGCTTATAGGATGATGTGTGAAAGTGGACCAATAATGTTTTATGATTCCTGAGAAACAACTAAGAAAGAATTCTTCAGAGGTAGATAGAGGACTTAGAGATCCTGTGCAAAGTCAAAGACGGGGATGGTTATAAGGAAAGAGCTTGTTAAACCACTCCCTGCCAAATGCAGATAATAGATTTGCTGAATAAGTGCTTCAATCACAAGGTGATTCCCAGGAGTTCCAGTCATACTGTTCCATGTTGTAATTATGACTCAAAAATAATTGCTTAGTTTCTCACAAAGATTTCAGTGGATAAGAACTGTCATAAGGAAGCTTATAAAGTTAAAGGTATTTAAATAATTTCCCGGACATTTTTCATTCAATTTGCATATCCAGTTCAACTTTCACAAGACCAATAACCTGCTAGTGATGTTAACTCATGGTCTTTCATGCCATGGAAATGTCTCCTCCCCCATTCTCTATACCTTCTTAAAATTCTACTCTGCCTCCAAATTGTGGCTCAACTGCCTGCCATCCCTTAGATCAGTGGTTCTCAACCTGTGGGTCGCGACCCTTTCATAGGGGTCGCCTAAGACCATCAGAAAACACATATATAATTACATATTTTTTGTGATTAATCACTATGCTTTAATTATGTTCAATTTGTAACAATGAAAATACATCCTGCATATCAGATGTTTACATTACGATTCATAACAGTAGCAAAATTACAGTTATGAAGTAGCAATGAAAATAATTTTATAGTTGGGGGTCACCACAACATGAGGAACTGTATTAAAGGGTCGCGGCATTAGGAAGGTTGAGAACCACTGGTCTAGAGGGAACACTTTATACAGATTAACCTTTAATAAGTCAGCTGAATTTTAATTCTGGTTATCGTTTTTACCTAGTCTGAATTTCTTTTATTTTAGTAGTAGATCTGCAATTTTAAAATATTCTTTTCTTCCTCCAGTTATCAAAAGAATTACTCTTGGCAACCTATGAATGTGCTTTGTACTAAAGGAAAAATTTCCATCTTGTCCCATAGGAAAGCGAACTGCATTGGCACATGATTACTCAGATTGCCGAATAACAACTTCTTGGAAAGATAATTACTGTAACAGGTTTTAAGGAGGGGCCATTTCTTTATAAGACAAAAGTTGCAGCTTAAACAGTCAACTTCTCTCATTGGGTAACCTCGTTTTCCCCCCATTAAGTTGAATGTTAAAGAAAAAACAAAGGTTTAGAATGTGTTGTGATTTGAAATGTGTCCGGTACTTTATAGATGACTTTTCCAGCATTATCTCATTTAATCTTTATAACAACTGTGATGCTGGTAGTATTAGTAAGCTCCTTCCCACAGGTAATTAGACCGAGCTGGCGATGGTGCCCAAGGTTGCAGAGTAACTGGTGGAACTAGGATTCAAGTCCAGGTCTGTAGTACTCAGAAGCCTGTCCTCCTAACTCCTGCCTTGGCTCCCTGGCTGCCTGGAGTATGTTGAAGGGAAGATGAGGGGCTGGAAAAGGCCACATACCCACCTGTCACTCAAGTGTCAGTTCTGATTATGATCATAAATGAATCTTCACCAAAAAAATATACTTAGAGCTTAGTTTTGCAATATCTTAAAAATTTTTGCCTTTGAGTAAGTACTCCTGATTTGACCATCTTGTGACTCCCTGGGTCCTGGGCTGGGCTCGGGTGTAGTCACTGTGGATAATGGTTGCGTAACCATTTAGTTCCAATAGCCAGCATCTGCGAAGAATGACTAGAATTGTAGTTCCATGCTTGTTTTGGCAGGAAACACTGCCCTGGCCCCAGTTGTCTCATTATACTTAGAGACCTCATAAGGCTCAAGGATGTATTTCCGCCTTCTTTCTTTCATTTATTTATTCAATACATATTTATTAAGCACCCGTTAGGGGCCAGAGACTAATGAACAGTAAATTTGGTAAAAAACTAATTTGAGTCACAGCAGGAATGAGGCCACTCTTGTGATAACTAGAGCAGTGATTCTTTTGTGGGATCCCCCCCCCCCACTAAGTTGGTTTGCTTTCTCACCCATCACATTATACAAATGGCAAAAACATGTTCTCACCAGAGAGCTGCCACCCTCTTTTGTCCTCTTGTCTCTCACAAACAGAAGTGTCAGGAGCTTTCAATTTTGAGCTCCTTCAGGGACAGAATGGTGTATTTTATTCCTCCCCAAAGCCTAATACAGCATCTGGCATGTGGTCGGTGCTCATCACGTGAACAGACCTCAGCAGAGGGTCCTACAGGGCTCCATGGTGTTGATTAGAACTGGTTTGGAAGACGAGGAAGGAAAACCTTGTTGGGGTCTTGGAAAGAGGGAAATTTGGCAACTGTAGATGTATTAGATGTCTGTATAAGCTATTTGATACAATTTCATTTTGAAGAAAAATACAGTGCTGTTTGCTATGTTCTGTGGGCTTATTGGAATATGCCATTATGCCTTTTGTGAAATTTGCAATGTAACATATTTTTATCTTCAGTCATTCACATTTATGTAGTAGAGTGTCCTAAAGAGGAACTTTACATTCCTGAGAATTGTCTTATCACATAGTAGAGTTGAGTGTGGCGTAAAAGAGTAGGCTGATGGGGAAATGAATGTGCATGTTTATGATGGGAATGGCTGACATTTTACAATGAGCGAGGTGGGCCTAAAGGACAGTTACTGGGTAAGGACAGCATTTTGTGTCTCCACTACTCTTCTAAGACAGAGAAGACATGTGTTGTTTCAAAAAGTTCTTTTTAATAAGAATAACTTTGCTTCTTTCTTTAACAGTGTCTCAGTATTTTATCATATTTGGAAATGATCTGCATATTCAGTGAATTTAACTTCACTCATCATTAAACTTGGCAAAACTCTAAGGTTTCAAGTTACCAAAAGATTTTGGGAAACTAAGTAAACTTACCATAAAACGTAACTATTGCTGAGTTTACTAAGAAACTTTGTAGCCCATCTACATCTATTTGTTTGACTTGTTCTCAAAAATTATCTTTAGTTACTTATGAAATTTCATCACACTGAGTTATTTTCCTTGGTGACAAATTTTGTGACAGAGAACACATGGACTTATTGGACCAATAAGCCTAGGTAGAATAAAAGTATTATACTTAAAAATGATACTCTAAGGACATGACTATTCAACCAAACCAAACTCAAACCAGCTTTCATATAAAATATTTTCTCACCCTAGCCAGTGTGGCTCAGTTGGTTGGAGCATCGTCCATATACCAACCGGAAGGTTATGGGTTCGATTCTTGGCCAGGGTACATGCCTAGGTTCGGGTTCAATCCCTGGTCGGGGCTGTACTGGAAGCAACCAATTGATGTTTCTCTCTCACATCAATGTTTTCTCCCTCCCCTCTCTAAAGTCAATAAGCCTATCCTTGGGTGAGTATTAAAAAATACATATGCATATTTTTCTTGTATCACATGATTCTGAAATAGCATTTGGATTAGTTTTCTATTTTTGAGAATTTTTTTAAAATATATTTTATTGATTTTTTTACAGAGAGGAAGGGAGAGAGATAGAGAGTTAGAAACATCGATGAGAGAGAAACATCGATCAGCTGCCTCCTGCACATCTCCTACTGGGGATATGCCCGCAAGCCAGGTACATGCCCTTGACCGGAATCGAACCTGGGACCTTTCAGTCCGCAGGCCGACGCTCTATCCACTGAGCCAAACCGGTTTCGGCTATTTTTGAGAATTTTTAATATAAGCATTTAATTTCATTAAGCCAATTAACTCTATAAACCAATTCTAGTAATATTCTCTCAGAGGTAGACATACATACACTAATACTAGATGTTACCAGAGACCTGATAGGTTTTCTTTTTAAATTTTAGTCATAAATAAAAGTTTAGCCATGAGACAGGTAAAATAAGGCAAAAACCCCACTCATTTATAGCAGTTGTGAGACCAGACAAGCAGTGAGTGTGGGCTGCCTGTCACTACTTGAGCCAGTTAAGCAGATACAGGGTTGAATCATATATGAGCATTTATTCCAATAATCCCAGCAGTGTTGGAGAGCAGCAGGTCATCCACAAAAATCTGCTCTGCACCCCACCATGAGTCAGCCGCTTATGTGAGGTAGGAGGACAAAGTTTACTTGGGGAAGTAGGCAAAAGGAATAAGAATGGGTATAATGGTTACAGATTATAGGCAATGTGGGCTGGGGGATTGCAAAGGGCAATGACAAGGTTAATCTTTCCATGATCATAGGTAGTTCTAGGATGTGAATAGACTTCATTCCAAGGTTAACTTCCTTGTCCTGGGGCATACTACTCTCAGGTTAGAATGTGCTTTCTCTAATCAGAACGGAATAATCCCGGTTAACAGAGCATGATTAATATTTCTTATAACTACAGCCAACAATCACGGTTAACAGATCATGATTCATATTTCTGCCCCAACAGTTGGAATAAGTTTATTTGTTCAGATTTTTTCTTATTAATATTTGTGGAGAAGATGATTAAGATTTGTATTTGTTCTTGGCAGGGAGCCTTGGAGCCAGAGTAGCAGTTTGGGCTTTAAAAATCAAACACATAAATAACTGCCACTTGTCTTTTTATTTTGATGGTAAAAATAGGTGGGCTCTGAACTACTTCTTGAGTTGCATTTCTGGTTTCACAAAGATTTGTAAGATATGGACAACTGCTCTCTATTCCCCCAAGAATTTGTTTGTAAGTCAAGTGACATCATAGGTTGACCTACTGGCCCAACTACGTCATTCCACATTTGCTGCTTTCCCTCTGGATGCATAATTTATTTTACCTTGGGGGAGGAGTCTTTCTACAAATTTTATTAGGCCCTGAATCTTTAGCTCCTAATTTTGCCAAGTTTCTGATTCAAAGTTATTAAGTCCTCTCAACTATGTTGTCAGGTTTCCGGTAGGAGAAACAGTGAGAAATTTTAAAGTGCCAGTTCAGATGCTACAAGTTCCTTTAGGATCCTTAGAGCTGTTTTGTTTTTTAAAGTCATTTGTCTCAGAAACTTCTGCATATCAATCAAAGCGCGAGATTCCTTGTCCCTGGGAGGTTTGGAATCCTCCTCTTTAAGGGGGATGGGGGGTGCCTTGAGATCAACTTAAAGGTCTCCCTTTAAGTTTTAAATTGTTTTGGCTAAGTTGGTCCATTTTATTTAAAAAGGCAAAAGAGGAAGGACAAAAAATGTTTGTACATATAACTTAACTAGCTAGAGTTCCCAAGGAAGGAACTTTTGGGGATCTTTTAGAGCAGTGGTTCTCAACCTTGGCTGCACATTAGAATCACCTGGGAATCTTTTTAAAATCCTGATTTCTGGGCCTCATCCTCCGGAAATTCTGTTTCTTTGTTACTAATGTTGTGGCCCCACCCCATAACAAAGAAACAGAATTTCCGGAGGATGAGGCCCAGAAATCAGGATTTTAAAAAGATTCCCTGGTGATTCTAATGTGCAGCCAAGGTTGAGAACCACTGTTTTAGAGGGTGAAGATCCATGTTCAAGATAAATTCCCCTAAAAGCTGTCAGGGGACCCCAAAAAGACAAAAGAAATGATAATAAAAGCCCCAGGTAGTTTGACTGCAGGGTTCAAAAAGCCTACTCTTAGATGAGAGGAAAATTCTTGTTTTTGTGTTTTACATGGACATTAACAGCTTTAGCTAAGCCTTGGGTCTGTTGGAGCCAGACTAATACCTAAGGGGGATGTGCCTCTGGGGTGGGGATTGTGTGCCATTTTACAGCATTCCTGGATGCAGGGAAATTTTTTCTGATGTTGGTGAGTGACCTGAAGTCAACCTAGGTCCTAACCAGTTCTGTGGCCAGACTTCAAAGACTTGATACTAAAAAAATGTAAAAGCTCCCATTAATAATTTTTATCTTGATCACATATTGAAATGATAATTTTATATTGGCTTAAAATGTTATTAAAATTAATTACACCTGTTTCTTTTTACTGTCTTTTTTTTAAAAAAGTTTTTAATTGGTTTTAGAGAGAGAGAGGAAGGGAAAGGGAGAGAAACAACGATGTCAGGGAAAACATTGATCAGGTACCTGCCACAAGCACCCCTACTGGGGGTAGAACTCACAACCTGGGTATGTGCCCTGACCAGAACTCGAACCAGGGACAACTGAGCCATACCAGCTAGGGCTCTTTTTACTGTTTGTTTGTTTGTTTTTTTATGAGAACATTTAAAATTACATATGTGGCTTGTATTGTATTGCTATTGGATGGTGTTGTACTAAGAAAGTCACAGAGTCTAAAAACATTAAATCTAAAAAGTGTTGACAAGTTTGGGAGTGGTGCACAGGATCAAGTCCTAAACAGCTAAAGGTGGTGTCTGTTAGGTCGAAGCCAGAATGGTGAGGGATTACGAATTTACTCGATCATCTGCACACCAGGTGGCTGAGCCTGGATGGCTCCAGCCCCCAATGACGGGAGTCAGCAGCTTTTAAAGGACTTTTGGTGGGCTTTTTCTGGGCGGAGACTTCTTTATGCATACCCGGAGGGAGATAATGGAATGTAGCCACAGCAAATAAAATGTAGTCTCAGCAAAGGGAAGGGAATGTCCATAGTGAAATGACCTGAAAAGTTCCTGGGGGACGGGTATCAATTCAATTACTTGATCAGAGGTGTTCTAAAGAAGTAGGAAGGTCCAGGCTCTTTCCTGTTATATCCAAACTAGAGGCCTGATGCATGAGATTCGTGCATGGGGGGGAGGGGGCGGGGCCCTCAGCCCGGCTGGCACCCTTTCCAATGTCCGACTGCTGGTTTAGGCCCTATCCTGAGAAATCAGGCCTAAACCATCAGTCAGACATCCCTCTCAAAATCCAGGACCGCTGCTTCCTAACCTGCCTGTTGTCCTGATCCCCCTAACTGCTTTCCCCTTCCTGCCTGATCATCCCTAACCACCTCTCCTTGGGCCCCCCACCATGTCTTTGTCCCAAAGGTAGTCCGGAAGATGTTCGGTCTAATTAGCATATTACCCTTTTATTAGTATAGATGCTGTGTGATCAGATGGCATCATGCTCCACATAGCAAATAGAATTTACCCAAATCTCTGCCTATTTCAAAGGTCTGTAAATCCATTTTTATTGTGAGGGTCCTGAAGCTAGTCTAGTTAAAACTAGGTGATGGAAGAAGGGTCGCACTCCATTCATAGCTCCAGGTCTGCTATTGAGGTTTTTCTAAATCCAGCTTGCAAAAAAGGGACATCTTGTTATGATATCAGTCCCTTGGGGATTTGAGAATAGACCCTGGGAGCAGCAGTAATATGAATAAAAAGAACACAACTGTGATTTCCTATTAGAGTTTAGGCCACATAACCGTTTCTCAATGATAATTCTTCTCCAAATAAGTACCTGATAGACCAGCGGTTATGTTCAATTTGTAACAATGAAAATACATCCTGCATATCAGATGTTTACATTACGATTCATAACAGTAGCAAAATTAGTTATGAAGTAGCAACGAAAACAATTTTATGGTTGGGGGTCACCACAACATGAGGAACTGTATTAAAGGGTTGCGGCATTAGGAAGGTTGAGAACCACTGTGATAGACCATATTTTTTCAGACATGCAACACATTTATTGAGCATTAAAACTGTCAGAAAAAAAAATTAAAAAAATAATACTCTGTCAGGCACTAGTCCAGGCCCTAGAGATGCTTCAGCAAATAAAATAGGACCAATGGAGCAGGCATCCTAAAGATACTCTAATGCTAAGTTGTGAATTACATGGGCTTCTGCCAAGTGCCCTTTACTTATGATGTGTTAAGTTAACCTTTGACTTGTAAGATATTTTATCTCCTCAAAGGGCTTGAGAAATTGCCTTCTTGCTTTCATTATGTTTATCACTTCCTCCCAAAAAGGAGGTGTATGTGTGGTGGGAAGAGAGTGGAGCAGCAATTCGCCGTGTATTTTCTCTTATTTCTTTCTGTTTCTGAGTTTTCATTGAGCAGATAATCTTTTCCCACAGGAAACCTAGGCATGGAAACACTTCTTCCCTAATTGGATAGGACTCCACTGCTGCAATTACAGTGATTTGGGAAGTTAACTTTAATGAAACTACGAATCTTTACTCTAAAAGACTAAGTACTTTGGTACTCAAGTATAGGTACTCCCAGGTGAAAACAATATACAGTTGACTCCTGAACAACACGGATTTATTTTAAAGTGGCAGAAGTTCAGTTAACCCGCGCTGTTCAAACCTGCGTTGTTCAATGGTCAACTCTGTGGTTGAGAATCCAACTATGTGGGTGTAGTTATACGTGGATTTCCCACTGCACGGGGAGCAGGGGCATTACTCATGGGTCAACAGCAGATGAAAAAAGTTTGCTAAGGTTTTTTTAAGTGTTTCAGTAGTATTAAATTTGTGGAAGATTGTAAAGCCCTTTGTCAGTTTTCATCCCTTGGGTTTTACTGTTTTATATCAAGGGTCAGCAATTCATGACAAGTATGTCACAGAGAGCCCTCAGCTGGTTGCCAGGATACACTTCTCCTATTTGTCTATTATAAGAGCTAGATGCATTTGCTGCACTTCCCTTCAAAGGAATTCCCACAGTATGCTTCCCTGCTTAGGCATCTGTGACTCTTTCTGTCTCCACATCCCAGATGGATGCTAAATGGACCATTTACGCCATCACTATCAGCATTTTGCCAGCTCTTTTATTCTTGGTTTTCTTATTCTCAAGAAAAATCTATGCTATTAATTGGTCAGCTCCTACATCTGGAGCCATTTTTGTTTTTTAAAAATAATTGCCTCTTTAGCTTTATCTTCAAGAGTTTTTTATTTATATAAAGGGAAGTTATTTCTGAAGCTACCTTATAACTCTTATGTTTCTATCTGAAGAGAAAGTAGGACATCTTATGGTATTTCATCTGATTGGGCTTTTTCTATCCGTAAATAAGAACTTCAGTTGCTGAATAACTTTAACACCTTTGCTCTTTGCCTGCATTTTGAACACAATATTGCAATATATTTTTCAGGTTTTCAATTCAAAAACAGCTGAACTACTTAGTCATCATCAAGTGGAAATAAAACAAGAGTTTCCAAGAGAAGGGTATGTTTCCTAATTTAATATGTAAACATATATCGCATTTCTTGGGCCATCTCACCCCACCTGCCCAGGGGCTTTTTAAAGTAAACTTGACCAAACACCTTCCTAAGAAGACTTGAGAGATGAAATAGGTATTAGTCAGGAAAATGAACAAAAACGTGGTAGCTCAGCAAAATATCTGGGTACTTGATGGCTTAGGAATTCAGTGACAGAAAAGAAGTGGATGATAAAGTAATAAAGCAATGATGTATTAAATATCAGAAATCCTACATTAATTTTGAAGTCATTTAATTCTGGGTCTGCATCATTGCCCAACCGCTGTTTGCTCATTAGAGTGTATGTGTTTTTTTAAATAAAGATATGTTTTTCTAAAAAGCACTCACATATCTAATACTAAAATTGTCCTTTTTTACAGTAATGTTCATATGTAGTAATTGTGATTAAATAGAATGTTGAGTATATTAAACAGCCATTTTCAACCGGCGTGCTGCAAGACTTTTTAAAACATGAAATACCTGACTATTTAGTCAATGGCACTGACCTCTTTTCCCTTAGATTGTCAAATTAAAAAATGACAACAACCAACACAATAAATGAATCAAAATCATACCTAATTTTTTTTCTCAGATTGGCAAAAAATATTTATTGGCGTGCTGCAGAATTTTAGTAATTAGTTTATGTGTGCCATGAGATGAAAAAGGTTGAAAATTGCTGGTTTAAAATTTTATGATATGTATGATACAGCCACTTTGAAAAACTGTGTGGCAGTTTCTTATAAAATTAACCATACTTCTGTAGCATTGCAACCTTAGGAGGATTTAATCCAAGAGCAATGAAAGCATATGTTTAAAGAAAGACTTATAGATGAATGCTTATAGCAGCTTTATTCATAATAACCCAAACTGGAAGCAACCCAAATGTCTGTCATCAGTAGAACTGGTAACAATGAAATACTATTCAGCACTTTTTAAGCAGTGATCTGATACATGCTACAGCATAGATAAATCTGTTGATATCATGGAAAGTGGAAAAGGCTGTACATGAAAGAATGCATGCAGCATGGCTATATCTAAAATTCAAGAGGCTAAACTAATTTAGAATGGCAAATCTAAAAATTTGTTGCCCATGCAGTATGTGATTGACATAAGAGAGCCATGAAGGAATTTCTAGAATGATGGAAACTTTCCATATTTTGACTGGGGTGTTGGTTAGATGAGTTGTATACATTTGTTAAAACTCAACCAATTGTGCACTTTAGATCTGTTCATTTCACGATAAAGTTTCCTTCAATTTAAGAAAGAGAAAAGATTGGTGTCCTACCAAATTTTATAATTTCTTTCTATGAATTCTTTCTGTTTTAAAGAATTCCTTTGTTTCGTAATAAAAGCTATTGATATGTTAGCTGCATTAGAGTGACTCTCCACAGGCCCGATCCCAGTACAATTTGGAGAGAGGATACATGTGTCTTGGAGGGACGAAAATTAGAAATATGTTGAGAGATTGGGTTTCTGGAAAAAGAGTTTAGAGACAGAACTCAAAGCTCAGGGAAGCTAGGCCAGCCTGATGAAGGCAGAGAAGAAAGGCATTTAGAACTCTCTTGCTACTTGCAGATCCTAGGGTAGTATTCTTGTAACTTGTGTCATTTCTGCTTTTGGGGTTTCCTCAATCACCATTGTTTCTCCCAGGTTTCTCTGCCTCATCATTTATTATGAGCCTTTCGGCCTTCCGAGGCCCTGGTTCCTTACCAAAATTGCACTGGGATTGGGTCTGACCAATTGCTTGTCTACTTGACATAGTTATTAGAACACATTTCCAATTTTCCCTAAATACTAACAAAACATTTTGAGGGGAAAAATGGCAAAATAGATTAGTATACTTATTTGACTTTTCAGAATTCCTTTTAATAGGTAGGTAGATATCAGTCTACTTAGAAATAACTAAGAAAAGAAAGAAATAGTGACTAATGAAACATGCAGATAGCTTTATCAATTTATCAAATCCACAGGATATAAAGAATTGGGGAACTAATTTCTGACTGGATTTGAAAAAATAATTTTAAAATAGGTAGAATATTTGTTATTTTGTGACCTGTTATTACTTGCTTCCTTTCAAATGATTGATTACTATATGAAGAATAATCAAAATGCAAATGAATATATGCAATAGAAAGCAAGTCAGCAATTGGCAGGGTAGGAAGGAGGGATTTCAAAGGGGCATGAGGCAACTTTCGAGCATGATGAATATGTTAATTATTGGATGTGGTGGTGGTTGTGATGGTTTCATGGGTATTTGCATATGCCCATGGTACATATGAAATGTCCACAGCTTACTGTATCAATTATAGCTCAATAAACTTTTTACATTAAAAAAAAGGTAAGGGAAGTAAAATAAGCTTTTCTTTAAATCATTTCTTTAGAGTATTGAATACGCTTTGCTTTGCTCATTTGATTTTAATTTATGCAACAGCCACACTGTCTTAAGTGAACATTTCTAGAGATATAAATGTATTGCTTTCTTGTGGACTAACCAAATGCATTCTTTTGTTCAAAGATGGGTGGAACAAGACCCTAAGGAAATTCTGATGTCTGTCTATGAGTGTATAGAGAAAACATGTGAGAAACTTGAACAACTCAATATTGACATTTCCAACATAAAAGGTATTTTTAATAGAATATTTTTCTCCGTGGTATGATTATCTCAATAAAATCTATTAATTAATTCATTTCATTTATTCGGCGCATAATTGAGTACCTATCCAGTGTCAAGCAGGTCCCTGTTCTCATGAAGCTTTTATTTGTGGGGGGAGGGAGGTTTTGACATCAACAATAAGAGCAAATACAAGCTAATTTCAATTTGATAAGTTCCATGCAGAAAATGAAACTGTTCTATGGTAGGGTGTGCCTAGAGAGGCTTTCTTTAGATTGGATGGCCAGAGAAGGCCTCTTTGAGGAGATGACACTGTTACCGAGGTCTCAAAGGCCAAAAGGGGCCAGCCATGCAACTATTTGGGGGAAGAGTAGTTGAGAAAAAGGAAGCAGCACATGCAAAGGTCCTGAGGTAGGAATAAGCTTGTGGCACATTGCTGGATCAAAAAGAAAGCCAGCATGTCAAAAGTGGAGTAAAAGATGGGTGAGGGGTAAGGGTGGGTATATAGGTAAGAGGTTTCAATAGCAGTTGAAACCGGGGAAGTAGCTAGGGCTTTAGGAGTTTGGATGTTATTTTTTCCTCACTGAGGCTATTTTTCCGTTGATTTTTAGAGAAAGTGGAAGGGAGGGTAAGAGACAGAGAGTGAAACATTGATGTGAGAGAGACACATCAATTAGTTGCCTCTTGCATACACCCTGATGAAGAGGCCAGGACCTAGCCTGCAACCAAGGAAGGTGCCCTTGACCTGAATCAAACCTGAGACCCTTCAGTTCGTAGGCCGACACTCTATCCACTGAACCAAACCGGCTAGGGCTTGGATGTTATTCTTAGGATTACAGAGAGCCATGAAAAGGTTTCAAGGGATGACAGGATCTGACTTGTGGTTTAAAGACAGCTTCCTGACTGCTATGTGAAGCCGTGTGGAGAGTGGATAGTAGAGGCCTAAGTTGGATACAGGGAGACCACAGTAGAGCTTGCTGTGGAAGTTTTGAGAGAAAGGATGATGGCAGTGAGGGTGGGGAGAACGGGCCAGAACTTCTTGATGGATTGGCTGTCAGAGTAGTAAAGAGAGGATGGGGAAGATGGGTCAGAAATGATGCTTGGGTTTTTGCTAGAGCTTTTAGATAGATAGGGATGCCATTTCCTGAGGAGAAAGACTAGAATGAGGAGCAATAGGAGGGAGGGGAGGTTGTTTGAAATAAAAACACTTTGCTTGTAAAATCTCCCTAAAAATAATGGTTTGAGTGTATTAGACTATTACAGATCTCTTTAATTCCTAGTAGTTTTAATAGAAAAACTACCTGTTTGGCTTTGCATCATTTATACAGTGAGAACAAAAATAACCCAGTCATCCAAAATTGAGAAAGTAGTGTAAAGGGTAGAGCATAATGTGGTAATCGCCATATCTTTGTAGTTTAAACTTTTCAAGTTCATCATCCAAGGGCTATTTTTTTCATCAACTCAAGGTGGATGAAACCATCAATTGGTGATGGCAGTGTCTTGAGATTCACATTATCATTCTTGGCACTGAGATTTACCAGCATTCCTGAGATGAAACTTTGATTTTTTTTTCAGACTTTCCCCTATTGGTATATTTTTAAAACTCACTAAAAAAGACAAACATAATCAAACCATTCATTCAGCAAACCTATGGAGTGCCTACTGTGTGCTGGGTGTGCTAGGGAAACAATGGAACACAAATAGTGTTGTGCAGCTAACCGTCAAGTGGAGGAAACATGTGAATCCAATAATCAATAATTATAAATTAATGGAAAGTTGTAACAATAAGATAGTTATGTCTGTTATTGTAGACTTTTTAAAGAGAAACAAACACCCTTGTGTAGATTTGCTATTTTGTTAAAATATATTTTAATGATTTCAGAGAGGAAGGGAGAGGGTCAGAGAAATGGAAACATCAATGAAGAGAGAGAATCATTGATCGGCTGCCTCCTGCATGCCTCACACTGGGAAGGAGCCCACAACCCAGGCATATGCCCTAACTGGGACCTCCTGGTTCATAGGTCGGTGCTCAACCACTGAGCCATGCTGGCCAGGTGACATTTTTTTAATATCTTACCCTCATTTTATCCCTCTAAGTGGCAGTGTTTCAGACTTTTTGGAGTTGCAGTCATTAAGTTTCAGATGAGTTGTGCATCGAAGTGATTGTTGGTCATTTCCTTGAATTGTTCTCACAGCTTTCATAGTCTAAACAGGGCGAACATATAAGAGGCATTCAGCAGCACACTCTGATGTCAAAACATTCAAAATCACCTAGGTGGCCATGCATTGGATATAGATTCCAGGGCGATTGGCCATGGTTTTGACATCATTGTACCTCCTTTAAAGGTAAGGTAGGCAACTTATTGGCCCCCTGTTTTTTGTTTTTATTATTATTTATTTTGTTGATCCTCACTTGAGGATATTTTCCCATTAAATTTTAGAGAGAGAAAAGGAGGAAGACAGATAGAAAAACATCGTTGTGAGAGAGATACAGTGATTGGTTGCTTCCTGCATGCACCCTGACCAGGGCCAGTGATCGAGCCTGCACCCTAGGTACATGCCCTTGACTGGAATCATACCTGCAACCCTTCAGTCTGCAGGCCGACACTCTATCCACTGAGCCAAACCAGCTAGGTCTTCCTGGCCTTCTGTACCCACTCAGGTACCATTCCCTTTTCGCTTGTTTGTGGTGTATGTGAAGATGACATACAACTCCAATCCAAGTGACTTGTCTTTCACTTGCAGTAACTGATCTGGAAGAACACTGAACATGCTTCTATCTGCTCTACACTCCTGTCTGGCCAGTGAGAAACCCATAGCTGAGCCAAAGTGACCCAGCACTTTCTTCTCAGCACTATCAGCCTACGGCCAAGGAAGAGAATGTCCCACAAGCCCCTCCATACCAAGCCAGTTATGCTCAATGACCCACCCCCACCCCTGCCAGATAATTTATTAATTGGCTCTGCCAAGGACCAAGCTTTTGCTTGCCTATATAGAACAATACATCACAGAATGCTAATGCTATAGGATCTTCGGTTACTAAGACCTAGCTGCAAATGAGGGAAAGGGACTTATTGCAGGTCATGTGGCTGTGCAGTGGTTAGATGACATTAAATCACAGCTCCCCTGTCTCACGGTCCCGTGCTTTCTTTCCTGAGCCACACTGATAACCTCACAAACTTTGTTTTATTTTTTTAATATATTTTTATTTCAGAGAGGAAGGGAGAGAGAGAAACATCAATGATGAAAATCATTGATCAGCTGCCTTCTGCATGCCCCCTACTGGGGATTGAGCCCACAACCTGGGCATGTGCCCTGATCAGGAATCGAGCCGTGACCGCCTGGTTCACAGGTCAATTCTCAACCACTGAGCCACGCTGGCTGGGTATGAGAAGCTATTTCACTGGACTTTGTAAGAAAAACAATTTCACTTGGCACAAAGGAATTAAGATAGAGGGAAAAGGAGTGGTCAGGGAGGAACCTGTGACCAACGAATCAAATGGAAATAGCTCCAGATTACATTCTGAATCCTAGTTAGAGTGAGCCAATAAAGGTAATATGAGGGACACAGAATAGTGACTTATGGATTGTGGCTAAGGGAGCAGCCAGCCTGTAGTGGGGAGCAGTGGGAGATTTTAGTAGACCATGAATTCATTCCTAGCCACCATTGTAAAGTTGTCACATTCACAGTAGTACGCTTTAGCAACCTGTGACTGAGGTCCCACTGAGGTCTCTAGCCTCTATTGTGCCCATAGTACTATCAGGGAATTCATTCCTCCTTTGCCTAGTCCCCATTCTCTGTAACTCTTAATCCACTCGCCTCAATAATGATGATGATGAATAGTAGCAGTAAGTAACATTTATTGAGTGCTTACTATGCGCCAGGCACTGTTTTAACATGCAAATCCTGTAAAGTGGGAACTGTTATGCCCATTTAACAGAAGATAAAACAGACCCAGGGTCCCCTTGCTAGGAAGCAGAGGAATTAGAATTTCAACCCCAGCAGTCTGGCTTCAGAGCCTGAGCTCTACTGAATAGTGCCCCAAACTTGTGATACAGCTTTTTCTAGGTCCCATTTGAGCAAATAACCGTAGCCTTCTGCCCTACTTGAGGCTCCTCCCTCCACCTGTGTATTAATCTCATCCCCTCCTGTCATTAAGAGGATCAGAGCTATGTCCCATTGATTCCCAGCCTTGCTCCTGCTCCCCGTTCTCCTTTCTCTCTTATTTAAAATATATTTTTATTGATTTCAGAGAGGAAGGGAGAGGGAGAGATAGAAACATCAATGATGAGAGAGAATCATTGATTGGTTGCCTCCTGCATGCCCCATGCCCCCTACTGGGGATAGAGCCCACAACCCAGGCATGTGCCCTTGACTGGAGTCGAACCTGGGAGTCTTCAGTCCGCAGGCCAACGCTCTATCCACTGAGCCAAACCAGCTAGGGCCGTTATCCTTTCTCTTAAGTCTTGTAAACATTTGTGCTTTCTAGTTTAAAAAAAAAAACAACCCCAAATCTCTTCCTTCCTTGGAGTAGAATCTCATTCATCTTTGTCCCTTTAGAAAAGGTTCAATAAAGTAAATCATTGGATAAAGATTATTTAGAACAAGGGAGCCGCTGGTCCCCCTCAGCTCTGTGTTGTTCAGAATGTTCCTATTGTGTTTTATTCTGGATGGACAATTTGAGTAATACAGATCATTGTATGTTCCTGGAAGAGGAGGAATATTCCATATAGAGGTGGGGCAGTGTAAGGAAATTGGGTTGTTTAGACTAGACGGGAAGAGAAGATTTGAGGGACAAAGTAGCTGCTTCAAGTATGAAAGAACAACATGGAAGAAAGATTAACCTAATTCTGTATATCTCCAAAGAATATTGCTAAGACCTAAAAGTGGAAGCTACAAAGAAAATGATTTGATTTTTTAATAGCAAAGCTATGCAGTAGACATCTTCTGCCTGGAGAAGAGGTAGTATCTTGTCACTAGACGTGCTGTCTGAATGGTCACATGATAGTGATTCTATAAATTGCCTTTAAGGTCTGTCCTTATCTTAAATTCTGGAAGATCTTGATACATATAATATATATCTATATATCTATATCTATCTATATATATATATATGCACACACACATATATACACACATACACACACACAGTGGGGCCTTGACTTACGAGTTTAATTCGTTCCGAGTAACTCAAATTACTCTGTCAACTCAATGCAAAAAATCAGCTGAGAGACAGCTGGTATCTCAAAAAACTTGTTAGTCAGGACACTCGTAAGTCAAGGCCCCACTGTATATATATTTAGCCCAGTGGGTTCAACCTGGGCTGTACAGTAGAATCACCTGGGAAATTTTAAGAAAAAATATTAATGCTCAGATTCCCCCCTAGGTCAGTTAAATCAGAGCGTTTGGGCCAGGGTCTGAGCATTGGTATTTTTTAAAAGCTTTGCAGCCGATTCCAATGTACAATCAAATCTGAGAACCTCTGATTTAGCTGAATTGAAAAAGATGGTATGGATTTGTATTTTACTTATAGTAACTTACTGTAATTATAGCACTTGAGTTGTAACTATAGGTCAGTATAATGTAAATGCCATTTCATATTGTATTTATGCTGATTAAAATTCATATGGCCCATATTATATTATTAAAAGACAGAAATAAAATTGAATTACAAACTAACCATAATGTGCATCTGCCCAGCATGAGGGATCTAATCTGTGGCTATTTTCTTAAAATGTAGGTGTGTGTACACACACACACACACACACACACACACACACACACACGGAAATTTCTTGTACCAGTTAGTAAATAAACGAATGAGGTGATTGTTGGTCTCCTTAGAATAATAAATTGGGTATTGTAAATTTGGAAAGGTACTGCATTCCCTTTTTAAGGCAACCTGGAAGCCTTTCATTTGGATATTGATCTGGGGTTCATGTCATCTTGTGCTGGGAATGAAGCAGGAAGCAGTCTGTAGCAATAAAAAGAAACACTTAACATTGGGTGTTCACTTTTCCTGGGGCCACTTAAAGAAAATAAATTCAGTACCACTACAAATGTTCCAGATATTTTTGTTGTTGTTGTTCCAGATATTTTTTGAATTGTTATGTTTAGTTGTGCCTGTAAAAAGAGAGAGAGAGAGAGAGAGAGAGAGAGAGAGAGAGAGAGAGAACGATTCTAAAGTTGTTTTCTTCTTGTTTAATTTCTGTTCCCTTCTGTTTAACTTTCTCTTTAAAGCTATTGGTGTCAGTAACCAGAGGGAAACCACTGTAGTCTGGGACAAGATAACTGGAGAGCCTCTCTACAATGCTGTAGGTAAGCTGTTGTGCATGGATGTCAAATGCAAGGCCTTTCTCCACTTGCAAATGTTGTCATACTAAACTATCTGGCTAAAAAAAAGCATGTGGTCATGATTCCTATAATTGGATGGGATGGGCAGAAGAGTCCTCTAAGAAAATTATTGTGAGATATATACACCATTTTTAGCTATTTATTCACATCTTGAATTAACTCTTTCCCCATTTTCTGATTATTTGTATTATACAAATGGGTTGATGTTGCCAGGACTGTTTGATAATCCCTGCTGTTTCTGACACCTAAAAGAGATCTCCACTCCTCCTCCTCCCCTAAAACATCAAAATTACAAGTGTTCATAGTTATATCTCTGTAAAGCATTTGTGTACTTGGGTCTTCCCACCTAGAGGAATTTCAATAGATTTTTCTGAGGTTATGAAAATTAAAATTTTAGCTCACTTTGCTACAAACTAGGCTATTTCAGTAGGAGTTCAAAAACTCAAATCTCAAGTAATCATTAGATATCACATCTCATTAAATGTAAATGACCATGAGTATATTTTGTCATCACTCTTAGCACATGACAATGGAGCACTGAATGAGTATGTCACTTGCTAAAAGGAAAATTTCTTTCTAAATATATAATCACTAAAAGGCATCATTCTGTCACAAATAGCAAAGCACACTTTTTGTCAATCAAATACCAAGGTGTGGGGTGGGGAATGGAGGCAAAAATTGTCAGAGATGGGATGATTTCTAGAGTGAGCTATTTTTACTTTACAGTGACTTTAGTAATATAGTTACTTTAGCATTAATTGGAAGAAAGTGATAAAAAATATACTAAAAAGTTGCCTTGTGAAGAGTAGCATGAATCCTTTGGAAATAATTTTTTTATTAAAAAGGAAGGCATTTAACATTATTGTGTTATAAGAAAGCATTTAGTATGTCTTCTGTGTTTATGATTTTTTAAAAAGACTCAAAAACTCTCCAAGAATTGCAGCTAAAGATCCTATTACTCAAAAGTACATCTTTTACATCTTTATTTTGTCCTTATTCTCATTCTGAATATAAGTAAAGCAGGATATTACCATTTCAATGGCTAGTACCTAAGAGAGTATTTTAGATCAAGTTTAGACAACTTCTTGAACTAGTTAGGGTTTTCCTTTTTTTGTTCTCCTAGTGAAAGGAAGTGGCTACTCAAAGGAGCCAGAATGTTCCTGTTAAACTCTAAACTTGAATTGTAAAAGTGCAACTTTGGACTTTGAGTTGTCATTTTTAAATAATGCAACTAGGTTAGTTGAAGTTATGCTTATAGTGAAGGATTTCCAGTAAATATTTTACCAGAAAAACTTCCTGTTTGTGATGTGCTTGTTTACTCATTTCCTTGTCTTCTACCTGTGTCCCTCTGCACCCCTCCCCCATTCTCTGTGCTTTAGAGGATTAATTCCAACCATACCTATGGAATATGAAGATCTTCTCTATATTGAACCAAATGCATGTTTTGAGGTCTTTTTGCATGTTTAGTACTATCCTGGGTATGTTACACAGGACAGGACTTATTGGCTGTTTTTGTAAGCACTTTAGAATCTAGTTTTGAAAGAGACTAACAAAATTAGGGAATAGTTGATATTGTGTATTGCTAAGTTGAAGAGGAATTAGAGCAAGTACAGGTTAGTATGGATTTTGAATTTTTGGCGTCTCTTGGGGGAAGGATGAACTCCATTTTAGGCCTGGATGAATGTATTGGGTTACATTAGGAAAAGGGAGAATTAAAGGATAGTGTAAACAAGCTATGAAGGTGAAAATATGTATATTTATTTCACCAAAGAGTGAAGACACTGATCAAATTTGAGCCTAGAGTGGCTTATTTAAGCGTTTTAATAGAACTAGCAGTGATAATAATGTTCAATAAGTGCTAACTGCTATTACTGTTGATTAGGGATTGTGCTAAACACTTTACCCATATTATTTAATCTCAGTGTCCCTGAAATAGATTTTACTAGCCTCATTTTCTAAATTAATTATGGAAAAGCTATATAACTTGTCCAATGCTGTGTAGCTATAAGTAGAGTAAAGCCAGTTTGAAGATAAACCTCTCTAACCCCAAAGTCTGTGTTCTAATTTTGATAGATAGGGGTTGATGAAGATAGAGAGAGCCTGAAAACCATGCCCTGGGCAACATGGGGCAAAATGGGACAAAAGTGGTGGAATGGGTTATTTCAAATGCACCTGTCTGCTGAGAACATCTAGAGAAGTGGAACCAAAGAAAACCCCCAAACACCCAATTATCTGAAGGACTGGACAGCTACCAAGGCAGTGAGGAATTGTGGGACCAATATCCAGGAGAGAAGGAAAGCCCAGAGAGATGGGCCTGGCATTTGATGTCCCTAGAGATAACTGTCAATTCAGAAAGGAATATCTGAGGGCTAAGCAGCATTGTCATAGGTTATGAAGACAGAGAGACAAAGGATAGAGTCAGAAGCTGCCAGTGGTGGGGTAAATATTGGTAAGATCACAAACTTTTGATTGGGACTGTGGAGGGTCAATCCTGGGAGTAAAGTGAACTGAAAATAAACCACAATCTTCACAGAAATTAAAGCCCAGATTCAGATAACTTTAAACCCTGATTAGATTAAGATGTTTTGAGGTTGCTAATGCTCCTCATCTAACTTCTTTTCAGAGTGTTCATATACAATTTCTAGTTTTCTATAAAAGAATAGTCAAGCTTACAAAACAACACATGACTAAAAACAGAGGCAAGTGACATTAGGAACAGACCCATAGGAAATCCTGATATTGGAGTTACCAGGCTTTAAAATAATTGTGATTACCTGGCTTGTGTAGTTCAGTGGATTGAGCCTCATCCCAGGCACCAAGAGGTTACCATTTTGATTTTTGGTCAGGGCACACGCCCGGGTTTCAGCTTGATCCCCAGTAGGGGCCGTAGGAGGCTACCAATCATGTTTCTCTCTCATTGATGTTTCTAGCTCTCCCTCTCTATTCCTTTCTCTCTAAAAAATCAATGAAAACATTTTTTAAAGTAAAATAATCGTGATCAGCATGTTCAAGCAATTCATTGACAAGATGGATGACCTTAGCAAAAAATTAGAAATTTAAAAGTGGAAATTCTAGATAGAAGTAGTGAACCATAAGAGGGATCAGAAGTAAACAGATAGACAAAGGTTTAGAAAATACAGAAGAAGAAAAAACTAAGAAAAATATGGAATAATGCGAGGAGGTTCAATGCATTTGTAATTGGAGTCCCAGAAGAAATGGAAGAGAGATATTAAAGTTTCTGAAAAGAGATGAAAGATATCAAGTCCCAGAATCAAGAAGCACTTTGATCCCCAGGGGAAGATGAATACAGAAAGCCATACATAAACATATGCTGAGACCTAAAGATAAAATGACAAATTTTAAAGTAAGCAGAAGTAGGAGAATTTCCAGGTACTGTTAGTTGGACATGAAATATACTTGCTGAAGAAACTGAAGACTGAGAAAGGCTATTTGTTTTTGCTTGCAATAAAGGTGTGTTTGTATACTGACATCTTTTATATCAGATACAATGATAGGCATATAAAAAAGTTCAAATGGGTCCATTGAGGCACGGATGGCCCATGTTAGTAGTTTCGTATACTTTTAGAACTTGTGTGTTAATTTTCTGACCATGGTAAACATTGGTGTAGTATCTAAAATGAAGAAGTGTCACTTTGCATCACTGCTTCCAGTCACCGTGCCATGATGCAACCGTTTACTATTATGACCTCACAGGTAGATTGTAGGAGCTTTGTGGCCTGGGATCTAAATCAGGCCTTTGGCTGCTCTCGTCTGTCTTCACTTATCCTTGTCCCTCTGGTACTTTTCTCTCTCCCTCTAAGCATTATTCTTTCATCAATATTCTTTTCCAAAGAGTCCCCACCAACCCACTCCCTGCTATTTTTCTAGACCCTTTTCTTCTAAAATCAACTTTATAGTGGTCTACATACCTTGGTATCTAAATATTATTGACAGAAGGTTTGGGTTTATATATACACCACAGGCTAAACTGATAAAGACAAAGCTACCCAATTGATTCCAGTGTAGAGTGGGGAAAGTCTGGAAACAATGAAATGTAGTGTGTTAATATGCACATTTCACTGATGCCACCAGTGGAATGTTCTGGCCTAACTAGGATAGAACATAGTAAGGACTAATATTCAGGGAGGCAAGAGCCATTGATTTAAGACCTTCCATGTATTAAAGAGAACCATCAACAAAAATATTTGTCTCTGAAATAATTTTCCTTATTTAAATTGTATTGTGAACAATTTTTCCTAAGATGTTGGATTTAAAGTTCCCTATGACACACAACTTTTTAGGCAGAGTATGCAATTTTAAACATTGCTCATCCTTTTTGCCTTCTTAAATTTTTACATATTGGCTAACCCTGGGCCAATTATTAAACCTGTGTAATCATCTGTTGAGATCGGAAAGAACCTTGAGCTTATTTTTTTTAATCTTTTCTGGACTGAGTTATGTTTCAAAGTATCAGCACGAAAGAAAACCATAGATGGCAAACGACTAAAACTCCTAAGTACGCTTGGCCTTAAACAACAAAAGTGTGGTTTTATTTTGATTGTTTTGCAGACTTTTTACTTTTGTAAAATCTAGAATAGCCAGCTTTATCAAGATCCACCTATTTTTCATTATTTCAAGTCTTTTATGACAGTTCATTGAATGCCTTATGTCTCCTTCAATTCTGGGTGAAGGAATACTGCCATATTTTGCAATGACTGAATTCTTTAACTCTGGGCAGTTTACATTTAAAGTAACTGAATTCAAATAATACTGAATATAAACTGTAATTGGAAAATAAAATTTAGTCCAGTGGGTGTGGCTCAGTGGTTGAGTGTCGACCTATGAACCAGGAGGTCATGGCTTGATTTCCGGTCATAGCACATGCCCAGGTTGCAGGTGCCATCCCAATGTCGGGTGTGCAGGAGGCAGCCGATCAATGATTCTCTTTCATCATTGATGTTTCTCTCTCTCTCTCCCCCTTTCCCTTCCTCTCTGAAATCAATAAAAATATATTAAATTAAAAAAAAACTTTAAAAATATATTTTAAAAAAGAAAATTTAAACTTTAAAAATGCAAAATAAAATAATTGCATTAGATTTTGACTTTGAAGTCTCCAGTCTTTAGTGTTTCTTCACGTTCTGTTTACTACTATGAAGTCATCCTGGCTATACCTATGTCATAGAGGTTTAATTCTGGATTCAGACTCTGGGTTCAAATGGTGACTTTTCCACTCACTACCATTCTGTGCCTGTTTCCTCGGGAGCTAAACTAGAGAAATTAAAAGTGTTTATAATAGGTTTGAAGTAAAGATCAGTGCCTTAGTACATGTAGGGTATGTAAAACAGTGTGGCTGACTAGATGGCCACTCATCTGAATTGGCTGATAGCTTTTCTAATTCAGGAATGCCAGATGAAAAGATTGATTTATACATGACAGGTGTCAGGGGAAATGCAGAGCCTACCTGGGGCCACACACTTGTCTCAGTCATTGGCATTTATACACCTAACACTGAAATAGGTTTCAGCCCCCCACATTCTGGCATATACATAGATGTATTTTAATTCATCCCCTCCCCCAACCATTTGAAACTTTGGCCTCACCTGATTTCTGAAAAATGTAATCAGGGACAGTCATCACTATAATCTCTTCTTTGCAAATGACCTTTTACCCAGCTTAATTAATAGCTTACCTTTTGGCAAGTGGTAACACATAGCAAATAAATCTGGTTTACTATTGTGTCTCTTGTGGGGGAAACTCAATAACCCTTTGTGTAGCTGTCAGCAATCCTTGCTTAGGGTGTGTTCCGTAACCTGGATCCTCCCATATTCATCTCACTTCCTGTCAGGCCACTAGCTCCTCATAACAAACCATGTCAGAGGAGATGTATTATTTGCCTTTGCTTCTAGTCAACAAAATAATTTAGATTATCTCTAGTGTATTTTTTTCCCTTAGGTACTTTTCCTTTCTATTGTTATGGCTAACTCAAAATAACACAAATTTCTAAATATTCTCAAAATAACTTTTTCCTTCGTGCTGTTACTACATCACTAAACTAACCCTGGTCCATGGGCACTGAGGCAACTGCATTTCTCTTCACTCTTAAAACTCTTAAAACTTTGTTTTTCAGCACAAACCAAATTTATCAGATATACTGGAAGTGGCTTTATTTAATATAAATGAAAGTTTCAGATCATCCAAGTTTTTTTATTATTATTATTACTTTGATGGTCTGAACCATTTAAATCCAATTTACTTGGTCTAAAGCAGTGGTTCTCAACCTTCCTAATGCTGTGACCCTTTAATACAGTTCCTCATGTGGTGACCTCCAATTTCATTGTTACAAATTGAACATAATTAAAGCATAGTGATTAATCACAAAAACAATATGTAATTATATGTGTTTTCCGATGGTCTTAGGTGACCCCTGTGAAAGGGTCGTTCGACCCCCAAAGGGGTCGCAACCCGCAGGTTGAGAACCGCTGGTCTAAAGGGAAATGGCCTCTAGAAGCAGTGTGTATAATATTCCAGACCCCCTAGTGTCTATTTTTCTTATTTTCAAAAAAATCACTTTGGAACTTGGCTTTTTCCTGTTCCCTCTGAACATGGTGTTTCTTTTTGTGGCAATGGCCTTCACCTCCTGCCACTGTAGCAGGGAAGTGCTTTCTTGGGGACCTGCCTTCCCAAAGGGGCCCCTTCATCCCTTCCTGTGGATGGCCCCCACACAGATCATGACACTTCCTGAGCATCCCTTCCTAACATCCCCTGTGGGTGTGCTCGCTCACTATATCACGCAGCCTTTCCCTTTCAGTGGTTGGGTGAGCAGCCAGTAACCAACTGAGCCACTTTTCCAACTAGGTCACAAATATGTGGCCAGGTAGGAAAGAGTCATCCTGAGCAAAATACAGGTCTACACCTGGTCTTGTTCTGATGGAAATGCCATTGAACCAGAGACTCTGACTGGACTGCTTTTGTTCACCTTCTACCCCATGTCTCTTCTTTTTCTGCACTCACATGTGTAGAAAAACATTCATTCTGATGAACTTGCCCAAGTGAATGAGCTACCATTCCTTAAGTGGTCAACAAGAGAACACAGACTTTGAATCTGGCCATCTCTAGCATGAATTGCCATTATTTCTCCTAATGCTCCAGCCGCTCCAGTTTCTCCTGGCCCTTCAGATCCAGTTGCCGTTGTTCCCTCTGGCTCTTCAGTTCCAGCTGCTGGCCCTTCCTCAGGTATTGGTGCACTGGCTGTTGCTCACTTCCCGGCCTTCCAACTCAGGCATACTGGGGGAAATTGACCACTGCCGCTGGACCTGGATCTGGCACTTCTTCTGATCATTCTCAGAAATTACCTCCACAAGGGGCTTAGACTTCCAGCTTGGGGTCTTCTCTTCGGCTTTGGGTCCTTTACTCTGCAAATCTAATTCTGCCATCTTAGCTTCTTTAATGAGTTCTAATTTTTGTGTGTTCTTAATTTAATTAATTTTGAGCATTTGTGAATTGCTTGGTAGTATACCAGCCACTGACATTTTCTTTTCTCTTTGGCAGTCTTACTAATTCATTGTATGTATTCTAATTGTCTTAAGCTCGTGGGCCATAAAAAATCACACAAAGGAAATATTTGGCCAGCCCTCTGTGATCATGGAATAATGGAACGAGAGGGATTTTAGAGAGCATCTAGTTCAACTAACTTATTTTATATTTAGGAAATCCAGGTCACATAGCTTCTTGGTGGCAAAGCCAGAAGACATAGAACTTTGATCTCCTGACTTCACACCCAGTGTTTTGACTCTTTGAAGGTGGGGGGGCAGGGAGTACATTCTGTGGATACTTCAAGCTTTCAAATGTAAAGTGCCCAGTTACTTAAGTGTTCCTTGTCAAGGAGCACCAGAGTCACAGAGCCACTGGGACTCAGGGAATTGCCTGATCATCATTACCTGTCTTAGTTTTGTTTTTTAATAAATGACTGAAACAAATCCAGTATGCTAAAGAACATGCCCTAGAGAAGAGGTCCTCAAGTTCTAGTGTAATACTGAAGAACATGGGATGTGGTTTTTTAAAAGTATATTTTTATTGATTTCAGAGAGGAAGGGAGAGGGAGAGAGAGATAGATACATCAATGATGAGAGAATTATTGATCGGCTGCCTCCTGTATGCCTCCTACTGGGGACCGAGCCTGAAACCGGGCTTGTGCCCAGATCGGGAATTGAACCAGAACCTCCTGGTTCATAAGTCGATGCTCAACCATTGAACCACACTGGCCGGGCGAACCTGGGATGTTTATAACAGAAGTAGAAACACTCAGGCCTTCCTTGCCTAGACCTGCAACCAGAATCCTGCAAGGTGGGGCCTCATATGTGTGATTTCCAAGTTTTCCAGGTGGTTCTGGTGTGCTTTCTGAGTAAGAGCAACTGCTGTGGAGTCTAGCAGTGTTTCTTAAAAGAAGTGTATTTCTGTGCCCTCTTCCCAGACCTATTATCCTAGAATTTCTGGGTATTGGGGTCATCTTTAAGCTCCCTAGTGATTGTTATATCCATTAAAATATAGAAGAATGCTGATCTAGAAGTCTTTGAATCATTCAACAAAAGGCCCAGAGCAATGGCTTTCATTACTCTTGTTCATTTCCCTTGGCAAGAAATATATTTTGCATCATGATTCAGCAAACCCACAGAACTAAAACAAAAGTTTCACAAGTCAATACTTATCCTACCAAGTTCAGTGAGCTCTGATATTTTCAACTCTAATCCATCCTATTTCATTATTTAAAGTAGGTCATCCAAACTCATTAAATTGCTTTTAAACCCCTAACCCACTATAGTTTAAAAAACTGAGGGTCAAGGTATTAATTCTAACTCACAGATTTAATACTTTTCCCTCAAATTGCTCTACTTTTCCCAATTACTCCTGTTGAGCCATTAATACCTGCTTGCCCCATGAGGAAAATCCACTTTTGTCACAGTCATACAATACTTCCACTGTGTAAAAAGTGGACTGCCCTTGTTCCCTGGACATGGGACATCTTGCCAACTCCATGCTGCTGCTGCTGCTAATGGCTATATTAATCACAGTGCAAGTAATAGAAAACTCAGCCACACTAAAAGAAAAAAAAAAAACTTAAGTAATTATTTTGCTCAGGGAACCAGCAATCCAAGGGTAGCTTACTTAGTTCAGGTGCTCATTTATTCCAGACTCAGTCACCTGGATCCCCACAAGTCTCTTCCTGGGATGGCTCCAGATGTGGCCGATTAAATTCTCTCTTCATGTGGGCAGCCAGCCCCAGCCACACACTGCCAATCTGAGCTCAGAAGAGGGACTCCTGCATACTGAGCACAAATCTCAGTTGGGCTGATTAGACCACTTGCTCTCTCCTGAACCAACCACTGGGGTCAGGACAGGATACTGGAGCTGGAGGTGGGGTAGAATCTCAGGCAAACCACATGGCTGAGGATGAGAGAAGGGTGATTGCCTAAAGAGAATTGGAGATACTTCTCCCAGAAGCAAGATGAATGGACGCTGGGCAGCAAATGCAGATGTCATCTGTAGGCCGTGCATGTCCATGGTTTCCTGTTTGCCTCCCGTTTCCTTGATTGTGATGAGCCTTTTCTTGATGTGTTTCATACCTGTGGAAACCAGTAGAGTGTCCTGAAGTTCCTGGTTTAAATCTCACGTACAGTAGCCACTGTCAAAATCTAGCACAGATGGCACTCAAGGGAAATGACAGTTTAAGTCATTAGAAATAATTGATTAAAATTCATTACCGGAATTTCACTGGTATTTAAATGAAGAGAAGGAAGGAGTATAGTCACAGGTGACCCAAACTAGACAATAACTGTCAGAATTTGAAGGTGTAGTGGACCAGCCTGTATAATCTTCCCTTGTGTCCTTTAAATAGACTATGGGAGTAATCTGAGCACAATCAGTACCTAAAAATACCTAGTAACCACTAACACATTAAAAGTTAAGTACAAAACTTAAATCCCTCAAATCTCAGCTGATCCTACTGGTTACCTTTCACAATTGCTGTATGTACCATTTAATGCTTTCTCTTTCTCAAGCCTTTTGTCATGAAGCAGAACAGAAATGCTTTCTAATAGGGGATCAGAAAGTGAACAATAGTTATTTAGTTAAAAATAATGTTGTTCTGTTAAAATGGAGATTTTTTTTTTTTACAATCCAGCATGGACAAAGAATGGTGAAATAATTATCTTAATGATTCCAGGTTCTTGTCTACTTTGAAAGAATTTAATGTAAATAAGAATTTCATACATAAGAGAATGAATCTTATTTTTCCCTCGATAATAGTATCAGGTTCTCTACTTTGTAACAAATTGTTCTGAAGTTTTCAAACATATGTGCTTTATACACGGTATGGTGATCCTGGGCCGTGCATTCTGCCTTGGCAGCTAGCCTGCTTAGCATTTAGATGTTCTCTGCACTCATGTATGCTTAGAAAATCCATATCCAAAACATTTTTGGTTTTTTATTCTATAAAATGGATACAAAATAAGCAAAGAGCACCCTAAGGTTTGTATTTTTCTCCTAACTGGGTTTGTGATTTTGCATAATTAAATTCTCCCTCTTAAATTTATCCTCTAACAATATGCCCATTCATTTCTAATTTTCTAATTTCTGTCTTTTGAAAGCTATAGCATTTTAATTGCTTATGGAAACTAATCAGTCTCCTATCCTTGACAGTGATTAAGAACTGATTTGTTTTTAATGAAGTTTTTCATGTATATTAATTTTTTTATCTATAGTGTGGCTTGATCTAAGAACCCAGTCTACCGTTGAGAATCTTAGTAAAAGAATTCCAGGAAATAACTTTCTCAAGGTAAGAGATCTCTTCAAAAGTATACTATAAGAATGCTCATTTAAAAATGAGAGATTTCACCAGAAGGACTATTTGGGCCTTACATCTGACTGCACCATAGTTATTTGACACAATTTATAGAGTATTGCTCTGCTGATAAATGAGGACAAAACAAGTCATTTCTGTCTTCCTTGCCCTGTGATTGATTGGAGCAATGATATTCCAAGATTGGTTGGCTGGAGGGGATTATAAAGTACCCCTGTGGTTTAAGCCATATTACCCAGGGGGTGCTTCCTGTCATTGAACCCTGCCTTTCAAATCCATCCCTCTTGTTTTCTACTATCCATCAAAGAAAATTCTGGGCGCTTTTGAGTGTTTAGGCATCTGGATTCAGAGAGAAAAAGTAGAAGACCATTTTATTGACCTCTTTTTTTATTGATTTTAGAGAGAGAAATTGATTTTAAGGGAGGGAGAGGAGAGAGAGAGAGAGAGAGAGAGAGAGAGAGAGAGAGAGAGAGAGAGAGAGAAACATCTATGTGAGAAAGAAACATTGATGTCCTCCTGTACATGCCCCAACCGGTAATCAAACCCGGCACCTTTTGGTGTACTGGACAAAGCTCCAACCAACTGAACCACACTGGCCAGGGCCATTTTATTGACCTTTTTTTTTAAGCTAAATATTTTTTAATTGATTTTTAGAGAGAGAGGAAGGGAGAGGAATAGAGCAATAGAAACATCGATAGGCTGCCTCCTGCATACCCCTTATTGGGGATTAAGCTCAAAACCCAGACATGTGCCCTGGCAGGAAATCAAACTGGTGACCTCTTGGTTCATGGGTCGTATCTCAATCACTGAGCCACACCAGCTGGGCTATTGACCCCTTTATTGAACACTTCCACTCTCTTCATATGAATATGGCTAATAAAAAATTGCCTAGTTTCCAGTCCTTATGTTGATCTCTCTTCAGGTAACTGAAGGGAGAGAGAATTTTTGAAACAGGCAATTTGTTAGCAAGGTCAAGATCAAATTCCCCTAGTATTCAAAAGGAAGGCAGCTATGCTCACCACTATACCACCAACGCCGCACTCCCCTAGTATTCAAAAGGAAGTTCTGTTTTTTATTTATCCCCTTTATATTTTTCCTTATGACAACTTCCTGTGGTTCTTGGTTTTGAAACTGATGTTCGAATCCTATTAATTACAGGATGCATGGATCCGACTGACAGCTCTCAGGGGGTGGGGGGAACCGGATTAAAGAAGATGAAGGGATTAGAGAAAGAACATATGCATAGCCCATAGACACAGATCACAGTGTGGTAATGGCCAGAGGGAAAGGCGGGTGAGGGAAAGATGGGTGGAGGTGGGCAAAGAGAGGGGAAATGGGGATATCTGTAATAGTGTCAACAATAAAAATAAAAGTTTTTAAAAATTCTATTAATTACAGCAGTTTAACAAACCATTCTCTGCCCACCACCCAAATAACTTCTGGCTACTCCTGAATATACCCTTACCATTTTCTATTTTGTTCTCTTTCTCACCCTGTCCAATCTTCACCCTTATATCCAGCTACATTTTGCTCCCAGGGATGCATGTTTTTCTCTCTAATGCTATTTTAGGCAGTTTTTACACTTTCTACCTATGTAATGAAAATGAGATAATGCATAGTACCTGCACACCCCTTATTGGTTTTAGTTTTGTGGGAGAATAATCCCATAAATTATTTCTTTTCATAATGTTTGACCATTTATCTATTTTTTTCTAAGGAAGCTAGAAGCCCTAAGTTAAGATTCTTAACTTACAGGTTGCATTAAAGTATTAAATCCTTTGATTTGAATTTCCTTACCAAACATACCCATAGGAGATAAGAAGGAAAAAATATCACTTTTTGTAGTTGGGTGATGAATGAGGAGACCTGGATGGGGAGGGAAAAGATAGTTGGCATTATTTTGATGTGTGTATTTTCTTAACCACTAATAAAAATGTTGGTATTTAATATGCAAACAAAAATAAGAGTTGGACATGATCCATTCTCAAGATTAAGCCATATGTGTTTTATTATTACACTTTAACCTTTATTGGAGTCACCCTCCCTTTGTTTAATTTATTCGCTAATCTAGGCAACTACTTCCTAACATAGAGCAGCTCTGTTTTGCTTTAATCTGTGTGTCTTTGAGCTCTACTTTATTCTCCACTAATTTTATACTCTATTATTTGAATATGAATGTGTGTAAATATATATTTATAATATACAAATATACACATAAGCATAATATGAAGTCCTGTGTTTTAGAACAAATTTTTCTGGTTTTGGTCATTAGTTTATAATTTGATATACAGTACCCTATGATATACAGTACCCTATGATTACCGATAGATTAAAGATCACTTTCAAGGAATATAAAATAAAAAGCAGAGCTTTGGACTAGGTTAATACTAAGTCATCACAAAAGTCTAGATTACAGGGTGTCGTATTATTTCATTTTTTCTTTACCTTGCTACGTGGATGCTCTTTGAACTGCAAACGTATCACTCTGATCTTTGTTCATGAGTATGCTTTCCTGTGCCATAACACCATGCATGGAGTTGCCTATTTAGGGCAACTGAATATTTTGTGATTTGTGGGGGTTTTGGGTTTGGTGTTTTGTTTTATTTTATTTTAAACTGTTATGAATTTAATTTGCAATTCTTTTAGTCCAAGACAGGCCTTCCACTTAGCACTTACTTCAGTGCTGTGAAAGTTCGTTGGCTTCTCGACAATGTGAAAGAAGTTCAAAGGGCTGTTGAAGAAGATAGAGCTCTTTTTGGGACTATTGATTCATGGCTCATTTGGGTATGTTTAAATAGATGCATGTATGGAAAAAATTTTAAAGACCTTTTTTTTTAAACTTCCTTGCCTACTATCTGTTTTCTCCTAAGAGTTCAAACTTTTCTGTTGTCAGCATTATTCAGAAAAGTCACTGAAGAAATAGCAGAACATTTCAGCCTTCATTCAAGAGGCATTTTTGCCTACTTCATCTCTCCCCCCCCTCTTGCGTTATATCAGTAAAAATGGAGGATGATTACCCAAACATCTCATCTGTTATCTTTAGAATAAGTAATTTAGGTAATTAGTAATCAGTAATTTAGGTATCCTTTTTCTCTTGTCTATCATAAAGTTTTCCACTAGGCACTTCTTAGAAGAAATAATTATTTAACATAATAAAATGCCTATGTCTGGGATTTGTCCAGGCCCTGGTCAGGGCTTCTGCAGGAGGCAACCCATCAGTGTGATTCTCTCACATCAATGTTTCTCTCTGTCTTTTATCATTTGCTTTCAATGTTACACAGCTGTCTGTCTTTTATTTAAGTAAGTGGTAATATGAAAAATCATAGTGGAAATTTCTGATATATAATCTTTTTGCCTAAGCTGAACATGGATAAATAGAAGCTAACATTTCAAACATTTTCCAGATATATCTTTAAAGTACATGATCTCTCTCTCTCGTTCTCTCTCATTTTTATTATTATAAGTATTTTCAAATATACCATAAAGTAGAAGGAATAGTATAACAAACCTCTACAACAGTGAGCCAGCTATGGCCAGTCTTGTTTCAACTATATTCACATATTCTTTCCCCCACAGGTAAGTGTAAAATAATTGTAAAGCAAATCCCAGACATACAATTTTATTTGTAAATACTTCAGTATTCTCTAGCCAGTTTGCTCAGTGTATAGAACATTGGCCTGGGGACTGAAGGGTCCCGGGTTCGATTCCAGTCAAGGGCACATACCTTGGTTGCAAGCTCTTCTGCAGGAGGCAACCCATCAATGTGATTCTCTCACATCAATGTTTCTCTCTGTCTTTCCCCTCTCTCTTCCACTCTCCCTAAAAATCAATGGAAAAATATCCCCGGGTAAGGATTAACACAAAAAAAAATAAATAAAAATTCAGTATTTTTTTAATCCTCCTGAAGATATTTTTCGTCCATTGACTTTAGACAGACTGGGAGGGAGGGGGAGAGACAGAGAGAGAGAAAAACATCCCCCACACGCCCCCCAATTGGGGCCAGGGATCGAACCTGCCACCAAGCTACGTTCCCTTGGCTAGAATTGAAACCCAGACCCTTGAGTCCAAGGGCTGATGCTCCAACTACTGAGCCAAACCAGCTAGGGCCACTTCAGTATTTTTCTTTTTTTTTAAAATATATTTTATTGATTTTTTACAGAGAGGAAGGAAGAGAGATAGTTAGAAACATCGATGAGAGAGAAACATCGATCAGCTGCCTCCTGCACATCTACTGGGGATATGCCCGCAACCCAGGCACATGCCCCTGACCGGAATCGAACCTGGGACCTTTCAGTCCACAGGCCAACGCTCTATCCACTGAGCAAACCGGTTTTGGCCACTTCAGTATTTTTCAATGTTCAGGGAGCTTCAAGGGAATATTGTCCTTATTCATACTAGCCAGATCCTCACAGCTGGTCTTGAAAACCACTACACTGTTCGAAAGATCACTTCACACACACACACACACACACACACACACACACACATACACACACACACCCTGTGTTAGCAGGATATGCTTTGTGCTCATGGCCAGCAGTTTTCACATGTGTCAGTCACAGTTGAAATAGTTCTGACAGTTTGACAATGGCCTGGAAGCAGAGTAAGGCACAATTTGGGAACTGGGAACTGCAGGGCACTTAAGGAAGCATATCCCCCACCGTGATGTCTTTCTCCACTTTTATTCTTTTCTTTCTCTTTTTATTTATTTATTTTTTTTGGGGGGGGCGGTTAATCCTCACTCGACATTTTTCCATTACTTTTTAGAGAGAGTGGAAAGGAGGGGGAGAGACACATCAGTTGGTTGCTTCCTGCATGTGCCCCCACCAGGGCCAGAGATCAAGCCTGCAACCACAATCAAACCAGAGACACTTCAGTCCGGGGGCTGACACTCTAACCACTGAGCCAGCCAAACTGGCTAGAGCCTATTATTCCTTTTTTTAAAATATATCTTTATTGATTTGGGAGAGGGAGAGAGAAAAGCATCAATGATGAGAGAGAACCATTAATTGACTGCCTCCTGCACGCCCCCACTGGGGATCAAGCCCCCAACCTGGGCATGTTCCCATGACCGGACTCTAACCCGGGACCCTTCAGTCCACAGGCTGATGCTCTATTCACTGAGCCAAACAAGCTAGGGCTATTATTCCTTTCTTACCTCATTGCTTCCACATAAAATAAAGCATCTATATAATAAAGAGCCAGGGTCCTAACGACTGCTGGCTCAACCAGACTGGAAGTCAGTGTTGGGTTGCCATGGCAACCCAGCACCAACTGGGGCTGCTGCGAGTGCCTGGACCCAGCACTGACTGCCTAGGGGGCTGCAGATCATGCCCAGAGTGGGGCCTGCAGAGAAAAGGGCAGGGTCTGATCTGAAGCCTCTGTGGCAGCCATTGATCAGAACTTGCCTCTTTCTCTCCCGTCCTGACAAACAGCCATACCTCCATTTCTCTCCAGGGCTCCAACCAGGCTGCTGATCAGCCCTGCCTTTCTGATCAGGCCCCAAGTTGATAGGCCCAGAGATGCTGACTGGCATAGAAACTGACCAATCAGAACCAAATTGGCCGGTAAAGGAGGGCAGTTGGGGGTGAGATCAGGCCTGCAGGGGAGGGCCATTGGGAGCAAGATCAGGCTGGCAGGGGAGGGCAGTTAGGGGCGAGATCAGGCCAGCAGGGTAGGGCAGTTGGTGGCGAGATCAGGCAGGCAGAGGCAGTTGAGGGTGAGAGGCCAGCAGGGGAGAGCAGTTAGGAGTGATCAGGCAGGCAGGCAGAGGCAGTTAGGGGCAATCAGGCAGGCAGGCAGAGGGGTTAGGGCAGGGGTGGGCAAAGTTTTTGACTCGAGGGCCACAATGGGTTCTTAAACTGAACCGGAGGGCCGGAACAAAAGCATGGATGGAGCGTTTGTGTGAACTAATATAAATTCAAAGTAAACATCATTACATAAAAGGATACGGTCTTTTTTTTTTTTTTAGTTTTATTCATTTCAAATGGGCCGGATCCGGCCCGCGGGCCATAGCTTGCCCACGGCTGGGTTAGGAGCAATCAAGCAGGCAGGCAGAGGGGTTAGGGGCAATCAGGCAGGCAGGCAGGTGAATGGTTAAGAGCCAGCGGTCCCAGATTGTGAGAGGGGTGTCTGACTGCCAGTTTAAGCCCGATCCCCTGAGGGGTCCCCAATTGGAGTGGGTGCAGAATGGGCTGAAGGAATCCACCCCACCCCACCCCCTGTGCACGAATTATGTGCACTGGGCCTCTAGTCAATAATAATAATAATAATTGTAATAATAATAATGATAAACATTTACAATCATTTTTAAAAACTAAGAAAAATAACAAAGCATCAGTGCTTTCCATTCCAGGCCAAGGGTATTAACATTTGAGTTTAAAACCTTTAAGATATGTGGTTGTATCAGCACAAGCACAGCCTGATGAGAATTGTTCCAAAAAGAATAGCAGCAGCACAGGGTTTAGTCAGATCCTGAAGAGGCAGACATTTCAATGTATTTCACTTTGCCAGATTTAGTAAGACACTGCATTTTCCAAAGATAAATGGGTGAAGACAAAACTGACTTTTTTTTATCGATTAACTAGTACTGTGCTAATATGGTAGCCACTTGCCCTGAAATGTGGCTAGTCTGAATTGAGATGTGCTGTGAGTGTAAAATACACATTGGATTTCAAAGAGTTAGTATCCAAAAAAGGGTAAAATATGCCCAGCTGGTGTGGTTCAGTGATTGAGCATCTGCCTATGAACCAAGAGGTCCCAGTTCAATTCCGGATCTGGGCACATGCCTGGGTTTTGAGCTTGATTCTGTAAGGAGGCAGCCAATCAATGATTCTCTCTCATTATTGATGTTTTTCTCTCCCTTTCTCTTCCTCTATGATGAAATCAATAAAAATATATTTAAAAAATAAAAAATCTATAATAATAAAAGCATAATATGCTAATTAGACTGGACGACCTTCCGGATGAAGCTGGGGCTGCGAGGGAAGCCCGAGCCCCAAGTGCCTGCTGGTGGCTGGAGGGAAGTTGGGGCCGGCAGCAAGGAGGAAGGAAGGCCTCCTTTTGCACAAATTTCGTGCATTGGGCCTCTAGTAAAATAAATAAAAATTTAAAAAGGGGCCCTAACTGGTTTGGCTCAGTAGATAGAGCATCGGCCTACAGACTCAAGGGTCCCAGGTTCAATTCCAGTCAAGGGCATGTACTTTGGTTGCGGACACAGCCCTGGTGGGGAGTGTGCAGGAGGCAGCTGATCGATGTTTTTCTCTCATTGATGTTTCTAATTCTCCCCCTCCCTTCCTCTCTGTAAAAAATCAATAAAATATATTTTTAAAAAAGGGGGGTAAAATGTCTCAGTAATAATTTTTTTATGTTGAAAGGATATTTGGATATATTGGGTTAAAAATATGTAGTATTAAAATTAATTTCACCTGTTTCTTTATGCTTTTTAAGTGTAGCTGCTAGAATAATTTAAATTACAAATGTAGTTCACATTATATTTCTATTGGACATTGCTGAAAACTAGAAAATTAAGGAGTTAAAATGTGTCATTCTGCTTTATATGCTCTGCTGCTGATTATGGCCCTTAACAAAATGTAAATTAAATTGCAGATAAGTACAAATTTAACATGTCCTTTTTATTCTGTCTAGTGTCTGACAGGAGGAACCAATGGAGGCGTCCACTGTACAGATGTAACAAATGCAAGTAGGACAATGCTTTTCAACATTCATTCTTTGGAATGGGATAAAGAGCTCTGCGAGTGAGTGTTTTCCCCTAAGATAGTTTTCCAAACATGTTACATATTTATAAACTTATTATTTTCCGACTCAACTTTCAATGTTGGTATTTCAAGTACAACATGTAACATAGACTTGCTGTGTAGTCTTTTAAGAGAGACTATTGTTGCATGTACAATAAACATGCCATATTAAGTAATTGCCTTGATTATTCTCCAAGGAAGATTGGGTTCTTTTAGAAAAGTACTTCAGTTTCTGTGTGCTTTTTATTTTTTATTAATTGGCTTGGATAAAATAGAATGTTAAATATCTAATCATGCATCTATGTTCTGCTGGTTTATTTGTTACTATTTCATTTTATACTCAAATACATTCACTAATTTTTACTTACATTTTTACCTTTAAATGCATATAAATGTTTCCAGATATTTATTTAAAACAGTATTAAATACCCAGTCTTATCTTATTGTTGTTGTTTTTTTCTTTCAGATTTTTTGAAATTCCAATGAAAATTCTTCCAAATGTCCGGAGTTCTTCTGAAATCTATGGCTTAATGGTAAATATAAATTTCCATTTTCAAAACTGTACTATTCAGAATTTAAAAGTCAATTGTGTAACATTTGATAGTTTGAGGGTTGTGACTTCTCTCTGAACGTGGGTAGTATGTACCTTAAAATTTTAGTATTTAAATGGTTTTATAACTGAAAATCATCAATTCCTTACCAATTCATTTTATATTTTATAAACTTGTATTGGCTTTTCTTTGAGTATTATACTTTTGAAGTATTACTGGGATCTTCTAACTACAGAGGGTGGCATGGAAATATTTGATCTATTTTATTCTTTTAATCCAAATAACTGTTTAGTAGTTGTGGTGTCTGCTTTTAATTTATAGGAAGGTCTCTTCACATTTTAGTGGTGGTCTTTTTTTCTCTTGAATCTCTTCTTTTTCAATTTATTTTTTATTTAAATATAGTAGGTATACAATCTCTTTTAATGGCCAAACCATGTTTTAGATTACATTCTTTGTCAGCCTAAGCAAAACTTTAGCAAAGAAACTGAAAGCAAAAAGAGTCTGTTTCTGATATGTGATGGCTAATTAAACTGTGTTCCATAATGGACATTTTTCCTTTTGCTTTCATTGAAACTCAGAGAAAAAGTAGTTTCAGCAAAAAAAATGCGCTTAGCATCATTGAGTATCTCTGATTACACATCAGGGATGAAAAGCTCTAGGAGGATTCGAACTGATGTTTGAACACAGAAATCTGGAATTTATGCTAAAAATTAAGCATACATCTAAGAAAAATTGCAAAAAATAGACATGACAAATATTAGAAACTTTTTTTTTGTAGTTTTAATAATAATTGAGTTGAATAAGTGCTCTGGATAAAGCTTGAGCAAGAATTCTTAAATGTTTCATTCATAAAAAGCCTTTTACAGCAATATGCGGTTTTTTAAATATAAATTTTATTGATTTCAGAGAGGGAGAGAGCGATAGAAACATCAATGATGAGAGAATCATTGATCAGCTGCCTCCTGCATGCCCCACACTGGGGATCGAGCCGCAACCCGGGCATTGTGCCCTGACCAAGAATTGAACTGGTGACCTCCTGATTCAAAGGTCGATGCTCAACCACTGAGCCATGCAGGTTGGGCCAACGTGCATTTTTGAAAGGATTAGTCACTGCTTGTCTATAGTAAAAATGCTTTGATGCTTTTATAGCTGTCTACAAAGTGACTTGAGTCAGTGGGGAAAAAATTATTCTTGAGAAACCGTTGCAGAGGAAGGTTGGAAAAAACAAACAAACGTTTAACTGGCCTAGTTTTCTCTTGCATTTAAAATATTATGCTTCTGTCCCCCTTTTTCCCCCTTTGCTGACTATAGAAAATCTCTCATAGCCTGGTGAGTAGGTTTCCCACCAATTATTCTACCCATTCATTCGGAAAAGATACAGTGCACTTCCATTTAGTTTTAAACAAACGGAAGTCCATTTACTAAACAGAGATATCTAGGATCATGACTTCAAATTATTATAAGCTCTAGTCAAGCTTTAGATTTTTAAAAAATTTTTAATCTTATTTGTTTGTTTTTAAGTTTTCCATAAGACTGGAAGTAATGTTTCAAAATAAAAGACATGGGTAGTTTCCTGACATAAGAAATTCTGATGGCCTCCATTACAAAGTACAGTTGTGATGTGCTTTGGCTTTAGCATAATAGGTAAATTAGATGTGGCTTTTAAATGTCCTAAACATCTACCTTGTCCAACCTTTCAGACCAGTTAGTTGGAAATGCACTGTCGCTTTTTCTGCATGCTTCACCAGAGGATGTTCCCAGAAATCTTCCAGAAACACCTCCCTGCGAAGAAAATGGAACTCTTTCTCTGCCTGACCTCACATAGTAGATCCTGCTGGTAGTTTGATAATAATATAAGCAATAGTATAAGCAAAAGCTTCTTTTACTATTTAAATATATTAAGATATACAGCCTCTAGGTTTCCTACTGGTTCACTTTTAGCCTTTTATGAAATTTACTCTTCACTTAATATCCAGCTTCAATAAATAAAAAATAGCAGGTCTTGAATTAATAGGAAAGCATGGCAGAACTAGAATATCCACTCTCTGAGGATGTTTTCTAGTCTGTAAACCAAGCATGTCAAACTCAAAGGCTAACACGGGCCAGATAAACAAGGTTTAAGTTTATGTGGGCCGCAAAAAAAACAACAAAAGCTTCAATTTTCATAGAAACGTAGGTTTATTTCAATAGAGACATGCTGAATACAAAGAGCTGAAATAAATGAGTCATTGTTAACATAAACTAATGGAACATTTTAATAATTTTTTTTCTTGAACATTAATTTACCAGACACTGAATAACTGCTCAAGTTAATAAGTGTGATGCAAATAAACCTATTTTTCTTCTCCGAAAGCAAAGTGTTTCCTGTTGTGCACACCAAACAAGTTAGTACTAGACTAATGATGTGGCAACTGCCTGCTAAAATATTCGCTGTTAGTATTAGTGGAGAGAAATGGTGCGCCTGCGTGTAAGGCGCGTAAGGGAAATGAATGCAACAGGATTACAGTAATCAATCATTCATTGTAGTTCGTTATTAATAATTATGTATAATAGGATATTGTAGAAATTAAGTTATGAAATTTTTATTAAAACGTTTCTTACATACTGTTATATTGGCTGGGCCACAAAAATATTCATTGTGGGCCGCATGTGGCCTGTAGGCCACGAGATTGACATGCTTATAGAGGGTTTCCACATATTATGCTATTTCCTTATCATCAGAGCCACATGAGGTGGCTTCTGTTCATACCCTCACTCTAGCAGATAGGGGGCCCAAGGTTCCCCAGAGGCCAGGAATCTGGCCCACAAATGGTAGACTAAGGGGTGAGTCCAAGCTTTTGTTTGGTACACTTCCTACTATATCACACCTACCTCAGGGAACACATTCCTTTCCTTAATACTAGTACAGATTGCTTTGTGTTAGTGCATCAGCCATTTAAATCTTGTTTTTATTCCTGGAATGCTGGCTATGCTTGATCAAAATAAAAACCACTGCTCAAGATATAAATTATCTCTTGCTTATCTAAACTTAAGGAATGATGTTGGCTATGAACAAGTAGTACCCAATACCTGAACACTGTTGGTAAAATGCAGCCTTCCAAAATAAATAAGTTCTGTGCTGGTTTCATAGCTATTAATATCTTCATTTAAAAGAATGCGTTAGTCTTTTGTTAGTAATGGCGATAATAGCAAAGAGCTAATGATTTTCAGTGTTCATGTAGCCCAGGCCCTATTTTGTAGATAAATAAATCGAGGCACAGAGAAGTTTCAGCGGCCTGCTCAATGGCTTAATACTAACTAGCCAGGAGTAGAGCCCACGTCTCCTGAGTCTCAGTCCAGTGCTTCATGTCCATTCTCCAATGCCGTGTCTCTTCTTGTCATTTTAGGACTATGTCTCATGTCTATCTCTGAACCACTCATGTAGTTGAAACACTTGCTTTGTCTTGTCTGCCCCACATGCTCTGGCATGTCACTGTTCATGTTCATTCCCATTGCAGTTATGTTAGTAGAGCCAACAGTTTGTGATTTACTCATAATTCGTTTTTAAATTTTTAATAGAAAGCTGGGGCCTTGGAAGGTGTGCCAATATCTGGGGTAAGTTTCACTGCCTAACATCTTCCTGCTGCCTCCCCACCCTCACCCCTTCCTTCTTAAGGCTTTCCTGTAATATCTTAATCTATCTGCCCCTTCCTAAACTGTGAGAATGAAGTAAGAGCAGCAAAATCAACTAATTCTTGTTCTCATGTGGGTCAAGAATCTTTTGAATAAATTAATTTTTACGGTCCCTTCCCATACCTATTGTCTCGTAGGAGTATTAACACATGAGAAAATGGCCAACTGAAGGCAATGCAAAAGCATAAATCAGTTCATTCCTTGATAAATAAAAAAAGAAAGATAAATTCTGTGGCTCTTATAAAAAGGAAATTAATGATATTGTCTTAGTGTCCTTTATTGTCATTTACACTTTCAGTGTTTGGGGGACCAGTCTGCTGCATTGGTGGGACAAATGTGTTTCCGAGATGGCCAAGCCAAAAATACGTGAGTAAGAAACAGACCTGGGAACCAATGGTGTTTTGTTTTTCCCTTTGGTGCTTTGAATGAGGAAAAGCTTTTGATGTTTATCCAAGCTGAAAACTAATAGCTTAAGAATTCCAATAGGAATATGTAAATTTTTGCCATTTGTTGTTTTTTTTTTTTTTTAATCCTCACCCGAGGATATTTTTCCATCGATTTTCAGAGAGAGTAGAAGAGAGGGAAAGACAGAGAGAAATATCGATGTGAGAGAAACACATCGATTGGTTACAACCAAGATACTTGCCCTGAGCCGGAATCGAAGCCAGGACCCTTCAGTCTGCAGGTCGACACTCTATCCACTGAGGGCCATTTGTTTTTCTTTACCTCCTTCAAATAAAATATACTACGCCTTATGTAAACACATAGGTGAGGCTTGTGAAGACCTTAATTTATAACATTCAATTTCATTTCCAATCCAGAAACTAAATTTTGGTTTACAGTGTCCATGCCTCTTTTGGAGAGGTTGGCAGGGAGGTCTGAGCAGAGGCGAGGAAGAGCCATGTTTTAAACTACAATTTTCAACATTGTTCCTGCCCTAGACTTTCTCACTATAACCAGAAAGTCACATTTTTGTGGAACTTTCAATGCTATTCTCCTGGCACTGCGTTCTCTCCATTATCTGGAGTTTCCCCTTTGACAAGAGGCAGAAGGAACAATAGAAGTAGAGATTTGGTGCATTTTTCTCCTGATGTCATCTCCTTACTACTCACACACATAGATTCCAACAAGCCTCATATCTAAGAGTAATAAGATTACTCCCACTTTAGGATGAGGAAACAGATGTTCCGAGAGGTTAAGCTAGTTAGTGACAGAAGCGATCATTGCGCCCAGATGCATCTGATTTGACTTTGCCAGGCTCTTAACTCTCTACAGTTTATTGTCCCCGGCGTCATAAAGATTTCCATAGGTCTGGCCAGAGACTATCTACGTTTAATTGTTCTTTTCTTGAGAATTTCCTAAATCTCGCGGCAATGTTTAACTTTAGTGATTAAGTTCGTCTTTTGTGACTACTGGAATGTTTAACATTTTAGATGACATGTTCTTGTTGTCTAGCGTGTCAGCAGTCCTCATGCAAGAGTGAGAGGTTTTTGGGGGGTGGGGAGGGGAAATAATGAAAATTCTTTGCAGGTCATGATATCCTGGGCTTGATCAGCATGGGTCTGGAAACATATTCTTTGAATTCTGGGTTTCAGGCAGCTGAATCAGGAGTCAAGAAAAATGATAGAAACCTGGGCTCTTCTCCCCACCCCACCCCCCACACACACACCCCTTCTTTCCTCTGTGACAGGAACACTAATGCTAGTAAATCAGATGCTATCTCCCTTTGTCAAGTACTTAACATAATACCCAATAAAATTGCTTGGTTTTCTTCTTCCTGTTCCCCTCCCCCTTAAACATTATCAGACAAGCCCTGAAAATGATAAGTTTAACTAAGAACGGACTAGTTGAGTACCTCTGCAGCCACTGCAGTTTGGAAAAGGGAAATAGCAAATTAGAATATCTTTGGGCACATATTTCTCTTCCTGGGGGCAGGGGAAGAACACAAATATACAGTTAATCATATTATAAATGAGAACTTCAGTGCATAAGAAACTTTGAAGTATGGTTGTTGCGTTCCAAAGGGAGGGGAGAAAACTCACAAAAGATTATGTTATCAATAAGATGTTTTTATTTTTTATTTGTTTTTGATGGGACCATCTATCTTTTTAAAAATCTTTATTGTTCAAAGTATTACAATGTCCCCATTTCCCCCCCATTGACCCTTTCTAGCCCCACCCCAGGCTTTCACTCTATTGTCTGTGTCCATGGTTATGCATATAAGCATACAAGTTCTTTGGTTTATCTCTTCCCACCCCACCCCACCCCTGCCTTCCCTCTAAGATTCCACTCTGTTCCATCTTCTACATCTCTGGATCTATCAATAAGATGTTTTGAGGAATGGGCGATATTGGCAGGTGCATGGAACACTGAACAAAATACAAAATGGGGAAATGGAAGACTTTATTTAGAGACTACAGAACATGCAGGTTGGGAAGTAGTAGAAAATAAGGCCAGGATCATGTTGTGAAGCCCTACATTCCAGACTGAGGAGTTTTTTTTGTTTTTTTTTTTCTTCCCTATTTTTAAACAAGAGAACACATCCATTTTACTTATTTACTTTTCAGTAAGTTGAAATCCTTGAGGGGGACAGCATCACACGGATTCTGTGTTCAGTGGCCTTAGCAGGAAGGTTGCTTCAGAATTTGGCATGAACCATGCCTCTGTTTCCATGAGCACAAATTACCTTTCCCCTGATGACTCTGGTTTGGTTCACTTTGCCACCAGTAGTCACTGTGTTGCTCTTTGCTTAGTACACATAAGCACTTCTCTTGCCCAGATAGAATTCTGTTTCATCTCAAGTATAAACACCATCCATTTTAAGAAGATCTGTGTGCTCCCTCTGGTTCCGGAGACTCCGTTATAGCCAGAAAAAAATGGCCTTGGACCATAGCCTTCCACACATATTTGTCCTTATAGAAGTCCTGTTCCCAGCAGCCTCCACTGGCTCCAAGATGGTGGAAAGAGCCTGAGGACATTTTTCTTGATAGGCAATGGGGCATTTCTTTTTTTAATAAATATATTTTTATTGATTTCAAAGAGGAAGGGAAAAGGAGATATAGAAGCATCAATGATGAGAGAGAATTATTGATGGTCTGCTTCCTGCATGCCCCACACAGAATCAAGCCCGCAACCCAGGCATGTGCCCTGACCGGGAATTGAACCCTGACCTCCTGGTTCATAGGTCGATGCTCAACCACTGAGCCATGCTGGTCAGGCAGCAATGGGGCTTTTTTGAAGGTTTGTGATGACTGAAGGTAATGAGAGATGACTAGAGCTGTTTGTTTAATAATATGGCAGTCCTAGGTCAAAGTGAGGAGACACTAGAGCAGTGGTTCTCAACCTGTGGGTCGCGACCCCTTTGGAGGATCGAACGACCCTTTCACAGGGGTCGCCTAAGACCATCGGAAAACACATATATAATTACATATTGTTTTTGTGATTAATCACTATGCTTTAATTATGTTCAATTTGTAACAATGAAATTGGGGGTCACCATAACATGAGGAACTGTATTAAAGGGTCTCGGCATTAGGAAGGTTGAGAACCACTGCACTAGAGGCAAAGAGGCCATGGAGAAGGCCAGTACAGTATACTCATAAGAAGGGCAAGGACTAAGAAGGTTGGGGACAGAGCAGAGAGTGGCAGGTGAATGTACATGGCACCGCAGAGGGACAAAATACAGGAAGTAAGTATGGAATTTAGTCACCTGTGCCCAGTAGTTGGGCTTAGCCAAAGTAAGGAATGGGTCCAAGTAGAGGAATTTCTGTTTGGGAAATGTTTGTGATACTGGTAGGCTATATATTGCACATATTTGGAAATGTGGAATGAGTTTAGTATAGAAGTAGAGATTTTGAATTTCCTCGGTTTAGAAATGATTTTTTTGAAACAATAGGAAGAGATGAAATTACCAAGAAAAAAATACACAGGTAGAGGAGATACTTAGAAGTAAGACAAAGAGAGAGTATTCAGGAAAAAAAATACAATGTAGTTATTCATTTATGTGGAAATCCAGGGTAGAGATATTTAAGAGGGAGGCTTGGTCAATAGTGTAAAAAAACTAGAAAAAGATCATGGAGGTTGAGAATGAGAATAGACCATTGTACATAGAAATTAGGTCTTCAGTGGGACCTCCAAGAATGAAGCTTTAGTAGAGTGCTCAAGATGGAAGCCAGGTTGCAAATGGTCAAATATGTGTTGTGGGCAGGTAAAAAAATAGAGACAACAAGACAGAATGTGCTTTGCAAAAGTCCAACCATCCAGGAATGGTGAGTGAAGTAGGCAGTTTGTTAGGTTAACAAGATCATACCAAGTTTGAAGAATTTTGTTGGTGTTTTTATTTTTTAAAAAAATATATTTTATTGATTTCAGAGAGGAAGGGAGAGGAAGAGAGCTAGAAACATCATTGATGAGAGAGAATCATCAATCGGCTGCCTTCTGCATGCCTCACACTGGGGATCAAGCCCGAAACCTGGGCATGTGCCCTGACCAGGAATTGAACCACGACCTCCTGGTTCATAGGTCCACACTCAACCACAGAGTCACGCTGGCCAGGCTTGTTGTGTTTTTAGTCACTGCAAGACCAGAGGATGTTTCTTTGGAGTCTGAGCAGAGAACAGATGGAGGTTGTAAAATCAACAGGAGATAAGTGATTGATGAGCAGAACAAACTCCTAAGAAGTTGGAGAGATTGGGACTGGGAATTTAGTTAATCTTTCTGAAACTCAGCAGGGAACCTGTGACAGTCAGCTCAGAATTCAGTGGAAAGCCCATCTCTGTTTCTGGGTGGAAGACCAGATTATGGGTGATGCTGATTTTTCTTTATTTGTATTTTTAAGGGTTTTTTTTTAAATGAACATGAATTATTTGACCATGAATTTTGCTTTAAGAAAAAGAACCTAAGATAGATACCCCCTCTCCCCAGAGGCACTAAGGGTAATAAATGAGGCCTTTTACCTCCTTCACAGCTTCAGCCAGGGCCACTCCCCGTCCCACAGTGCACCATCTTTGGCACACTTCTCCATGAAGGATAGCAAGCAACCTTTACCTTCACAGAAGTTAGGAAGGGCAGGCATCTTTTTGTGATGTTTGAACACAGGACAATCTTGAGGAAGACCACATGAATGCTGAAAGCACCATATCTGTTGGATGACTTGGAAGAAAGAATAATAAAATTTAAGAGGAAAATAATTGCCCGTGTACTGCTTTGAAAGCTGTGGCCTCAGTGTAGCAAGGGAGTCTCTTCATACATTGCTAATGCTCATTAATTACTTAGTAAGTGTACTAACTTAAGGATTCACTTTTACTAAGTGCTTCGAGCCTTCGCATCAATTTTGTACTTTTGAGACTTGTACACCAGCGTTCATAGGAACAATGTTTATATGAGTGCTAAATTGATGTAGATTTCTCCTTTAAAAGTGTGAAACATCATAAATTTCCATTTTATGAATATTTATTAAAGTGTAGAACTTCGGACATATAGCCTTTTCAGTGTTGTAGAAGAAAAAGGTATAAGTGATTTAGGTGTTTAACTTGTAGATGTATTACTACTGTACTTAATGTTATTTGATTGGTGTCTTTAAAAACATAGATATTCATTAATCCCATGCTCCCTGAAAGTGTCAGCTGTGCATCAAACAGGCTGAGAATATGTTGCGTGTCCCCAAAAAATGTATATACACTTAACAACTGATAGCTCAATTGATGTTTCTTCCCTTTCAAATTTAACCCATTGGGATTAATAATTATTCAAAGTGTGGCCCTAGCCGGTTTCACTTAGTGGGTAGAATGTCAGCTTGTGGACTGAGGGGCCCCAGGTTCAATTTTGGTCAAGGGCATATGCCCAGGTTGTGGGGCATGCAGGAGGCAGCCAATCAGTGATTTTCTCTCATCATTGATGTTTCTATCTCTCCTTCTCCCTTCCTTTCTGAAATCAATGAAAATATATTGAAAACTAAACAAAAAATTAATCAATAACAAAAAATAATATTCAATGTGCATATACATTTGGGGGGGCACCCTGTATTTGGGTGAAAAGAGATAGAATGTCTTGGGCTAATTCATATGTGTGTGTGTGTAAATATATATATATATATATATATATATATATATATATATATATATATATATTTACTCCCTTTAGAGAGTAAGGGAGAGAGACAGAATAAGAGAGACAGAAACATCTAGATATATAGAAGGCTAATATGCTTTGTGTCCATCTGGGTAATGACATCACGTAACAACACCTGTCTTCCTCTCCCTAGCGACTAACCGCCTTGGAGTTTCTTCAGCCCAGGAACATGACTTGCTTTATAGCCAGGTGCAAACAGTTTACAGTTTAACCAAATGTCTGTGAAGCATTTTCCCCTGCCTCATCTAATTTGATCCTCACAGAAGTCCTGGAGTAGGTAGATAGGAGACTCGGTGGAATCCTATTTTCTTTTCATTAGCCAGAAAACGGAGATTTAGAAAGCTTAGAAACTTGACCCAACTTAAAAGAAGTAAGAAATGGTGGACCTTGATAATGACTTCAGGTTTTCTCACTGCACAGAATATAGTCACACACTGCTGCAGTTAAATATTTTACCCTTTGTTCTCCCTTCGTGATCTACAATAATAATCTGCTTCGTGTTGATATTTACTGCTGTGTTGCTGACAATTACCTGAAAGAGAAGTTGGGGTGCTTCGCTGGGCTGGAAAAGGTTTTGCTAAATCAGAAAGCAGGTCTAATTAAGCAAATTTATTCTATATCTATAAAAGGCTAAGTTGACTCGTGCATGTGCGATACATATAAAGCTCTTGCTGGCACCAATCACACACGTGAGTTTTGATCTGTCATTGTTGATCGTGAATTTGGTTGACACTTCTATTATAGAGAAAGGGCAAATAACGGTATTAAAATATTTCTTCTAATCAATTTCCTTTCAATGTGCATGAATTTGTACACCAGGCCACTAGTCAATGATAAAAGAGAATCATGAATTGGCTACCTCCTGCACACCCCCTACTGGGTATAGAGCCCACAACCCAAGCATGTGCTTCAACCAGGAATTGAACTGTGACCTCCTAGTTCATAAATTGATGATCAACCACTGAGCCATGCTGGCCAGTTTGGGCTAATTCTTATTCAGAACAATGGTACCTGGAAAAATGTTGATGGGGACAAAATTGCCCTCGGTTTCTGTTTGCAGCGGGTGGGGCCTGTTGACATCGTGCTGACTGGATAAGCTACTGCTGAGATCCCTCTGTGACAGAGCAGAGCAGCCGGGCCCATGGGGAGGGAATCCTGAGCCCAAGCAGGATAGTTTGTGGAAAGCCAAGGGTGACAATCACAGCCAACTCAGTTAAAACTGTTTCCCTGTGACCCTTACTGGTATCAGTTTATGCTGCTTATCTGCCCGGCACAAGTCAAAACTACTCACGTCCACATGCCAGACTTGTTGCATAGTCCAAAGCTTATGCTGATAAAGCTGCCACAGGATAAATTCAGTTCTTCCATGGCAGCCCTGTTGCATCTTGGCCCTGACTCTCCCGGCGGCTGTTAGAATGCACAGTCTTGCAGAGGGAACGGGAAAGCTAGGCCTGAGTAGCCTTTCCCTGTATGCCACTCCTGTCCCCACAGTCCAACTACACTTTTCGATACTCTGCACTTGGACTTCTCTTTGTGCCAGAAGAGAGCGGTGTTACTGTTTGTGACTGTTCTAATTATGGAGCTAAGCTGGCCTGCCCCATTGATGAATGGCCCTTAATCACAATGCTTCAGTCCACATGGATGAGTAGCAATGTCACTGTGACTGAAAGTGGAATTAGTTGTAATTCAGTGATATTTTATAAACAGCCTTGGGCTATGACTGACTAAGTACCGGATGCCATTCCTGCCTTTTCCCATTAAGATTACACTAGGCACATTTTCTTCTAGACTGACCTTTAAAACATGTTTCCAAAAGGAGTATGTGGTATTTGTTAGCTGTTGGAACTCTTCTAGTTTATTTCTTCTAAAACTTTATTTTTTAATGTATTTTTATTGATTTCAGAGAAGAAGGGAGAGGAAGAGAAAGATAGAAACATCAATGATGAGAAAGAATCATTGATCAGCTCTCTCCTGCATGCCCCACAATGGGGATCGAGCCCCCAACCCGAGCATGTGCCCTGGAATCGAACCGTGACTTCCTGATTCATAGGTCAATCAATGCTCAAACATTGAGCCATGCCAGCTGGGCCTAAAACTTTAATATAATGACTTTTATTGTACTAAGTATCAATTTGAGTAATTTGTATTATTAGTATTTCACTACTTACTTTTAATAAAATTGTCATACTGTTTATTCTTCCCCCAATTATAGGTATGGAACAGGCTGCTTCTTACTATGTAATACAGGCCGTAAGGTGGGTGTTTTTTTGTCTTTTTTTTTCAAATTAAAAGATTGAGCATCATTTACCATTAAGTTACTTTTAAGCTTCAGCTTTTACTTAATCTTTATCAGGGTTTAATTAAGAACTCAATGATGAATATCACTAAATTTGAATGTTTCGAATAAGAACCATTCTAAGTTATTTGAATTTTATATTTTTTTATTGTGTTGGGGGGATATGTACATTAGGACCTTGTTAGATTCTTAATGCAAACCTAATTTGGAACAAGAGATAAACTTTTTGTACTGTTTAAGTGTATTGCTCCTAATACTGGAATTTTGACTAAGATTGATTTATTTTTAAATTGTTATATTTATTGAATTATTTTGTACCTAGGTTATTTTAGCTTTACAAAATAAGCTATCTTTTCGTTTTCCTGAATACTGAAGTCTTTTTCTCTTTCCTATAGTGTGTATTTTCTGAACATGGCCTTCTGACCACAGTGGCTTACAAACTCGGTAGAGATAAACCTGTATATTATGCACTGGAAGTAAGTATTTTTCAGTTAATATAGATACTATGTCACACAATCAAAACTAAGAAAATTGCAGTCTTTTCTAACATCTTTTCTGGTAATTCTTAATATATAGGACTGAAAAACTCTGTTTTCTTCTTGACATTTGGTTGAGTGGAAGGAACCTGGGACAGAACTGGGGGTCAGGACTCCCAGGAGACCTTGAATATATTGGTTCCTCAGTTCTTTTGCCAATTAATTGTGGGACCTTAACCACATTGCTATTATTTAGCTGCTTCACAATGTAAGATTTTTCTATTTCTAAAATATAATGAGGCATTGATTTGCTCTAATATTTCTTTCAGCTTGAGTATTCAGGGTTTGTTTTTTTAAATATATTTTTGAGGGGGAGAGAGAGAGAGAGAGAGAGAGAGAGAGAGGGAGAGAGAGAGAGAGAGAGAGAGAGAGAGAGAGAGAGAGAGAGAGAGAGAGAAACATCAGTGATGAGAAAGAATCATTGATTGGCTACTTCCTGAACACCCCACACTGGGGATTGAGCCTGCAACCTGGGCATGTGCCCTGACCAGGAATCGAACCAGGACCTCCTGATTTATAGGTCGATGCTCAACCACTGAGCTATGCCGGCTGAGTGAAAATTCTTTTTTTAAAAATATATTTTATTGATTTTTTTTACAGAGAGAAAGGGAGAGGGATAGAGAGTTAGAAACATCGATGAGAGAGAAACATTGATCAGCTGCCTCCTGCACACACCCTACTGGGGATGTGCCCGCAACCAAGGTACATGCCCTTGACCGGAATCGAACCTGGGACCCTTCAGTCTGCAGGCCGATGCTCTATCCGCTGAGCCAAACCGGTTAGGGCCGAAAATTCTTTTTTTATGACTACTGTGCCCCAGTGTTTCAAAGAGAAATACTGGGCAAAAAAGGCAGAGCAGCTTTTCTTCATGTGTCTCTCCATAAAAATACTTTGTGTCACATTTTGATGTGGGAAATGAAGTGAGAAGATTTATGCCATATTTCACTGAAAGCATTTGTTTTAAAACATGTTTGTAGATTCTAGTAGGAATGTCAGCCTAAGTCTATAGGGCTTTATGGTAGGTTTGTATTAAAAACCTTAGAAACATTTACTTCAAAAGTCAAAGAAGCAGTACCCTTTGTAAAATCAGATACATTTCTGCCTGGCCAGTGTGGCTCAGTGGTTGAGCATCGACCTATGAACCAGGAGGTTGCATGTGCCCGGGTTGCATGCTCTATCTCCAGTGGGGGGCGTGCAGGAGGCAGCCGATCAGTGATCCTCTCTCATCATTAATATTTCTCCCTTCCTTTCTGAAATCAATAAAAAAATATATTTTTTAAAAATCAGATACATTTCTCTTTTTTTAAATCATCACCCAAGGATATTTTTTCCATTGCTTTCTAGAGAGAGTGGGGGGGACAGGGGGAGGGAAGAGGTGGGAATAGAGAGAGAAACATTGATGTGATGTGAGGGAGACAAATTCACTAGTTGCCTCCTACACGTGCCCCACCTGGGGCTAGGGAACTTGCAACCAAGGTAAGTACCCTTGACTGGGAACTGAACCTGAGACCCTCAGTCCACAGGCTGACGGTCTAACCAGCCAGGGCAATGCAATTCTTAAAAATACTTCTTTACAATTAATTTTAAATGCTCCCGTTTATTACACAAATATATTGTATGATCTGAAAAGTTACTGAGCCTTGTTTCCTGGAGTATCTATCTATCTATATAAAAGCCTAAGCGACCGGATGGTAGCTATGATGCACACTGACAACCAGGGGGCAGACGCTCAACACAGGAGCTGCCGAGCCGTGGTGACTTGGCAGCTGCGGTTCTTGGGTGACGCACCCGGAACCAGAGAGGAGGGAGCCCGATTCCTGGGTGCGTCACCCAAGAACTGCCCTCTCACACTCCATGACCCCTCGGAGGATGTCAGAGAGCTGGTTTCGGCCAAGGGACCCCACTGGTGCACGTAAATTGGGCCTCTAGTCTAATAATTTGGTCAAAGTATTAGATTTGCTTTTAGTTAAAACATTTTTTTAGTTGTTAAGCCTAGAGCATGTGGGGTTTTAGTTTATTTCAGTTATTTCTTGCCCTCCCCCTATATAAGTACTGTAACCTCTGCCCCAACCCCTTTTCTGTGGATAATAGGAGCATTTGTGAAACACTTGTTCTGTGTATTCAAGATATCCTAATACTTCTCAGAACGTAAACTCTTACAAGCCCTCTCTCCCTTTGTTTCCACTATGGAAAGCTCAGTGGATAGAGCATTGGCCTGTGGACTGAAGGGTCCCAGGTTCGATTCTGGTCAGGGGCGCATACCTTGTTTGCAGGCTCCTCCTTGGCCCGGGTCCTGGTCAGGGCTCGTGCAGGAGGCAACCAATCGATGTGTTTCTCTCACATCGATGTTTCTCTCTTTCCCTCTCTCTTCCGCTCTCCTTAAAAATCAATGGAAAAATATCCTCGGGTGAAGATTTAAAAAAAAAAACTTCCGCAGGTCACATGATTTCTAAATTCTTTTTGGTTCTGGGCTGCCTTCATTGCATGCATTCCATTTTGCCACTGTCTTCCAGAACAGAATAGAATATTCCATATGCAACCTGATGTGTATTCGAGAGAGTGATTTGGGCATCTCTGACCATAAACACTACTTTGGCTGCTCTAGCCTGAGAGTTCATTAATTTGATCTGATAACCTCATCATATCCTTGGCTCCAGGAGCTCATGCTAAAATATCTAGTGCTTTTCCAAATGAGTCATTGTCAAGACAAGTCCTGCTCCATTCTGTACTTGCACAGATCTTTTGTTCCTCTAAATTCTGGTCTGCATTTTCCTTTTAAATTTCATGATAGTGATTTCAGCCTATGCCAGCCAACACAGACTCTATTCTGTTACTCTTCCAGTTTTGGCTCATCTGGAGGCTTAATAAGCATATGCTCTCTGATTTTGTTTCAATTCATGTAACTTTGTTTAGATTCATAAAATTTTAAAGCAGAGAGGGATAATAGATTAGGTGACAACAGGCTTTGCTACACCCTCCTCTCCCTTGTTTTACACACATGAGGAATCTGAGAGTAGACAAGTGAAATTGGAGTCACTTGGCCAAGGTAACTTTTGACAGCCAGTAAGTAGCTGATCCAGGAGGCAAATATCCAGGTTATTGGGCTTCAAAGTCTAGATGGATAAGCCACCCCACTATGCCTTCTCCTTCCTTGTAAATCTGGATATTCAGGACTCCAGTCTCCCAAGTCCAGTATTTTTTGTTTGTTCGTTTGTTTTTTATTTACTGAGAGCAAAAGAGGAAGAGAGAGATATGAGACAGAGAGAGAGAGAGAGACATCAATTTGTTGTTCCACTTTTTTATGCATTCATTGGTTGCTTCTTGTATGTGCTCTAACCGGCCATTGAACCCACAACCTTAGCATGTAAATGATCAAACAATTTTTTAAAAATTAAATCAAACATGCCGTAACCGGTTTGCTCAGTGGATGGAGCATTGGCCTGCGGACTCAACGGTCTCAGGTTCAATTCTGGTCAAGGGCATGTACCTTGGTTGCGGGCACATCCCCAGTAGGGAGTGTGCAGGAGGCAGCTGATCCATGTTTCTCTCTCATCGATGTTTCTAACTCTCTATCCCTCTTCCTTCCTCTCTGTAAAAAAAAAGTCAATAAAATGTAAAAAAAAATTAAATCAAACAAACAAATTAACAAAAAGGCAGGGATTAAAGCTAGATTGTTAAAATTTTTTCTAACAAATAAGTTCCTGCTTATTGCACTTGGTCATACTGCTTCCTTTTTTCTGTAAGTGCTCACAAAGCATATATTCAATACTCATTTTTTAATTTGACAGATTATTGTTAGGCTTGGCAATTTTAGGTATTAAAACTTTACTTTCATCCTGGCCGGTTTGGCTCAGTGAATAGAGCATTGGCCAGCAGACTGAACAGTCCCAGGTTCGATTTCAGTCAAGGGCGCAATGCCTGGGTTGTGGGCTTGGTCCTCAGTAGGAGACGTGCAGGAGGCAGCTGATCAATGATTCTATCTCAACATTGATGTTTCTGTATCTCTCTCCCTCTCCCTTCCTCTCTGAAATCAATAAAAATATATTTTTTTAAAAAGGATATTTTTAAAAAATATTTTTCCCTTTATTGAATAAGATATTACAAATGTGCCCTTATCCCCCCCCCCAACGTCCCCTCATCCCCCCAATTCTGCCCTCACCCTCACCCCCTGTTGTCCACATCCGTCACTTATGCTTATAGGCATGCATACAAGTCCTTTGGTTGATCTTTCCCCCTCACCCCCACCCTCCCCTGCCTTCCCTCTGAGTTTTGAGCATCTGATCGATGCTTCTCTGTCTCTACATCTGTTTTTGTTCATCGGTTTATGTTGTTCATTATAATCCACAAATGAGTGAGAGCATGTGATAGTTATCTTTCTCTGACTGACTTATTTCACTTAGCATAATGCTCTCCAGCTCCATCCATGCTGTTGCAAATGGTAGGAGTTCCTTCCTTTTTACAGCTGCATAGTATTCCATTGTGTAGATGTGACAACGTTTATTAATCCATTCATCTGCTGATGGGTACTTAGGCTGATTCCAAATCTTAGCTATGGTACATTGTGCTGCTATGAACATAGGGATGCATATACCGTTTCTGATTGGTGTTTCTGGTTTCTTGGGATATAGTCCTAGAAGTGGGATCACTGGGTCAAATGGAAAAAAAGGATAGATGATTACTATTATTAAAAAATAAAAATTAAAAAAAAAAACCTTTGCCGAACCGGTTTGGCTCAGTGGATAGAACGTCGGCCTGCGGACTCAAGGGTCCCTGGTTCGATTCCGGTCAAGGGCATGTATCTTGGTTGCGGGCACGTCCCCACTGAGGGGCGTGCAGGAGGCAGCTGATCGATCTCTCTCATCGATGTTTCTGACTTTCTATCCCTCTCCCTTCTTCTCTGTAAAAAATCAATAAAATATATTTAAAAAAGAAAAAGTTTTTTTAAAAACAAACAAACAAACAAAAAAACCTTTACTTTCTATCCCTTTTAAAAACTGAAACTAACCTGGACCCTTAATTAAAAAAAAAAAAAGGAAGAAAAACAACAATAAAAAAGCCTCACTAAAAAAAACCAAAAACAAAAAAACTGAAACTAGCTATCCATCGTAGTTTTTAGTCTTCTTTTATTTCCCTGTGATTTGGAAGCTACAAAATGCATTTCTAATATTTTGTTTTGTTTTGTTTTTCTTTTGTAGTACTTTTAAATTTAAGGTATTACTTAATTACACATTTTCCTAAGTGTTTTTAGTTGTTTAGTGTTTTTAACCTCCTGGCCATTTGAGGACCCCACCACCTTCACCAGCAATCATGTTGTTGTGCTTAGTTTTCATTTCCCCTTTTTCTTGAACATGCAATAATTGGTCCTATTTTCTTTTCAGTTGATAGTAAATCGTATTTATGAGTCTGGGTTGGTAAACCTGTTTCTTTTGCCCTCTAAACAGAGAGAAACATTCACTTGAGAGAAACACATCAATTGGTTGCCTCCTGCAGGAGCCCTGACCAGGGCCCAGGCCAGGAAGGAGCCTGCAACCAAGGTACATGCCCTTGACTGGAATCGAACCCGGGACCCTTTGGTCTGCAGGCTGATGCTCTATCTACTGAGCCGAACTGGCTAGGGCCAGTATGTACTTTTTGATCTGGCTTGTTTCATTGAACTTTTGTGTTTGTGAGATTCATCCATATTGTTAAATAGAACTATTGTTTCATTCTTTTTTTATTACCACATGAAAATACCACCAGCAGCGTCTGGGAACACTAATTTACTCATCATCTCTATTCTACAGTTTGTTCCATCTATTACATTTTTAAATTTCACTCAGTAATTTCATTTCTTCATTTGTTATTTTTATTTCTCTTTTGGTTCCTAATTTTATTAAATTTTTAATGGAAATCCTATTTTTTCATTTTATTACTTTTAGCACATACTTATTTTAAAGTCTTTGTCAGACTGGAGTGAATTCTATTCCAGCTGTTAGGTTTTGTTGACTGATGTCTTAATAGATTTCTTGTATTTTGGAATTTTCACTTCCTGTTTCTTCTATGAAGCAGTAGCCTTAGGCAACAAGTGGACAGTTGCTTGTTTGCAGGCGTTCCTACACTGGTAGGAGATCGCCACCTAGCCCCTGGCTTCAAGCACTGAAGCTGATTCTATTCCTTGTCTTTTATACCAAGCATTTTGGGTCCCTTTCCTCCAGAGGAACCAATTTTCAGCCACCACTCCTGCTCCCAGACATACAGAGAAATGAATCAGAATCCATCATGCTGTGACTTTAAGTCATGCATTTCTGTTTCTGTCCACATCTTTTCTATATATGAGTCAGCGTGTGTTATTTCAGTTTTCTCTTGTTACATTTTGCCTGTGATCCTCTGTGTTTACACATCCTCCTGGCGTGTGATTCATCTGGGCCTGACATGGTTCCCATTTTCACTCTCCGTGAAAAGGAATTGGGTCACATGACCCTTCCCTTGCTCTAAGACTTTAAACGCGTATTTAACTGCTTAAATTTGTCACGCTGTTTCTAGTTGGAAATTTTTTCTTAGTGGTGGAAAAGACAAGTGAAATAGGACAGTTGAGTGTTTCTGCTTTCCTTGTGCTGTCTATTAATAGCGCATTATCTTCCAGAAGTTGTGTTTCCTCCCTTGTTCATCTGTTTATAAATATTACTTCATAAAACAGAATCCTTTTGGGGGCTTTAATATGATTATGAACTAGAGCTTATTTAGGATCTGTGCCTTCTGTGTGCTGTATTCTGTCACTAGGATATAAATACCCTGAAGCCAGGCTACTTGTCTTTTTTATCACGCCACCTCAGCCAGCTGACATGTAGTAGAAGTAGACACTCAATAAATATTGTTTACATTACCAAATCCTATGTTATGCCATTTTTTTCTGCTTAAATATGAGCTTCAAAGGGGGTTTCCTGTATCCCCCACCTTGGTTTATTTAAATGTCCTTTCTCCCATCTCTTCTTTTACACAATTTATGATTATAGTGTTAAGATTTTAGAGTTGTTATCCCTCTTGAGCCAGCTATCCTATTTTAGGTATAAGCCTATGCATTAGTTAACGATTGCTGTATAATGATATCACCACAAATGTCAGTGGCTTAAACCGTGCCCATGTATTTATTATCTCACAATTCCCATGGGTCAGGAGTTCCAAAGCTGAAATTTTTTAAATTTTATTCATCTGGTAGTGTCATACACAGAGAATATGCGCAGTAAAACTTTTTATAGTGATAGCATATACTTCTCTTGGATTCCTTTTTTTTTCCATAGGGTTCTGTAGCTATAGCCGGTGCTGTCATTCGCTGGCTAAGAGACAATCTTGGAATTATAAACAGCTCAGACGAAATTGGTGAGTATGTTCTAACAAAGGGTTAGAAGCTGAATAACGAAAATGTTAAATATTTTATCTTTGCAATCTGTTAGTCTTTGCGCTTTTATCCTATGTGTGATATTAACATATATGGATCCCTATTATTAGTTTCATTTATACATAAAAGACTAGTTTGTGAAGATTTGTAAAACAATGAATTAACATATTTAGAGTTGGTTATTATTAAACTGGCAAAGTAGGGCATAAAATTTAATCAAGTGTAAAATCGAACACCAAAGATTTGCCAGAACCTTCAGGGGAAGTAGTCCAGTTAAATTTATCCGATGAGAAAGAGCTTTAACTCTTGAATTAGAGTGAGAATTAAAACTCTAGTAACTATAATTAACTCCATTAATTAAGTATTAATGTGGCTATTTTCGATTTATGGATAATTATTATTTTTAAAAAATATTTTATTGATTTCAAAGAGGAAGGGAGAGGGAGATAGAATGATGAGAGAGAATCATTGACCAGCTGCCTCCTACATGCCCCCTACCGGGGATCAAGCCTGCAACCCCTGCATGTGCCCTTGACCAGAACCTTGACCAGGACAGCACTATATCCACTGAGCAAAACCGGCTAGGGCTATGGATAATTATTTTGAACTCACCTACCCACACTTTCATCTGACTTGTTTAATTTTGCCCGAAGGTGAGATAATCAGAAACACATATTTGATTATGGATGCATTGGAGGCCACTTCTTCTTATTCCAGTCAACAACCTTAAAAATAGTGGAAATGAGCTGAAGTACCTTAACGAAACGAATCCAGTTCTTTTATTTTGGGGGGCTAGGTTACATTTTAGTTGTGGTATTCAATGTGGAGCAATTTATTTTGGTTCCTTCTAGCATACTGCTATAATTAGGAACATTTTATGGTACTAATGAATATTTATGGTACTAATGACTAGGAAACAAAAAGTCCTGTCCTCCTAATTTTTTAATGGATGTGTTTATTGACTAAAGTAAATAGAATATATTAGAGTGACTTTTATTTTTCTTTTCTTTAATGTTAGAAAAACTTGCTAAAGAAGTAGGTACTTCTTATGGCTGCTATTTCGTCCCAGCGTTTTCAGGGTTATATGCACCTTACTGGGAGCCCAGTGCAAGAGGGTAAGAATTTAAAATAAGGTATGCTTTTGTGGGTTTAATATTAGTCAAGAGTTTCCTACCTATTTTCAAATTATTTTGAATCATCTGCCAATAAGCCCCCACCATGTTGATATGTATATTAGTGTTATTACCTTTTTTTATTATTGACTTCAGAGAGGGAAAGGGAGAGAGAGATAGAAACATCAATGATGCGAGAGAATCGATGATTGGCTGCCTCCTGCACACCCCACACTGAGGATCAAGCCTGCAACCCAGGCATGTGCCCTGCACTAGAATCGAACCTGGGACCCTTCAGTCCGTAGGCTGTAGCTCTATTCATTGAGCCAAACCAGTGAGGGCTTATTATTTTTTATCTTCAAGGCATCTGCAAGTTCTGTATCCAAGGGATATCATCTCGATAAATGCTGATTTGGTTTTATATTTTTGTCACCTATTTATATGGATCATGAACTTTTTCATATGTGGGTGCAGGATTTTGGACCACATTGACTTTCTAAGCTACTTAATGTTTATGTCCAGTGTTGGTTTTAATTTATATATTAAATTGGGGTGACATTGGTCAACATGAATATATAGGTCTCAGGTGTGGGTTTCTATGTCACAAGATCTGTATATTGCACCCTGTGCCCACCAACCAAAGTCAAATCTTCTCCTGTCACCTCATATTAGGAGCCCTTCTCCCCCCCACCTCTGTTGTTGTTCTTAATTTCTATTTTTCCCCCTGCACATTCCTAACAAATTCAGCCTTTCTGTATTCAGGATATTTCAGACTGATGACTCATTTCTTATCACTCTAATCTTAAAAATATTTGTGTTTTTAGGATCATCTGTGGGCTCACTCAGTTCACCAATAAATGCCATATTGCTTTTGCTGCATTAGAAGCTGTTTGTTTCCAAACCCGAGAGGTAATAAATATGGGCTTATTTTCTTATGCTTAATCTGCTTTTATCATTCTTTTTTTTTTTAATATATTTTATTGATTTTTTACAGAGAGGAAGGGAGAGAGATAGAGAGTTAGAAACATCAATGAGAGAGAAACATCGATCAGCTGCCTCCTGCACATCTCCTACTGGGGATGTGCCTGCAACCCAGGTACATGCCCTTGACCGGAATCGAACCTGGGACCTTTCAGTCCGCAGGCCGACGCTCTATCCACTGAGCCAAACCGGTTCCGGCTGCTTTTATCATTCTTAAACAAATTACATATGCGTGTCAGAAATTTTGTGCATTTTTAAATACTTATTAAATACTTAATCAAAAATTAAACCTGCTTAAACACTAATGTGATGAATGTAAGTTTTTGTTCTTTTTGCCAGCTGGTATTACCTTCTGAGTTCCTGTCATCTGCCAGGCACTGGGCATTTTATGATTGGGGGGACGCTCAGTGGGACACATTGGGCAAAGGGAATAGCACTAACAGTCATTGAGGCGGGGAACCTGGGCATAAAATAGAGTTTTTTGGTTTGAGTGAGTACAGACGTGTAGGGAGAGAAAAGGTTGATTGTGACCAGAACAAAGAGGGCTTAGAAGACCATAATAAGAGTCTAAATTTTATTCTATAGGCTTTGGGAAGCTCTTGAGCATTTTTTTGGATAGAAAATCAACATTTTTAGGGATGTTAATATGAAGTGGTTTATGTTCATTACGTTGGTTTATTTCAGATTCTGGATGCCATGAACCGTGACTGTGGAATTCCACTCAGTCATCTGCAGGTAGATGGAGGAATGACCAACAATAAAATTCTTATGCAGCTACAAGCAGACATTCTGTATATCCCAGTAGGTTAGTAAACCTTTATTCCTTTACATTATGAGACTAATGTTTCTTTTGGAGGAGCTGGTGTTTAGGCATCTGTAAGAAATACAAAGTTGTTGATGTTACTTTCGATGTCCTTTGTCCTCTCAGTGAAGCCTTCCATGCCAGAAACCACTGCCCTGGGAGCCGCCATGGCAGCAGGGGCTGCAGAAGGAGTTGGTGTTTGGAGTCTGGAACCTGAGGATCTGTCAGCTGTCACAGTGGAGCGGTTTGAACCCCAGATCAATGCTGAGGGTACATTTGAAAAAATGAAACTTTTCATGGTGTACTGTGAACAGAGAGCTTGCCTTTCTGTGTATTCATAAATTAAGGGACTAAGGACAATAACAAAAGCTACTGCTTCAAGTTTGGCTACTAAGCGTATTGGGCTTAACTGAATGAGTGTGCATGAGAGAAATCGTTTCTTATTAAAAAAAAAAATCTAGCCCAGCTGGTGTGGCTCAGTGGTGTTGAGCTTCAAGCTATGAACCAGGAGGTCACAGTTCAATTCCTGGTCAGGTCACATGTGCGGATTACAGGCTCAGTCCCCAGTGGGGGGCGTGCAAGAGGCAATGATTCTCATCATTGATGTTTCTATCATTCTCTTCCTCTCCTTTCCTCTCTGAAATCAATAAAAATATCTAAAAAAATATATAAAATCACATCTTTACTCTTCACATTTTTACAGTTCTTTTGTATAGAAGGATAACACTACCACACCATCAGTTCTAGCTTGTTCGAATAGCCTTTTTTATGAAAGGGAGAAGGAGATCTATCAGCCACCCACCCCTAATGTGTACACAGGATCATCTTTGGTGCCAATAGCCCAGTTTTAGGACATGATTAGCCAAGCTATACGATATTCTGGTAACTCATAAGCACAGCAGGGTTAGCCAGACAAAAGCAGCAACAGTTTAAATAAATGAGCATTAAATGTCTTACTCACTTTCTTTCTTTTTATTTCTTTATTGATTTCAGAGAGGAACAGAGAAGGAGAGAGATAGAAACATCAACGATGAGAGAGACTCATTGATTGGCTGCCTCCTGCATACCCCCTACTTGGGATTGAGCCCGCAACCCAGGCATGTGCCCTTGGCTGGAATCGAACCTGGGACCCTTCAGTCCGCAGGCTGACTATCCACTGAGCCAAGCCATCTAGGGCTCTTATTCACTTTCTAACAAACTAAACTAAGGCCCAAGTTCTGAATGACACCTTTATTAAAATAGTATAGTGATTCATCTCTTAAATTGAAACAAATTTTAGTACAATAATATGCTTTCATATATATATTGAATTTGGTTTTATAACTTAAAAAAAAAACCTAAGTGGGCCCAGCCGGCATGGCTTAGTGCCGTGGTCGGCAAACCACGGCTCGTGAGCCACATGCAGCTCTTTGGCCACTTGAGTGTGGCTCTTCCACAAAATACCACATGTGGGCACGCACATACAGTGCGATTGAAACTTCGTGGCCCATGCGCAGAAGTCGGTATTTTGTAGAAGAGCCACACTCAAGGGGCCAAAGAGCCTTATGTGGCTCGTGAGCCACAGTTTGCCGGCCACTGGAGTGGTTGAGCATCAACCTCTGAACCAGGAGGTCACGGTTCGATTCCCCAGTCAAGGCATATGCCGAGGTTGCAGGCTCGATTCCCAGTGTGGGGCATGCAGGAGGCAGCCAATCAATGATTCTCTCTCATCATTGATGTTTCTATCTCCCTCTCCCTTCCTCTCTGAAATCAATATATATATTTGAAAACCTATGCATAAAAATACCATCAAAGTGAATTTTGAGCTATTGGGAAATAAGCTCTAAATTTATTTTAATTTTCTAGAAGACTATGTCAGTGCTTTTTAATTTCATTCACTCTTTTCCGTATACAAGAAAATGGACTGTAATACTAATTATTTTAAAGTCAAGCAGTATGCCATGTACCATGATATAGAAATGTGTTACAAAATCTGATATTCTATCTGTAAATAATTTTTCACTTTTGCAATATTGGATAAAATATGAAGTTGAAAAATTTTTTACACTTCTGAAAAAAAATCAACTTTTTAATAAGCAAATAATGTTCACAGCAAGTATATGGTCTTGAGATGCTAATCCCACTCTTAAATCTAGGAAGTGTTTTGTGCAAAGAGTTGAGGATCACTGTTTTCCTGAAAAGAACTATCTTTGCAATTTTTAAGGCCTTACCCCAGAGTTGATCAGTTATGTCTGTTGTCCTTGCCTTCATCAGTCCCTCTGGTCTTCCCACAACATGCACATGCACACATGCATGCATGTGTACACGCACACTCACAAATGGGCAACTAGATGCAGATAGTTTATTTTGTATTTGTTTTGTTTTTAAAAATATATATATTTTAAAAGATATTTTTTTTGATTTTTTTATAGAGAAGAGGGGAGAGGGATAGAGAGTTAGAAACATCAGTGAGAGAGAAACATCGATCATCTGCCTCCTGCACACCCCCTACTGGGGTTGTGCCCACAACCAAGGTACATCCCCTTGACCGAAATCAAACCTGGGACCTTTCAATCCTCAGGCCGACGCTCTATCCACTGAGCCAAACCGGTTAGGGCTTTAAATATATTTTTATTGATTTCAGAGAGTAAGGGAGAGGGAGAGAGAGAGAGAGAGAGAAACTGCAATGAAGAGAGAGAATCATTGATTGGCTGCCTCCTGCACGCCCCCTACTGGGGATCGAGCCCACAGCCCAGGCATGTGCTCAGACTAGGAATCAAACTGACCTCCTGGTTCATAGGTCAATGCTCAACCACTGTGCAACACCGGCCAGGCAATAGTTCATTCTTACAGCAAATATTTGTTTAGAGCTTACAAATGGCCTAGTCTCAGCAGGCAGCCTGTCTCCCAGTCACTGGCCATCACTATCAACCGTACTCTCAAATCGGAGTCCTGGTAAAGTCCCACATTAGTTTAATATGTGTAACAATTTGTCAAGGATTCTGAGTGAACATAAGTATAGTGCTTAAAACATCTCAGTAAACAGCCTTTCATGTGTGTGTGTTGTTCCTATCTTCTATTTCTAGAAAGCGAAATTCGTTTTTCTACCTGGAAGAAAGCTGTGATGAAGTCAATGGGCTGGGTTACAGCTGAGTCTTCGGAAAGCGGTAACTATGTTTTTATTATTATTACCACTTTGTCTCACTATGTTTTAAATAGCTTATTTAAGCATCTGACTATTTATACTTACCAAAGCTGTATTACCATATATCTAGAGCTTCTAACATTCTGAAAACACTTTAAGTTCTAAACATAGTGTAAATTATCAGGTTGCTATGCACACATCCTGCCATCTTATTAGTTTATTTCTAGTACTTTGATTTATTGCTTTGTTTTCTAAAAGTAAAATTATTTCTAGTTCCTACTTGTTTTTCTAGTTTCTCCTTAATGAAAAAACAATCAACTACAATCTTTGTTGTTTTTTTTCCTCCTAATGTCTTACTTTACCTTTTTGGGGGGCCGTCTTCATGACCTGAACTAATAATCGCTTAGGTAGGAAAGTATTCAGTTGAAGTAGTAAACCATCTATATATATATAAAAGCCCAGCCATCAGAACGGCAGAATGAATGGTGGCTATGACACGCACTTTGGCAGCCAACCAGCCTGCTCCAGGCCCCGATTGGCCCCTCCCCAGGCGACCAAGCCCCCAATCAGCCCCCAACACCCAAATCAGGGGTGTGCTGGCCGCCAACTGCCTGTGGCCCCTCCCCCCAGCAGCCTAGCCCAATGGGCCCCCATCCGAGTGGGCCAGCCGGACCCCACCTGTGCACGAATTCGTGCACCAGGCCTCTAGTTTAGTTATAAACAGCCTTAAGCTTCCTTTAATATGCCTGTGCTATTTAAACAGCCTTAAACAGGCCTTTAATATAACAATATTTTTTTTATTTGCTAAATATAAGATTTGGAACGTAATGAAATTTATTTACAGAAGCATATACTTTGCTGAAGAAGAGTTTATAAGTGAAATATAACCTGCCTTCCAAACCAAAGTAGGTATAGAACCACTTTTTTCCCCACCTCCACCCCTACAACCACTTTTTATTTGTTTTTTGTTGATTTGAGAGAGAGAGAGAAACATCACTTTCTTGTTCTACTTATGCATTTATTGCTTGCTTCTTATTTATGCCCTTACCGGGGATCAAACCTGTAACCTTGATGCTCTAAAAACTGAGCTACCTGGCCAGGGCCAAAACCACTTTTAAAGCATCTGGGTTTTAGGAGAAGCTTCTGGAACTGTTCACTCCCACGGATCACTATGATCTGTATTTTTAGTCTTGGATGTTCCTACTTGAAGATTTGCTTTTTCTCCTAAGTAAGTGTAATACCCTTTTTTCTCCGATCTCTTATTTTCAGTTAGAAAACATCAAAATAATCATGTACTCGGACAATTTTTTAGAATGTACATTAATACAATTTAGTTTTCAAATAAGAGTAATATTAACAGTCAGGTGCATTTACTTATATGCCGAATTCTATTTTTTTTTAAATAAAAGAAAACAAAACCAATAAGGTTTGAGATTTATTTATAGTAGGTTAATATAATTTTTCTGATAGCCAAAGCATCTATAATTTGAATTTGGGGGGAATTGGATTGCTTATTTTGTAACTTTTGGGGAAGAAAGCTAAAATCAACAGCCTCCCAAAAAGTTCTCCATTGACTTTCTCTGGCTTTGCCAGTGGAAGGCATATGGTCTACATTATGTTCTTGGCTACTTGTGGCATGCTCTCTGTATTGTCTGTTAATTGTTACAAGCTTTAATATTGATTATATTTTTGAAGTAATAACTCTTTGCTAGCTTTTATGAATATACTATTTTTATAACTTATTGTGTTTTGCTATCATGTGATTCTTAACACAAATATTGTAATTATGTGTCTCTCTTTTGGTTTGCTTGACGGGAAATCCCTTCTACTTGGATGACCACAGGTGACCCTAGTATCTTCTGTAGTCTACCCCTGGGCTTTTTTATAATGAGTAGCATGATAATGTTTATCGGAGCAAGGTACATCTCAGGTCAGTTACTCTTTAAATTAGACAATTTTATTAGTTAGCATTAATATGTTTGTATATAACGCAGCAGAAAGTTTTCAGTATTTTTCATTCTTCCTATGCTTAGGAACCTGGATTATCCATTAAGGGTCTAACTAGACTAATTAATGTTTTGTGGCAGTCAAAATTAAGGACTGAGGCATTGTGTTGTCAACTATAGCAATGAGCAGAAGTGAAAGTACTACTTTTAATGCTAAATGACAGGACTTTCAGAATATTAGCAGAGTATCTGTAAAACCAAAACTGGGGAAAATGTGTAGTCACTTTTGCTTTAGTTTAAAAAAATACATTTTTTGAACTGAAGTTTTAAAAATTATTGCTTAAATAAATGGGTTGAATTAAAACTGAATTATTATTTTTACACCTTAACTTTTACTGAATATTTTTATGGAAGTAAAATTGTTCAGCATGTGATGAAATAAATTGTGTAACCTATATTCATTTAAAGATAACCATCATTTTGGAAGCCATTCCTCATGATAGCTCAATTTTTCTTCAAATTAATCACTTAAATTGAAACAACTTGTTCCATACGTTGCCAAGAAAGTGAAGCATTTTAAAAGTCTTCATGCTTAGAGAAAGAGTTCAATTATTTCTCTTAATTAATTAGATGATGACCTAGTTTTAAAATTTAAGCTTTATTGATATGGGGGAAACATCTGTTTGTAGAAATCTGATAAGCCTTAATTTAGCTTGCCATCATCAGTTTAGTGCTATAAATAAATATGGAATGAAAATTATATCAGAACATTAGATTATTTTTTATTAATCATAAAATATGGGTTACTTGCATGAGAGTTTAAAACTAAGATTGCCTTTTTCTGTATTCTTCACATATGGGATGAATTTGTTCGAATCTTTTGTTTCCATAATAACAATACCTTATGTTTGTATTAATGCTTTATACCTTACAGAGGTCTTCTGTATATAAACATCTTTTTTTTTTTAAATATATTTTATTGATATTTTACAGAGAGGAAGGGAGAGGGATAGAGAGTTAGAAATATCAATGAGAGAGAAACATCGATCAGCTGCCTCCTGCACATCCCCCACTGGGGATGTGCCCGCAACCAAGGTACATGCCCTTGACCGGAATCGAACCTGGGACCCTTGAGTCCTCAGGCTGACGCTCTATCCACTGAGCCAAACCGGTTAGGGCTGTATATATACATCTTGACTGAATTAGCAGATATCTATTTTCTTGGTGTAAGACGCAAATATTCCTCAGAAGAACTATAATTTAAATTTGTAACGAAATGTATATGCTGTTCGGGGGAAAGTTCTATAATTTTTTCAGTATCCTGCCATATTTTTGGCTGCGTAATGATCATCTGGAAAAGGAAAGAAAAGAACATTGCAACTAAAAGTTTTCATTGATTTTCTTTTCCCCCTGTTTCCCCTTTGGTACCATGACAGGATGGAAAGGGCTGCTGTCTATGAAAATTGAGCCATGTAGCATATCTCTAAGCTAAAGGTTACATTAAGTTTCCAAATTCCTAGGCTTCCAAAATGAATATGGTAGCATCTTTAGGTTCTCTGTTGGTAACATAGGCTGAGATTTGATAACAGTGGAATTGTTTGCCTTGGTAAACATTTAGCAATAGTGTTAATATTTGCTAATTCTGGAATTGGCCGTTATATTTGCTGCATTTTTAACTGTGAAGCAATTTTTAGAAACCATATGGAATTTCTAACTCTATAAATGATTAAATAGTCTTCATTGCTTTAACTCCTGAATTGCATGTATGTTATTACTGACATGGTTTTTGTCCCCCATTTTAGGTATCCTATAAATAATAGAACTCATGGATTCCAATGGTGCGAGCTCTTTACCTAACAGACTCCAGCGATTCTCTTACTCTGATGACACTATTCATAGACTCTGATTTTATTTATAAGCCATTTGCTGCATGACCCTCGAAGTTGACCTGTGGCTCGAAATAAAGAAAATGCAGCAGAAAGAATGCTATAGAAACATGGGTGTGTTTTTTAACATCAATCATAAGATTGGACCAGCCATCTTTGGAGCTGACCCCTCCTTTGCCATCACTTCCTGCCCCATTTCCTCTAAGATGTAGGAAGAATCCAGATCCTGTCCATTGGCAGCTTTCCTCAAGCACAGTCAGATGCTGGTGGGCCAGGATTTGATTCTCTGCACTACACACACTTGATCAAGGGGTTATTGCTAACTGACTAAAAATGAGCAACTTTGTGTTTCTTTTTAGCAGAACCCCGAAGTTCTCTTTTCTGCATATGCAGGAAGCCCACAGAATCTTCACTGATTGTTTAAGTGGAATTCTCTACTAAATCCTTAAAATGAAAATTTAGTATTCTCGTAGCTTAGCTATTTTTCTGAAAAGTATTTGCCAAAATCAAAATTCTTCAGCCATTTTACATGGTATCACTAATTATACTGCATTGCTGTCTGGATCTTATAGGGAAGGACACTTTTTTTCTTTTTTTTCCCCATCTCTCCTTTTTATATTTTTTACTTTATATGTATAACATACATGCCTATATATTTTATATACTGAGGGTAGCCCATTTATAAACTAAGAGTACATTTTACATGGCCTCACTAATTACACTGAATTTGTGTCCGGATCTTGTAGAAAAGAACACTTTTTTTCTTTTTATATTTCTTACTTTGTATGTAGTACATACATGCCTATATATTTTATATACTAAAGGTATCCCATTTATAAATTAAAAGCACATTGTATTCAGTAGGTTATAATGGGGCTGGTCTTAAGTGGACCACTATGTGTATAAATATTTTGGGGAAAACAGCTGTATATGTTTTGGGGCAGCAGTTATACATATTATTTACCAGGAGAAACTTTTTCTTAAAGAGCCAACATTTGAAATTTAAAGTATGTGTTCTATGTCAATAAAAGAAAATAGACTTTATTGTGACTTCAACTATGTTTCTTATACCTTACATTTTTATTTAAAATTTTTAGCCGGATATATGCTAAAGAGAGAAAACTGTGGAATGCTATAGTAAATACTGTTTTCAAACACAAGTACTAGTCCATATGAAGTTATTTTCATTTAACATAATCTTAAACATATTTGGGATCCTTTTGAGGGGATGTCAAAAAAGGTTAAAAATTTAAGTTAAAAAACACACACCGTTAGAAATAAAGCCAAGATCACTTTCCACCCAAATATGTTATTAATTGCTGATAAGCAATTATAATTTCTATTTGGGATGACAATTACCTCTGCTTACTGTCAAAACTTTAAAAGGTTTACTATTAGAAATGGCTTCCAATGAAACCAAGAATTTCTCAAAATATTTAGTATTGCGTGTGCCTAATGTAGCTTCTTAATGTCAATTTTAAAAACATCCTAAAATTAATTGCTGTTTACTGCAAGTAAGAATATACTGCCTCCTAATTATTTTATTCAATCAGTGCTGAAAATGGAAAAATATTTATATGTTAATATGAAAAGTTTTGTTTGGAATCAATGCTAACTTGAATTTGCAGTGCTCGTTGTGCTGTTTCTAAATTGTTGAATCTGCTGGGTTTTTATTGATGCTGCTGCCACTTTCGTGACATAAATATTAAAGAAAGGTACTGTGAAATTACTACTTTGTGGCAGGGTACTTTTAAACATACTGATGTTTCTACAAAGGTAGTTTCAGTTCATTGTAAATAATTGTGAAAATCACTGTTCAGATAACATTAAGATTACATTAATTTTCTATAAATGGCAATATTTGTAAATGTTTGAAATTGTACACATTGATATTTCATGATAAATGTGCTTAAAATAAATTGACCCCTCATTCTTACTTGCATTTCTCATTTGCAGTCTATAACTTAGTTCTAAATCAAATGAAAAAAGATGTTTAGGAAATGAGAAACTCGGCTATTAGCACTTGATCAGGCACATTCTGCAGAAAGAACCAACAGTCGAGGAAGTCGTTTCTGGAATGATGAGCACCTCAATCATCCTATTACAAAAGACTACACTGTCTATGCAGAAAATACCCCAGCAAGGTTAGCAGCCTTTATCAATAAGGGTCTCTCGTTGACTGACAATGACTTCCTAGTTTCATTCTATGCTTATTTTTCTCTACCTGCATTAGTTGGTGGAGTCAAGTATACCATTACTCCCTCAACTCAATACCCCACACCTTAATCTTTTTTTCTCTAACTGATGGGTAAAATAATGGATCTTTGCTTCTGAATTTTTTAGTGTGTTTCTTTTGAAGTGCCTGAAGCTCAGTTCTTTGGTTTATGGGTGTTTGATATCATGCAAAAATGAAAAATGATACCTATTTAGAAGAAATCACCAAATGAAAGATGTCATAGCAAAGAAACAACATTGGCAGTAGAGTAGGTGGTATTTACTTCAGAGTGTCTACCTAATAGTACAACAATTATTTTTATAGCTTTAATGAGGTATAATTGATATATAGAAAACTGGACATATTTCATGCATGTAATTTGATGAGTTTGGACCTATGCATACACCTATCATACCATCACCACAATCAAGGTAATAAATCTTTCCTTCACCTCCAAAACTTTCCTTGTGTCCTTTTGCTGTGTGCGTGTGGTAAGAATGCTTCATACAAGATCTGCCCTGTTAAATTTTTAAGTGCACAGTATGGTGTACGAAGAGCTCCTTAAAGCCATTGGAAAACTCAGCATAATGTACTCTACTTCTATCCATAAATTGTGGTACAGCCACAAAATAGAAAATATAGCTTCAGAAAGAATGAGGATACTGTCTAGAAACATGGAAACATCCAGGAAAAGAGGAAAAGCAAGGTGCAGAGGATTGCATGTATTACCTTTCCATTTAAAAAAGATGGCTAGGATCTTTGCCCATGCTGGAAGGACATAGAAGAAGCTGTTAATAGTGTTCACTTGTGTTACATGCCCTTGCGTCCCGCTCCAATTCCTGGCCACCCTGTGAATGATGTCTGCAATGTCCTGTCCTCAACAGCCCTGCTCAGCTCCTGAAGACTCATTCCTATGACTTTTTTTTTCTTTATTGGTTAAGGTATTACATATCTGTCCTTACCCCCCCCCCATTGCTCCCACCCCCCCGCTCATGCCCTCACCCCCCTGTTGTCTGTGTCCATTGGTTAGGCTTATATGCATGCATACAAGTCCTTTGGTTGATCTCTCCCCCTTACCCCCACCCTCCCCTGCCTTCCCTTTGAGGTTTGACGGTCTGATCGATGCTTCTCTGTCTCTGGATCTGTTTTTGTTCATCAATGTATGTTGTTCATTATATTCTCCAAATGAGTGAGATCATGTGATATTTTTATTTCTCCAACTGACTTATTTCTCTTAGCACAATGCTCTCCAGGTCCATCCATGCTGTTGCAAATCCTATGACTTATTTTATGGACCCAATCCATCTCATATTTGGTCTTCTTGTTCTGCTGCCTTTTATTTTTCCCAGCATTATTATCTTTTCCCAAGGACCCTTCACATGGTTTGCCCGAAGTAGGACAGCTTCAGGTTTGTCATTTTTTGCCTCCCACAATGTTTCAGGCTTGATTTGCTCTAGTTCCCACTTGTTTATCTTTCTGGTGGTCCAGGGTACCCATAGAGATCTCTAATGCTATCTTTAAAATGAATCATTTTTTTCCTACCCTATTCCCAGATATTTTTCTTAGTAAATTCCGTCAAACATTTAAGGATGAAATAATACAAGTAATCTGCAATCTTTTTCAGAAAATATAAGACAGTAGCATGCTTAATTCTTTTAGTGAGGCCAGCATTACCCTAAGCCCAAAGCCAAGTAAATATATTACTAGAAAAGTATAGACAAATATTTCTCATGTACATAGATTTTTAAATCCTTAAAATAATAGCAAAAATCCAGCAGTATATAAGAAGAATAATGCCTTATTATGAAGTGGGGCTAATTTCCAGAATTTACAAATCAACACTGATAAATCAATTAGTGTACTTCATCATATAATAGACTGAATTAAAAATGATCATATCAATGGATGTAGAAAAATATTAAAAAATTTTATTACCCATTTATGTTAAAATCTGAAAATTAGGATTAGAAGGGAATTTCCTTAACCTGATACAGGGTACATAAGAAAACAGCTAATATTATGCCTAATGATGAAAGAGTGAATGCTTTCCTCCTAAGATTGGAAACACCAAGGATGTCTTATTACTCCTATTCAGTGTTGTAATGGAAGTCCTATCTTGTGCAAGACTACTTTGGAATTAAGAAATCCAAATTAATTTTATCTAAGAGAAGCAATGATTTTTTTTTTTTGCATTGTACTATTAGCGAGAAATATAATTGTGGATGTATAGATGCTAAGGCATAGTGAAACATTGCCTTGCTTCCAAAACTTCTTGGAGCTCTGCTGTAGAAAGACATTTACAAAGTTTTTATCCAGCCCGGCCAGTGTGGCTCAGTGGTTGAACCAGGAGGTCGCCTTTAAATTCCTGGTCAGGGAACAATAGGCAGTGTGCAGGAGGCAGCCAATCAATGATTCTATCTCTCCCTCATCCTCTGTGAAATCAATAAAAATATATTTTTGAAATCAAAAAGTTTTAATCCAAAACAGTAAGATGCTAACTTGCAATTATGTGAATGGTCTCAGAGATATACTGTTCCTTTCTCTGCCTTAAGGTTTCTAGGTTAAGGAATAATGAGTTCTGTTCCTAAAATTGCTTTTAGTGGTGCTAATTTTAGTCCCCTTGGGGAAGGTATTGGAGAAAGGAAGGTAGAGTTTGTCTTACATGCTTTAGTGATCAATTGACTTTAGTATATCCAAATGAACTTAGCCATTTTAACTTAATGTGCTTAAAGATTTTCTGAGATCAAAAGGGAAAAGGGATTAAAATTCAATTCCAACATCAAATATTTGGTTACTAAAGTAAAATATACTTAGGTTGTTAGCTTTATGTAAATACCTTCTCAAAACAATAACAAAAAGTTAGGTTAGTGACTTTTTTAACATCAAATTTTCAGTTTAGGGTAGTTGTAGTTTTTGATAGCTGGGGATATCAGTTATCTATTGTTGCATAGGACACTACCCCAAAACTTCATGGATTTACACCATAACCATTTTATTGGTCACAATTTTGTGACCATCAATTTGGTCTGAGCTCAGTGAGGGCAGTTCTGTTGGTCTTGTCTGGATCACTCGTGGGCATACTGTCAGATGACAAGTTGGCTGGGGGCTGGCTGGCCCCAGTTGACCTCACTTAACCATCTGGCAGTTAGCCGAGGCTGCTGGCCTAAGCACCTAAGTTGTTTTCCATCTTGCCTAGCCAGCAGGGTAGCTCAAACTTTCCCCCATGGTTCCAACAGGGCAAAGTGGAAGTTGTAAGGCCTCTTGAGGCCTTGGCTTTGGCAGTTCCACAATGTCACTTCCATTGCTCTCTGTTGGTCAGAGCAAATCATAAGGCTGGCCTAGATTCAAGGGAAGGGAACACTGACTCTACCTCTTCATAGGAAAAACTGCAGATAGTCTATTGAATATTTATCTATCATACTAGCTTATTTAGATAAACCCGCTCATTCAAAAATGTCAAAATAGCCCTGATGGTGTGGCTCAGTGGTTGAGCCTTAACCTATGAACCAGGAGGTCACGGTTGGATTCCTAGTCAGGGCATGTGCCTGGGTTGCAGGCTCAATCCCCAGTGTGGGGTGTGCTGGAGGCAGCCAATTAATGACTCTTTCTCATCATTGATGTCTATCTCTCCTTTCCTCTCTGAAATAAAAGTATTTTTTTAAAAAAAAAAAACAAAATGTCAAAATAGTAGCCCTGGCTGGTAAGCCTGGATTGGGCCGGTGCACCCAAGGTTTGCTGGTTCAATTCCCAGTCAGGGCACATGCCCTGGTTGTGGCTCAATCCCTAGTCCCCTGCAGGAGGTGATGCTCAGAGGTGGCAATCAATGTTTCTCCTCCCCCCTCTCTCTTCCTCTCTCTCTAAAAATCAATTTAAAAAATCTTTACCTTAAAAGTATTGAAAAGCTGAAAAGACAGTAGTGAACCTCCAGGCTAATTTTTAATTTGGAAATGATAGCCTGTAATCAGAGATATCCTATATAATAAAAGGCTAATATGCAAATTGACCAAACGGCAGAATGACCGTTTGCTATGACACGCGCTGACCACCAGGGGGCAGATGCTCAATGCAGGAGCTGCCCCGTAGTGATCAGCGCGCTCCCACAGGGGGAGCACAGCTCAGCCACAAGCCCTGAGTCAGGCTTATGGTTGGAGAGCACAGTGGTGGTGGCAGGAGCCTCTCCCGCCTCTGTGGTAGTGCTAAGGATGCCCATGGGGAGCAGGCCAAGCCATCAGTAGGACATCCCCCAAGGGCTCCTGGACTGCAAGAGGGTGCAGGCCAGGCTGAATGATGCGCCCCCCACCACCACCGCCCAGTGCACAAATTTCGTGCACTGGGCCTCTAGTAAGCTATAAGAGCACCAAAGTTGAATAAGCTTCACACTTGGAATCCAGAAGTCCAGAATTAGGGCTCATTCAAAATAAAGGAAGTCTTATACAAATTTCTCCAGCATTACAGGAGGATCCAAAAAGACTATACCTCCAGGATAAGGACAGGATCTACTCCCTCACCCCCTATCCCAGGAGACTACAGAGAAGGCTGCCTTGACTCTGAGTGAAAGCTAGAGAAGAAAGAAAAAGTGATGATCTTGAGCTCTGCCTGGGTTTGACAGTCATTAGTTTTGTGGCCTTTGTCTAGTTGTTTAACTTGCTTGCATCATTCCGTCATCTAGAAAATAAAGATAAGAATCTCCACCTTTTAAGAGTTGTGAGGGTTAAGGGAAACAATACAAATTGCTTAGAATAGGTGTCATGAGCAATTGCTCAATAAATGTTATTTAATAGTTAGGAAAATAGTCATGATAAGATAAGGTGTTACAAAAGCAAGAGGGTTGCCTGGCTGGGCTGGTGTGGCTTAGTGATTGTCAACCCATGAACCAGCAGGTCACTGTTCGATTCCCGGTCAGGGCACATGCCTGGGTTGTGGGCTCGATCCCTGGTCAATGATTCTCTCTCATCATTGATGTTTCTATCTCCCTCTCTCTCTTTGAAATAAAAAAGAAAAAGGCCTTAGCCAGTTTGGCTCAATAGATCGTCAACCTGCTGACTGAAGGGTTCTGAGTTCAATTTTGTTCAAGGACACGTACCTCAGTTGCAGGCTGGATCCCTGGCACATTTGGGAGGCAACCAATTGATGTGTGTCACATTGATGTTTCTCTTTCTGTCTCCCCCTCTCCTCTACTGTTTCTAAAAATCAGTGGAAAAATATCCTCCTGTGAGGATTAACAATAAATAAAAATTTTAAAAAGGAAGAGGGTCTACTGGTGTTTTACTTTTTCCGTCTGGATCCTCCTGGTCCCTTCATGCCCTATGCCCAGGTTGAAATGTCAAATGCCCACAGAGGCCAGACAAGAAATGTAAAGAGGTGAGAGAGAAAGTAAAGAAAACAGGGAGAGCCCTAGCCGGTTTGGCTCAGTGGATAGAGAGTCAGCCTGCGGACTGAAGGGTCCCGGGTTTGATTCTGGTCAAGGCCACATGCCCGGGTTGTGGGTTGGGTCCCCAGTAAGGGGTGTGCAGGAGACAGCCCATCAATGATTCTCATCATTGATGTTTCCATCTTCCTCTCTCCTCTGAAATCAAAAATATATTAGAAAGAAAACAGGGAGAGACAGACTCTGTAGCAAACAGACCACATGCCCTATGTGAATGAGGATTATTGCCATAGGAGAATGCAAGCCCCTGCTACAATATCTTTTTGTTTGTTTGTTTGTTTGTTTGTTTTTTGAAGAAATCAAATAAATATTTATTGAACAAATGCAAAATAAATGAACTCGAGGGTGTTTTAACCTGAAAATACAATAAACAACTTCAAATATTCAGAGGGCTATCACACGAAAAATGAAAGACTTGTTCAGTATTTTTCCAAAAGGCAGAACTGAACCGAGGGGTAAACACAGCACCCAGCAGGCTGCAATACAGCAGTACAAAGTGTTACTCATCTCAATAGCTTCTTCCCAATACACGTTTCCCTCGTCTGAGAAGAAACAGCACAACATAACACTTCTCATAAGCGTCTAAAGTGTCTCAAGTCCCACTTCCACGGCACGCCCTCCACTGCCAGCAACGGATGCACTCACACTAAGGGAGGAACCCAACAATCTGGTTCACTAAGGAAACGTCTCTTGTTCCTCATCATCCTATATCAGTGACTCGTGGGAGCGGAGGAGAAAAGAGAGCATATTCTCCAAAGAGGGTGCCTCAGGACCACCCCCAATTCAGACAACGCCCCCAGGGACAGCCTTCCTCAAACCGGATGGGATAGCACCGGGTGCGGGTGGGACAGACGCTGCCATGCACTGTGCTGCGTGAGGCGGGGGGCTGCGCCTACGAGTCCCGGAAATATAGGCTGACTGCGTCGTCCTGGCAGCCTCACCCACACTGCCAGCTGCCACCAAAGGAGAACTGTCTCACCACTACTCAGCATGATGTGCAAGGACAAATATATAACATGCTTTATATTACATCTGTATTTTATCACATACTCAGTATGGAGCGCCGAGGTGCTTAATCCATCCAATAAACTGAAAATACAAAATTACATTTGTCAGGATACGGAACGCTGATGAGGTGTCATCGTAAAGCAGATGAGGCGTCAATTTTCGAGGAAAGCCACGTAATCGGTGAGCCTGGCGAGCTGCTGTTCGTTGGGGATTGGGGATTGGCGGAACTGGGGCAGGCTCTGATAAGGGAATAAACCTGTTAAAGGAGACATCCAAGGCCCCTGCAACTGGCTTTTTGGGCATGACCATTCTTGTGGTGGAGTCAGCTTGCCATCCTTGCTCCAATATCCCTTTCACAGCCTCTTCCACAGGGAACCCAACAAACGCTGCGAAGTCGTCCGCGATGATCGAGGTGTAGGCCTGAGAGACCAGGGCGAAGGCCCGTCTCCTCGTTGCCTCTCTAAGTGCTTCCATGATCGGCTGGACCGTCTCAGACCACTGGTGAGCGTTGATGGTCGTGTAGATTCCAGGGAAATCTCTCTGCCAGATTCTCTGTCCTACTGACCAAATGCCCCCAAGTTCAGAATTTGCAGATTTTATAGCAGGTGGTATTCTTTTCCAAAGATATCTTGCATTATTCATGTCATTATGGAGCAGATATAAAGCTAGAAGCTGACCATACACTGGGGGTGTAGCAATTCCTCCAGGTGCCTCGAGCTCCTGGTTCTCGCACTGATCTAGCAACTTTTTGAAACTAAAGGCACCTTCTGCCATGACGGCCACGGGCATCTTCCCTGCCGGTCCCACTCCTGCACCTTACAATATCTTAATTAGCACAATCCTACTCATATAAAGTAAACATTTGGGAAATAAGAATAGACTAAATTAAATTCAGAAGCTCTTGGGAGGCAGGTTACCAAAGTATAAAAAACACTGCATGTCCTTGAGAAGGAGGAGCCAGAATTTTAATCTAAATCTGTTTTCAGGGGGAAATGCCTGCAAAGTTTAATATAAAATATTGACCCTCTGGTTTATAAAATGTTGCTCATGTGAGGTGATAGTTAGGCAATAATAATAATAATAATAATAATATTTATTGAGTTGTTGCTATATATCCAGCTTAACTGCTTTACATACTTTCTCATACATTATCACATTTAATTCTCAGAAATACTCTTTAAGTTAGTTGATAATATTTCCACTCTGCCTAGATAATTTATTTAGCTATTACAGTAAGTTTTGTTTCTGCTGTATTTTTTTCCCCTTTTAACCCTTTGAGGGGGAGAAAGAGATAAATGCTTCTAAGGGCAGTGAGTGAGGAAAAAAGGAGACAGAGCACGGAGTTTCCACCACAGGTGACACTCAGGTTCTTCTCCCTACAGAGACTTGGCAAGGGAGCCTCAGAGGCCTCTCAGGTGAACAGGAGCAGACGATGGAGTGGTTCGTACTCAAAATTGATTTCAGAGAGGAAGGGAGAAGGAGAGAGAGAGAGAGAGAGAGAGAGAGAGAGAGAGAGAGAGAGAGAGAGAGAGAGAGAGAGAGAGAGAAAGAAACATCAATGATGAGAGAGAATCATTGCTCGACTGCCTCCTGCACAACCCCTACTGAGGATCAAGCCTGCAACCCAGGCATGTGCCCTTGACCAGAATCGAACCCAGGACCCTTCAGTCCCCAGGCCGATGCTCTATCCACTGAGCCAAACTGGCTAGTGCCCAAAGCCAATGTTCTTAACCAAACTTCTTAGCATCCTTGACTCTCTTCTGATCATGATTAACTATTGTTCTACCAGGTGCATTTCTGGGGCCAAAAGCTGAATAATGTACACTTCTAGAAATGGTAGTGGGCCCAGCTGGTGTGGCTCAGTGGTTGAGCTTTGACCTATGAAGCAGGAGGTCACGGTTCTATTCCCAGTCAGGGCATATGCTGGGGTTGCGGGCTGGATCCCATTGTGGGACGTGCAGGAGGCAGCTGATCAATGATTTTCTCTCTTCTTTGATGCTTCTATCTCTCCCTCTCCCTCTCGGAAATTAATAAAAAATATATTTTAAAAAGATGGTAGTGGAATAGTAGTGACGTGGAATTCAGCCACTTACCCTGCAATCCTACGGTGTTAGCTTTGATTCCACATTCTAGTGTATGATACAGACTTGCTTCCTAGAAGTGTGGCCCACTTTCACTCAAAGTTGCTATGATGACTATTTGCAGATGTATTTACTTTCAAGCCTTTATTTTCTACTTCAGTAACCTCTGCCATTCATATTTATTATTAATCCATAAAGCATACATAATTATACCTAAGTAGGGGACTCTAAATTAGCAAATTCCTATCCCATCAACCACAGAAGATTTATCCGTTCTAGGAGTAATTAATCTTTTTCATCACTGATTCTCTGGAGGGATTTCAGAACTTATTTTCATGGCCATTGCTTCTCCGATAACTGGCAAAGTAGCCTGAGCAGCCTTTGAAAGTGCTGGATGTTTGATAAATGTCTAGAACTTTCATTTAAAGTTGAGGACAGAAGGTAATTCTTCCTCTGTGAATAATAACACCAGAAAAGGAAAGAGCGTCTTCATATACTTAAGACAAAAAGGGCACAGTGAGTGATACACTTGATAACTTAGTTTAGTGAAGAAATTTCTTTCCCATCTGTTCTGGCAACTGACAAGTATAGAAATAATAGACAAACTAAAATGTCTCTGTTAATTTCATAAATAAAATGGATAAAAGAAAAGGCATCTCGCCATAGCTGGTTTGGCTCAGTGGATAAAGCGTTGGCCTATGGACTGAAGGGTCACAGGTTCGATTCCAGCCAAGGGCACATGCCTGGGTTGCAGGCTCGATCACCACTAGGGGGCATGCAGGAGGCAGCCAATCAATGATTCTCTCTCATCATTGATGTTTCTATCTCTCCCTCTCCCTTCATCTCTGAAATCAATTATATATATATATGAAATATAAGTCATTGAAAATCCTTATTAGCTAACCCCATACAGATAAAGGACAGTGAGAAACACAGGGAGCTGACCCAGGTTCACCTTAGATTAGCAGACTCCCCAGCTGCCCCACAGACATGTAAGCAAAATCAACATTTATTGTTGTATCCATAGAAATGTGTTTTGTCATTCCATACCAATAGCTGATTGATATATCATAGTGTCTGTTAGAAAGAACATTTTTTAAAATGGAAAGCTTACATAAGCAAATGTATAGTGATCCATGAAGTACTTGAAGTCAAATACAAGATATTTGAAGCCAGAAAATAATTCAAAATTTCCTCATTAGATGCACCAAAAAGAAATCACAAAGAAGTTATCTTGCAGTGGCCAGAGAGCTGGCTTGGGAATTGATGCATCAAAACCATGGCAGTTCATGCCTTGGCCAGTTCTGCTCAATGGATAGAGCATCTGCCTGCAGGGTCCTGCAATTGATTCTGGTCAAGGGCATCTACTTCAGTTGCAGGCTGGATTCCTGGCTCTGGCCGGGGCACATGGGGGAGGCAACCAACTGATGTGTCTGGCATCAATGTCTCTCTGTGCCTCTCCCCTTCCCTTCCACTTTCTCTAAAAGTCAATGGAAAATTATCCTCACATAAGGATTAACAATATCCTATATAATAAAAGGGTAATATGCAAATTGACCCTAAAGGCTGAATGACCAGGAACAACTGGTCGCTATGATGTGCACTGACCACCAGGGGGCAGACACTCAACGCAGGAGCTGCCCCCTGGTGGTCAGTGTGTTCCCACAGGGGGAGCTCTGCTCAGCCACAAGCTGGGCTGATGGCTGTGAGTGCAGCAGTGGTGCCCACATCCTCGGCAGTGCTAAGGATGTCTGACTGCCAGCTTAGGCCCGATCCCTCGGGGATCGAGCCAAAGCTGGCAAGTGGACATCCCCCAAGGGGTCCTAGACTGCGAGAGGGTACAGGCCAGGCTGAGGGACCCCCCCAAGTGCACAAATTTTTGTTCACCTGGTCTCTAATATATATATATATATATATATATTGGTTCAGAAGGACAGCCAAGGCCTGAGATGAGCATCAATTAACTATGCTCTGGTCTTAACCACTGAAAACATACATTATGTCACTACAGCTAGACACTAGGTCAGGAACACTAGGTCAAGCCCAGCCAGCATGGCTCAGTGGTTGAGCATCGACCTATAAACCAGGAGGTCACTGTTCGATTCCAAAGTTGGAGCACATGCCCAGGTTGTGGGCTCCATCCCCAGTGTGCAGGAGGCAGTCAATCAATGATTCTCTCTCATCATTGATATTTCTATCTCTCTATCCCTCTCCCTTCCTCTCTAAAATCAATAAGAATCTATTTCTGAAAAAAAGAACACTAGGTCAAATAGTGGTTGTGCCTAGATAATAATCTATTGTGTCTATATAAGGTAAATCAATCCCTGAGATCATAGGAAATCTGTTAGGGGCAGAAATAGAATATTGGGGACTAGCTACAGTTATAAGAAATATTAATCATGCTCTGTTAACTGTGATTGTTCTGTTCTGATTAGAGAAAGCACATTTTAACCTGGCTGAGAGTTGTATGCACTGGGAACTAACATCGGAATCAGTCCATCCTAATTCCCAAGAACTGCCTATCATTATGGAAAGATTTACAACCCAGTGGCTGAAACAATCTAGTCCTAGAGGCACCCTCCCTTTGCAACCCCCAGCCCATATTGCCTGTAATCTGATCCTGGAAGTGCCCAGAGGCACCAGTCCTCTGGATCTCCCTCACCCCCCAGCCTGCATTGCCTGTAACCTGTAACCATCATACTTTGCCTACTTCCCCATGCCTGTAATTCTTATTCTCCCACGTAATCTTTGCCTTCTACCCCATATAAGCAGCTGGCTTATGGTTGGGGGTGGGGCAGAGAAAATTTACATACATGACCTGCTGCACTCCCATACTGCCAGTATTATTGGAATAAATGCTCATATATGATTTAAACCTGTCTTTGCTGAATTGACTCAAGTAGTGACAGCGGCCCGGACCCATTGGCTGTCCGGTTACAAATCCACCCCCGAGTTTTGAAGTCACTCATAGTTAAAACAATTTAACCATGTGTGGCAGGTTGTTTCAGTAATTGTCCCCAATTTGGTCAGAGCTCTCTATATCCATGGCCCTGAGAGATCCTCTTGTGCAATGACTCAGGGAGAGACAATGTGACTTGCTTTGTCCAATGAGACAACAGTAAATGAGGTGCAAGCAATAGCTTGAAAAGTGATAGCACTTAGGGAATTGCTACTCTTGTTATTCTCTGGAGCCCTGAGACCACCAGGTAAAGAAGTCAGGCTTGCGGACTGAAAGGTCCCAGGTTCGATTCCGGTCAAGGGCATGTACCTGGGTTGCGGGCACATCCCCAGTGGGAGATGTGCAGGAGGCGGCTGATCGATGTGATGTTTCTCTCTCATCGATGTTTCTAACTCTCTGTCTCTCTCCCTTCCTCTCTGTAAAAAATCAATAAAATATATATTTAAAAAAAATAAATAAATTAAAAAAAAAAAAATTCAGGCTTGCCCTAGCAGGTTTGGCTCAGTGGATAGAGCATTGGCCTGCGGACTGAAGGTTCAATTCAGGTCAAGGGCATATGCCTGGGTTACAGGCTCGATCGATCCCCAGTAGGGGGCATGCAGGAGGCAGTCGATCAATGATTCTCTCATTATTGATGTTTCTATCTCTCCCTTCCGCTCTGAAATAAATAAAAATATATTTTTAAAAAAGTCAGCCTTATCCAGTGGAGATGAGATCACGTGGAACAATCAATAAGTTCTCAGCTGAGGGCTTTTAGGCAGCAGAACAGACAGCTGACGTGTGTGAGCCCACAGGCTAGAAGCAGAGGAACCACCTTATACAGTAAATCATTGTTGTTTTAAGCTATTGCATTTTCGGAGTGGTTTACAGCATGGTAAAAGCGAACTGATAGACCATGTGAACAGCCTCATGGATTGCCTTTGCAATTCTTATCCAAAAGAAAGTGTGCCTTGTTTCCACCTTTAACTAGTTGGTAATGTGATATTGTGATTTGTAATAAGAAATATATATTTGGTCTTTGTCCCAGTTCCTGGCACAGGGCTCCTAAAACCCTTGGAATTTCCTGTGTTGAGAGCCTTAAAGGTGTCTTTTGTAATGTTAATGAGGTGACTTTAGGAAAGTCCCTAGGTCTGGTAGGGATGGGGGCTGGTTGCCAGGGAAACCAACCACATGATTAGAGGGTTGGAACTTTCAGTCCCACCCCCAAATCTTTGGGATGGGAAAGGGCTGGAGGTTGAATCAATCACTAATGGCTAATGACTTAAGCACTCTTGCCTGGGTAAGGAGGCCTCTATAAAACCCCAAACGGAGGGGATTTGGAGAGCTTGTGAGTTGGTGAACAAACGTGTGGAGGTGCACAGAGAATGCTGCTTCGAGAGCTTGGCAGCCCCGTGCCCTTTCCCCAGGCCTTGATCTACTCGTCTCCTCCATCTGGCTGTTCCTGAGTTACATCTTTTTATAATACGCCGGTGATCTAGTAAGTAAAATGTTTCTCTGTGCCCTGTGGCCACTCTAACAAGTCAATTGAACATTGAGGAGGGGGTCTTGGGAACCTCTGAGCTAAAGCTGGTGGGTCCAAAGCATAGTAACAACTTGGACTTGTGATTGGCGTCTGGAGTGGGGGCAAGGGGGCATTCTTGTAGGACTGAACCCCTAACCTGCGAGATTTGGCGCTATCTCCAGGTAGACAGTATCAGAATCGAGTTAAATTGTGCCCAGCTGGTGTAGGAGATAACTGCATGGTGGTGGAGGAAAACCCACACCTTGGAATTGTGTAGAAACCGTACTAAAGGTATTATTGAACCATTTGGGGACCTAGAAGTCAAGTCAATTTTGATACCTCCTTCTCTCTCAGCCTGCATATACCCATCACCAAAGTCTGTTTTTACCTCCTATAAATCTGAAATTCATCTCCTGGACCAAATAGGGAATCCTCCTGCCCATCTCCCTGCATTCACCCTGGTCCCACTCGGATCTGTACCCCAATGTAACAACAATCATTTTAAAAACCAATCTGGCTATGCCTCCCCTCTCACTTAAAACCCTTCACTCACTTTCATTTATCCCCTGTATTTCCCATGACCTACAGTCCCTCACAGTTTGAGCCACCCCCACCCCCCACTGCCAGCCTCATCTCCACAACTTCCCATATTTGTGTCTGCCCCAGCCCTTCCTTTTGTTCTGCTAATGGGCATTGGCAAGCACTCCTCCTGCTGGAGCCTTTCAGTGTGCTGTTGTCCCTACTCTTGCCCCTGCCCCCCACTGACTCTATCCAACCTTCTCGTCTTACCTTAGGCATCACATATTAGGGGAGCCTTTTTCTGGGCCCCGAGTGCAGGTTATATTCTTTTCCTTTATTGTACTTCTCTCTTATTTCATTTGTGATTGAATATACTCATGTTTGTGTGATTTTACGGTTAATGTCTATATTACAAACTACACTATAAACTCCAGAAAGTAAAGAATGCCAAGCTTTGCTCACCCTGGGACCTCTGATGTCTAGCATACTGCCTGGCACAGAACTGATAGTATATACATTTGTTGACTGAATGGATGTGTGGATGAAAAGGGGCCATGTGCTAACCTGACTAGCTCAGGGAAGGCCTGTGAGGTGCCCTTGCAAACTTGGAGACCTAAAGTTACCACAAAAGGTGGTCTGAAATTAAAGCTTTAATTAAAACACAGTCTATGGTGGGTAGTCATGTCCTAAGCTGATATCTTCCCTGAAAAAGATAAACTTTGATATTTACTGAGCCTATAGTCTTTTTGAATCTACCATAAACATACCTTTGGAATGTCAGGGTAACTTGTAACTTCCCTTTTTCCAGACCCCTCAGGGCACAACAAATGGGCGCCAGGGTACAGACCACAAAATTCCCTCATTGTTAATTGTTGACGGCTAGCTATCCCGTACCCACCTAAGTAAAAGAAGCACGTATCTATCATTTTACTTTTTATTCAATCACAGAGGTTTTTCCCACTTTGCTTTCTCCCACCTCCCTAACCTATCACCACTGGATTCCATCTGACCCACTTATGCCTCCTCCTTTAATTGTAATTTAAAAACAAGGTAAACAACTGTGATTCTCTGGAGCATTATCTTAATACACTGAGATTCTGCTCCCAGTCAATGGCAATTGTCAACAGTTTGGCTCAAATAAACTCACAAAAATTCTTTACAGGTTTGAATGTTTCTTATGTTAAACGAGTTTGATATACAGAGCTACACTTGCACTTGACATATATAAAATATACTCAATAGATAGTTGCTGAATGAATAGGGAATGAATGAATAAGCCCGAGTTAGAAAGAGGATAGCAATAGGAAAAGCCATATGTTACATAGCCTTGTATTCCTTGCACATAAGAAGCTAGGTATTTTTTGAATGTATGAATAATCTATTTTTTTAAAATATATTTTTATTCATTTCAGAGAGGAAGGGAGAGGGAGAGGGAGATAGAAACATTAATGATGAGAGAGAATCACTGATTGGCTGCCTTCTGCATACCCCCTATTGGGGATGAAGCCTGCAACCCAGGCATATGCCCTTGACCGGAATCGAACCCGGGATCCCTCAGTTCGCAGGCCCACACTCTATCCACTAAGCCAAATTGGCCAGGGCTGAATAATCTAATTTGAGGATTTTGAATGGATAAATAAGAATATGGACAAAAGGAGAACAAGAATTTGTTTCCTTTATATTTGAATGAATCAATTAAATGATCTTTTGTGTAGTCATGGAACTAATTTGTAAACAAAATAAATTTAAATGGGTACTTTCTGGATGTAGATCTATAAATAATGGTGCAATTCTATGGGAAAACATCTTGCGATCATAATTACTTAACATTTTTACAGTCTACAAGATGAATTCTCTTGGTTTGTAGAACACTAAACTTTCCCAGTTAAAAAAAAAAATTCCCACTAGAATAATGAGCATCAAGTCAACTTTTTTTAAAATTAAATCTTTATTGTTCAGATTATTACAGTTCCTCTTTTTTCCCCCCATAGCTCCCCTCCACCCGGTTCCCACCCCACCCTCTGCCCTTACCCCCACTCCCATTGTCCTCATCCATAGGTGTATGATTTTTGTCCAGTCTCTTCCTGCACCCCCCACACCCCTTTCCCCCCTGAGAATAGTCAGTCCACTCCCTTTCTATGCCCCTGATTCTATTATATTCACCAGTTTATTATGTTCATCAGATTATTTATTCACTTGATTTTTAGATTCACTTGTTGATAGATGTGTATTTGTTGTTCATAATTTGTATCTTTACCTTTTTCTTCTTCTTCCTCTTCTTAAAGGATACCTTTCAGCATTTCATATAATACTGGTTTGGTGGTGATGAACTCCTTTAGCTTTTTCTTATCTGTGAAGCTCTTTATATGACCTTCTATTCTGAATGATAGCTTTGCTGGGTAAAGTAATCTTGGTTGTAGGTTCTTGGCATTCATCACTTTGAATATTTCTTGCCATTCCCTTCTGGCCTGCACAGTTTCTGTTGAGAAATCAGCTGACAGTCGTATGGGTACTCCCTTGTAGGTAACTGCCTTTCTTTCTCTTGCTGCTTTTAAGATTCTCTCTTTGTCTTTTGCTCTTGGCATTTTAATTATGATGTGTCTTGGTGTGGTCCTCTTTGGGTTCCTTTTGTTTGGGGTTCTCTGCGCTTCCTGGACTTGTAAGTCTATTTCTTTCACCAGGTACAGGAAGTTTTCTGTCATTATTTCTTCAAATAGGTTTTCAATATCTTGCTTTTTCTCTTCTTCTGGCACCCCTATAATTTATATGTTGGTACGCTTGAAGCTGTCCCAGAGGCTCCTTACACTATCTTCGTATTTTTTTATTCTTTTTTCATTTTGCTTTTCCGGTTGGGTGTTTTTTGCTTCTTCGTATTTCAAATCGTTGACTTGATTCTTGCGATCCTCAACTCTGCTGTTGTGAGTCTGTATAATATCCTCTATTTCAGTCAGTGTATGCTTAATTTCCAGTTGGTCCTTTATCATAACCTCAAGGGTCTGACTAGATTTCTTGAGGATCTCACTACATTTATCAGCGGTCTCACCAGTCTTCTCGAGGGTCTTACTAAATTTATCAGTGGCTTCTAGAAGGTTCTTGAAAAACCTTAATAGTGTGGTTTTGAACTCTATATCCAGTAGTTTGCTTTCCTCCATTTCTGTCATTTGTGTCCTGTTTCTTTGTCTCTGCATTTTTTATGCTTCCCTGTGTTGATAGAGTGGCTTTGTGAGCTAGGTGTCCTGTAGGGCCCAGTGGTTCAGCCTCCCCAATTACCTGAAGAGGACACTCTTGGTGCATCCCCTTGTGGTCTTTGTGCACAGTCTTGTTGTAGTTAAGCCTTGATTGTTGTAGGTATCACTGGGAGGAATTGACCCCCAGGCCAATTGGCTGTGAGAATCAGCTGTATCTTCAGTGGGAGAACTTCTGTGCTGGAGACACCCCTCCGGGGCAAGACTTGCTTCAGTGGGGCTTTGGTGCTCACTGAGTCTGCCCCCTGAGTGTGTCCTTTAAGGGTCCGAGGAGGTGCAAACTGGATGGTCCCACTCTGACCACTGGGCACACTCGCTCCTGGTTCTCTAGGGAGGTGCTAATCTAGCTTTTGCCTGAGGCTACCCAGCAAAAGCCTCCCTGCAGGGCTTGGGTGGGGTGGGTCTCACGGGATCAACAAGGTGGGGCTAGCAGTTATGGCTGTTCTCAGTCCTGCCCTCAGAGGCTCCGCTTCTCAATGTCCTGGTAATCGCTGCAAGCACCTCCGAGAGAAAGCTGCCCTCGAGTTCCGACCAATGCCAGACAGTCCTGCTTCTCCCGTATGAGTCTGGGTCCCCAAAGACTCACCCGGAACTGGAGCTCAGAGCCTGAGACTCCTTCCTGATTGCAAAAGACAACCGCACCCTCAGCTGCCAGCCCGCTCTGTGTGCACCTCTGTACCTTAGTATTTTACTTCCGCACCGCTCCTCCTCTGAGTCTCGGTAAGCTTTTCTCTTGCCTTCTAGTTGTAGAATTTCCACTCAGCCAGCCTTCCTGTGGTTCTGGATGATGTTCGTTCTGTCTTTTAGTTGTATTTTTGAAGTTGTGTGAGGCAGCAAACTCTGGTGTTTACCTATGCCGCCATCTTGGTTTTTTTCTCTCTTTTTTTTTTCTTTTTGTTTTTCCAGTTGGGTGTTTTTTGCTTCTTTGTATTTCAAATCTTTGTTTTGATTTTTGTGATCCTCTAGTCTGCTCTTGGAACTCTGTATAATATTCTTTATTTCAGTCAGTGTATGCTTAATTTCTAGTTCGTCCTTTTCCATATGCTCGAGGATCTCACTAGATTTCTTGAGGGTCTCACTAAATTTATCAGTGGTTTCTAGAAAGTTCTTGAAAAACCTTATAACCATGGTTTTGAACTCTATATCCAGTAGTTTGCTTTCCTCCATTTCTGTCATTTGTGACTTGTTTCTTTGTCTCCGCATTTTTTATGCTTCCCTGTGTTTATAGAGTGGCTTTCTGTGCTAGGTGTCCTATAGGGCCCAGTGGCTCAGCCTCCGCAATTACCTGAAGTGGACACTCTTGGTGCACCCCTTTGTGGGCTTTGTGCACAGTCTTGTTGTAGTTAAGTCTTGATTGTTGTAGGTATCACTGGGAGGAATTGACCTCCAGGCCAATTGGCTGTGAGAATCAGCTATGTCTTCAGTGGGAGAACTTCTGTGCTGGAGATATCCTTATGGGGCAAGACTTGCTTCAGTGGGGCTTTGGTGCTCACTGAGTCTGCCCCCTGAGTGTGTTCCTTATGGATCTGAGGAGTTGTAATCTGGATGGTCCCACTCTGACCACTGGGTAAACTGGCTCTTGGATCTCTAAGGAGGTGCTAATTTAGCCTCTTCCTGAGGCTACCCAGCAGGAGCTATGGAGAGATCTGCAGGTTCCTCTTCTTTGTTTGGGGTTTGGAGGTGCCCAGATGAGGCCCAGTGGTGAAGCAATGCAAGCTGCTGTGAGGCCTTGGGCCTTTTGGATGGTCTGGGTTTCTCTGACCCAGCTGCAGTTTGTTAGGTAATTTTAGATTGCAAAGGGCCAGGCCCTTTCATATGCAAAAGCCTCTGTGCACAGGTTTGGTGGGGCAGGGTCTCAGGGAATCAACAGGGTGGAGCAAACAGCTATGGCTGATCCTCAGCCCTACCCGGAGAAGCCTGGGGTCTCAGTGCCCTGTGGTAATCGCTGCAAGCACCTCTGAGAGAAAGCTGCCCTCGAGTTCTGCCAGATGCCAGACAGTTCAGTTTCTCCCCATATGAGTCTGGGTCCCCAGAGACTTGCCCGGAACTGGAGTTCAGAGCAGAGGGGAGCTTGAGACTCCCTCCCGATTGAAAAAAACAACCACGTCCTCAGTTGCCAGCCCTTTCTGCGTGCAGCTCCGTACCTCTGTACTTTACTTCCGTACCTCCTCTGAATCTCAGTGTGCTTTTCTCTTTCCTTCTAGTTGTAGAATTTCCATTCAGCCAGCCTTCCTGTAGTTCTGGACGATGTCCGTTTTGTCTTTTACTTGTATTTTTGAAGTTGTTGTGGGAGGCAGCAATTTCCGGTGTTTACCTATGCCGCCATCTTGGTTTCTCCTGAACTTTATTTTTTTATAATTTATTTATTTATTTTTAAATATATTTTATTGATTTTTTTACAGAGAGGAAGGGAGAGAGATAGAGAGTTAGAATCATCAATGAGAGAGAAACATCGATCAGCCGCCTCCTGCACATCTCCTACAGGGGATGTGCCCACAACCCAGGTACATGCCCTTGACCGGAATTGAACCTGGGACCTTTCAGTCTGCAGGCCTACACTCTATCCACTGAGCCAAACCGGTTTCAGCTATAATTTATTTTTATTGATTTCAGAGAGGTAGGGAGAGATAGAAACATCAATGATGACAGAGAATCATTGATTGGCTGCTTCCTGCACATCCCCTGCTGGGGATTGATCCCACAACACAGGCATGTGCCCTTGGATCAAAATCGAAACTGGGACCCTTTAGTCCACAGGCTGATGCTCTATCCACAGAGCCAAACCAGCCAGGGCTGAAGTCAACTTTCTTAAACATAAATAGAAATCAAAACAGAACATATTATCCTGTCCCCTGATCATCCTTCTTATTAACCTTCTTTAAATCTTCCTCATCTCTCAAATGTACACAAATATATATATATATATATATATATATATATATATATATATATATATACTTTATTTATTTCAGAGAGTAACCAAGAGGGAGAGAGAGAAACATCAATGATGAAAGAGAATCATTGATTGGCTGCCTCCTGCACGCCCCACACTGGGGATTGAATCTGCAACTGGGCATGTGCCCTGACAGGGAATTGAACTGTGACCTCCTGGTTCATAGGTCAACATTCAACCACTGAACCATGCTGGCCGGGATATATATATATTAATATGGACATCACCTGGGCCACAGAAAATCCACCCCCAAGTTGTAAAGTAATTCAGATATGACACAATTAAACCAACTCTCCCAGTCTTGTGGCTCTGAGTTATCTAAACATGAACCTTGATATGTCATTCCACTACTTACAAGCCTTCAAGATTTGCCCTGGCCGGTTTGGCTCAGTGGGTAGAGCATTGGCCTGTGGACTGAAGGGTCCCAGGTTTGAATCCGGTCAAGGGCACATGCCCGGGTTGTGGGCTCGATCCCTGGTTGGAAACGTGCAGGAGGAGACAGCTGATCAATGATTCTCTCTCATCATTGATGTTTCTGTCTCTCTCTCCCCCTCTCCCTTCCTCTCTGAAATCAATAAAAATATATTAAAAAAAAACCTTCAAGATTCAATTGCAGCCTTGAGGAAGGCACCCTTAGCTCAGGGATCAGGGGCTCGATAAGGAGGTCTCTCAGAAGAGAAGTCAAGACTTATTCAGTGGTTTGGTCAGATCCGTGTCTTTGATTGGGTCAGGGAAAGGCTCAGTGTCCATCAAATTACATATGTTTCTGTAGAGTCTAATCTAGGTACAGTTTTTTCACCTTATTTTGAAAATTTGAAAAGAGTCTCAACTATGGAAACATGGATTGGGGATTTTTTTGCCACACAGGACCCTGACCGAGAGTTAAGCATAGGGAAGGAGAGGTGTAGGCAGTCATTTCTCCTTGTTGGATTCCTTTGCCTTGCAGACTCAGCATCTTAATGCCTGCTCTGGTTAGGATGCAGTCCCCTTCACATTGTTAAACAGTGATAAATAGGGCCAGATGCTTTGCATTAAAAGGACATTTTAGTTAATGTTCCTTGAGGAAAAGCAATAGTAACCAGTGTTGCCCATTTGTCTGGTCATTCTGGGCTCCAGATGGCCTCATCAGTACTTGAGGAAATAGGAATGTTTTATTGAGCTGGAAGATTAAGTAATATGTGTTGAGCCACTTCAACCACTTTGGGAGGGGTTTTAAATGTGAGCCTACAGCATTTCTGGTAAGGTGCACACCAAGTGCGACAGAGCAATCAAAACCGCTCTCTCTTACAACAGGATGAGTGAGCTGTTACTGTCTTTTCCACAAACAACATTTTATAGAACTGTCCCTCCTTGCTTACTAGCAGAAAAGCACTTTGGAGCATTATTAGCTAAATTTACAAAGGAACTAGTTATATGTACCGAGCCAGCTCAGCCAAGGGTTCGAAAGCCTGAGTGAAGGAGGAAAGGATGAAGAAATGACAAAGAGAATAAGCTGGGTCTAGGTGGATCTTCTGTGCCTGGCTAAGGCCACAGAGAGAGATCCAGAGGCAAGCTGAGCCTTTATTTTATAGCCAGAGGTAAACAAGGTAGTGGTCACCATAGTTACAATGTTCTTGTGAATTTCACTTGTTTTGGCAGCACTTGCTGCACCTCCCACAGCCCATTAACTACCTAGGAAGGATCTAGAGAGCATCATAAAGTCTAGCCTAATTATGCTAAGAGGACTGTGCCCTCTAAACTGGGACTTGTTTGTGGCTTTGCCAACAGGTCAGTCCGAGGCTTAACCCTATAGCCACGCCCTACAGTTATATAGTGTGTCTTTTAAAAATATATATATATTTATTGATTTCAGAGAGGAAGGGAGAGGGAGAGAGAGATAGAAATATCCATGATGAAAGAATCATGGTGGATCGGCTGTCTCCTGCAATCACTGGGGATCGAGCCCACAACCCGGGCATGTGCCCTTGACCAGAATGGAGCCTGGGACTTTTCAGTTCGCAGGCCGATGCCCTATCCACTGAGCCAAACCAGCTAGGGCTATAGTGTGTCTTTGAAATAATTAAATATCCTATCCAAAGTCTTTGAAAATGGGATTTTACCCTGTTAAAATTCCAGTAGAAGATTGCTTTGAAGTCACTGTTAATTTATAAACTTAAAATATATTTATTGTAAAGTTTGCCTGATTAGTTATGGAACTGTTGTGCCAGTGAGATATGATTATAAACATTATCCCACATTAACACTTTTTTTAAAAAATATATTTTATTGATTTTTCACGGAGAGGAAGGGAGAGAGGCAGAGAGTTAGAAACATCGATGAGAGAGAAACATCGATCAGCTGCCTCCTGCACATCTCCCACTGGGGATGTGCCCGCAACCCAGGTACATGCCCTTGACTGGAATCGAACCTGGGACCCCTCAGTCCGCAGGCCGACGCTCTATCCACTGAGCCAAACCGGTTTTGGCATCTAACACTTTTTAAAATGTTTTGTGTTGATTTTCGAGAGAGAGGGAGAAAGAGAAATATCAAATCAGTTGCCTCTGCACTGACCCTGATCAGGGGCAAAACCTGTAAATCCGGCATGTGCCCTGATGGGGAATTGAATCAGGGACTTTTTTTTTTTGATATGTTTTTATTGATTTCTTAGAGAAAGAGATAGAAACATCAATGATGAGAGAGAATCATTGATTGGCAGCCTCCTGCATGCCCCCCCCACCCCCTGGGGATCAAGCCCACAACCTGGGCATGTGCTCTCAACCAGAATTGAACCTGGGACCCTTCAGTCCGCAGGCCAACGTTCTATCCACTGAGCCAAATTAGCTAGGGCTGAACCAGGGTCCTTTTGGTGAACAGGACGTCACTCAGCCAACTGAGTCACACTGGCCAAGGCTCATTGTACACATCTTTTACTTCCTTGGTTAAATCTATTCCTAAGTATTGTTTTTGAAGCTATTTTGAATGGGATAGTTTCCTTTATTTCGTTTCCAGATGTTTTGTTAGGGTAGAGAAACACAACTGATTACTGTGTGCAGATTTTTATTTTTTGCTTTTTATTTGATGATTTTATTCACTTGGAAATATGATTTAGTATCTTCAAGTAAGATTGATGAGTGTGTGAAGATTAAGGAGAAAAAAATAGGAGAACAAAATTACTGGAGAAAGTCAAAACTATTAGGGACAGTTTGGATGCAGGTGAGGAGTAGGCAGAGCCTTGGAGTTCATCAGTTTTGTGCTGTTCTCTAACTGGGTTACTTCAAAATTTCTATATTCTCATTCATTCTGTCTTTTTATAATATATATATATATATATATATATATATATATATATATGACATATTTATTGATTTCAGAGAGAAAGGGTGAGGAAGGGAGATAGAAACATCATTGATGAGAGAGAATCATTTGATCGGCTGTCTCCTGCCCCCCACTGGGGATCTAGCCCACAACCCAGGCATATGCCCTTGACTGGAATCAAACCCAGGACCCCTCAGTCCACAGGCCAATGCCCTATCCACTGAGCTAAATATATTTCATTGTCTTTTATTTGCTCTGCTGTACTGTAGATGCACTGTATTGCATTTAAAAAGTTTTTTTACTCATTGATTTCTTTAGCTCCAGAAGTTTTGCTTTTTTAAAAAAAAAAAAAAAAATTCTATCTCTTTGGTAAATTTCTCATTTTGAACATGTATTTTTGTGTGTGTTATCACTGAATTGTCTGTAGTTTCTTGTAGTTCCTTGAGTTTCTTCAAAACAGCTCTTTTAAATTCTTTACTAGCTAGATAGCAAAATTTTGTTCTTTTCAACGGTTATTGACGAATTCTTCTTTTGGTGATGACATGTTTCCTTGCTTTTTCATGTTTTTTATAGTGTTGTGTCACTGCTTTCACACTTGAAGCTGCAGATACCGCCTTAAATCTTTTTGAGTTGCCTTTATGTAGTTGGGGAATTCCACTCACTGGCATTGCTCTTTTCTGGGGTTTTCTCTGCTTTTGTGTGAGGACTCCAGCTCCATTCTTCTTGCTCCCTCTTGTGGCAGAATTCTTAATTAAACATGTCTTTTCTGGTTCTTACAATTTAGCAGGCTGGCTGCTAAAAACCTCTTTTGTTTTCCAGAAGGTGGTGCTACAGTTCAAGTTTGTGGTTTCTCCCTTGCCCATAGACCCCATTTCCTGAGCACACTCCTTATCTACCAGATCTTGCTCTGGCTGCTGCTCTAGCTGCTTGCCCTCTCTGCACAGGAAGCCAGCAGCAGAGTGCGGGGAGGTGTTTGTTTAGCACTCAGGGTAGGGGGTGCCAGCAGAGCTTCTCTGGATGTGGTACCCCCCAGAGGCTCTTGGTTGGACTTCCTCCTGAGTGTAGTCAGCAGAATGGTGTCCCTTTAATGAGTTTTTTTATTTTATTTTTATTTTTAAAATATATTTTATTGAGTTTTTACAGAGAGGAAGGGAGGGGGATAGAGAGTTAGAAACATCGATGAGAGAGAAACATCCATCAGCTGCCTCCTGCACACCCCCTGCTAGGGATGTGCCTGCAACCAAGGTACATGACCTTGACCAGAATTGAACCTGAGACCCTTCAGTCTGCAGGCCGATGCTCCATCCCCTGAGCCAAACCAGTCAGGGCCCTTTAATGAGTTTTTAAAAAAATATATTTTTTATTATTTTCAGAGAGGAAGGGAGAGGAAAGAGAGAGAGAGAAACATCAATGATGAGAGATAATCATTGATTGGCTGCCTCCTGCACACCCAACATGGGATTGAGCCCACAACCCGGGCATGTGCCCTGACCAGGAATCAAGCCTGACCTCCTGATCTCAACCACTGAGCCACACCGGCCGGGCTCTTTAATGCAGTTTTATGTTCTGATCTGCCTCTTTCTTTCGCTACACTCCCGGTCATGGAGATCCCATTGCTGTACTCTGGGTGCTGCTTCAGCTGCATCCTGCACCACCGGAGCAGCTGGGCACTCACTCACTGCTCTCCTTTTCTACTTACTAGTAGAATTTAAGAGCTTAGAATTTAAGAGAGGTTGGTACCACCTGATAGTACAGCCCTGTGCAGTGTTGCCTTAAGCGAGACATAGTCCTGGTAAAGTTCTTACAATCTCTCATGTGTCCAAACTTGTACCGTATATATATTTTTGCTCCAGTGGCATGGTGGACTCTCCCCTTTGAAAGCTGGGCTTCTGTAATTTCTCTTTTTCATGGGGATTTTCCCAGGTCAGCACTCTCCAGTTTTTTTTCTCAACTAAAGAGAGGGGTTAGGGCAGGTTTGCACAGGTGGGCAAGAATCTTCCCGGGTCCTTGGTGTATGGGTGTTGGACCCCACAACTCCTACAAAAATGCATTTGTTCAGGGATAGATGTCCAATTCTTTTTTAAAATACATATTTTTATTGATTTCAGAGAGGAAGGGAGAGAGAGAGAGAGAGAGAGAGAGAGAGAGAGAGAGAGAGAGACAGACATCAATGATGAGAGAATCATTGATCAGCTGCTTCCTGCACGCCCCCTACTGGGAATCAAACCCGCAACTCATGCATATGCCCTGACTGGGAATAGAACCGTGATCTCCTGGTCCATAGGCTGATGCTCAACCACTGAACCACACTGGCTGGGCTCAGATATATTAATATTTTAAGGATTTTATCACTGCATTTCTGTAAGCATGAATACTGTTGTTATTAAATGGAAATGCACTCCTTTCTTTCCAAATAATGATTTGGAAAAAAATTATAATGGTGAGGACAGCTATTGGCTGGTACACTATCTTCTGTGGCCAGAATTCCAGAGTACTGTTTAAAGTACTTCATGAATATGTTAATACTTCACAATTATGTCAAGTGGGGCTATTCATAGATCAAACTACCTTAGGGGGGAAGAGGTGCAGCAGAAATTTATCATCTCATATACACATGATTCATGAACACAAAGGTATCAGTAATGCTCACCCCCCCAACATACACACACACACACACACACACACACACACACACTCACTCATTCACTCACTCACACTCACATTCACACTCACACAGACTATATTAATTCTTCTTCTCTGCCTGGTGATCTCATTTTCTCCCACTGCAGAGAAAATTCTCCACAGAGACTACCTGGCCTGCCACATGGAAGCCCGACTGTGTTCTGACTGAGGAAAAAAAAAATTCCTCTGTAGCTGCAATCCAAAATAGTCTGGGAAGAACTTAACTTTGGCCCTGCTGGGGCCATTCACCCACCACTCAGGCTACTTATTATGGATAAGGAAAAGGAGGGACTATGATTGGCATTTCCAGAAACACCCAGATGAAGTGAGGAAGGAGCAGTTCCTTAAAGAAGATCATTGTTTTGATGAGTTAATGTTCTCCAAGTAGTTTATAATCCAGTTGTGAGCCAATAGATCTAAACACAGAGAACAGAATATAATGCAAAAAGCCTTACCAAAGATTATTTTGAAACTAGTGCCCCGGTGCGTGGATTCGTGCACATTGAAAGGAAATTAATTAGAAGGTGGCCAGTGGGGCGGGACTGGGAGAGACAGGCCAGACATGCCCTAGAGTCAACTTCCTGCGGTCCCTCCCCAGCCAGCCGCACCTGGGTGGCACTGAGGCTCAAAGGGTATCTGTGGAGTGAGTGGGGCCCCTCTGTCAGGTGAGGTCCCTTGGCCTGGCCTGCAGGGATTGGGCCAAAACCGGCTCTCCAACATCCCCTGAGGAGTCCTGGATTGAGAGAGGGTGGTTCTTGGGTGACACACCAGAATTGGGCTCCTTCCTCTCTGGTTCTGGTATTTATCACCTGGGAACCACTGCTGCCAATTCACTGCAGCTCAGCATCTCCTGCATTGAGTGTCTGCCCCATGGTGGTCAGTGTGCATCATACCTACTGGACAGTTGGACAGTTGGATGGTCACTTAGCCTTTTATATATATAGATTATCAATATGTTATGATAAAGGTACAGTTTACATTTACCAAGAAGTTATCCTATATAATAAAGAGCTAATATGCAAATGGTCATCACACCCTCATGCCATAAATGGCTCAGACACTCAACACTGGGAGAGAGGAATGGGGACCAGCCAGGTACAAATGAGCTCGCGAGAGTAGAATGGGAAGCAGCCAGGCACAAATGAGTTTGTGAGAGAGGAATGGGGACCAGCCAGGCTGTGGCCGGAGAAAGGGATAAGCCGCCCACCCCGCAGTCCTGGCTGCCAGTGGCTGCGCCTGCGCCCTGAGAGAGGGACAAGCCACCCGCCCCATGGTCCTGGGAACCTGTGGCTGCGGCCCAGGCAAAGCCGCCCTCCCATGGTTCCCTGTGGCTGCGGCTGGCCCTGGCAAAGCTGGCCCAGGTCCTGGGTGCCTGTGGCCAGCCAGAGGGAGGGAAGCCCGAGTCCTGGGTGCCTGCAATTTGTGGGAGGAGGGAATCCTGGCTCCCAGGTGCAGGGCGAGGCAGAGGTGGTTGGGCGATCAGGCCAGCAGGGGAGCAGTTAGGGGCAATCAGGCTGGTAGGGGAGCAGTTAGGGGTGATCAGGCAGGCAGGCAGAGGTGGTTAGGTGTGATCAGGCAGGCAGAGGGGTTGGGGCAATCAGGCAGGTAAGCAGGCGAGCAGTTAGGGGTCAGCGGTCCTGGATTGCGAGAGGCAGTCAGGGTTCCAGATTGTAGAGGATGAAGGCTGGGCTGAGGGACCCCCCCCCCACCCCATGTACAAATTTTGTGCACCGGGCCTCTAGTAACAAGTAATACATTTATGCATTTAATGCAGAATCCTATATAATAAAAGCCTAATATGCTAAGTGTCCAGTCGACCAGTCAGCCATTCAACCAATCAAAGCATAATATGCTAATGATATGCTAAGGCCACTCAACCGCTCGCTATTACATGCACTGACCGCCAGGGGGCAGATGCTCCCACCAGCAGGTTAGCTTGCTGCTGGGGTCCAGCTGATCGGGACTGAGCAAGATTGGCCAGACATGCCCTGGAGCCCTCCCATGATCCCTCCCTGGCTGGCCAACCTCCTTCATCCCTCCCCGGCCCTGGATTTTGCACTGGTAGGGTCCTTGGCCTGGCCTGAACCCTCTTGCAATCCAGGACCCCTTGGGGGATGCCAGAGAGATGGTTTTGGCCTGATCCCGCAGGCCAGGCCGAGGGACCCTACCTACTGGTGCATGAATTTGGGCACCAGGCATCTAGTCCAATATAATAGAGTCCAATATAATAAACTATATATATATTCACTATATTACATAATGTATAGGGTTGGGCAAAACTAGATTTACATTGGGAGTATGTGAAACAGTTTATTCTTGTATTATTATTTATTAAATAGAGGCTCGGTGCATGAAATCTGTGCACTGGGGGTGGGGGGGGGAGTGCCTGAGCCCGGCCTGTGTCCTCTTGCAATCTGGGACCTGTTGGGGGATGTCTACCTGCCAGCTTAGGCCTCATCCCCCTGAGGATCAGGCCTAAGCCAGCAGTCAGACATCTATCTCTCTTACAGTCCGGTGCTCTCGCAGTCCAGGACCTCTCGCTCCTTACCATACACCTGCAGCAGAGGCGGGAGAGGCTCCTGCCACTGCCGCTGCACTCGCCAGCCGTGAGTCCAGCTTCTGGCTGAGTGGCGCTCCTCTTGTGTGAGCACACTGACCACCAGGGGGCAGCTCCTGCATTGAGCATCTGTCCCCTGGTGGTCAGTGCACATCATAGCAACCGGTTATTCCACCATTGGGTCAGTTTGCATATTAGGGTTTTATTATATAGGATCATTATACTATTTTTCATACAAACAACTGTAAACCTACTTTTGCCCCACCCTGTATCTTTTCAAGTTAGTGATTTCATTTTATTTGTATGTATACTCAGAAATGGAATTGCTGCATCATGTGATAGTTGTATTTTAATTTTTTTTTGGTATTTTTAATTTTTTGAGGAACCTCCGAACTGTTTTCTACAGTGTTCTGACTGGGAATTGAACTGGTGACCTCTTGGTTCATGGGTTGATGCTCAACCACTGAGCCATGCTGCCTGGGCAGAAGTATTTTTATTATGAAAGTATATGCCTAACCTGGCCCCAGCCAAATAATTCCAAACAGTTGGCCAAAAGAAAAATAAAGGATTTTTACCTAAAATTAATTCTTTTTTTTCTTTTTTTTGTATTGTTTTATTGCTTAAAGTATTACAAAGGGTATTACATATGTGTCCTTTTTTTCCCCGCCCTTCCTAAAATTAATTCTTGTCTATGATCCTACCCCTTTGGCTACGGGGACTCTCTGAACCTATCCTATCTAATAGTAGACAAACATGGTAATTGACCGTACCTTTGCTACGCCTCCCATCGGCTAATCAGCATGATATGCAAATTAACCCAACCAAGATGGTGGCCGGCAGCCACGCAGCTGAAGCGAGCACGAGGCTTGCTTGCTTCAGTGATGGAGAAAGCCAAGGTTCCCCGCCTGCAGCGGCCCGGCTCTGAGCTCTGAAAGCAACAAAGTTTCAATTATAGAAGCTAAACAAACCCCAGATACCTGCTTTCAGCAGGCCGTGGCCACAGAGCTGGACCCGGCTCTTAGCTCCAGTGACGGCAACAAAGTTTCAATTATAGAAGGTAAATAAATCCCAGAATAAAAAAGAAAAAAGAAAAAAAGGAGAGGTTGGGAGCTTCAGTCGTCAGCCAGCCTGAAAACGGCCCTCAGCCCCTCACCCAGGCTGGCCAGGCACACCAGTGGGGACCCCCACCCTGAAGGGGGTGTGACCAGCTGCAAACAGCTATCAGCCCCTCACCCAGGCTGGCCAGGCACCCAAGTGGGACACCCACCCTGATCCAGGACACCCTTCAGGGCAAACCAACCGGCCCCCACCCGTGCACCAGGCCTCTATCCTATATAGGAAAAGTGTAATATGCAAACTGACCCTAACAGCAGAACGACTGGGAATGACTGGTCACTATGACACACACTGACCACCAGGGGGCAGATGCTCAATGCAGGAGCTGCCCCCTGGTGGTCAGTGCACTCCCACAGGGGGAGCTCTGCTCAGCCACAAGCCAGGCTGACTGTTGCTAGTACACAGCAGTGGTGGTGGGAGCCTCTCCTGCCTCCTCAGCAGCGCTAAGGATGTCTGACTGCAGCTTAGGTCTGCTCCCCGCTGGCAAGTGGACATCCCCCAAGGGCTCCCAGGCTGCCAGAGGGATGTCTGATTGCCATCTTAGGCCCAATCCCCCGGGGAGCAGGCCTAAGCAAGTGGGTGGTCATCCCCCGAGGTTTCCCAGACTGCAAGAGGGCACAGGCCCGGCTGAGGGACCCCCCCAGTGCACAAATTTTTGTGCACCAGGCCTCTAGTCCTATATAATAAAAGACTAATATGCTAATTGTCCCCTCGACTGGGAGTTTGACTGGGAGTTCGACCAGGGGATGGGGCCAGCTGGCCAGCCTCCCATGTCCCCTCCCCCCGGCCAGCCTGACCTGATTGGTCCCAAAATGGGCAGGCCAACTGGACCCCACCCATGCACGAATTCATGCACTGGGCCTCTAGTTCCATCATAATTGTGATGCTGAAACTGAGTAGTCCTAGCTCACTTTGTTACCTTTGAAAATTCATTCCAAAAAGATGCATATCCTATCTAATAAATAGGGAATATGCTAATTTGACCCTCACACTGTTGCAAAGATGGCGGCCCCCACAGCCTATAAGGAGGGAATATGCTAATTGACTGTCCCACCCTCAACGATGGCGGCACCCACATCCACAAGATGGCGGCGCCCAGTCCCCTCAGTCTTGCCATGCGCCTGCCTCTGGAGTTTCCCAGTCCCCTCAGTCTCCCTAGGGCCAGCCCGAGGTGCAGGCAAGCCGCTGGCCCCAGGTGCAGGCAAGTCTCGGATGGCGGCTTCCCAGCCACCCAGAGCTACCCGAGGCTTGTGCTGCCGGCAGTGGCAGCAGCAGAAGTGTGATGGGGTGTCACCTTCCCCTGATCACCGGGTCACCTCCCGCCCCTGATGGCTCCCGGACTGTGAGAGGGGGCAGGCCAGTCTGAGGGACCCATCCTCCAGTGAATGAATTTTTATGCACTGAGCCTCTAGTCTATATATAAAAGCCTAAGCAACCGAACGACCGGTTGACCGGTCGACCAGACGCTATGATGTACACTGACCACCAGGAGGCAGACACTCAATGCAGGAGCTGCCCCCTGGTGGTCAGTGTGCTCCCACAGTGGGAGTGCTTCTCAGTGGACTGGCGGATACCAGTCACCAGGCAAACAGCTGGCAAGTGCAGCTGCAGAGGTGTGAGCCTCTCCCACTTCCACAGCAGCACTACCTAGTGGCAGTGGCTACCGAGTGGCGGCTGCAGGTGTAGTGGGGCTGGGATGAGCGGGAGTGGTGTGGTGCACAGCCTGGGCTCAGGCTCCTTCCTGGCCGCCTGCCGCTTCACGCACTACTACATCAACATCCCCTGAGGGGTCCCAGATTGCAAGAGGGTGAAGGCCAGGCTGAGGGACCCCACTGGTGCACAAATCCATGCACTAGGCCTCTAGTTTACATATATAGATGTAGAAAGATGACCTAAACCTTCATGATGGGAAGTTAGAATTCATTTACTAGTCCTTCCTCCTCCTCCCCTCCTTCCCTCTTTCCTTTCATTAACTTAGTGAGAAACGTAATGCCTCTGAAACCATCCTATTTAGATTAGTGGCAGGTCACTAAGTCAATGATGGATTTGTCATTAAGGTAAAGTTCTTTCTATTTGCCAATGTTACTTTTTTAACCATGTGTAAAGGCTCAATAATGAAGTAGAAATCTGGTAAATTGAAACAATATAAACTGCATTCATGTGGTTCATGCGTATTTGTAACAATTTTGAATGGGAAAGACCCCAAGGACATACCAATACACTTGTTGAAAGTTCAACGAGAAAGTAAGTGGGAAATTGGTCAAGGAAGCCAAGAGTTGAATAAGGAGCACATGAAAAACCAGAAGCTGCTGAAAGAGTAGAATATAGTCTGTGTAACAACAAAACCTCTTTTAAAAAGTGAAGTTGCCTTTCACTCTTGTGTGGAAGAGGTACTCTTGGCACAAGGCCCTTGTAATGAGTCAAGTAAAGGAAATGTTTTTGATTATATGAGGATTTTTTTAAAGAAAGAAAATAAAGTATATTTACTTAAAACTTGTCAGTAGTTGTTAGTTTTATGGCTGTAACTTTTTATTTGCTGCCAAACAAGCAAGTGAATGTTTTCTGTGTTCTGGAGATCTCCCAACCACCATTCCTTGTGCCCTATTAACAAAAATTAAATGGTATATCAGTTAAATTGTTTTTTTCTTTCAACACACAAATGCTTTGTTTTTTAGACATGCCTCCATTGATTTTTGTAGAGAGAGAGAGGAAGGGAGAGGGTGAAAGCAAAACATCAATGTGAGAGCAAAACATCGATCCTCCCCTCCCCCCACCTCCCTACGTGCCCAGACTAGGGATCAAACCTACAACCCGGGCATGTGCCCTTGAAACTAGACAACAAATGGGTCTGGGCTGCCTGTCACTACTTGAGCCAATTAAGCAGAGACAGGGTTAAATCATAAGAGTGTTTATTCCAATAATACCGGCAGTATGGGAGAGCAGCAGGTCATCTATGAAAATCTGTTCTGCCCCCCACCATGAGCCAGCTGTTTATGTGGGGTAGAAGGACAAAGATTACATGGGGGAATAGGCAAAAGGAATAAGAATGGGTAAAATGGTTACAGATTACAGGCAATGTGGGCTGGGGGTTGCAAAGGGCAACAAGGTTGTTAATCTTTCCATGATGATAGGCAGTTCTCCAGTAAGGAGAATGGACCACATTTTGAGGTTAACTCCTGGGTCCAGGCCATACAACTCCTAGCCATGTCAGAATGTGCTTTCTTTATTTTATTTATTTTTTTAAAAATATATTTTATTGATTTTTTACAGAGAGGCAGGGAGAGAGATAGAGAGTTAGAAACATCGATGGGAGAGAAACATAGATCAGCCGCCTCCTGCACATCTCCTACTGGGGTTGTGCCCACAACCCAGGTACGTGCCCTTGACCGGAATCGAACCTGGGACTTTTCAGTCCGCAGGCCGACGCTCTATCCACTGAGCCAAATCGGTTTCGGCAGAATGTGCTTTCTTTAATCAGAGGGGAAAAAAAAATAATCATGGTTAACAGAGCATGGTTAATATTTCTTGTAACTATCGGTAGTCCCCACTATTCTATTTCTGCCTCTAATACCCTGATTTTACCTTTGGTTGTAAACTATTAACAAGATTGAAATCTATAGAAAACAAGGCTGAAGAGGAATCTGATGAGATGTTAAGAGTGGCTCTCTCTTAGGAATGTCATTTTATTTATTTATTATTTATTTATTTTTTAAATATATTTTATTGATTTTTTACAGAGAGGAAGGGAAAGGGATAGAGAGTTAGAAACATCTATGAGAGAGAAACATCGATCAGCTGCCTCCTGCACACTCCCCACTGTGGATGTGCCCGCAACCAAGGTACATGCCCTTGACCGGAATCGAACCTGGGACCCTTGAGTCCGCAGGCCGATGCTCTATCCACTGAGCCAAACCGGTTATGGCAGGAATGGCATTTTAGTTAATTTTACTTTAATCTTCCTATTTCCCTATATTTTTCTACCCTGAAGATATACTTCAAAATCAGGAGAAACACAGACATTGAAATGGAAAACATCTCTGACAAAGGCCATGTCAGAACTAGTCCTTTTCTCAGGGCAATTATTTCATTTATATAAACAGCACATGTTTACTGACATCCTTTGTTTATCTTTGTAGCCTCCACAGTTCCTTGTAAGGTAGTGTAACAAAGGATTTAAGTGTAAGGTACAATGCTAAGCACTGCAAGTGATACAAAGAATTAATATGTCAATACATATGAAGAATTACACATTATTTATCTTGCCCTGCCAGCATGGCTCAGTGGTAGAGCGTTGACCTATGAACCAGAAGGTCATGATTTGATTCCTGGTCAGGGCACATGCCTGGGTTGTGGGTTCAATCCCCAGTAGGGGGCGTGCAGGAGGCAGCTGATCAATGATTCTCATCATTGATGTTTCTATCTCTCGATCCCTTTCTCTTTCTTTATGAAATAAATATATATTAAAAATTATCTTTACTAAGACTTTGTGATATAAATAGTATCTGAATTTTACAGTTTAAAGAGGTGAAAACTCAGTGGGGTAAGTGACTTGCCGATTGTCACATAACCAGGAAGTGTCTGGGCTAGACTGTTGCAGTAGTGGTCCCCAAAGAAGTACATCTTGTATACACACACTTTTGTCCACACTGACCGTAGGCCATGTGACCTGCTGTATCCAATGGGATATTAGCAAAGAAGTGCAAAAGCCCTGTGAGAGGTAGAATTTGGGCTTGAAGATCATGGTTGAATAAGCTTGATCAACACACTAAGAACGCATTTGATTCAATAGAAAACCAAACATATAGATTTCTAAGCCAAACTGTAGTAAGATGGCTCAAAACACAAGCAATCAGAAGAAAAGAGATGGGGGATAATTGCAGCCACTTAGGGAAGAATCAAGATGATGGCCACAGTGATGGAAAGGATGCACCAGATTCAAAAGCTGAATTGTCAGGACTAAGGAGATGTAGGGTGAAATCAAGGAAGAAATATGGGTGACTAACATTTTGAAAAGTGTATGAAAGGGGAAGTAATTTTTGGTGTCTGCTGTGTGCCACGCACTTCACACTCCATGTCTCCTTTAATTTTGACACCAATCCTAAATGAGGTGAATATTATTCTTCCCATTGTACAAAAGAGAAAACCCAAGCTTGAGATAGTTTGAAAAATGTGCCCCGTTTCAAGTCAGAATTTGAACCCAAACCTGTGTAACGTCTGGTTGGGTGGGGGGATGGTGGCATCCTGAACATGAGACAGCGTAGAGGGAAGAGTTGAGGTGAAGTTGAAGTCTACTGTATCCGAGGCACGGGCTAGCATTCAGGTGTGAATGTTCAGCCACCAGAAGGAACAAGCACTCCTGAGGGTTTTGGGAGAGGCCAGAAGCCAGGAGGCAAATTGGGGCCAGTTGCACATGACTTGCCTCACACAATATCCTCATACATACAATGATGTATTCTTTTGTTTAAACACATTAAAATTTAATTCTAAGTAAAACTATGCATATCAATTTAGGGAAGTTATCCAAAAATTGCACCTAAGCCAACCAAGTCAGATGTGAGTTCGTTCTTTCTGACTCAAAACTAATGCCTGTTAGTTGAAGCATTTATTTCATTTATTTTTAATAAATATATTTTATTGATTTTTTACAGAGAGGAAGGGAGAGAGAGAGTTAGAAACATCAACCAGCTGCCTGCCGCACACCCCCCGCTGGGGATGTACCTGCAACCAAGGTACATGCCCTTGACCGGAATCGAACCTGGGACCCTTCAGTCCGCAGGCTGACGCTCCATCCACTGAGCCAAACCAGTCAGGGCAGTTGAAGCATTTTTTAAAAAATCTTTATTGTTGAAAGTATTACATATGTACCCCCATTGACCCCTTCTAGGCCAGCCACCCCCACCCCCTGCCATACGCCTTCACCATCCTTTTGTCTGTGTCCATGGGTTATGCATATATGCACACAAGGTTTTTGGTGGATTACCTCCCACACACCCACCCTCCCCCACCTTCCCTCCGAGATTTCGTACTCAGTTCCATGCTTCCATGTCTCTGGATCCACTCCGTTCATCAGTTTATTTTGTTAATTTGATTTCACATATGAGTCAGATCATGTGATACTTGTCTTTCTCTGGCTGACTTATTTCACTTAGCATGATACTCTCCAGGTCCCGCTGTGCCAGTGGTTCTCAGCCTTGGCTGCACATTAGAATCACCTGGGAATCTTTTTAAAATCCTGATTTCTGGGCCTCATCCTCTGGAAAGTCTGTTTCTTTGTTATGGGGTGAATTTAAAAAGATTTCTAGGTGATTCTAATGTGCAGCCAAGATTCAGAACCACTGATTTAGATAGTATGTTTCTTTGTTACTAATGTTGTGGCCTCACCCTATAACAAAGAAACAGAATTTCCGGAGGATGAGGCCTAGAAATCAGGATTTTAAAAAGATCCCCAGGTGATTCTAATGTGCAGCCAAGGTTGAGAACCACTGCTCTATGCTGTCTCAAAGGGTAAGGGATTCTTCTTTCTTATTGCTGCATAGTATTCCATTGTGTAAATGTACCACAGCTTTTTATCCATTCATCTACTGATGGGCACTTGGGCTGTTTCCAGATCTTAGCTATTGTAAACTGTGCTGCTATGAATATAGGTGTGCATACATTCTTTCTGATTGGTGTTTTGGGTTTCTTAGGACATATTCCTAGAAGAGGGATTACTAGGTCAAGTTGAAGTATTTTTAAAATATTTTCAAAGCAGCAGTGGCACAAGTAATCAAGATCTTACGTTACTGATGTTGATTTACTGTCTTCTGAATTTGCAGGGAGCAAAATTGAGAGTCAAATGCAGGTAAACATTTGGAGGACAGGATGAAATAAATAAATTACCTATATTTTGCAGAAACATTCTTCTTTTCCACCTTAGATAAGGAGTTGGCAAACTTTTTTAAAAAAATATATTTCTTTATTGATTTCAGAGAGGAAGGGAGAGGGAGAGAGAGATAGAAACACCAATGATGAGGGAGAATCATTGATCGGCTGCCTCCTGCACATCCCCTCCTGGGGATCGATCCTGCAACCCAGGCATGTGCCCTTGGCTGGAATCCAACTTGGGACCCTTCAGTCTGCAGGCTGACTCTCTATCCACTGAGCCAAGCTGGCTAGGGCAGGAGTTGGCAAACTTTTTCTGTAAAGGTCCAGATAGTAAATATTTTAGACTTTGTGGGCTATACAGTTTCCATCACAACTATTGAATTCTGTTGCAACTATTTAATTCAGCACAAATGAGTATGGCGGTGTTCCAATAAAACTTTATATCCGGACAGTGGGCTGTATTTGGCGCACAGGACACATTTAGTTAAACGCAGCCTTAGATTTATGTAAGCTAATAGTGATATATTTTTTATTTAAGTGTATGTTCTAAAACTTTTCTTGGAATGAGTATTTAATGTTTGAAAACGTAGTTTACATTATTTATGGATCTGGAATATTAGAGATCATTTTAGTTTTTAAAAACATATTTTTATTGATTTCAGAGAGGAAGGGAGAGGGAGAGAGAGATAGAAACATCACAGATGAGAGAGAATCATTGGTTGGCTGCCTCCTGCACACCCCACATTGAGGATCGAGTCCACAACCCGGGCATGTGCCCTGACCGGGAATCGAACTGTGACCTCTGGTTCTTAGGTCGATGCTCAAACACTGAGCCATGCCAACCAGGCAAATTTTTTTTTAAGCAGTGTCATTTTATATTTGATTAAAAGCAAACAGTTCAGTTCTAATTAGGCCAAACAGAACACTTCTAGTTTGCCTGAAAAAAAAAAAGTGAGTTGCTGTGACAACCTGAAAAACAAATACACACAGATTCTACCAGAAATATTTAGAAGCTATTTGCTAATTAGAGTTTAATCAATTTAGAATAAGTATTTTTCATTAGGTGTTTTATTTCTTTTCTTTTCACTATGAAGTAAAACTACTCTTGTACTATGTAATATAAAACATTTGAGACCAAATATTTAGGGAAGATTTCCATTTATGTAGTTAATGGGCCAAAGAGGATTTTAGAAAACTAGGGACAAATCTGAACGCTAGAGGAAAATGAAACAGAATCTGATAACCTGGGTCATTAATGGGACAGATGGCAATGTTAGGAAATTAGAATATAAAAATAGTGTTATGAAGCGGTTGCTTACTATTGAATTAATGACAATATGGTATCTTGGCATCATTTTACAATTTTTAATTATAAGAAGTTAATGAAATAGAGACCCAAAATATAAAAACTAAGAAAAAAAGGTAACAAGTTCATTATATAAGTAGGAGTGACAAGTTAAATGTTTGTTTTTATCTAAAGAATAAATTATTTTTTATTTTAGTGGAGAAAGAATTTTTTTTTTTGGTGAATTATTCTAAGCAGTCTATCTTTCAAAAAAGGATGCAATTTATGATAATAAATTGTTGCCTGTTTTAAATATTTTGATTTTGGTGTTTTATATTTTCTTTTCTTTTTTTTTTAATTGCTTAAAGTTTTACAAAAAGTATTACATATGTCTCCTTTTTTTTCCCCCGCCCTTGACAATCCCCTGGCCTCCCCTACCCCCCAGTGTCTTATGTTCATTGGTTATGCTTATATGCATGCATACAAGTCCTTTGGTTGATCTCTTACCCACCCCCCTCCTGCCCTCCCTCCCTCCCCGGCCTTCCTGCTGTAGTTTGACAGTCTGTTCGAGGCAGTTCTGCCTCTGTATCTATTTTTGTTCATAAGTTTATAATGGTCTTTATAATCCAGAAATGAGTGACATCATGTGGTATTTTTCCTTCATTGACTGGCTTATTTCACTTAGCATAATGCTCTCCAGTTCCATCCATGCTGTTGCAAATGGTAAGAGTTCCTTCTTTTTTATAGCAGCATAGTATTCCATCGTGTAGACGTACCACAGTTATCTAATCCATTCATCTACAGATGGGCACTTAGGCTGTTTCCAGATCTTAGCTATGGTGAATTGTGCTGCTATGAACATAGGGGTGCATATATCCTTTCTGATTGGTGTTTCTGGTTTCCTGGGATATATTCCTAGAAGTGGGATCACAGGGTCAAATGGGAGTTCCATTTGTAGTTTTTTGAGGAAACTCCATACTGTCTTCCATAGTGGCTGCACCACTCTGCATTCCCACCAGCAGGGCACAAGTGTTCCTTTTTCTCCACATCCTCTCCAGCACTTGCCGTTTGTTGATTTGTTGATGATAGCCAGTCTGACAGGTGTGAGATGGTACCTCATTGTTGTTTTGATTTGCATCTCTCGGATGATTAGTGACTTTGAGCATGTTTTCATATGTCTCTTGGCTTTCTGAATGTCCTCTTTTGAAAGGTGTCTATTTAGGTCCTTTGCCCATTTTTTGATTGGATTGTTTAACTTCCTTTTGTTAAGTTGTATGAGTTCCCTATAAATTTTGGAGATTAGGCCCTTATCAGATATGACATTGGCAAATATGTTTTCCCACACAGTGGGTTTTCTTGTTGTTTTGTTGATGGTTTCTTTTGCTGTGCAGAAGCTTTTTATTTTTATGTAGTCCCATTTGTTTATTTTCTCTTTAGTTTCCAATGCCCCAGGATCTGTATCGGTGAAGAAATTGCTTCGGCATATGTCTGAGATTTTGTTGCCTTTGGATTCTTCTAGTATTTGTATAGTTTCCCGTCGTATATTTAAGCCCTTTATCCATTTTGAGTTTATTTTTGTGTATGGTGTAAGTTGGTGGTCTAGTTTCATTTTCTTGCATGTATCTGTCCAATTTTCCCCACACCATTTATTGAAGAGACTATCTTGACTCCATTGTATGTTCTTGCCTCCTTTGTCAAATATTAATTGAGCGTATTGGTTGGGGCTGATTTCTGGGCTCTCTATTCTATTCCATTGATCTATATGTCTGTTCTTGTGCCAGTGCCAGGCAGTTTTGAGAACAGTGGCTTTGTAATACAGCTTGATATCTGGTATTGAGATCCCACCTACTTTGTTCTTTCTCAGGATCGCTGCAGCTATTCGGGGTCGTTTTTTATTCCAGATGAATTTTTGGAGAGTACGTTCTAGGTCTGTGAAATATGCCATTGGTACTTTAATAGGAAGTGCGTTGAATTTATAGATTGCTTTGGGCAGTATGGACATTTTATTTTATTTATTTTATTTTTTTTTTTTTAAATATATTTTATTGATTTTTTACAGAGAGGAAGGGAGAGAGATAGAGAGTTAGAAACATCGATGAGAGAGAATCATCGATCAGCTGCCTCCTGCACATCTCCTACTGGGGATGTGCCCGCAACCCCGGTACATGCCCTTGACCGGAATCGAACCTGGGACCTCTCAGTCCGCAGGCCGACGCTCTATCCACTGAGCCAAACCGGTTTCGGCAGTATGGACATTTTAATGATGTTGATTCTACCAATCCATGAACACAGTATGTTCTTCCATCTGTTTATGTCTTCCTCTATCTCTTTTTTCAACATCCTGTAGTTTTCTGAGTAGAGGTCTTTTACCTCTTTAGTTAAGTTTATTCCTAGGTAGCTTAATTTTTTTGGTGCGATGGTAAATGGGATTGCTTTTTTAGTCTCTCTTTCTGCACATTCACTATTGCTGTATAGAAATGCCATAGATTTCTTGGCGTTAATTTTGTATCCTGCTACATTGCCGAATTCTTTTATTAAGTCTAATAGTTTATTGATGGAGTCTTTAGGGTTTTTTAAGTATAATATCATGTCATCTGCAAATAAGGACAGTTTTACTTCTTCTTTTCCAATTTGGATGCCTTTTATTTCTTCTTCTTGTCTAATTGCAATGGCTAATACTTCCAGTACTATGTCGAACAGGAGTGGTGAGAGTGGGCATCCCTGTCTTGTTCCTGTTCTTAGGGGAAATTGTGTTAGTTTTTGTCCATTGAGTATGATGTTGGCTGTGGGCCTGTCATATATGGCTTTTATTATGTTGAGGTATAATCCTTCAATTCCCACCTTGCTGAGGGTTTTTATCAAAAATGGGTGTTGAAGTTTGTCAAACGCTTTTTCTGCATCAATTGATATGACCATGTGGTTTTTTTCTTTCAATTTGTTTATGTGATGTATCACGTTTATTGATTTGCGGATATTGTACCATCCTTGCATCCCTGGGATAAATCCTACTTGGTCGTGGTGTATGATCTTTCTGATGTACTGCTGGATCCGATTTGCTAAGATTTTGTTGAGGATTTTGGCATCTATGTTCATGAGGGATATTGGCCTGTAATTCTCTTTCATTGTGTTGTCTTTACCTGGTTTTGGTATCAGGGTGATGCTGGCTTCATAGAATGAGCTTGGAAGTGTTCCTTCCTCTTGGATTTTTTGTAGTGGTCTGAGGAGGATAGGTTTTAGTTCTTCCTTGAATGTTTGGTAAAATTCCCCTGTGAAGCCGTCTGGTCCTGGGCTTTTGTTTGATGGAAGCTTTTTGATGACTGCTTCAATCAAGTTTTGGAATGTTGTATTTTTCTAGGAATATGTCCATTTCCTCCAGGTTGTCTAGTTTGTTGGAGTAGAGTTGTCCATAGTATTTTTTAACAATCATTTGTATTTCTGTGGGATCTGTTGTTATTTCGCCTCTATCATTTCTGATTTTGTTGATTTGGTTCCTTTCTCTTTGCTTCTTGGTGAGCCTGGCTAGAGGTTTGTCAATCTTGTTTATCCTTTCAAAGAACCAGCTCTTGGATTCATTGATTTTCTGTATTGTTCTTTTGGTCTCTATGTCATTTATTTCTGCTCTAATCTTTATTATCTCCTTCCTTCTGCTCACTCTGGGCTTTTCTTGTTGCTCTCTTTCTAATTCTTTGAGCTGTAGATTTAGAGGATTTACTACCATTTTTTCTTGTTTGTTGAGATAGGCCTGTAGAGCTATAAACTTCCCTCTCAGGACTGCTTTCATTTCGTCCCAAAGGTTTTGGATTGTTGTGTTTTCATTGTCATTAGTTTCCAGGATGTTTTTAATTTCTTCTTTGATCTCATTGGTAACCCAATCAATATTTAATAACGTGCTATTCAGCTTCCAAGGGTTTGAGTATTTTGAGTTGTTTTTATTTTAGTTTATTTCTAATATTATGGCCTTGTGGTCTGAGAAGATGCTTGGTATTATTTCAATCTTCTTGAATTTGGGGAGACTTTGTTTGTGACCCAATATGTGGTCTATTTTTGAAGATGTCCCATGAGCACTTGAGATGAACGTATATTTTGTGGCTTTGGGGTGAAGTGTTCTGAAGATGTCAATTAAGTCCATCTGATCTAGTGAGTCATTTAGGATTGCTGTTTCTTTGCTGAGTTTTTGTCTAGCGGATTTATCCAGTGATGTCAGTGGTGTATTAAAGTTCCCTACTATGATTGTATTGTTGTCGATCTCTCCCCTGATATCTTCCAGGATTTTTCTTATGTATGTGGGTGCTCCTGCATTGGGTGCATATATGTTTATCAGGGTTATATCCTCTTGTTGTATTGATCCCTTTAGTATTATGAAGTGGCCTTTCTTATCTCTTGTTATGGCCTTCACTTTGAGGTCTATTTTGTCTGATATAAGTATTGCTACCCCAGCTTTTTTTTTTCATTTCCATTTGCCTGAAAGATATTTTTCCATCTCTTCACTTTCAGTCTGTGTGAGTCCCTTCTAATGAGGTGGGTCTCTTGTAGACAGCAAATATATGGGTCATGTTTTTTTATCCATTCAGGCACTCGATGTCTTTTGATTGGACCATTTAGTCCATTTACGTTTAAAGTTATTATTGAAAGATACTTGTTTGTAGCCATTTCTATTTTTTTGTGTGGCTGTTTTCTTTCTGGGCTTTTTAGTTCTTTTTATACCAGTCCCTTTAGCATTTCTTGCATTGCTGGCTTGGTGGTGATAAACTCCCTTAGCCTTTCTTTGTCTGTGAAGCTTCTTATTTCCCCTTCAATTTTGAATGATAGCCTTGCTGGATAGAGTATTCTTGGATTCAGTCCTTTGCTTTGCATCACTTTGTAAATTTCCGTCCATTCTTTTCTGGCCTGATGTGTTTCTGTTGAGAAATCATTTGATAATCTGATGGGGGATCCTTTGTAGGAAATTCTCTGTTTCTCTCTTGCAGCCTTTAAGATTCTCTGTCTTGTACATTTGCCATCATTATTATGACGTGTCTTGGTGTGGGTCTTTTGGGGTTCATCTTGCCTGGGACTCTCTGTACTTGTGTAACTTTTTTCTTCCCCATATCTGGTAAGTTTTCTGTCATTATTTCTTCAAATAGATTTTCTAATCCTTGCTGCTCTTCTTGTCCTTCTTGCAGCCCTATTATGCGTATGTTACTTTGTTTCATGTTGTCCCGAAGCTCCCTTAGGCTCTCCTCCTGCTTTTTAATTCTTTTCTCCAGTTGCTGTTCAGATTGAGCTTGTTTCTCTGCCTTATCTTCTAATTCACTAATTCAGTCCTCTGCTTCTTCTAGTCTGCTGTTGAAACTTTCCATGGTGTTTTTGATTGTAGCTATATCACTTTTCATTTCTTCCTGATTCTTGCATAGGTTGTTGATTTTCTCATCCATCCGGTGAATGAATTGTACAACCATTATTCTGAATTCTTTTTCTGTCATGTTGCATGCTTCAACTTCATTAATGTCCTTTCTTGGTGACTCCTCATTGTCTTTCCTCTGGGTGTTGTTTCGTCTCTTCATTCTGATTATCTCCCGATGGTTCAAACGTTGAGTTGCGTGGGCCTGGGCCATGTGCAGTGGGAGCCTCCCACCACCCTAGAGTCACTGAAGAGCTCTGACACTAAGTTGTGTGGTTGTTGTGGGTTAGTGGGAACCAGACTCACTCAGAGTCAGTGTTGTCAGCCGTCAATGTGGCCTCGTACGCGCTCTTAGAATCAGGGACCCTGCCTGCACCGTGCTGAAACAGAGGCTCCCCTGAAGCGTGTTGAAAACCAGAGCCCCCTAGAGTGCGCCAGGAGTCAGAGTTCCCCAGAATCCAGTATCAGAGTCTCTGTTGCTTCGCGCGATCTTGCCTTGAGAATCAGGGTCCCTGTGTGCCCTTGCACCAGGAATTGGAGTCACTGGCTCTTAGTATGAATGCACCGGGAATCAGGATCTCAGGTGCAGGTGAAAAGAAACACAGTCAAGTCACTGGTGCTTGGTGCTGCCACCTGCCCAGAGAATCGGGGTCCCTGGGCCTGTGATATGTGGGACAAATTCCCGGTGTTCGCGCATTTGCTCCCAGCCCAGGGCTCAGAAGCTGGCAGTGTGCGTAGGATCAGGTCCAAGGTGCTCGCGCACTTCCAGGCTAAAGTTCCTGGAGCGCTGGGGCCCCGGCAAGGGGTGGGTCTATCAGTTAGTTACTCTGGTGCTGCCCGCAAGCCTGCGGGAAGGGGGGATGGGCTCTGTTACTCACGGATCTGCCACGGGGATTTCTGAACTTTTGGTGTCTGCAGGTCTGTAGCTGTGATCACAGGTCTCTGTCCCCAGTGGCTGCAGGGTCCTGGTATGCGTCTGAGATCAGACTGGGTGGTGCTGAGGCCAGGATCGTAGTCTCAAGCAGCTGTTTCCCAAGATGGCGTGGTCGCCGTGCCTATGCTGGCCGCCCAGGAGTGTCCGTGCAGGGAGCGGGACTCCGCCGCCTAAGACTGCCCGGTTTAGCAGCCCCTTAGAAGACCTGCAGAATCTAACTGTCCCTAGCTCATACACACACACCACACGCGTCCACACACTCCTCTATCACTTCCTTGCGCTCTCACACTCTCTCCCTCCCTACCTTCCTGCTGGTCGCCATTTTCGACTCTATATTTTCTATATACCAAAAATTATTTTGGATATTCATCTCCCATATCATTTGCATTATTATAGCGTGTCTCACTTTCAATTCACGTAACGAACCAAAAGTTATGATGGACTAACAGTTTCATTGACCCTGATATTTAATCCTATAGTTGTTGGTCCCTGGATTTATATGAAAGGTTTCTATTTCAAAATTGAGAATATGACTTTTTAAAAAATGTAATCTCTAAATGCCATGAGACAATTGTAGATTCACATGCAGTTGTAGGAACTAATACAGAAAGAGTCCATGTAGCCTTTTCCTAGTTTCTTCCTGTCTTGCAAAGCTATAGTATATACAAGTATATCATAATTGTGTCATATTGTTACAATCAAGATATAACATTCCCAGCATCGCAGTGATCCCTTTTATAACTATACCCATTCCCTCCCATCCTCACCCCTCCTTAACACCTCTGAGCACTATTTAAACCATGTACATATATTTAATGAAACAAGTACCTATTTTTTTTAATATATTTTATTGATTTTTTTACAGAGAGGAAGGGAGAGGGATAAAGAGTTAGAAACATCGATGAGAGAGGAACATCAACCAGTTGCTTCCTGCACACCTCCTACTGAGGATGTGCCTGCAACCAAGGTACATGCCCTTGACCGGAATCGAACCTGGGACCTTTCAGTCTGCAGGCCGATGCTCTATCCACTGAGCCAAACCAGCCAGGGCAAGTACCTATTTTTTATGTTTTTAAAAATTGATTCTTAGAGAGGAAGGGAGAGGGATAGAGAGATAGAAACTTTGATGAGAGAGAAACGTCATCGATTGGCTCTCTCCTGCATGCCCCTCCTGGGGATTTAGCCCAAAACCCAAGTATGTGCCCTGACTGGGAATTGAACCATGACCTCCTGGTTCATGGGTGGATGCTCAACCACTGAACAACACCTGCTGGGCCAGCTATCTTTCCTATTTAATGAAACAAGTATCTTTTCTTTTCTTTTTTATTTTATTTTATTTTTTTGACTTTTTAAAAATTCTTTATTGTTTAAAGTATTACATGAGTCTCCTTTTCCCCCCATTGACCGCTCCCTCACCACCCTCTCACCCCCCCCCCCCCACTGTCTGTGTCCATTGGTTTTGCTCATATGCATGCATACAAGTCCTTTGGTTGATCTCTTACCCCCTCACCCCTGCCTTCCCTCATAGGTTGTACAGTCTGTTCGATGCTTCTATGTCTCTGGTTCTATTTTTGTTCACCAATGTATGTTGTTCATTATATTCCACAAATGAGTGAGATCATGTGATATTTATCTTTCTCTGACTGGCTTATTTCGCTTAGCATAATGCTCTCCAGTTCCATCTATGCTGTTGCAAATGGTAAGAATTCCTTCTTTTTTACAGCAGCGTAGAAACAAGTATCTTTTCAAATGTGTGGACCTACAATAAAATAAATATAAGGGATCCTTTTCTTTTCCCTCCCTTATTATTAGTGAGTAAACTTGTTAGAAAGTCTAATTCTTCTTAATAAGATCATGTAAATGGCAAACATTCATGTCTTGAGCAAGGGCTACTGGGGCTTACTGCTTTATTTTTTTAAGTGTTTTATTTTGGAATAATTTTAGATTTACACAAAAGTTGTAAAGATAGTACAGAGTTCCCATATATCATGCATGTATTACCCCTAATGTGTCCCCCGCCCTCCCTTTGGGGGAAAGCTATAAAAGAGACAGTTTTAAGTCAAATATCCAACATAAGAACAGTCTGCATGTTTTCAGCTCATCTTCCTTTAAACCTGTGGTTGCCCTTCTCCTGTAAGATAAACATAACAGTTGGGAACATTACTTAGCAGAAGCTGATTTAGATTACATTAAAGCCATGCAAAGGACACTACAGTTTTGGTTTTATAAGACAGACTTTAAGCATCTATTTTACCAATATTTTTTTCAATTGCAGTATACATTCAATATTCTGTATTAGTTTCAGATGTATGGCTTCCCCTAATGTTAACATCTTAATAGCTATAATACATTTGTAAAAACTAAGAGATGCATATTAGTACATTATTATTTACTAAACTCCAGACTTTATTTGAAGTTCAGCAGTGTTTTCACTAATTTCTTTTTTCTGTTCCAGAATCCAATTGAGGATACCACAGTGTATTTAATTGTGGCATTATTTTGATTATAAAAATTTATCCAGCCCTAGCTGGTTTGGCCCATTGGATAGAGCGTCGGCCTGTGGACTCAGGGGTCCTGGGTTCGATTCTAGTCAAGGGCATATGCCTGGGTTGTGGGTTCAATCCCCAGTGGGGGGCGTGCAAGAGGCAGCCAATCAATGATTCTCTCTCATCATTGATGTTTCTTTTTAAAAAATATATTTTATTGATTTTTTACAGAGAGGAAGGGAGGAGAGGGATAGAGAGTTAGAAACATCGATGAGAGAGAAACATCGATCAGCTGCTTCCTGCACACTCCCCACTGGGGATGTGCCCACAACCAAGGTACATGCCCTTGACCTGAATCGAACCTGGGACCCTTCAGTCCGCAGGCCGATGCTATATCCACTGAGCCAAACCAGTCAGGGCTCATCATTGATGTTTCTGTCTCTCACTCCCTCTCCCCTCCTCTCTGAAATCAATAAAAACATATTTAAAAAAAATTCATCCAGTGTGTTTGACAATCACAACAAAATTATATAGCAAGTCTATTCTGATCTTAAAATACGTAAATGTTAACATGATATGCAAATCTAGACATTTAGTAGATAATATTGGTTTAACATTTTCCCAGGAAAATCTGCCCTAGTACCCAGAGAAAATATTGAACCAATAAACTGAGGGGCCATTATGTATTTCAAACTGCTTAGGGAATTGTGTTCATATTGTTTGATGGTTATTTGCTTGAGAGAGACTTAAAACTGGGATATTTTTAAAAAGAAAAGTTGAAGTTTCACAAAAACAAGTGCTTTTGTCCTTCAGCTTATTCCCACTTTCCAGGTGGTGGAAATAGCATATGATAATTATTCAGTAGAAGTTTTCTTTCAAATGTATTCATTATTTATTTAATTCAACCTTCTTTTTTAAAATGATAGACACATACTATTTTTAAATATATTTTTCATTGATTTTAGAGAGAGGAAGGAAGAGGGAGAGAGATATAGAAACATCAATGATGAGAGATTATCACTGATCAGCTGCCTCCTGTACACCTCCTACTGGGGATCGAGCCCGCAACCCAGGCATGTGCTCTTGATCAAAATCGAACCCAAGACCCTTCAGTCCACATGCTGACACTCTATCCACTGAGCCAAACCAGCCAGGGCTAATTCAACCTTTTATCAGATATTTGTTGAATGCCTATAATATGCCATGTGGGAGGAAGAAATTTTCCTCTTCCCTCCTAGGTTCTTCTGGGTGGTCTAATAATTCAACCTGCATGAGACAGATTAACAAGAGAAAAGAACCAAATTTAATTACATGCATATATATAGGAATCCCACATATATGAGCGGTTCGGGGACAGAAAGTGAAAATGAGGTATGGTACTAGCCGGTTTGACTCTGTGGATAGAGAGTCAGCCTGCGATCTGAAAAGTCCCAGGTTCGATTCTGGTCAAGGGCACATGCCTGGGTTGTGGGCTCGATCCCCAGTGGGGGACTAGCAGGAGGCAGCTGATCTATGGTTCTCTCTCATCATGGATGTTTCTATCTCTCTATCCCTCTTCCTTCCTCTCTGATATTAATAAAAATATATTTAAAAAAAAGAAAATGAGGTATGAAGACACATTCTGAGCTAAGCATGAGGTAAAGCTCCTGGGGCTTCAGAGGGGAGGAAGCTCATTCTCAGGATGGTAAGGAGAGCAGATAGATGCTCAGTAATTGGAAGTTTGCCCAGTCCTATAGAGAGGTCGTAAAAGGTCATCTCTGGTGGTAACTTTTACTATGGGCAAGGTCCCTAATTTACATTTTTCTAGGTAGTCCAAAGGTGGGGGGCAGGTATTTCTCTTGAGCTCACAGAGTCACAGTTGCCTTAAGCGCAAAATGATCCACATGCTATTGAATTGTAGAGGTATTTAAAAGATATATTTTGGATATTAACTCCTTGTCAGATATATGATTTGCAAATATTTTCTCCCATTTCATAGATTGCCTTTCATTTTGTGGATTGTTCTTTTGCTGTGCAGAAGCTTTTTAGTTTGATGTGGTCCCACTTATTTTGTTGTGGTTGTTTGTTTTTATTTTTATTTTATTTTATTTTTTAATTAAATCTTTATTGTTCAGATTATTACATTTGTTCCTCTTTTTTCCCCCCATAACTCCCCTCCTCCCAGTTCCCGCCCCACCCTCCGCCCTCACTCCCCACCCACTGTCCTCATCCATAGGTGCACGATTGTTGTCCAGTCTCTTCCCGCATCTCCCACACCCCCTTCCCCCCCAAGAATAGTCAGTCCATTCCCTTTCTATGTCCCTGATTCTACTATGATCACCAGTTCATTCTGTTCATCAGATTATTTATTCACTTGATTCTTAGATTCACTTGTTGATAGATGCATATTTGTTGTTCATGATTAGTATCTTTACCTTTTTCTTCCTCTTCCTCTTCTTAAAGGATACCTTTCAGCATTTCATATAATCCTGGTTTGGTGGTGATGAACTCCTTTAGCTTTTCCTTATCTGTGAAGCTCTTTATCTGACCTTCAATTCTGAATGATAGCTTTGCTGGATAAAGTAATCTTGGTTGTAGGTTCTTGGTATTCATCACTTTGAATATTTCTTGCCACTCCCTTCTGGCCTGCAAAGTATCTGTTGAGAAATCAGCTGACAGTCGTATGGGTATTCCCTTGTAGGTAACTGAGTTTCTTTCTCTTGCTGTTTTTAAGATTCTCTCTTTATCTTTTGCTCTTGGCATTTTAATTATGATGTGTCTTGGTGTGGTCCTCTTTGGATTCCTTTTGTTTGGGGTTCTCCGCGCTTCTTGGACCTGTAAGTCCATTTCTTTCACCAGGTGGGGGAAGTTTTCTGTCATTATTTCTTCTAATAGGTTTTCAATATCTTGCTCTCTCTCATCATCTGGCACCCCTATAATTCTGATGTTGGTACGCTTGAAGCTGTCCCAGAGGCTCCTTACACTATCCTCGCATTTTTGGATTCTTTTTTCATTTTGCTTTTCCGGTTGGGTGTTTTTTGCTTCCTCGCATTTCAAATCATTGACTTGATTCTTGCGCTCCTCTGGTCTGCTGTCGGGAGTCTGTATAATATTCGTTATTTCAGTCCGTGTATGCTTAATTTCTAGTTGGTTCCCCAATATAAGATCGAGGGTCTCATTAGTTTTCTTGTAGATCTCATTAAGTTTATCGGCGGCTTCTAAACAGTTCTTGAGAGACCTTAAAAGTGTGGTTCTGAACTCTATATCTTCCATTGACAATTTTGTTCTGTTTCTTTGTCTCCGCATTTTGTTATGCTTCCTTGGTGCACCCCCTAGTGGTCTTTGTGCGCAGTCTTATAGTTAAACCTTGATTGTTGTAGCTAATACCAGGGAGGGTTTGACCTCCAGGCCAAGTGGCTATGAGAATCAGCTGTGTCTGCAGTGGGAGAACTTCTGTCCTCTAGGGAGGTGCTAATCTAGCCTTTGCCTGAGGCTATCCAGCAAATGCCTGTGTGCAGGGCTTGGGCGGGGCGGGTAGCACAGGATCAACAGGGTGGGCTGGAGAGAGCAGTTATGGCGGCTCTCAGTCCTGTCCCCAGGGGCTCTGCCTCTCTGAGTCCCAGCACCCGCTGCAAACCTCGGAGAGAAAGCTGCACTCGCTCTGACTGAAGCCAGACAGTCCCGCTTCTCCTGTTTGAGTCTGGGTTCCTAAAGACTCGCCTGTATCTGGAGCTCAGAGTCTGCGACTCCCTCCCGATTGAAAACGCCAACCGCGCCCTCCGCCGCCAGCCCGCTCCGCGCACTCCGCACCTCAGAATTTGACTTCAGCACTGCGCCTCCTCTGAGTGTCCGTATGCGTTTCTCTTTCTGTTTGTTTTTATTTTTTTGCTTTTGTTGCCTTTGCTTTTGGTGTCAAATCCAAAAAGTCATCACCATGACCAATGTCAGGGGATTACCACCTATGTTTTCTTCAAGATTTATAGTTTTATGTCTTATGTACAAGTCTTTAATCCATTAAGAATTAATTTTTGTGTATGGTGTATGGTAGAGGCCCAGTTTTATTTTGTATCTGGTGGTTTAATTTTCCCAAAACATTTATTGAAGAGACTATTCTTTCTCCATTATATGTTCTTGGCTCCTTTGTGATAAATTAATTGACCATATAGGAGTGGGTTTATTTCTCAGCTCTCTATTTTGCTCCATTGATCTCTGGGTTTGTTCTTATGCCAATACTGAGCTGTTTTTTTTAAAATAAATCTTTATTGTTCAGATTATTACAGTTGTTCCCCCTTTTTCCCCCCATAGCTCGCCTCCACCCAGTTCCCACCCCACCCTCTGCCCTTACCCGCCCCCCACTGTCCTCATCTATAGGTGTACAATTTTTGTCGCCGGGTCAAAGGTCATACACATGGAAAATGTAGCTATTTCCATCTGCAATGTGTCCCTGGGCTTGGAAAGGTCTCTCACAACTTGTTCATGCTCTACTCAGAAAGGTTGCGGAGCAACGTTATAGCTTTTTAAAATAATGTGTCCTCCTATGTTTAAAATGAGGATTTCACTACCAAAACTGAGGAGAAAGCAACACTACAGCTGCTCTCGCCCCTCTAACCCTTCAGGTGATAGTTGTGTGTGGGGCTGTGAGCTGGTTCACGGACCATCAACGAAGCTGTCTGGATGGCTCGCATGGTTCCGCTGGCTTCCCAGGGGCCGTCGCAGCCTCACAGGGGCCGTTGCAGCCTTGCAGGGGCCGTCGCAGCCTCGCAGGTGTCGTCGCAGCCTCACAGGGGCCGTCACAGCCTCGCAGGGGCTGTTGCAGCTTCGCAGGGGCCGTCGCAGCCTCGCAGGGGCCGTCGCAGCCTCATGAAGCCTCACAGGGGCCGTCACAGCCTCACATAGCCTCACAGCAGGTATTGCAGCCTCGCAGGGGGCGTCAGAGCCTCACGCAGCCTCGCAGGGGCCGTCGGAGCCTTGCAGGGGCCGTCGCAGCCACAGGGGGCATCGCAGCCTCACAGGGGCCGTCACAGCCTCACGCAGCCTCACAGGGGGCGCCGCATCCCATGTTGGGGGTGAAGGTGCGAGACAGAAGCTCCGCTCGCTGTCTCCTGCTGCTCCCTTGCGTATCGCCAATGCTGGAAGTTTCTGAGAGCAATCTACAGGTGCTGGACATCATACTTTAACTGGTCAACACGAAGTTTGGCATTCTGTCTTTTGTTGGGAGGTTTCTTGCTGGACAAAATCTCCAGGCATTCTAGCTGGCTGAATATCTGGTATGCTTGCTTGAATTTCGTTTTCTATTAAGTGCACAGACTGCTTGTCTGCCGTCTCCCAGCGTCCCATGTGAGACTGGATCTGGTGGACCTGCTTGTGGTTTCACTTATTTATGCATTCAATGGTTGATTCTTGTGTGTGCTCTGACCAGGAATCAAACCCGCTATCTTGGCTTATTGGGGCGATGCTCTCATCAACTTTGCTACCAGCCAGGGCTACACAGCACAGTGATGGTTTGTACCAAAATTTGGAAACTAGATCGGATCTGAATGTAGCATTTAATGAATCCCTTTGGAGAGCAGGGTTATGGTTGAGGTACCTGAAACAATTTGATTTTTTTTCAATGTTGTGGTATCTTGTAGGTCATATTGCAATTATCAGTTTGCATGTCTGTGTTCTTCTCAATTCTTTTCCTTTACTTTCTCAATTATAGTTAACATAAAATATTATTAGTTTCAGGTATATAACATAGTGATTAGACATTTATATAACTTATTGTAAGTCTAGTACCCACCTGACATCATACATAATTATTAAAGTGACAATTTGATGTCTTTACAAACCTTTGATACCATTTAAAAAAACATTTTTATGCCCTATCTGGTTTGACTCAGTGGATAGAGCATCAGCCTGTGAACTGAAGGGTCCCAGGTTCAATTCTTGTCAAGAGCACATGTCCAGGTTACAGGCTCAATCCCCAGTGTGGGGCATGGAGGAGGCAGCCAATCAAGGATTCTCTCTCATCATTTTTTTTTATTATTATTATTATTTATTTTTTTAATTGCTTAAAGTATTACAAAGGGTATTACATATGTGTCTTTTTTTTTTCCCCGCCCTTGACTATCCCCTGGCCTCCCCCACCCCCCAGCGTCCCATGTCCATTGGTTATGCTTATATGCATGCATACAAGTCCTTCGGTTGATCTCTTATACCCCTCCCTCCTGCCCCCCAACTTTCCCCGGCCTTCCCGCTGCAGTTTGACAATCTGTTTGAGGCAGCTCTGCATCTGTATCTATTACTGTTCAAAAGTTTATAATGGTCTCTATTATCCATGAATGAGTGAGATCATGTGGTATTTTTCCTTCATTGACTGGCTTATTTCACTTAGCATAATGCTCTCCAGTTCCATCCATGCCGTTGCAAATGGTAGGAGTTCCTTCTTTTTTACAGAAGCATAGTATTCCATCATGTAGATGTACCACAGTTATCTAATCCATTCATCTACTGATGGGCACTTAGGCTGTTTCCAGATCTTAGCTATGGTGAATTGTGCTGCTTTGAACATAGGGGTGCATATATCCTTTCTGATTGGTGTTTCTGGTTTCCTGGGATATATTCCTAGAAGTGGGATCACAGGGTCAAATGGGAGTTCCATTTGTAGTTTTTTGAGGAAACTCCATACTGTCTTCCATAGTGGCTGCACCAGTCTGCATTCCCACCAGCAGTGCACGAGTGTTCCTTTTTCTCCACATCCTCTCCAGCACTTGTCGTTTGTTGATTTGTTGATGATAGCCAGTCTGACAGGTGTGAGATGATACCTCATTGTTGTTTTGATTTGCATCTCTCGGATGATTAGTGACTTTGAGCATGTTTTCATATGTCTATTGGCTTTCTGAATGTCCTCTTTTGAAAGGTGTCTATTTAGGTCCTTTGCCCATTTGTTGATTGGATTGTTTATCTTCCTTTTGTTAAGTTGTATGAGTTCCCTATAAATTTTGGAGATTAGGCCCTTATCAGATATGACATTGGCAAATATGTTTTCCCACACAGTGGGTTTTCTTGTTGTTTTGTTGATGGTTTCTTTTGCTGTGCAGAAGCTTTTTATTTTGAAGTAGTCCCATTTGTTCATTTTCTCTTTAGTTTCAAGTACCCTAGGAGCTGTATCAGTGAAGAAATTGCTTCGGCATATGTCTGAGATTTTGTTGCCTTTGGATTCTTCTAGAATTTTTATGGTTTCCTGTCGTACATTTAAGCCCTTTATCCATTTTGAGTTTATTTTTGTGTGTGGTGTAAGTTGGTGGTCTAGTTTCATTTTCTTGCATATATCTGTCCAATTTTCCCAACACCATTTATTGAAGAGATTATCCTGGCTCCATTGTATGTTCTTGCCTCCTTTGTCAAATATTAACTGAGCATATTGGTTCGGGCCAATTTCTGGGCTCTCTATTCTATTCCATTGATCTATATGTCTGTTCTTGTGCCAGTACCAGGCAGTTTTGAGAACAGTGGCTTTGTAATACAGCTTGATATCTGGTATTGAGATCCCACCTACTTTGTTCTTTCTCAGGATTGCTGCAGCTATTCGGGGTCTTTTTTTATTCCAGATGAATTTTTGGAGAGTTCGTTCTAGATCTGTGAAGTATGCCATTGGTATTTTAATGGGAAGTGCGTTGAATTTATAGATTGCTTTGGGTAGTATGGACATTTTAATGATGTTGATCCTACCAATCCATGAACACGGAATGTTCTTCCATTTGTTTATGTCTTCCTCTATCTCTTTTTTCAACGTCCTGTAGTTTTCTGAGTAGAGGTCTTTTACCTCTTTAGTTAAGTTTATTCCTAGGTAGCTTAATTTCTTTGGTGCGATGGTAAATGGGATTGTTTTTGTAATCTCTCTTTCTGAAAGTTCACTATTGGTGTATAGAAATGCCTCAGATTTCTTGGGGTTAATTTTGTATCCTGCTACATTGCCAAATTCATGTATTAAGTCTAGTAGCTTTTTGATGGAGTCTCTAGGGTTTTGTATGTATAATATCATGTCGTCTGCAAATAAGGACAGTTTTACTTCCTCTTTTCCAATTTGGATGCCTTTTATTTCTTCCTCTTGCCTAATTGCAATGGCTAACACTTCCAGTACTATGTTGAACAGGAGTGGTGAGAGCGGGCATCCCTGTCTTGTTCCTGTTCTTAGGGGAAATGGTGTTAGTTTTTGTCCATTGAATATGATGTTGGCTGTGGGCCTGTCATATATGGCTTTTATTATGTTGAGGTATGATCCTTCTACTCCCACCTTGCTGAGAGTTTTTATCAAAAATGGGTGTTGGATTTTGTCAAACGCTTTTTCTGCATCAATTGATATGACCATGTGGTTTTTTTCTTTCAATTTGTTTATGTGATGTATCACGTTTATTGATTTGCGGATATTGTACCATCCTTGCATCCCTGGGATGAATCCTACTTGGTCATGGTGTATGATCTTTCTGATGTACTGCTGGATCCGATTTGCTAAGATTTTGTTGAGGATTTTGGCATCTATGTTCATAAGCGATATTGGCCTGTAATTCTCTTTCATTGTGTTGTCTTTACCGGGTTTTGGTATTAGGGTGATGCTGGCTTCATAGAATGAGCTTGGAAGTGTTCCTTCCTCCTGAATTTTTTGTAGTAGTCTGAGGAGGATAGGTTTTAGTTCTTCCTTGAATGTTTGGTAAAATTCCCCTGTGAAGCCGTCTGGTCCTGGGCTTTTGTTTGATGGGAGCTTTTTGATGACTGCTTCAATTTCTTCCATAGTTATTGGCCTATTGAGATTTTTAGATTCTTCCTGATTGAGTTTTGGAATGTTGTATTTTTCTAGGAATTTGTCCATTTCTTCCAGGTTGTCTAGTTTGTTGGAGTAGAGCTGTCCATAGTATTTTTTAACAATCATTTGTATTTCTGTGGGGTCTGTTGTTATTTCGCCCCTATCGTTTCTGATTTTGTTTATTTGGGTCCTCTCTCTTTGCTTCTTGGTGAGCATGGCTAGAGGTTTGTCAATCTTGTTTATCCTTTCAAAGAACCAGCTCTTGGTTTCATTGATTTTCTGTATTATTTTTTTGGTCTCTATGTCATTTATTTCTGCTTTAATCTTTATTATCTCCTTCCTTCTGCTCACTCTGGGGTTTCTTTGTTGCTCTCTTTCTAATTCTTTGAGTTGTAGAGTTAGATGATTTACTACCATTTTTTCTTGTTTTTTGAGATAGGCCTGTAGAGCTATAAACTTCCCTCTCAGGACTGCTTTCATTGTGTCCCATAGGTTTTGGATTGTTGTGTTTTCATTGTCATTAGTTTCCAGGATGTTTTTAATTTCTTCTTTGATCTCATTGGTAACCCAATCAATATTTAATAACATGCTTTTCAGCTTCCAAGTGTTCGAGTATTTTGGGTTGTTTTTATTGTAGTTTATTTCTAATATTATGCCATCGTGGTCTGAGAAGATGCTTGGTATGATTTCAATCTCCTTGAATTTGGGGAGACTTTGTTTGTGACCCAATATGTGGTCTATTTTTGAATCTGTCCTATGAGCACTTGAGAAGAATGTATATTCCGTGGCTGTGGGATGAAGTGTTCTGAAGATGTCAATTAAGTCCATCTGATCTAGTGAGTCATTTAGGATTGCTGTTTCTTTGCTGATTGTTTGTTTAGAGGATTTATCCAGTGAAGACAGTGGTGTATTAAAGTTCCCTACTATGATTGTATTGTTGTCGATCTCTCCTTTGATATCTTCCAGGAGATTTTTTATGTATTTGGGTGCTCCTGCATTGGGTGCATATATGTTTATCAGGGTTATATCTTCTTGTTGTATTGATCCCTTTAGTATTTTGAAGTGGCCTTCCGTATCTCTTGTTATGGCCTTCACTTTGAGGTCTATTTTGTCCGATATAATTATTGCTACCCCAGCTTTCTTTTCTTTTCCATTAGCCTGAAAGATATTTTTCCGTCCCTTCACTTTCAGTCTGTGTGAGTCCTTTCTAATGAGGTGGGTCTCTTGTAGATAGCAAATATATGGGTCATGATTTTTTATCCATTCAGCCACTCGATATCTTTTGGTTGGAGCATTTAGTCCATTTACGTTTAAAGTTATTATTGAAAGGTACTTGTTTGTAGCCATTTCTTTTTTTTGTGTGGCTGTTTTCTTTCTGGGATTTTTATTTCTTCTTTTTACACCAGTCCCTTTAGCATTTCTTGCATTGCTGGCTTGGTGGTGATAAACTCCCTTAGCCTTTTTTTGTCTGTGAAGCTTCTTATTTCCCCTTCAATTTTGAATGATAGCCTTGCTGGATAGAGTATTCTTGGATTCAGTCCTTTGCTTTGCATCACTTTGTAAATTTCCGTCCATTCTTTTCTGGCCTGATGTGTTTCTGTTGAGAAATCATTTGATAATCTAATGGGAGATCCCTTGTATGTAACTTTCCGTCTCTCTCTTGCAGCCTGTAAGATTCTCTCTTTGTCCTGAATATTTGCCATGGTAATTATGATGTGTCTTGGTGTGGGTCTTTTCGGGTTCACCTTGTTTGGGACTCTCTGGGCTTGTGTGACTTTTTTCTTCCCCACCTCAGGGAAGTTTTCTGATATTATTTCTTCCAATAGGTTTTCTAATCCTTGTTCCTCTTTCTGTTGTTCTGGCACCCCTATTATTTGTATGTTGTTTCGTTTCATGTTGTCCCAAAGCTCCCTTAGGCTCTCCTCCTGTCTTTTAATTTTTTTTCTCCAGCTGAAGTACATTTTGGGTGTGTTTTGCTTCCCTGTCTTCTAATTCACTAATTCGGTCTTCCGCTTCTCCTAGTCTACTGTTGATAATTTCAATGCTGTTCTTTATTGCAGCTATATCGCACTTCATTTCTTCTTGGGTCTTACTTAAGTTGTTGATTTTTTCATCTGTTTCTTCTTGCTTCTTGGATAAGTTCTCGATTTTTTCCTCCATCCGGTGTATGCACTCTAGGACCCTTATTCTGAATTCTTTTTCTGTCATGTTGTATGCCTCTGTATCACTTAGCTGCTTTTCTGGTGAGTCCTCCTTTTCTTTCCTTTGGGGATTTCTTTGTCTACCCATGTTTGATCTCACTGACGTATATAGATATTGAGTCGTTCAGTGGCTGCTCCCTAGGTGGCAGTGGCTCCTTGGGCTGTGGTTGCTCCTTGGGCGGTTGTGGTAGCAGTTGCTCCTCTGTTGGTAGCGGGTCTTCTGATGGGTGCTGTTCACAGCTGTTGTGGCTCTTCTGGCTGGTGGAGGGAGGCTTCACACACAGCAGCTGTTCCTCAGACAGAGCGTGTGGAGATCAGGAGGCCGCTGTTGCTTGGATCTGCTTTCTGTGGGGAGAAGCAAGGTTCCTCTGAGTTCACGTAGTCGCGCTGCTTGAGAGCCGTTGTTGCCGGGTTAGTAGCTGGTCTCTGGATGCTGGTGACAGTCGCCCAAGATGGCACGGTCTCCGCGGCTGTGCCGGCGCACCTGGAGAGGTTTCAGCCTCTAACCGTTCCCTTTATCTAGGATTTCTCTGTCTTTCCTGGCTGCAGACTGTCTCTCAGCTGAATCTCCTCTGCTTATTCGGGCTGTATGCTACCCGTTTCAGCTGCCCGCCCTTATCTGCTCCGGGACAAGGCACCGACACGTCTGTCTAAACCTCCGCCATTTTCTTCCTCTCTCTCTCATCATTGATGTCTCTATCTCTCTCTCCCTCTCCATTCCTCTCTGAAATCAATAAAAAAATATAAAAAAGCACAAAAAATATTTTTTATTTTGAAATGATTATGGACTCACAGAAAGTAGCAAAATAGTACAGAGTCCCATGAACCCTTCACCCAGCCTCCCCCCAATGGTGACATATTATATAACTGTAGTGTAATATCATGACATAATTTTATGTTTAGAGTTGAGTCAATATTTGCAGCAGAGAAAACAAACCAATTGTCCAAAATAAATTTTCTCTCAGATGTAATTTCATCTGGCTCTACTGAAGATTGCATAGGGAAGAAGTGGTGGCATGCTCTTTTAGATAAATAACCTTTAGGCTAACCAGTGTTGCTCAGTGTTGAGCATTGACCTATGAACCAGAAGGTCATGGTTTGATTCCTGGTCAGGGCACATGCCCAGATTGCTGGCTCGATCCCCAGTGTGGGGCATGCAGGAGGCAGCCAATCAATGATTCTCTTTCATCATTGATGTCTCTATCTCTCTCCCTCTCCCTTCTTCTCTGAAATCAATAAAAAGAATATATCTTTTAAAAAGAGAAATAGCCGAAACCGGTTTGGCTCAGTGGATACAGCGTCGGCCTGCGGACTGAAAGGTCCCAGGTTCGATTCCGGTCAAGGGCATGTACCTGGGTTGCGGGCACATCCCCACTGGGAGATGTGCAGGAGGCGGCTGATCGATGTTTCTCTCTCATCGATGTTTCTGACTCTCTATCTCTCTCCCTTCCTCTCTGTGAAAAATCAATAAAATATATTAAAAAAAAAAACCTTAATTAATAAAAAGAGAAATAAACTTTAATCATATAAGAGGTGGTAATTCTTGTGTGCAAGAGAACACTTCAATAGTTAGAATATGGCCGAAACCGGTTTGGCTCAGTGGATACAGCGTCGGCCTGCGGACTGAAAGGTCCCAGGTTCGATTCCGGTCAAGGGCATGTACCTGGGTTGCGGGCATATCCCCAGTAGGAGTTGTGCAGGAGGCAGTTGATCGATGTTTCTCTCTCATCGATGTTTCTAACTCTCTATCTCTCTCCCTTCCTCTCTGTAAAAAATCAATAAAATATATTTTTAAAAAAATAGTTAGAATATGCTTTGTTAAGCTTCATCTGCTTTAAATTTAACACAGTGCATAATGGTTAGTTGATGAACATTTGATTCTTTCCAAATTCATATATCCTCAAAATTTTAGCTGAATGTTTTGTATATTCAGTTTCCTATAATTTAATGTGACAATTCTTAAGTCACATCATAGCACATTTAATTCTTTAGAATAGATTGTGCTATTCTAAGAGATAATATGGCAGTTTAAAACCTAATGATACTCCTAGACATTAATATCTCAATATAAATAATCATTATATTCACTACTTACCTGCTTTAAGTGAAATATATATATAAATATTTTGGTAAAGCAGCCCATCCATGTGGATGGATGAACAGAGCTAAAATTTCCTGTGCCTTTAGGTTTATAATCTATTCTGTAGGCATCTGAAATTTGCCTTCCAGGCATGCTGAGAGCTCAGTGATATGAACTAGCAAAGTGGAAGAGAAGCTGAGAACCATCAAGGCCAAGATGAAAAAAACTAAATTCAACCACACACCTGGTTCTAGGGAAGCATATTTTGCATTTTTAAAACAGAACATTTTCCACAATTGAACCTTGAAACATGCTGGTATGATCTGTGCATCTGGATTTCAAGGAGAGGAAGAAAAATATATTTTGCAGGAAAAAGTCCACAGTTCAGAGCCCATCATTTGCTTTACCTTTTAATATCCAAAACAAGGTTGGACATTTCCAACCATATATATAATGTTTTTTTTTTTTTTAAAGAGAGAGGAAGGGTAAAGGAGGGAGAGAGAGAAACATTGGCTGCCTCCTGAATGCCCCTACGGGGGCATGTGTCTTGACTGGGAACCCATTGGTGCACTGGACTACTCCCAACCAACTGAACCACACCGGCCAGGGCATGTTAACCATTTTTAAGTGTCTAATTCAGTGGCATTCAATATATGCACAATGTTGTGCAACCATCAACACATCTGTTTCCAAAACTTTTTCATCACTCCAAACAGAACTCTAGTCATTAAGCACTTTCTCCCATTTCCCCATTCCCCTGGTAACCTCTACTCTACTTTCTGTTGCTGTTAACTTGGTTTTTCCAGATATGTCATAGAAGTGGAATTATACATTATTTATCCTTTTGTGTTTGGATTATTTCCCTTGCATAATGTTTTCAAGATTTATCTATGTTGTAGCATGTGTCAGACATTATTCCTTTTTAAAAAAATGTCTGAATAATCCATTGTGTGTATATGCCACGTTGTATTTATCCATTCCTCTACAGTTGGACACTTAGGTTGTTTCCACCTTTTGGCCATTGTGAATAATATGCAATGAACATTGATGTCCATGTATCTGTTTGAGTCCATTTTCAGTTCTTTTGGGTATATACCCAGGAGCAGAACTGCTGGGTCTTATGGTAATTTTATGTTGAGATTTTGAGGGTCTATCACTGTTTTCCATAGCAGGTGCCCCATTTTAAATTCTCACCAGCAAAGTACAAGTGTTCCAATTTCTCCATACTATTGGTAACACTTGTTATATTATGGTTTTTTTTTTAAAATAGCCTTTATTAAGTTTAAGGTTCATAGTACCTCACTGTGGTTTTGATTTGCATTTCCCTAGTGACTTATGATATTGAGTATCTTTTCTTTCTTTTTAAAAAATATACGTATTTTTATTGATTTTAGAGAGGAAGAGAGAGGGAGAGAGAGATAGAAACATCAATGATGAGAGAGAATCATTGATCAGCCGCCTCCTGCATGACCCACACTGGGGATCAAGCCCGCAACTTGGGCATGTGCCCTGACCAGGATCAGACTCGTGACCTCCTGGTTCATAGGTTGATGCTCAACCACTGAGCCACACTGGCCGGGATTGAGCATCGTTTCATGTGCTTATTGGCCATTTCTATCTATATCTTTGTAGAAAGACTCTATGCAAGTTCTTTACCCAATTTCGAATTGGTTTTTGTTGATTGTAGGAGTTGTAAATGTTCTAAATATTCTAGATATTAAACTTATCAGATACATGATTTGCAGGTATTTTCTCTCATTCTGTAGGCTGTCTTTTCACTTTTTTGATCTTGTCCTTTAATGCACAAAAGTTTTTAATTTTGATGTTCACTTCATTTTTTTTTCTTTTGTTGCTCATACGTTTGATGTCATATCTAAGAATTCATTGCCAAATCCAAGGCCATGAAGATCTATCCTTACGGTTTCACCTAAGAGTTTTATGGTTTGGGTTCTTCTATTTAGGTCATTGATCCATTTTGAGTTAATTTTTATATATTTGCTGTGGCATAGGAATCCAAATGTATTCTTTTTTTATTTTTATTTTTTATTGATTTCAGAGAGGAAGGGAGAGGGAGAGAGAGATAGAAACATCAATGATGAGACATTGATCAGCTGCCTCCTGCAGGCCCCACACAGGGGATTGAGCCTGCAACCTGGGCATGTGCCATGACCGGGAATCAACCCGTGACCTCCTAGTTCACAGGTCAAAACTCAACCACTGAGCCACACAGGCTGGGCAGCATTTTATTATTTTAGATGCTTTTATAAATGAAATTACTTTCTTAATTTCATTTTCAGATTGCTCATTATTGGAATGTAGAAACAAAATGGATTTTTGCATGCTGTTCTTGTACCCAGCAACTTTGCTGAATTTGTTTAGTAGCTTTCATGTGAAATTTTCTATATATGGGATTATGTTTTCTGAGAATAGAGATAGTTTTAATCCTTTCTTCTTCAATATGGATGCTGCTATTTATTTCTTTTTCTTGGCTACTGCTCTGTCTAGAACTTCCAGTACAATGTTGAATAGCAGTGGTGAAAGCAGGCGTCATTCTTTTATTCCTAATCTTAGGGGAAAAGCTTTTAGTCTCTCACCATTGAGTATAATGTTAGCTGTGAGTTGTTCATAAATGCTCATTATTGTGTTGAACAGGTTTCCTTCTAAGCAGTTTCCTGAGTATTTTTTTTTTTTTTATCATGAAAGGATGTTGATTTTGTCAAATGCCTTTTCTGCATCAATTGAGATGATCATGTGAGTTTTTCCCTTTTTTCTATTAATGTGATCAACTACTCAATGCATTCTTGGGATAAATCTCATTTGGTCATGGAGTATAATTCTTTTAATACTAGAGGCCCAGTGCACAACATTCATGCACTGGGGGAGGGGAGGGCTCCCTCAGCCCGGCCTGCACCCTCTCACAGTCCGGGACCCCTCAGGGGATGTCCACCTGCCGGCTTGGGCCCACTCCCCCCAGGGGTCCTTAGTGCTGCAGTGGAAGCAGGAATGGCTCCCGCCACCTCCCCAGCAGTTGCCAGCAAGTCAGGCTCACAGCTGGAGAGTGCAGCGGTGGTGGCGGGAGCCTTTCCTACCTTCGAGGCAGTGCTAAGGAGCAGCAAGCCCTGTGGGAGCACACTGACCACCAGGGGGCAGCTCCTGCATTGAGTGTCTGCTCCCTGGTGGTCAGTGCATGTCATAGTGACTGGTTGTTCCACCGTTTGGCCAATTTGCATATTAGGGTTTTATTATATAGGATGCTGTTGGATTCAGTTTGCTAGTATTTTCTTGAGAAATTTTACATCTATAAGGGATATTTTACATAAGGGATATTGATCTGTAATTTTCTTTTCTTTTTTTAATCCTCATCTGAGGATATTTTTCTATTGATTTTTAGAGAGAGTGGAAGGGAGGGGGTGAGTAAGAGAGAGAGAAACATCAATGAGAGACACATTGATTGGTTGCCTCCCACGCGGACCCCAACCAGGGCCAGGGATAGGTGTGTGTCCTTGACCAGAATCAAACCTGGGACCCTTCAGTCTGCAGGCCGACACTCTATCCACTGAGCTAAACTGGCTAGGGCTGTACTTTTATTTTCCTGTGATGTCTTTATCTGGCTTTAGGATCTAGCTAGCTAGCCTCATAGAATAAGTATTTTTTTGGAAGGGCTTAAAAAGGATTGGTGTTAATTTTCCTTTATAGTTTTGGTAGTATTCAACAGTGAAGCAAGCAATCTGAGCTTTTCTTTTTTGGAAGGTTTTTGATATTAGACCTATAACAAGCCCTAGCCGGTTTGGATGAGTGGATAGAGCAGTGATGGCGAACCTTTTGAGCTCAGCGTGTCAGCAATTTAAAAAACCCTAACTTAACTCTGGTGCCGAGTCACATATAGAAATTTTTTGATATTTGAAACCATAGTAAAACAAAGACTTATATTTTTGATATTTATTTTATATATTTAAATGTCATTTAACAAAGAAAAATCAACCAAAAAAATGAGTTTGCATGTCACCTCTGACACGCGTGTCAACCAAAAAAATGAGTTCGCATGTCATCCTGCACGCCTTACTGGGGATTGAGTGCACAACCCGGCCATCACTGGGATAGAGCATCGGCCTGCGAACTGAAGGGTTCCAGGTTTGATTCCGGTCAAGGGTGCATGTCCAGGTTGCAGGCTCGATCCCCAGTAGGGGGCGTGCAGGAGGCAGCCAATCAATGATTCTCTCTCGTCATTGATGTTTCTATCTCTCCTCTCCCTTCCTGTCTGAAACCAATAAAAATATATTTTAAAAAAATAGACCTATAACAAGCAAAGACACTAAATCAGTTAAGATTTTCTGTTTCTTCTTAAACCATTTAGGTAACGTGTGTTTCTAGGAACTTGTCTATTTCATCTAGATTATCTAATTTCTGAATGTGCAGTCATTCTATCATTACTGTCCCCATTTTATTTTTTAAAATATATTTTTTATTGATTTCAGAGAAAGAAAGGGAGAGGGAGATAGAAACATCAATGATGAGAGAGAATCATTGATCAGCTGCCTCCTGCACACCCCCTACTGGGGATCGAGCCAGCAACCTGGGCATGTGCCCTGACTGGGAATTGAACTGTGACCTCCTGGTTCATAGGTCGACACTCAACCACTGAGCTATACCAGCCAAGCCCCACTTTTACTTTTTATTTTAGGTATCTGTATCTATTCTCTTTTTTTCTTCTTTGTCAATCTAGTTAAAGGTTTGTCAATTATTTTTTTTTCTTTTCAGAGAGCCAACTTTTGGTTTAATTGTTTCTCCTGTTTTTCTATTCTTTAGTTTATTTGTCTCGGCTCTAGTTTTTTTAATCTTTATTGTTGAGAGTATTACAGATGTCCCCTTTTATTTCCCCCATTGTTCCTCTCCACCCAGTTCCCGTCCTTCTCACAGGAGGCTTCCGCAGCCTGGATTTTTAAAAAAGCCACAAGTGGGTGTCGGACTAGCCCATTCAGCGCCTCTGCCCCTCCTACCAGTATTGGTGTGCTTTCTTCTTTCCTTCTCTAGTTGTAGGATTTCCATTCAGCCAGATCTCAGGTGGGTCTGAATGATGGTTGCTCTCTATTTTAGTTGTACATTTTTTAAAAAATATATTTTATTATTGATTTCAGAGAGGAAGAGAGAGAGAGAGAGAGAGAGAGAGAGAGAGAGAGAGAGAGAGAGACAGACAGACAGACAGACATCAATGATGAGGGAATCATGGATTGGCTGCATCCTGCACACCTTACTGGGGATTGAGTGCACAACCCGGGCATGTGCCCTTGACTGGAATCAAACCTGGGACCCTTCAGTCCACAGGCCAACGCTCTATCCACTGAACCAAGCCAGCTAGGGCTTAGTTGTAAATTTTGATGTGGCTGTGGGAGGCAGCAAATACTGGCATTTACCTATACTGCCATCTTGGTTCGCCTATCTTTAAAAATATGTTTTTATTGATTTTAGAGAGAGAGGAAGGGAGAGGGATATAGAGATTGAAACATCAATGAGAGAGACATTTATCAGTTGCCTCCTGCATTCCCCCGTGGGGAATGAGCCCACAGCCTGGGCATCGAGCCTACAACCCAGGCATGTACTCTGACCGGGAATTAAACCATGATCTTCTTGTTCATAGGTCGATGCTCAACCACTGAGCCATGTCAGCCAGGCAGTAGTTCACTTACTTAAAAAAAATATTTTTATTGATTTCAGAGAGGAAGGGAGAGGGAGAGATTGAAACATCAATGTTGAGAGAGAATCATTGATCGGCTGCTTCCTGTATGCCCCTAACTGGGGATCGAGCCTACAACCTGGGCATGTGCCTTTGACCAGTATTAAACCCGGGACCCGCCCTGGCTGGTTTGGCTCAGTGGATAGAGCGTCGGCCTGTGGACTGAAGGGTCCCAGGTTCGATTCTGGTCAGGGGCATGTGCCTTGGTTGTGGGCACATACCCAGTAGGGGGTGTGCAGGAGGCAGCTGATCGATGTTTCTCTCTCATCGATGTTTCTAACTCTCTATACTTCTCCCTCCTCTCTGTAAAAAAATCAATAAAACATATTTAAAAAACAAAACAAAACAAAACCCAGGAGCCTTCATTCCACAGGTGGACACTCTATCCATTGAGCCAAACGAGCTAGGGCCAGTAGTTCACTTTAAATCTCCTTCATTGCATGCTTCATTTCCAGAATTTCTTTCTTTTTTTTATTTATTTAATCTTTATTGTTCAGATTATTACATTTGTTCCTCTTTTTGTCCCCCCATAGCCCCCCTCCACCCAGTTCCCACCCCACCCTCTGCCCTTACCCCCCCCCCCACTGTCCTCATCCATAGGTGCACAATTTTTGTCCAGTCTCTTCCCGCACCTCCCACACCCCTTCCCCCCCCCCAAGAATAGTGAGTCCATTCCCTTTCTATGTCCCTGATTCTATTATAATCACCAGTTCATTCTGTTCATCAGATTATTTATTCATTTGATTCTTAGATTCACTTGTTGATAGATGCATATTTGTTGTTCATGATTAGTATCTTTACCTTTTTCTTCTTCTTCCGCTTCTTAAAGGATACCTTTCAGCATTTCATATAATCCTGGTTTGGTGGTGATGAACTCCTTTAGCTTTTCCTTATCTGTGAAGCTCTTTATCTGACCTTCAATTCTGAATGATAGCTTTGCTGGATAAAGTAATCTTGGTTGTAGGTTCTTGGCATTCATCACTTTGAATATTTCTTGCCACTCCCTTCTGGCCTGCAAAGTTTCTGTTGAGAAATCAGCTGACAGTCGTATGGGTATTCCCTTGTAGGTAACTGAGTTTCTTTCTCTTGCTGCTTTTAAGATTCTCTCTTTGTCTTTTGCTCTTGGCATTTTAATTATGATGTGTCTTGGTGTGGTCCTCTTTGGATTCCTTTTGTTTGGGGTTCTCTGCGCTTCCTGGACTTGTAAGTCTATTTCTTTCACCAGGTAGGGGAAGTTTTCTGTCATTATTTCTTCTAATAGGTTTTCAATATCTTGGTCTCTCTCATCTTCTGGCACCCCTATAATTCTGATGTTGGTACGCTTGAAGCTGTCCCAGAGGCTCCTTACACTATCCTCGCATTTTTGGATTCTTTTTTCATTTTGCTTTTCCAGTTGGGTGTTTTTTGCTTCTTCGTATTTCAAATCTGTGCCTTGATTCTTGCGCTCCTCTGGTCTGCTGTTGGGAGTCTGTATAATATTCTTTATTTCAGTCCGTGTATGCTTAATTTCTAGTTGGTTCTTTATCATAACATTGAGGGTCTCATTAGATTTCTTGAGGATCTCAATAACTTTATCGGTGGCTTCTAGAAAGTTCTTGAGAGACCTTAAAAGTGTGGTTCTGAACTCAATATCCTCCATTGAAAGTTTTGTCCTGTTTCTTTGTCTCCACATTTTTTATGCTTTCTTGGTGCACCCCCTAGTGGTCTTTGTGCGCAGTCTTGTTGTAGTTAAGCCTTGATTGTTGTAGTTAATACTAGGGGGATTTGACCTCCAGGCCAACTGGCTGTGAGAATCAGCTGTGTCTGCAGTGGGAAAATTTCTGTCCTCTAGGGAGGTGCTAATCTAGCCTTTGCCTGAGGCTATCTGGCAAATGGCTCTGCGCAGGGCTTGGGCGGAGCGGGGCGCACAGGGATCAACAGGGCAGGCGGAGGGAGCAGTTATGGCTGCTCTCAGTCCCGTCCCCAGAGGCTCTGCCTCTCAGAGTCCCAGCAACCACTGCAAACCTTGGAGAGAAAGCTGCCCTCGCGTTCCGACTGATGCCAGACAGTCCCGCTTCTCCCATTTGAGTCTGGGTCCCTAGAGACTCGCCCAGAACTGGAGCTCAGAATCTGAGACTCCCTCCTGATTGAAAACGATAACCGCGCCCTCAGCTACCAGCCCGCTCCGCGTGTACCTCCGCACCTTTGTATTTTACGCACTGCACCTCCTCTCAGTCTTGTATGCTGTTCTCTTTCCTTCTAGTTGAAGAATTTCCCCTCAGCCAGTCTTCCTGTGGTTCTGGGCGATGTCCATTCCGTCTTTTAGTTGTATTTTTGAAGTGGTTGTTCGAGGCAGCTAACTCCGGTGTTTACCTATGCTACCATCTTGGTTTTCCGCAAAATCCATTTCCAGAATTTCTGATGGGGTTCTTTTTTAAAGTTTCATTATCTTTGGTAAAGTACTTGTTTTGTTCATTGATTTGTTTTCTAAGTGTACTGAATTACCTGTCACTATTTTCTTGCATCTTGTTGAGTATTTTCAGAACTGCAATCTTAAAATCTTTGTCATTTTTATCACATATTTCCATGTGTTCCGCCTGCTTTCTAGGGATTTTTCCTTTCCTTTCTGGTCAGCCTTGTTGCTGTGGTTGTCCATGGTATTTGCTGTCCTCCTTTGCTTATGCATTTATCTCTGAAGAGGTGTTTCTATTACTTCCCAGTAGAGGGCACTGACTAGCAAGATTTTATACCTCTGTGGTCTCTCAGTCTTCAACCTCCATGGCTTCTGTTAAATGGTACAGTCATGCTGCTTGGGGCTGGGGCTTGCTTTGCCCTCACCATAATGGTGATCCTGATCTCCATGGGGTCCTGCCCCAAGCACTCCTCCCAGGGATCAGTCACAGAGGAAAACGGTGGTTCTCCTGCAATATCTCTTGGTTTACAGATAATGTGTTCCTGGACCTGACTCCAAGGGCAACAGGACGTGAGTTTTGGGAGTCAAGTGGTGTCAGAACTCTTTTCATTTCTTTGACTGACATACCACCACTGGCCTGATAGTGGAAAGCCACATGGCATAACCCCTTGCTCTGTCAGGTGTCTGCTGGCACAGTCACTGTTTGCCCCACTTTGCTCTCCCTGTACCCTCCCCCCTGCACCTCCCCCCCCCCCCCATACACAGCTCTCTGTTCTTTCTGGCTATCTGAAGGAAGCATCCGCTGCCACCGGCTTCCTCCCCTCTTCTGGCCCCTGGCTGCAGAGCTGTGTCTGTGGGCCTTTTGCGCTTTCCTCCCTTCTCATCTCTTCCAGTTGCCCACCTTTAGATGTTTCAGTTCACAGGTCTCTCGGGAGCACATCTGTGTTGAGCAGGGATTTCTTTGTTGAATTATAGTTGGTTGACTTGTTGAAATTTCAGAGAAATAGGAAAAGGTACACTCTCACATCACCAGCCCATATGTTCTATTTTGGAGAATGTTCCCTGTGCACTTGAAAAGAATGTGCGTTCTGCTGTTGTTGGAGCATTCTGTGTGTCTGCCAGGTGTAGATGGTTTATAGTGCTGTTCCAATTCAGTTTCTTTTTGTTTGTTTTTAAATGTTATTTTTTAATCTTTATTGTTGAAATTATTACGTATGTCTTTTTCCCTATTGACCCCTTCCAGCACTTATCATTTGTTGATAGTAGCCATTCTGACAGGTATAAGGTGATACCTCATTGTTGTTTTAATTTGCATCTCTCTGGTGATCAGTGACTTTGAGCATTTTTTTCATATGTCTCTTGGCCATCTGTGTGTCCTCTTTGGAGAAGTGTCTACTCATAGGTTCTTTGCCCATTTTAATTGGATTCCTTTTGTTAAGTTGTATGAGTCCCTTATATATTTTGGATATTAACCCTTTATCAGATGTATCATTGTCAAATATGTTCTCCCATACATTGCACTCCCTTTTCATTTTGTAGATTTCTTTTGTTGTGCAGAAGATTTTTATTTTGATGTAGCCCCATTTGTTTATTTTCTCCTTAGTTTCCTTTGCCTTAGATGTATCTGTAAACATATTTCTATGAGAGATGTCTGAGATTTTGCTGCCTGTGGTTTCTTCTAGGATTTTTATGGTTTCATGACTTACATTTAAGGTTTTTTTTATCCATTTTAAGTTTATTCTTGTGTATGATGTAAGTTGGAGGTCTATTTTCATTTTTTTTGCATGTATCTGTCCAATTTTCCCAACACCATTTATTGAAGAGACTCTCTTACCTCCTTTGTCAAATAATAATTGAGCATAATAGCTTGGGTCAATTTCTGGGTTCTCTGTTCTGTTCCATTGATCTATATGCCTGTTCTTGTGCCAGCACCAGGCTGTTTTGATTATGGTGGCTTTGTAGTATAACTTGATATCTGGTATTGTGATTCCTCCAACTTTTTCCCCCCCTCAAGATTGCTGCAGCTATTCAGGGTCCTTTTTGATTCCATATAAATTTTTGATGTATTTGTTCTAGCTCTGTGTATCTAGCCATTGGTATTTTAACAGGAATTCCATTGAATCTGTAGATTGCCTTGGGTAGTATGGACATTTTAATGATGTTGATTCTACCAATCTATGAGCATAGTATATTCTTCCAGTTGTTTATATCTTCTTCTTATCTTTTTTTTCCCAATGTCCTGAAGTTTTCCGAGTATAGGTCTTTTGCCTCTTTGGTTAAGTTTATTCCTAAGTATCTTAATTTTTTTGTTGCAATGATAAGTTGAATTGTTTGTTTAGTTTCTCTTTCTGAGAATTCATTATTTGTGTATACAAAAACCATTGATTTTTAGGTGTTGATTTGTATCCCGCTATACTGCCAAATTCATTTATTAAATCTAGTAGTTTTTTGATAGAGTCTTTAGGGTTTTCTATGTACAATATCATGTCATTTGCGAATAATGAGAGTTTTACTTCCCTCTTTTCAATTTAGAAGCCTTTTATTTCTTCTTTTTGTCTGATCGTTATGGCTAGGACTTCCAGTACTACCTATCTATAATAATAAAAGCATAATATGCTAATTAGACCAGACAACCTTCTGGACGAAGCCAGGGCTGCGAGGGAAGCCTGGGTCCCAGGTGCCTGCTGGCGGCCAGAGGGAAGCCCGGTTCCTGGGTGCCAGAGCGAAGCCTGGGTCCCGGGTGCCAAGGGGCCCATGCTGGGAGCCAAGGAAGGAAGGCCTACTCTTACATGAATTTTGTGCATCGGACTTCTACTATATATATATAAAAGCCTAAATGACTGTTACAACCAAATGACTGTTACAACCGAACAACCAGAACGACTGGTCAACCAGTCGCTATGATGTGCACTAACCATGAGGGGGATGATGCTCAATGCAGGAGCTTCCCCCTGGTGGTCAGTGTACTCCCACAGCCAACCTCCCATGGCCGGCAAATCTCCCATGGTTCCTACCCCCAGCTGGCCGGCCAACCTCCCGTGGTCCTTTCCCCCAACCAGCTGCCCCAATTGCCCTGATCAGGGCTGGCTGACCAAACTTCCACAGTCCCTCCCCCTGGCTGGTCCCTCCCCCCGGGCCGGACGACCCTGATCCGCCTTGATTGGTGCCAGCCAACCTCCCGTGGTCCTTCCCCTGGCCAGCCAGCCAACCTCCTGCAGTCTGTCCTCCCAGCCAGTAGGCTTCGATCAGCCCAGCCCCGCCTATGCACAAATTTGTGCACCAGGCCTCTAGTATTGAATAAGAGTGGTGAAAGCAGATAACCCTGTCTTGTTTCTGTTCTTAGGGGAAATGGTTTTGGTTTTTGCCCATTGAGGATGATGTTCACTATAGGTTTGTTATATATGGCCTTATCATGTTGAGATGTGCTCCCTCTATTCTCACTTTCCTGAGAGTTTTTATAAAAAATGGGTGTTGGATTTTGTCAAATGCTTTTTCTTCGTCTATTGATTTGATCACGTGATTTTTGTCTTTCAATTTGTTTATGTGATATATTACATTTATTGATTTGCAAATATTGTACCAGCCTTGCATCCTGGAATGAATTAACTTGGTCATGGTGTATGATCTTTTTAATATATTGCTGGATACAATTTGCTAATATTTTGTTTAGGATTTTAGCATCTATGTTCATCAGGGATATTGGCCTGTAATTCTCTTTCTCTAGTGACTTTATCTGGTTTTGGAATTAGGATAATGCTGGCCTCATAAAAACAGTTTGATAGTGTTCCTTCCCCTTGGATTTTTTAAAAAATATATCTTTATTGATTTCAGAGAGGAAGGGAGAGGGAGAGGGAGATAGAAACATCAACGATGAGAGAGAATCATTGATCGGCTGCCTCCTGCACACCCTCTACGAGGGATCAAGCCCGCAACCCAGGCATGTGCCCTTGACCGGAATCGAACCTGTGACTCTTCAGTCCACAGGCCAACACTCTATCCACTGCGCCAAACCAGCCAGGGCCCTCCTGGATTTTTTGAAATAGTTTGAGGTGTTAGTTCTTCTTTGAATGTTTGGTAAAACTCCCCTGTGAAGCCGTCCAGACCTGGCCTTTTGTTTGCTGGGAGTGTTATTTTTTATTTTTTTATTACTGCTTCTATTTTATCAGTTGTTATTGGCCTATTCAGGTTTTCTGATTCTTCCTGATTCAGTTTTGGGAGATAGTATTCTTCTAGAAATTTGTCCACTTCATCCACATTGTCTGGCTTGTTGGCATATAGTTGTTCATTGTATTTTCTTACAATCCTTTGTATTTCTGTGGTGTCAGTGGTTACTTCTCCACTTTAGTTTCTGATTTTATTTATTTGGGTTCTCTCTGTTTCTTGATGAGTCTGGCTAATAGTTCATCAATTTTGTTTATCCTTTCAAAGAACCAGCTCTTGGTTTCATCGATTTCTTTTATATTGCTTTTTTTAAAGTATTATTTTTTTCTCTCTAATCTTACATTGAGTGGCCAGATTATTATGACCACCCCATTAGTACTTCATTGGGCCACCTTTTGCCTTCAATACTGTGGCAATTCTTCTTGGCATTGTCTCCACGAGATGTTGAAAGGTGATGTGAGGAATCTGACACCATGCCTGATGAATAGCACTGTCCAGTTCTGAGAGATTTGATGGTTGTGGAACCAGCTGCCTGATGTCTCTTTTAACTTTGTTCCACAAATGCTCAATTGGATTGAGATCTGGTGATTGTGGGGGCCACCTAAGCAAGGTAAAGTCTCCCTCGTGTTCTTGAAACCACTCCTGCACAATAGGAGCACCGTGGCATGGCACATTGTCTTGTTGGAAGAAGCCATCTCCATTGGGATAGGCCATCAACATGATAGGATGAAGTTGATCAGCAATGATACTGAGGTATGTTGTGCTATTCAGACGTTGTTCCACATGAATTAAAGGGCCCAAATCATGCCAGGAAAACATGCCCCAAACCATAACACTGCCCCCACCAGCTTGAAGGGTTGTACTCATGCATGTGGGGTACATGCTTTCATGCTGTTTCCGCCAAATTCTTACTCTGCCATCTGCATGATGCAACTGGAAACGTGATTCATCGGACCACATGACTTTTTTCCAACGCTTGACTGTCCAATCCTTGTGTTCCTGTGCAAATTGGAGACGTTTTATCTTGGTAACTGCAGACAGCAAAGGTGTTCGAATAGGCCTTCAGCTTCCATATCCCATATGATGCAGTGTACGGCTAATTTGCCTACAAACATCAGTTGGTCATCATAATCTAGCCACTCAGTGTATTTCCTTCCTTCTACTTTGGGCTTTTCTTGTTCTTTTTCTAGTTCTTTAAGCTGTTAAATAGTTTATTGTTGAGTTTTTTAAAAAGAAATCTTTATTATTCAGATTATTACAGATGTTCCTCTTTTTTTTACCCCCATTGCTCCCCTCCACCTGGTTCCCACCCCACCCTCTGCCCTTACCCCCCGCCACTGTCCTCATCCATAGGTGTAAGATTTTTGTCCAATCTCTTCCTGCACCCCTCACACCCCCTTCCCTCCGAGAATTGTCAGTCTATTCCTTTCTATGCCCCTGCTTTTATTATATTCACTAGTTTATTCTGTTCATCAGATTTTTTTTATTGACTTAATTTTTAGATTCACTTGTTGATAGCTATGTATTTGTTGTCACTTTGTTGTTCATAATTTTTATCTTTACCTTTTTCTTCTTCTTCCTATTCTTAAAGAATACCCTTCAGCATTTCATATAATCATGGTTTGGTGGTGATGAACTTCTTTAGCTTTTTCTTGTCTGTGAAGCTCTTTATCTGACCATCAATTCTACATGATAGCTTTGCTGGGTAGAGTAATCTTGGTTGTAGGTTCTTGCTATTCATCACTTTGAATATTTCTTGCCACTCCCTTCTGGCCTGCATGGTTTCTGTTGAGAAATCAGCTGACAGTCGTATGGGTATTTCCTTGTAGGTAACTGAGTTTCTTTCTCTTGCTGCTTTTAAGATTCTCTCTTTGTCTTTTGCTCTTGGCATTTTAATTATGATGTGTCTTGGTGTGGTCCTCTTTGGATTCCTCTTATTTGGGGTTCTCTGTACTTCCTGGACTTGTAAGTCTATTTCTTTCATCAGGTAGGGGAAGTTTTCTGTCATTATTTCTTCTAATAGGCTTTCAATATCTTGCTCTCTCTCTTCTTCTGGCACCCCCATAATTCAGATGTTGGTACGTTTGAAGTTGTCCCAGAGGCTCCTTACACTATCTTCATATTTTTGGATTCTTTTTTTCTTTTTTCTTTTCAGGATGGGTGTTTTTTGCTTCCTCGTATTTCAAATCTTTGACTTGATTCTTGGGATCCTCTAGTCTGCTGTTGGATATCTGTAAATTATTCTTTATTTCAGTCAGGGTATGCTTAATTTCTGACTGATTCTTTTCCATTTTGGGGGCATTCTCATTAAGATCCTTGAAGGTCTCAATAAGTTCCTCAGTTCGTAGAAGATTCTTGAGTAACCTTATAACTGTGGTTTTGAACTCTATATCCATTAGTTTGCTTTCCTCCATTTCTTCATTTGTGACCTGTTTCTTTGTCTCTGCATTTTGGCTGCTTCCTGTGTTGATAGAGTGGCCTCGTGTGCTAGGTGTCCTATAGGGCCCAATGGCTCAACCTTCCCAATTACCTGAGGTGGACACTCTTGTTGCACCCCTTTGTGGGCTGGGTGCACAGTCTTGTTGTAGTTAAGCCTTGATTGCTGTTGGTATCACTGGGAGGAAATGACCTCCAGGCCAATTGACTGTGAGGACCCGCTGTGTCTATAGTGGAAGAACTGCTGTGCAGGAGACACCCTTATATGGCAGGACTTGCTTCAGTGGGGCTTTGGTGCTCACTGAGTCTGCCTCTTGAGTGTGTCACTTATGGATGTGACAAGTTGAAATCTGGTATCTGACCACTGGGCACACTGGCTCCTGGATCTCCAAGGAGGTGCAAAGTCAGCTGCTGTGTGAGTCCACCCAGCAGGAGATACAGTGAGATCTACAGATTTCTCCTCTTTGTTTGGGGTTTGGAAATTTTGGAGCTCTCTGACCCAGCTGCAGTTTGTTAGGTTTGGCTGCGGGCGGACAGGCAATTCATTTGCGCCACTGTGCACAACTTGGGTGGGGTTGTAAATTGGGTGGGGCGGGGTCTCAGAGAATCACCAGGGTGGAGCAAACAGCGATGGCTGTCCATTAGCCATCTCTGCATCTCGGCGTCTCCGAGTCCCCGAGTCCCGCACCCCCACAGTAACAATGATCCCTGCGAACAGCTCTGTGAGAAAGCCACCCTTGCTTTCCAACCCGATGCCAGACAGCTCAGTTTCTCTCCATAGGAGTCTGGGTCCCCAGAGTCTTCCCGGAAATGAGTTCAGTGCAGTCGGGAGCTTGTATCTCCCTTCCAATTGAAAAAAAAGTGCACCCAGGTGCCGCTGTTTTGCACGCCTCCGTACCTCTGTTCTTGGCGCCTCCGCACCTCCTACCCAATCTCAATGTGCTTTTTTCTTTCCTTCTAGTTGTAGAACTTCCACTCAGTCAGCTTTCCCCTGGTTCTGGATGATGGCCGTTTTGTCTTTTAGTTGTAGTTTTAATGTGGTTGTGGGGGGCAGCACGTACAGGTATATACCTTATGCCACCATCTTGGTTCTCTTGTTGAATTTTTTTGTCTTTTGTTTCATGAGGGAATGGCTTAACACAGGAAACTGGCAGTGCCTGCCTGAGTCCCTAGTCCTGGCTTCTGCTCACACAGCTCCAGTCCACTCTGCCCTCCCTCTGCCAGAACACAAGGTGGGTGGCTCCATAGGGAATTTTGTGTGTTGGCCCTTTAAGAAGATGCCTGAATTTCCAGCCTTCGTTCACTGGCAGACAACAACCCTGCTTCTTTTCACAGCCCAATGTTAGGTGGGTACCCTTCTCAGTTCTGGTGCTCTCTGGTGGGAGGCCCAGCTCGGGGATTAGACCCCAGAGTTTTCAGTGGTGACCCCCATAGCTGAGATATCTCTCTGAAACTTCAGTTGCTGTCTGTGGGCACTCAGCCAACACTTTCGTGCCTCCGCCCCTCCTACCAGTCTTTATACGGTCTCCACTTTCAGTCCTCAGGTATCAGGGTTCTCTCCAGTGAGTCTTCCATTGATTGTTCAGGAAGTTTTTCTGTATTTTAGTTGTAATGCCAGTTTGTTCCTGGGAGCGTGTCCATGCAGCATCCACTCACTCTGTCACCATTTTCCACCTCCAGCTCTGTTTCTTTATTGATCTTCTGTCTAGATGTTTAATCCATTATTTAAAGTGTTATATTGAAGACTCCAGCTATTTTAGAACTATTTTTCCTTCAATTGACACTTTGCTGTATATATTTTGTAATACTAATGGTAGTTCATTTAATGATTTTATTGATTTTTAGAGAGGAAAGGGATAGAGAGCTAGAAATATCAGTGAGAGAGAATCATTGATCGGCTGCCTCCTGCACGCCTTGCCCCCACTGGGAATCGAGCCTACAACATGGGCGTGTGCCCTGACAGTGCATAGAATTGGTAACCTCTTGGTTCATAGGTCAACACTCAACTACTGAGCCACATCAACTGAGCTATTGTGATATTTTTACAATAGCAATAACATAACGATAATAGTTAACAAAGTTTTTGAGCATTTAGAATATGCTAGGAACTATTCTATGTGCTTTAAATATAATTTATTTAACCTGCACACCCCATGAGATAGAGTGCTATTATTGTCCACCTTTTACAGATGAGGTGACTGAGTTTGAGAGAAAGTAATTTGTAGATCACTCAACAAGTAGGTTGTAAGTAGGTCAGATAGTCCACCTCCACAACTGGAATCCCTAACCATTAATAATTCAGGCACTTCTCTCACACTTCAAACAAAGAAAAAATACTGTCATAAGAATTTGTGTGGCATAAAAAAGTTGTGTGCCCTACCGGTTTGGCTCAGTGGATAGAGCGTTGTCCCATACACCAAAAAGTTTCCAGTTAGGACACATACATAGGCTGTGGGTTCGATCCCCAGTCAGGACATGTGCAGGAGGCTACCGATTCATGTTTCTCTCTCTTTCTCTCCCATCCTCTCACTCCTTCCCTTTTCTCTCCCTCCTTTTTCTCTCTAAAATAAATTTTAAAAATGTTTGGTAGACATTTGAAAGAAGATTTAGTTTATGTGAAACACATAATCTTATTATATGGAGATTTAACCAAGCTCACAACTTTGTCTATTTTGCCTGTTAAAATATGAGAGTTGTGTTTGAGTTTTACACATAGATGTAGGAGAATTCTGATATGACCTTTGTTGCTTCTATCCTAGCTGCTGTGTTGATTCCTTCTGGTATCCCTTATTGCACCTCTTAGATCCAGAATTCACAATGCGTAAACCTAGAATAATTTCTCCAGTGATTCAGTTTTCTAAAGTTTTACTGCCTGAATTTGTAGTTTAGAATTTCAAAAAAATTACTTTTCATTTGGCCCTAGCCGGTTTGACTTAGTGGATAGAGCACTGGCCTTCAGACCAAAGGGTCCTGGGTTCGATTCCGGTCAAGGGCATGTACCTTGGTTGCAGGCTCCACCCAGGCCCTGGCCACGGCTCATGCAGGAGGCAACTAATCAATGTGTTTCTCTCACATCAATGTTTCTTTCTGTCTTTCCCTCTCTTCTACTCTCCCTAAAAATCAATGGAAAAATATCCTCGGGTGAGGATTACCAAAAAACACATTACTTTTCATTTGAAGCAACCATTCCTGATCTGATTGTTCCTTTCTGAGAGGACATTATTGAAAATTTTTTTTAGAATTAAAATTAGAAATTAAAGTTTTCTCTTCTGTTCTGATTCTGTAGAATAAGGTCCTCCTTTCAGAATACTCTATACATTCACTGATTTTTAAGGAATTTTTAAAACGATTATGTGGGTCATTCCCTGGCCAGGTTGCTCAGTTGGTTGGAGTGTCATCTTGTACACCAAAATGTTGTGGGTTCGATTTCTCATCAGGACACATACCTAGGTTGTAGGTTCGGTCCCTGCCTGGTTAGTATGAGTATGGGAGGCAATCGATTGGTATTGGTGTTTCTCTCTCACTTTGATGTTTCTCTCTCTCTCTCTAAAAATCAATAAAGAAAAAACATATCTTCAGGTAAGGATTAAAAAGGGATTACGTGGGTCACTGCTTGAATAGTTTAATCCTTAATGAAAAAGAAAGCATGAAAGTTTTCTACTTTTTCCCTGTAGCTTCATGTTCCTTGATTAGAAATTACTTGGTTATAGAGTATAGGGAAGACAGGGAAGTTCAATGTTTTGCTAAGCATTTGTTTTTGCCCCTCAATAAGCAAGCACTAGTGGGTGCTACTTTAGTTATTTACTGTGGGGCTGAAAGTTGCTCCCTGGAATCCTCAGCTAGGCCAAGCGAGTTTTCCCTCCATGTTCACTATGGCAGCTTGTAGATACTGGGTGCATGACACCTCATAAGGATGTGGTGAAACCACTCCCACTTAAGTGCCTTGCTTATTTAGTGAACCCTGGTGTGAGACAGAAAGCAAATGCGAGTCTCTGTGCTTCCTGTCCAGCATACAGATCCTTCCAATTACCTGCTGCTCAGAGTTTTTTGGTCTTAATGGGCTCTGTTGGGGAGTCCTATAAGACCTGCTTTTGCAGGTTGGCCTTCACTGATGGCTGGAATTGTGGCCTGGCTGACCCTGGTCACTACTGCCCTCAATACTTTCCCATCTGCATCCTGTCAATTCCAACCTCCTGAGAACACCCTTCCTTTTCTCCAACCCTTAATGTTATTGTTGTTGTTAGCTATTTCAGAATTGGGGTAGAAAAACTCAAATTGTAACCTTGAACTTGGAGTCCACCACATGTGACCATTTGATTCATTATCAAAGTGTATAGGGAATACAAACTATTTTAATATGCTAACACAATTTCCTCTTCTCCCCACAACCCAAAATACCTTTCAAATGAAGATCTTTTTGAATCCTGCACACCCAAAGCAGACTACTCTTAGTGATTTAAATCTGTTAGTGGTTCTTGATCAAGGGAACAGAACTACCTAAAAACAGGCTCAGTCCCCAGGACAATAAATTATACAAGTAAGTCCAAAAAAAGCAGAGTATATAGTCTTATCTAATAAAGAGGGAATATGCAAATTGACCATCACACAGCAGCGGTCAAGATAGCTGCACCCCCAGCTGAGGCAGGGATTCCGTAACACAAAATGGCTGTGCCCACAGCGGAGGCCAAGTTCCCGTAATGAGCCTTAACGAGCAATCAGCAGGGACCTGAGGCTGTGTGGCACTGGGCCCCCCCACCCGGCAGGGCTTGACCGGGGACCTCAGGCTGCACCCCTGGCACCAGGCAGGGGGACCTCAGGCCGCACCCCCCGCCTGGTGGGGCTTGACGGGGGACCTCAAGGTACACCCCCCGCCCTGGTGCTGGGCTGGGAGACCTCAGGCTGCTCCCTCTGCCCTGGTCCGGGGGACCTGAGGCTGTGCCCCCCCTCCCAGTGCTGGGCCAGGGGACTTGAGGCTCTGCCCCCTGCCTGACTGGGCTTGATGGGGGAGTCTCAGACCATGCCCCCTGCCCAGTGGGGCTTGATGGGGGACCTCAAGGCGTGCCCCCAGCCCCGACTTGGGCTTGGGGACCTCAGGCCATGCCCCCCACTCCTGTGCTGGGCTGGGGGACCTGAGGGTGCGCTGGGGGACCTGAGGCTGCACCCCTCACCCAGTGGGGCTCGACAAGGATGGGACCAGCCAGGTCTGGATCTCTCCTAATGGGTGTAAGGCTGGCTGGGTCTGGGTCTCGTGTGATTTTGAGGTGCCATGGGTGGGCAGGGACTTGACTCTGGGTCCTGTGGCGTGTCTCAGACTCTGACAGGAGGAAGATTTTCATACACATTTTACTAATTTTCCTTCATCTCTGACACTTCTATTATAGAGAAAGGGCAAAGAGCAATATTAAAATATTTCCTCTAGCCCTAACCGGTTTGGCTCAGTGGATAGAGCGTTGGTCTGCAGACTCAAGGGTCACAGGTTCAATTCCGGTCAAGGGCATGTACCTTGGTTGTGGGCACATACCCAGTAGGGAGTGTGCAGGAGGCAGCTGATTGATGTTTCTCTCTCATCAATGTTTCTAACTCTCTATCCCTCTCCCTTCCTCTCTGTAAAAAATCAATAAAATATATTTAAAAAAATATTTCCTCTAATTAATCCCCTTTTAATGTGCACTGGTGCACGTGCACCAGTGGGGTCCCTCAGCCTGGCCTGCAGGATCAGGCTGAAACCGTCTCTCTGACATCCCCCAAGGCATCCCAGATTGCGAGAGGGTGCAGGCCAGGCCGAGGGTCCCCCACTGGTGCACGATCGGGGCCGGGGAGGGATGCAGGAGGTTGGCCAGCCGGAGAGGGACCACAGGAGGGCTCCAGGGCATGTCCAGCCTGTCTTGCTCAGTCTCAATTGACTGGACCCCAGCAGCAAGCTAACCTTCTTGGAGCATCTGCCCCCTGGTGGTCAGTGCATGTCATAGCAAGAGGTTGAGCTGCCTTAGCATATCATTATCATATTACACTTTGATTGGTTGAACAGCCAACCAGTCAACCGGACACTTAGCATATTAGGCTTTAATTATAGAGGATAATAACTAGCATTTTGTTTCCAAACTGCAATCCAAAACATTAGGAAGCTAGGCTGTATCACCTGATTTTTCTCACAAGCCATGGAAGGGTGATCAAAAGCACACCCATCACTGTTCAGGAGATGACTGCTATGAGAATCTGGATCTGATGAACCAAAATCTTACCCACATATTGTATACTCTATTAAAACCTTTGAAACCTCAGACACCAAACATCACCTGGTAATGTCCTGAAAAAAGGCCAACAGGCCAAAGTCAAATCAGGAAGTTTTTGTAGAAATGGAGGTGGGAGACAAACCCTGGGCATCCACGCCCAGCAGTCCCCCACACTTCTGCCTGGAAAACTGAGCTAATCACTACAAAGAGAAGTCATTATACAGATAATGGATTACAGATTGGTGTTTCCCTCTCACACTGTTTCTCTCTCCCTCTCCTCCTTCCTCTCTTTCTAAAACTAAAATTAATTCTTTAAAAAATGACAATACAGAATGCAGGAAATGATGACAAGGGGATAAAGAAAAATACTTTACATACTATTTTTTAAATTGTTGCTAGTATTACAGATATCTCCCATTTACCCTCCTTCCCCCTCCCCAGCCCCTAGGTTTCACCACCTTATTGCCCATGCCCATGGGCTATGCATATATTACTAATAAAAGCCTAGGTGGTTCTCACGCCGTGATGCCGTGATGCCCTCATGCCATCACAAGATGGCTGTGTGCACAGCAGGCACGCGCAGGTGGGTGGGGCTGGGCTTGACCCTGCGTGCATGAGGGTGCTGGAGGGAAGTTTACCAGGAGGTGCATGGGGGAGCCCCTCGGGCTAAACATCAGGGCAAAGGGCACCACCTCCACTCGACCTCCACCCGGGGGAAATGAGGTTCAGCTCCAGTGTCGGGATAAACCTGGGGTAGCGGGAACTGCCCACACTCCACGTCCACCCCCCAGCCTTGACCTGGGGTATGAACATGACAGAAAACCTCCCTGGTCACTGCCTGGTCCCCTACCCTGAGCTTCTCCCATCACAAGAGCAGTGATTTCATTCCTGACAAGAGCAGTGACCTCACTACCTGACAATGGAGCCCAACAGAACGTGGAACCCTGGTAGCCAGGCAGCCACGTTCTAAAACAGCCCCTGCCCAGCTCATTTGATAGTGGCGTTCCCACCAAGGCATCTTCTGCTGTTTGCCGCAGTCCTGCTGCCGTGATAGGCAAAGAGCCAGCCAGGACAGCTTCTTCCACCGCTGCTGCTGCTGGCTCCACACTCAGCCCCGACGCCTCTGGCCGTTTTCATGGGGAACCCGAGGTAACCCAGGGAGGCCCAGGGCGGTTTTCTTAGAGTCAGGCCACCACTCTCATCCCCCTCACCAGCCCCGTGTCCCCCGGGGCACCGGCTCTGTGGGGCTGCGGGACTCTGGGACTCAGGGGAGTCCTGCAGCCCCATGGGGCACCAGCTTTGATGCTGTGTCCCCATGGGAGCCATCACAGACTCTGACAGGAGGGAGGAGGGAGCCGGATACCCAACCCAGGACTTGGCAAATAGTGATATTAAAATATTTCTTCTAATTAATTCCCTTTCAATGTGCATGAATTCATGCACTGGGCCACTTAGTAATTATATAAGTTTGTTGGTTTATCTTTTATCTACCCAACCCCACATCGAGGTATGTCAGTCTGTTCCATCCCTCCCTGCTTTGGGTCTTATTTTGTTAGTCAATTCATTTTGTTCATTAGATTCCACAAATAAGTGAGGTGATGTGATATTTGTCTTTCTCAGTTTGGCTTATTTCACTGAGCATAATATTTTCCAGATCCATCTATGCTGTCCCAAAGGGTAAGAAAGAGATCCCTCTTTTTTACAGCTGCATAGTATTGCATTATGTAAATGTCCCACAGTTTGTTTTTTAATCCATTCATTTACTGATGAGTACTTGGGCTGTTTCCAAATCTTAACTATTGTAAATAACACTGCTATGAACATAAGGGTGCATATATTCTAGTTGGTGTTCTGGAGTTTTTAGGATATATTCTCAGAATTGGGATCACTGGGTCAAATGGAATACATAGTATTTTTAAAAAATCAAGTCTCTATTTTTAACATTTTATTATCTTTACAATATTTTTATTGATTTTAAAAAGGGAGGATAGATAGAAACATTGATTAGCTGCCTCTTGCATGCCCCCTACTGAGGATCGAGCCCACAACCTGGGTATTTGCCCTAACAGGGAATTGAACCAGGACCTCTTGGTTCATGGGTTAATACTCAACCACTGAGCCACACTGACCAGGTGCTTTATATACTATTTTTAAAGTTATCTTTGATCTTTCTATGCTTTACTTTACTGTAAGATGTGGTGGAAGATAACCATATACTAATAGTTGATGAGGTAAAGTATCCTATGATTTCTGACAGGGAGGGGAAATATATAAACAGATTAAAGATGTAAGAGACATAATTTCAAGTGTTCTATTTATACCCTAATTTAGATATGCTTGTAAAAAATTCCTAAGATAACTTTGGTAATTTAACACTAGATATTTAATAATACATTATTTTGTAAGGTGTGATGAGTATATGGTGCTTATGTTAAATTTAGATGACTTGCTATGTCTGAGATTTGCTTCAAAACAGAGAGGTGGATAAGAACTTGATGAAATAAGATTGCTTATATATGGATAGTTTTGGAAGTTGGGTGATAAATGCAGGATCATTATGATTCTTCTGTACTTGTCTGAAAATTTTCTTACAGTAAAAATTTAATAGAAATTATTTTGACTTGAAATACATTTTTTTTTTCAATAGGACATGATTTATCTTTCTATTGTTGAATGTATTGCATATGTCTCCTTTTCCCCCCATTGACCTCTCCCCAGCCGCTCCCACTTCCCAGCATATACCCTCACCCCCCTACTGTCTGTGTCCACTGGTTATGCTTATATGCATGCATACAAGTCCTTTGGTTGATTTCTAACCCCTCCTTTCTCCCTCCCCTGCCTTCTCTCTGAGGTTTGATTGTCTGTTCGATGTTTCTATAATAAATACATAGTCTTAATCATTGAATAGTCTATCTACTATAATTCATCTGTGGTAATTTCTGTGCAGAAGCTGGGAAGTTAACTCCAAACCATAGCAAATCGAGGTTCAGGGTCTCCGTGATTATTTGCCTTTGAAAAATTAGCTACAAATGATATAAAGATAATAAATATTACTTTCTTTTGTGAGTAGTAAATAATGTAAGTTCCTAACATATTCTACCTTTTATATAAAATTTGCTTATATATACGTTAACCCAATTTAAAATTAATGTACATGTAATACCTCAAAATTTAACATTAGTACATATTCTAATAGAACAGAAATGTGACCAAATAGTAGGTTTCTGAGAGCATATTTCAGACCAGAAAATATAAGTGTTGGAACTAGAACAGGGTTGATACTGTAAGTCATTTCTAACTGCACAGAAAAGATGCAGAATGTAAAGTTTACTTTTTGTTTATTGATTTATTTTGCAGGAATCATTGACTTTCCGAATATGTATTGTTTGGAGGTACAATGCATGCATAGCCTTTTAAATTGCCTTTGTACAATTTCACTTCAAAATAATTTGATTCACAGCATACACAGAAATCTAAGAGTCATGGTATTTACAAGATTTAATACGTTCTTGCTGTTTTAATAAAGAAATGGATAAATTCTTTTATAGTAGGAAAACATGGACATTGGGTATCATTAAGAATTCAGAATTGTTCAGTCTCAAAGTAACTTCTCATGGCTTTAAAAATTAAAATTGAGCCATTCTATTAATTTCGGAATGCCCATGCCATGCAAAATCTAATTTTAAATATCTGGGGTTGCACATGATATAGGAAAAAATGCATTTCTGGTGAATGTGAAAACGTCATCAGAATTAAATTTTACAGTAAGAAAACACTGTTAATTCTCTCAGAAAGATTCAGTAGTGGTGCAACACAGTGCCTAATTTAGTGATTTTTTAAAAGTAACATTTCAGTGATCATTTTTCCTTCTCTACAGATATACAGACACACACTGTAACATGAACTCATTCAAAGTCTGAACAATGACTACAGTATTAAAATAAATCAGTTTTAACTATAAAGGGACATCTTCACATTCCAGGATACATTGTTGATATTTTCAAAGAACAATCTTCCTATACCTTATAGTCTTTGTTTATACCATCAGATATTACAATTATCTCTTAAAATACTACATAAAACTTGAGTTGCCACAGAAAGCTGGGTATGAACCTTAGATAACTGGGACAAAGCAATGACAAAATTTTAGGAAATAATTAAAATACTAAAATTGAGACCAGCTCCTTAAAAATTATTAAACTGCTCATCACACATCCCATTTCTTTCAGGGAAATAAACAAATTAGCAACACTTCCCCCACCATCGTTAGTCTGCTCTAAAAACTACTTTTACAATGCATTTATTTCTTTAAAACCCTGCCTCTACCCTCTCCCAAACAAGGTCATTATCAATTTGAAACATTTTTACAATGCTTATTAGAAAGTTTCTGGGTCCTCTATAAACTTTTAGGACTTACTCCAAAATTTAGGGGGCCATGCACTTTAACAAAATGGTAAACGTGCTCTCCAAAAACCCAGTTTTTAAAACAGTGAAATATTTGAAATGTGTCTGGCCTGGCTGGCGTTACATGGTGGCTAGAGCGTCAGCTCCGAGAGGGTGTCTGCATGAGGCAATCATTCTGTCATGAGGCAATATGTATCTGTCACATGGATGGCTCCTCCCCCCCATCCTCTGTCCCTCCCTCCCTCCCTTTCACTCTCTCTGAAAAAAAAATCAATGGAAAAAATATCCTCAGATGAGGATTAACAAAAATAATGTGTCTTTAGGTCTGTGTTAAGAAAAAATGTTTCTAATAGAAACAGGAAGTGTACCAATTGATCCAAAGAGCGTAGGCACCCATCAGCAGGCAGGCAACATCCAATTTGTATCCTACCATTTATATGCCAATTGTCTGTAAATATCAATCTAACTAGGAGATCCTTTACCTTGAAAGTTGACTGAATTCTTATTCAAACTGGTCACAGACAAGAAGTAATGGATATATGGGACACAGTTGAATGTATCAGATTTATCAGTATCCAATGATTTTGCTTATTTTAAAAACTGAATACAGCCTATGTTGGTGTATGAAACTTATGCACAATCAGAAATGAACACATACAAAACACTTCCTTAAAATCAATCTGATGTGTCATACCCCACCCTCTATACCTATCAAATAGACTGGTTTCTCAATTTCCCTGGCAGGTGAAAACAATGACTGACTAGATATATCACCAAAGGATGGGAACCATGCATCTACTGTATGACAGCAGCTTAGTAACCTGGATGTATGTTCATGCAATAGTTTTAAAGTCATCTACATGGTTTTAATAAAGCATCAAACTGTTTTCATACATGCTACTTTCATTCTCAACTGCCAACTGCCAAGTTAGCTGCTGCCACTTGAGCATATCACTAAGAATATTGGTAAACCTTTAGCTAGAACACCAAGCAGCATATAGATTTCCCCCTAAATTGTTACTAAATACCAAGTGGGGTCCACTATCACTAAAGAGATAATGAAACCATACAAAGGCAAAGATGATGGAATATTACAGAATAGGACTGATAGACTGTTATTGGAGGCTGACAGATACATGTTACAAAAGCCTTTAAAGCAGCCGTGGGCAAACTACGGCCCGCGGGCCGTTTCCGGCCCGCGGAGCCGAAAGAGCGGAGGGTTCTCTTGCTCTCCCCTCCGCTCCTTCACCAGCAGCAGTGTTAACATGGCAATGTCAGGAAACACGGCCGCAGCTCCTTCTTCTGAGTCCAGTTTAAGAACCCATTGTGGCCCTCGAGTCAAAAAGTTTGCCCACCCCTGCTTTAAAGGATGCTGTTTTCAGGTCAATGCTTTTAAGTCCATCTGCTTTCTCACCATTGTTTTCACAGTTTTGCCACAGTTGTTGTATGAGAGATGTTTTATCAGTGTTATTACATAGCCACACTTCGTAGAGTGTGAAAGTATGATTTTGATGGAAAACTATGATGATGTGTTATGCCTTTGGTTTCATTATGGTATTAAGTGCAGCTTATTTTTCCAGGTCTGCCAGAGATTACTGCCAAATTAGAATGCAATGACAGCTTGAAGCGTGTGTGTGTGTGTGTGTAAGGTGGATCTTTCTAAATTTATAACCCCAGGAAAAATCCTTAAGGATTAGAAAAAATTTCACTTTTATTGCTGTTTATATTTACCCAAATAAGGGGAAGATTCCAAAATCCAATTCTCAACGATGGTAGAATCCTTAATTGAATGTCTTATTAAAATTTTTCCAGTGGTACATTCTAGGGAATCACATGATTTTACATCTCTTCAGTTGTGCACACCCTAAAGTTCTAGTTTCAGACTAAGGAGTGCTTCAGTATCACTTGAACTACTTGGAGCAAACTCAGTGTTATTTCTGAATATAGCATGTTAAATTTGAAAAGTTCTTAGCTTCAAAGTCCTTTTCATTCACCTTATTCTTAATCATATTTTTTTGACTACCCTTCTCTTCCTCCCCAACTTTATATTAGCCCACTGTAATTTCCCTCTCTGGTTTATGAATGTATGTGCAAAAAAATATTTATTGAACTAAAATTAATTTTTTTCAGCTAAGTTAGGATTATGGCACAAAGTATTATCTTGTGCTGTAAACATCATGAATCCCTCACAAAACTGAAAGGAGGGGGCAGAAAAGGCCCTATGTACTGCAAATGTATCTTGTAGAACCACAGTTGAGATCAAGGTTTCCAAATGGATTTTGGAATGGATTTACAATGGGCATACATTCATTGTGCAACTGATAAAGCACAGTTTTACGAGAAGGTCATTCATAAAATCATACTTCGTAAGGACTCGTTTGTTATTTTTAAAACCAATGACCTAATAAAAGCATGCAGTAACTTCAAAAATATATCTATTATGTGGCATAATTAGGTCTTGGTTACCAGTGTTGATATAGCTTGATGAATCATTGCACAAGCAATGATTATACTTTTGACAAAGGGCACAATATGCCTAATTCCTGACTACTGCAAATCACATTTTAAAACATCCTGTTTGTGTGTTGGAAATTACCCCTGAAAAAAGCAGCAATTACAAATACCCTATTATTTTGCCCCCCACCCCCGCCCATCATATTCTAAGTGCTTTTCCCTGTCCTCTTCAGGAGGAAGCAATGGGAAAAAGCATGGGGAAGGGGGGGCGCTTTGTTTTTCAGAGAGCTGTGACCAGGTAAGTCTGCTATGGGGATTCACAGTTTGTCTGCATAAACTGTAATATGTCACACTATGATTCCAAGTTCTAGTTTATAAAATAAGGGCCACTCAGCAGTAACTTCAACAACTGGATCCCACAGAAGAGCTCTTGACTTCTCTGTGTACATTCTTTCAGGAGAGAATCCTTTCCCAGTTTCAAGTATCCCTTTCTGTCTCTCACTCTGTAATGAGTTAAGAAGGGAAAAAACCTTCCCCATTTTTCCTGTAGTGAGCACAGGCAGCTACAGTGCATTCCTCCGCCCCCTATGGAATCTGAAATGAAAAGGCTGGACAGATGAAGATCCCCGCAGTTTCCTTTTCTTCTAATGGGCGCTCAGCTTCACTGTCAACCTGGTGCAGACTCTTCTGAACTCAGGTGTATCGGGGCATCTCACACTGCTCACAGCGATTTAGTGCTGGGTGGTTCAGAAACGTACAGCTGTCACAATTCCATGGGGCCCCTTCATAGTCTTCATCTCGGGGCTGTGTCTGAGGATTGTGCTTGGAGCCAGGTAGATGCTCTGAGGGAAGTTAGAATGGAAAGAGAGAAAAGAGATTGATTTTTTTCCCCCTAAGTATAATCCAAACTGAAATAAAAAACAAACAAAAACAACAAGTCTAGCATAGATTACCTTCCAAGCTTATTATCCATAGATAGTGGTTAACAAGCTCATTATCCACAGACAGTAGTTATCCCAGCCAAATGAAAAAATGACATGTTATATAGCATGTTAAAAATAATTCTATGACCAGCCAGTATGACTCAGTGGTTGAGCCATGAACCAGAAGATTGTGGTTCGATTCAGGTCAGGGCACATGCCTGGGTTGCTGGCTTGATCTCTAGCCAATCAATGATTTTCTCTGATCATTGATGTTTCTACTTCTCCCTTCCTACAAAATCAATAAAAAAGATATTTAAAAAATTAATTCTGCTTCCTCCTGCCATCTTCAGTCCTGTGTGTCACCCCCTCATACTAGCCACACTACTTTAAACATCTGATTAAATGTGCAACTTCTTTTAGACCATCAGTTTCACAATATGCATGTGTTTAATAATGATGGTTCATAAATGGCAGTAAGAGTTCATAACAGTTTCCCCCAGAATGGTAAAAAGAGAAAGATAAAGCCCCTACAGTTACTTTTTCATAAGCTAAATTCATTTAATATAAACAATTATCTTTTTATTCTCAGACTAGAGGCCCCATGCATGAATTCGTGCATCAGGGGGGTCCCTTGGCCTGGCCTGCAGGATTGGGCTGAAACTGGCTCTCCGACATCCCCCAAGGCAGCGGTTCTCAATCTGTGGGTCGCGACCCCTTTGGGGGTCGAACGACCCTTTCATAGGGGTCGCCTAAGACCATCGGAAAACACATACATAATTACATATTTTTTTGTGATTAATCACTATGCTTTAATTATGTTCAATTTGTAACAATGAAAATACATCCTGCATATCAGATATTTACATTACGATTCATAACAGTAGCAAAATTACAGTTATGAAGTAGTAACAAAAATAATTTTATGGTTGGGGGTCACCACAGTATGAGGAACTGTATTAAAGGGTCATGGCATTAGGAAGGTTGAGAACCACTGCCCCAAGGGGTCCCAGGCCACATTGTGAGAAGGCGCAGGCCAGGCTGAAGGACCCCACTGGTGCACAATTAGGGCCATGGAGGGATGCGGGAGGTTGGCCAGGCAGAGAGGGACCCGTGAGGGCTCCAGGGCATGTCCGTCCTTTCTTATTCAGTCCCAATCAGCCGGACCCCAGCAGCAAGCTAACCTACCAGTTGGAGCATCTGCCCCCTGGTGGTCAGTGCACGTCATAGCAAGCGGCTGAGCAGCCTTAGCATATCATTAGCATATTAGGCTTTTATTATATAGGATTCTTTCCTACCTATTAGTTTTTTTTAAATGTCTATGTGTAGGCAATATAAAATGCTGGCAACTTTATGTTAGTCCTTGGGATTTTATTTTAAAAAACCTTTAAACTAAGTCTTGGATGGGTAGTTCAGTTAGAATGTGGACCTGATATACCAAGGTTGTGGGTTCAACCCCTGGTCAGGGCACATACAAGAAACAACCAATGAATGAATACATGGGTGAAACAACAAATTGTTGTTTCTCTCTCTTAAAAAGATAAAAACAAAACAAAACAAAACAAAAAGAACCTTGAAACTTAACTTATACTCTTCCTAAGTCCTCATTCTCTCTGGCCTTGTGCTCAAAAGGCTTCTAGAGTTAATTTGTAAATCCTGCCTTTTAGGAACAGTCCCTTCTGAAAATGGGGTCAATAACTAGAGGCTAAAGATCTCTTGATGGAATTCACTCTGGAATCTGTAGCAAGGCCAGTAGGCTGTGAAAATGCACCATAAAACACTGGAAAATCCTGTCTGTGAACTGGAGATGACGTTATAATCTAAGGTAAGCAGCCTTCCTAAGCAGGTAAAAGAAACTGAGACCTGGTAAAGTTTTAATTAATTACCATTCTGGGTTAAGTTTATCTTCTCTTGAAAGTGAATGAGCTGACTGTGGTTTACCAATTTGTCTTTAATGACAAATGGCTGGTGTGAACATTTCCCTAGCTCTAGAGATAAAGAAAATTGGGTGTTAGACCCCTGAATCTTACTGCAAGCTTAAGGCTCAGGCTCAATCAGGAGGTGATCTTAGCCTTACAATAGAATCATTGGGTTCTCTAACCTATTCCTGAGATGGGCTTGCCCTAGCACGTTTGGCTCAGTGGATAGAGCGTCAGCCCATGGACTCAGGGTCATGGGTTCGATTCCAGTCAAGGGCACATACCTTGGTTGCAGGCTCGATGCCCGGCCCTGGTTGGGGTGCATGAGGAGGCAACCAATCGCTCTCTCTCTCTCTGAAATAACTTCTCAACAAATATATTTAAAAGGCACCTAATTTATAATTTTTTTTGATCCTCACCCAAGGAGTGAGGATATTTTTTCCATTGATTTTAGAGAGTGGAAGTGAGCAGGGGAGAGGGGAGAGAGAGAGAGAGAGAGAGAGAGAGAGAGAGAGAGAGAGAGAGAGAGAGAGAGAGAGAGAGAGAAACATCAATGTGAGAGAGACATATCCATTGGTTATCTCCCTGTGGGGATCCCACCTGCAACCCCAGGTACATGCCCTTGACCAGGAATTGAACCTGTGACCCCCTGGTGCACAGAGTTGATGCTCTAACTATGGAGACATGCTGGCCAGGGCTAAAAGGCACCTAATTTAGAATTATTGTTGGTCCTAAAAAAGATACTGCTAAAAAAAAAAGACACTGCTCATTTCATCATAAGGAAGTAGTGTTGAAATAGAAGCATCTAAAACACAAAATACATTTTAGATGTCTACTTTCATATGACTTACAGAAACGTACAGCTTTTTATGGAACAGTTTACAAGTTAAGATAGTTCAGACTTCATGGAAAATAAAAACTAATATGAATGTTTACATATAATAAAACAGAAATAAATAGATGTTTCCTTTAATAGGATAAATTTCCACAAAATGACCATCCTCATAAATATCAGATCAATTTAATACTGTTTATATTACATAATTAGCATACAGAAGATAAAAATGCTCAAAAGGATGCAAATAAAATTTTCAAAAATTCTAAATATTTTCTACAGTTTCAAAGATAGCTGATATTTTTCCCAAATGGGAAATATGCCAATGATAAAGAAAGACAAGTTTATTTCTTTTAACTATATGAAGTAAAATACAGTTTCATGCTTGGTTTGTTCTTAGGTTGGCATCTTTCCATCTAGTTAATATAATATCAAGTAGAATACTTGTAAAAATCCAACATGTACAATATTTTTAGAAACCTTATTTTCACTGAATCACAGGATATAGTTCAAGAAGCATTATAAATGCTCAGTGAGAAGTTATAAAGTCCAGAGCTTTCAGGTTACATTTACTTGGCATTGCTTTCATTTAAAAAAAAAAAATCGCCGTAGCCGGTTTGGCTCAGTGAATAGAGCGTCGGCCTGCGGATTGAAAGGTCCCGGGTTCGATTCCGGTCAAGGGCATGTACCTTGGTTGTGGGCACATCTCTAGTGGGAATGTGCAGGAGGCAGCTGATCGATGTTTCTCTCTCATCGATGTTTCTAACTCTCTATCTCTCTCCCTTCCTCTCTGTAAAAAATCAATAAAATATTTTAAAAAAAAATCTTTATTATTGAGAATATTACAAATATCACCTCCCCACACATTGCCCTCCTCCACTCAGTTTCTGCCCTGCCCCAGGCCTTCACCACCCTATTGTCTGTGTCCATAGGTAATGCATATATGCATACAAATTCTTTGGTTAATCTCTTCCTGTCCCCTCCCCCCTTCCCTCTGAGATTCCTCAGTCTGTTCTATGTTTCCATGCCTCTGGTTTTATTAATCAGTTTATTTTGTTCATTAGATTCCTTGTTCATTTGATTTTTTTACATTCAATAATTGGTAGATATGTATTTAATGCCATTTTATTCATATTTTTATCTTTTTTCTTCTTCCTCTTCTTCTTTCTCTTCTTTTTTTTTTAAATATATTTTATTGATTTTTTACAGAGATGAAGGGAGAGGGATAGAGAGTTAGAAAGATCGACGAGGGGGATGTGCCCGCAACCAAGGTACATGCCCCTGACCGGAATCGAACCTGGGACCCTTCAGTCCGCAGGCCTACGCTCTATCCACTGAGTCAAACCGGTTAGGGCTTCTTTCTCTTCTTAAAGAATACCTTCAACATTTCATGTAGTACTGGTTTGGAGTTGATGAACTCTTAGCTTTTTCTTGTCTGTGAAGCTCTCTATATGACCTTCAATTCTAAATGATAGCTTTGCTGGGTAAAGTAATCTTGGTTGTAGGTCCTTGCTATTCATCACTTTGAATATTTCTTGCCACTCCCTTCTGGCCTGCATAGTTTCTGTTGAGAATCAGCTGACAGTGGTATGGGTACTCCCTTGGAGGTGTTTTTCTCTTGCTGCTTTTAAGATTCTCTCTTTGTCTTTAACCCTTGATATTTTAATTATGATGTGTCTTGGTGTGGGTCCTCTTTGGGTTCCTCTTGTTTGGGACTCTGTGTTTCCTGCACTTGTAAGTCTATTTCTTTCACCAGGTAGGGGTAATTTTCTGCCATTATTTCTTCAAATAGGTTTTCAATATCTTGCTTTTTCTCTTCTCCTTCTGTCACCCCCATAATGAGAATGTTGGTATGCTTGAAGTTGTCCCAGAGACTCCTTACACTATCTTCATATTTCTGGGTGTTTTTTTTTTTCTTTTTCCTCTTCTGTTTGGGTGTTTTTTGCTTCCTCATATTCCAAAGCATTGATTTGATTCTTGGAATACTCTACTCCTCTGTTGAGTCCCTGTAAATTATTCTTTATTTCAGTTAATGTATGCTTAATTTCTGACTGGTCCTTTTTCATGTCTTTGAAATTCTCAATAATATCCTTGAAAATCTCACTAAGACCCTGAAGCTCTCATTAAGATCCTTGAGCATCCTAATAACCATTGTTTTAAACTTTGTATCTAGTAGTTTGTTTGCTTCCATTTCATTGGGTTATTTTCTGGAGATTTCTTCTGTTCCTTCATTTGTGACATGTTTCTTTGTCTCCACCTTCTGTCTTCTTCCCTGTGTTTGTTTCTATGTGTTAGGTGGAGCACCTATGTCTCCTGGAATTGGTAAAGTGGCCTTGTGTAGTAGGTGTCCTATAGGGCCCAGTGGCTCAGCCTTCCCAGTCACCTGAGCTGGGCACTCTAGGTGAGCCCCTGTGTGGGTTTGTGCATAGTCTTGTTTTAGTTGAGCCTTGGTTGCTATTGGAGTCACTGAGAAGAATTGACCTTTAGGCCAATTGGTTGTGAGGACCAGCTGCAACTACAGTGGGAGAACTACTGAGCAGGAGACACTCCTATGGAGCAGGACTTGTTTCAGTGGGGCTTTGGTGCTCACTGAATCTTCCCTTGAGTGTGTTGCTTATGGATCTGTAGAATTGGAATTTGGCATGGTCTGAAGCTGTCCACCAGGTGCATTGGCTTTGGGGCTTCCTGGGAGTTGCAAGGTCAAACACTGCATGGGGCCACCAAGCAGGAGCTACAGAGAGATCTGCAGATGGCTTCTGATTGTGTTGGGCTTGGAAGTGCTCAGGCAAGGACAAGCTGTGAAGGTACACAGGCTGGTGATAGTGCCGGGTCTTGGCCCTCTTATTGATAGGTATGGGGTACACTGATGCCAGTTGCTGCTTGTTTGAGAAATTTTAGAAAAGTCTGAAACCTGAACCAGTAAAGACCATTCATATGGAAAAGCTGCTGCAAACAGCTTGAGTTGGGCTGCAAATTGGATGGGGTGGGGCCTCAGGGAGTCACCAGGGCTGAGTGAACCATGCTGATAGAAACTCAGATATGGCTGCCAGTCAGCTCTGTGATGGGGAGCACAGATCAATGACCCCTGTGAACACCCCCATCTGGAAGGAAGCCACCCCAGAATCCCTGCCCTAATGCCAGACATTCCAGTTCCTCCCCATGTGTCCCTGGATCCCCTAAAGCCACTGCCCCAGGGCTGGAGCCCAGAGGTATTGTCTGAGTAAGTCCATGTGCTGGCCTTTTTAAGAGGGACTGCCTAGGTATCCAGCAGCCTCCGTGTCACTCAGCCACAATCTCTGCTGATTTTTACAGCCTAAAATATGGGGACTTCTCTTCCTGGCACTGGAACCCTGGGCTGACCATTCTGGTATGGGGCTGGGACCCCTTGCTTCTCACAGGAGACCACACAGCCTTGATATCACTCCCGATTTAAAACACGCCACATGAGGGTGTCGGACTAGTCTGTTCTGCACCTCTGCCACTCCTCCCAGTCTCAATGTGGTTTCTTCTTTACTTCTCTAGTTGTAAGACTTCCATTCAGCCAGATTTCGGGCAGTTCTAAATGATGTTCAGTATTTTAGTTGTAATTTTGATGTGGTTGTGGGAGGCAGCGAGTACTGCTTTTATCTATGCCACCATCTTGATTCCTTCTCCTTCGCCTTGCTTTCTAGACATAATTATCAGAGCAATCTGTCCAATGCGATAGTCACTTGAAATGTGGCCACTCTGAATTGAGATGCTCTGTAAGTGTAAAATTTACACCAGATTTGGAAGATTTAATATGAAATAAAAAATGTCGCCTTGGCTGGTGTGGCTCAGTTGGCTTGAGCATCGTCCTATCCCATGCATTTGAACCCTATTCAGGGCATGTATAGGAGGTAGACGATTGATGTTGCTCTCTCACATTACTGTTTATCTTTCTCCCTTCCCCTTCCTCTCTCTCTAAAATCAATAAAAAACATGTCCTCGGATGAGGATTTAAAAAATAATCTTTAAAAGATGTAAAATATCTCATAATAATTTATACTGATTTCATATTCAAATGATAACACCTTGTGTATAGATTAAAAATATACTAATTTTACTGGTTTAGTTTTTAAATGTTTACTAGAATGTTTTAAATTAATGTAGATAGCTAACATTTCTATTGGACAGCACCACTTTAGAAACTCAGTAGAGAGAGCAATTTTTTAAAGCAAAAAAAAGTTGGTCTTTACTTATGATAGCTCTACATGGGTTAACACGTGTCTTTGGACATTTTGCACAAATGCTAGACACACAAGTACAAACCACCTGCAGCTGCTGCCTGGGTGTCATGGACATCCGCCTGTACTTTGGAGGTCACACTAATTCTTCGGGCTTTCCTCTCAACTGTGCAAGGGTCTGATGAGTCTGCATGAGACAAAGTGAAGTCACTTAGAAGGGATCAAGCCATTCATTTAGAAGTATTGTTGGGCGCACAAAAATCTCTCACAGGATATGCACAGTTGAGTGCTTACCCCTTCTACTACCTCATGTTACCTTTAATTTCCCTGTGAGGACAAGTGCCATATTTAATACTGCTTTTACAGCCTATACAAAGCAGTGGCTTTTATGACTTTTTCTATCCTCTCCAATTATATGGAGTACATGCCTTCTTTCAACAGTTTTCCACTTGCTGGTTGTTTACGGTTACAAACTCAGTAATGAAATGTCAAAGTGAAAGCAAAATTTGAGATATTATACTTTAGCAAATCCCTGATTAAGAACTAGTTATTGGAAAATTATGGGTTGAAGATAAACTTCCCATGTAAGGCTAACCAAAGAATCGGTTAAAATAATAACAAACTACAGCATTTTATAATTAAGGAACAAGCAGTTCTGCCCTGGCTGGTGTGGCCAGTGGTTATAGTATCGGCCCTTGAACCAAAGGGTTGTGAGTTTGATTCCCAGTCAAGGGCACATGAGGGAGGAAACCAATCGATGTGTCTCTCTCACATAGATGTTTCTCCCTCTCTCTCCTCCCCTTTCCCTTCCCTCCGCCCTTTTACTCTCTCTGAAAAAGCAATGGAAAAAACATCCTCTGGTAAGGATTAACAACCCAAAAAGAAAAATAACAGCAGTATTTGAGCCCTGCTGGCATGGCTCAGTGGTTGAGTGCAGACCTATGAACCAGGAGGTCACGGTTCGATTCCCGTTCAGGACACATGCCTGGGTTGCAGGCTCGATCCCCAGTGTGGGGCATGCAGGAGGCAGCCATTCAATGATTCTCTCTCATCATTGATGTTTCTATCTCCCTCTCCCTTCCTCTTTGAAATAAATACATATATATATTAAATAGAATATATATATAAAATAGCAGTACTTGAAAAATCAGAACCAATTCAGAATAATACTATGTACTGACAATAAATGCTCCTCAGTCATTTCATAAATTCCAAATACCTACATGTTCAAAAGTCCAGCAGATACTTTCCAATAATGGACGTCAGGCATTCCAATTTTGTATTAGAATCCTGCATCTATCAATTTATAGTTTATCAGTAAGTAGTCCTTTGTAATAATTAAAAACAAGAAACGGCAAACTTCATATTATTTGCCCCTAAGAACCAAAAAAATATCTTGCATTTTCTAATCCATTCTTAGCCCATAGGCAGTTCACCTAGTACAGTGGTCGGCAAACAGTGGCTCGCGAGCCACACGCGGCTCTTTGGCTCCTTGAGTGTGGCTCTTCCACAAAATACCACGTGCAGGTGCGCACGTACAGTGCAATTGAAACTTCATGGCCCATGTGCAGAAGTCGATTTTCGGCCTGGGCGAGTCTATTTTGAAGAAGTACTGTTGATATTTGGCTCTGTTGACTAGTGAGTTTGCAGACCACTGCCCTAGTACAATCCACTTGGAAATCAGTGCTCCAGAATCCTAAGTGTGTTGCTTTGGCACTAAAGCACTCCATTATCAGCATGAACAAAAGCAGAGTAAATTTCTCCTCAGGCTCCAAAGACTAAGGTCAAGTTCCACTTCTTAGATTTGTAAAGTACTTAATAGCATCACATGCCTCCTTCTTACTGACCCTTACTTGGCTTATGTATTTTACAGCACTGATCACCTCTCTGGTGCACAGACTGGATCAGAACAAGGTCAGGTGGCCAAAACAACCAGGAACAGCACTCAAATCATGGGACACCAAGGTCAGTGCTCTTACCACTGTGATTTACCAATGACAGGGTGGGGATAGTGGGGCTTTCTGAATCAGCTGAGGAGCTCATATGCACACTGCACTGTTTAACTACAAAATCCAGTGCAAATTTCTGTCTCCCTTTCTATCTCTCTTTCTCTCTGTTCAGTTATCACACTTATTCAGATAATCAGATAAATGTCTATATTCCACTTGGATTTCTAATATGTAACTATAATAACCCCAATACATTTATTCTAACTAATAAAACAATTCTACATGTTATTTACATTTTACTTGCTTTTTAAATTTAAGTGGTAGACAAAATTTTCATCAAACTAGGTAAATTTAGTTTTAGAAAAAAGAGAGACTCTATGTGTTTAAAAGAAAACAAATTTGACTTCATAGAGAAAAACCAAATAGCTTTTATAAATCTGTTATGAAAAAGCTTCCTAAAGAATTATAGAATTTAATCAAGTTCTATTTATAAACTTTAATAGAAAAAGGTGAAAAGTTTAAAAACTACAGGATATAGAACAGCATCATTTTATACTCTCACCAACTCTCTCAGGGGGAAAAGGAGACATATGTAATACTTTAAACAATAAAATAAATTATTATATAATTAAAGCTCAATTAGATTTCTAAAGTAGAGATCCATTTACAGTAAAGATGTTACTTTAGAGGGCTTTCTAGTCTACTTTTTTTTAAAACTGTATATGTAGAGTACAAGCCACTTGGGATAGGAGTTACGTCTTACCTTTGTAGCATCAAGCAGCTATCTACATAATCCATCTATGTATTTAAGAAAATGACTGTAATTGGAATCCCATTACAACTAACTCTAAGGGACTATCCAATATCAGTTGTAGCAAATTTTGTTAGAATTAAAAGTACCATGGAAAAGAGCCTTTTTAGTGTGAAGGTACTTGTAGGGAGCTAGATGAAGCTTGATATTAATGGAATATTAATGCAATCCTTGCACAATTCCCAGCTGAAAAGTATACCAAACAGGAACCTCCCACCTCAAATACATGGTGTTGGTCTCAAAGACAGAGGCCAAATGACATCTGCAAAAATTCTGTCACCACTGGTAGAAAACTCTGAGTATATTGGCTCCTTACCTCTAAGAAATTTTCCTTTTATTTCTTTGTGAATTTTTGCGGTAAAATGTGTACAGTGAAATACAGAAACCTTAAGTGTACATTTGATGAATTTTAATAAATGCACCTGAATAATCCAAATTCCCACCAAGATTTAGAACACTACCATGAGTTCAGAAAAATCTACCCATATCTTTTCTCAGTTATTCCTCAAACCCAGCTTCCAGAGATAACCACCTAAATCCTGAATTTAGGATATATATATATCCTAAATTCAGCTTTTTCTATCCTGAATTTCATATAAACAGAATTATATACTATATATTCTTTTGTATTTGATTTCTTTCATTCAGCATTATATTGTTGAGATTTATGTATCAGTAATTCAGTTTTTTTTTTTTTTTTTGCTTAGTATTATTCCATGGCATGATTATATCAGTGTTTATCCATTCACATTTTGATGGATACTTGGGCTATTTCTAGTTTTGGGTTATTGTGAATAAAAATGGTATGAATCTTCAAATCCGAGTTACGGCACCAAAAAGAAAAAAAAAAATGGTATGAAATCATCTAAAAAACAAGTCATTTGTAGACACACATTTTAGATTCTTGGAAAAATCTTTAGATGTAGAATTGTTGATGGGCTATAGGGCAGGTGAATGGTTTTACAAGAAATAGCCTGTTTTCCAAAATTTGGGATTTTAGCCATTCTGGTGGGTGTAAGGTGGTATCTCAGGATTTTAATTTGTGTCTCCGTAATGTCTACTCAGGTTGAGCATTTTCATGCGCTTATTGGAGATATATATAGCCCAGAGCACGAAATTCGTGCAGGGGTACAGTCCCTAGTCCTGGCCTGCAATCAGGGCCGAAACTGGCTCTCCAACATCCCCCAAGGGGTCCTGGATGGTGAGAGGCACAGGCTAGGCCAAGGGACCCCACTGGTACATGAAGGAGGGATGTGGGAGGTTGGCCAGACAGGGAGTAACCACGGGAGGGCTCCAGGGCATGTCCGGCCCATCTCGCTCAGTCCCGATCTGCTGGACCCCAGCAGCAAGCTAACCTAGCGGTCGGGGCATCTTCCCCCTGGTGGTCAGTGCATGTCATTGCGACTGGTCTATCAGTCGCTTAGGCATTTATATATATAGAAGATTCCTTTGTGAAGTGTCTGCTCAAATGTTTTACCTTCTTTTTTATACTCTTGATACCAATTCGTTATCACATATATGTATTGTGGATATTTTCTTTCTCCTTTACTTTAATATTGTATTTCTGAGCTAAACCCAATGAGGTCATGATGCATTATCTTTTTTATAAATTGTAAATATGTTATGAAGGATTTTTTGCTTTTATGTCCATGAGTGGTATTGATCTATAATTTTGTTTTCTTTAGGGGATAGTGGGTAGGTAATGTCTTTACTGGGTTTTGGCATCAGAGTTCTGCTGGCTCCATTTCAAAAAGAGGGAAGTTTCCTTTTCCCTGTATTTTCTCAAAGAGTTTGTGTAAGACTGGTATTATCTCTTCCTTCGATGTTTGATAGTCTGGATTTTTCTTTGTGGGAAATTTTTTGATAATAGATTTAATTTCTCATAGACGTAAAGCTATTAATATTTCCTATTTCATCTTGTTTTCAGTTTTGTAGGTTATATTTTCCAAGGAATGTGTCAATTCCATCTAAGGTGTTGCATTTACTGGCATAAAAATGGTCATCACATTCCCTTATTTGTGTTCTCTTTTTTAATAAGTTGACTTTAGAGCTTATTGATTTTTATCTTTGAGAGATCAAACTTTTGGCTTTATCTGTTTTCTATCTCATTGACTATTCTTATTTTTCCTTCTTTTAAGGTGGAATATTAGGTCACTGATTTTAGATCTTCTTGTTTTATACTAGCATTTAAAGCTATAAATGTCCTTCTAAGCACTGCTTTAAGTGTTGTGTAGTAAAGAATTTGACCTTGCCCAAAGAGAAGTCTAGCTTTAGCCCCAGCTCCTGGGATATAACCTCTAAAATCTTGAAGTTTCCCAAGTGATAGAAGTGTCTTTGCTATTTATGGTGGGACCTTCAGACCATACCTGAGAGTTTATGCTAATGAGGTGGCTCAAGGTAGACATACTGTCCACCATTTCTTACCAATTTGGTCCTCTGTTGCCAGGTAACAATTTTTCTTTAAAGGTTTTTTAATTTATATTTTTGAGAGAGGAAGGGAGAGGGAGAGGGGGAAACATCTATGTGAGAGTTGATTGGCTACCTCCTGTACATCCCCTACCAGGGATCGAATCCTACAACCTGGGCATGTGCCCTGACCAGGAATTAAACCGGCAATCTTTTTTTTTTAAATATTTTTATTGATTCCAGAGAGGAAGGGAGATGGAGAGAAATATAGAAACATCAATGATGGGAGAGAATCATTGATCGGCTGACGCTTGCACATCCCACACTGGGGATCAAACCCCCAACCCAGGCATGCACCCTGGCCGGGAATTGAACTGTGACCTTCTGGTTCATAGATTGACGCTCAACCACTGAGCAACACTACCTTGGCTGAACCAGCAACCTTTTGGGGCACAGGACAATGCCCAACCAACTGAGCCACAACAGCCAGGGGTCAGGTAACAACTTTTTAATGTACTCCCTTAAATAAGGGATTCCTCCATGACAACCCTTGAATCAATTAAAGTTTATCTGTTGTATTACCATTAAGTAATGCTTCCTTCGTAGACATTAGCACAAACTCAAGTGTTATTTAACCATTTGGATAAATATTATTATACCAAATGGTTAAAATGATCAATGATATATAACCCAGTGACTTTTAACTTGAAGCTGTATATAATGTTGCCACAGTGCCATATCTGGTATTGGGCAGTCATCCACTAAGATTCTTCTTTTTGCCATTTTTAGAAATTAGTATACTATTTAAAATGCAGATGAGATGAAACAGCAATGGCAGTATCTAATCTAATAAAAGAGAAACATGCAAATTGACCACACCTCCGCTATGCCCCAAGCCATGCCCACCAGCCAATCAGAGCGACTATATGCAAATTAACCCAACCAAGATGGTGTCTGGCAGCCATGGAGCTGGAGCAAGCAGGAGGCTTGGTTGCCCCGGTGATGGAGGAAGCCAAGGTTCCCACCTGCCCTGGCCTGCTGTGGCCTCCACTCAAGGCAACAAAGTTTCAATTATAGAAGATAAATAAATCCCAGATACCTGCTTCCAGCCAGCCTCCACTGGGAGCTTGGGTGGCTGGGGGCTGTGGCCAGCCTGAAAACAGCCATCAGCCCCTAAACCCAGGATGGCCACACCCTCATGGGGTGAGGGTCTCCGCCGGGGGCTTGGCCAGCCTGCAGCCATCAGCCACTCACCCAGACTGGCCAGGCACCCCAGCAGGACCCCCCACCCTGAAGGGGGTGTGGCCAGTCTGAAAACAGTCCTCAGCCCTTCACCCAGGCTGGCCAGGCACCCCAGCAGGGACTCCAACCCTGAAGGGGCTGTGGCCAGCCTGCAAACAGCCATCAGCCCCTCACCCAGGCTGGCCACACCCTCATGGGGTGAGAGTCCCCACTGGGGGGTTTGGCCAGCCTGAAAACAGCCATCAGCCCCTCACCCAGGCTGGCCAGGCACTCCAGCGGGGACCCTCACCCTGAAGGGGGTGTGGCAGTCTGAAAACGGCCCTCAGCCCCTCACCCAGGCTGGCCAGGCACCCCAGCGGGACCCCCACCCTGATCTGGGACACCCTTCAGGGCAAACCAGCTAGCCCCCACCCATGCACCAGGCCTGTATCCTATATAATAAAAGGGTAATATGCAAACTGACCCTAACAGCAGAACCACTGGGAATAACTGGTCACTATGACACACACTGACCACCAGGGGGCAGACGCTCAATTCAGGAGCTGCCCCCTGGTGGTCAGTGCACTCCCATAGGGGGAGCTCTGCTCAGCCACAAGCCAGGCTGACTGCTGCCAGTACAGTGGTGGTGGTGGGAGCCTCTCCTGCCTCCTCAGCAGCACTAAGGATGTCTGACTGCAGCTTAGGTCTGCTCCCCGCTGGCAAGTGGACATCCCCCGAGGGCTCCCGGGATGCCAGAGGGATGTCTGATTGCCAACTTAGGCCCAATCCCCTGGGGAGCAGGCCTAAGCCAGCAGGTGGACATCCCCCGTGGGGTCCCAGACTGTGAGAGGGCACGGGCTGGGCTGAGGGACCCCCCCCCTCCCAGTGCACAAATTTTTGTGCACCGGGCCTCTAGTTAAACAATAAAAAGAACAACAGATATTGTGTTGCAACCTATAAATGAAATACTTAAAACACATACAAAGTTGTTTAACCAAAATTTAAGTAATTTAGCTCAGGTAAAATTATTTAGGGAGAATTTATATATTCCCTGATTAATAATAATTCTGATGATATTTTAAAATATTATACTCTTAGGTAACTTTTTAAGTATTAATTCTGATGATATTTTAAAATGTTATACTCAGGTAATTTTTTTAAGTAAGACATTCACCACTATTACATGTATATGTCTTCATGAGCAATCTTTTTAAGTTGCTTAAAGCCTTAAGGATTATACTCTCAAATGCATACTTTATCTCAGTCTTATGAATTATATTTATAAAATAACATGGGTTATTAGTAAGAATTGGGCAGAAAGGGTTTAAATTTAATGACATTTAAATTTAGTTCAAATCCATTTTTAAGATAACTGGAATGTCAAGTAAACATTTGGTACACAAAAATAAGATATTTGATACCTTTGATATTATATGGGAATGAATGAACAATTATTCAAAAGTGATTTCTCTAAATCTAGGATTTATATAGGATCTAACTGTTATGCTCCCCTGTGAAATAACCTTAGATCAACTGCAGATCAAACTTTCCATTCTAACATAAGACCTTTAAAATTCTCATTATTTTGTAAGAATTATCTTTTAGGATTATAGTTTTCACAATAAATTTTAACTATATAATACAGTTTCAATTTTAAAAAGTAAATTATATATATCCCATTTAATTACTTTTGACAGTAATTCCAGGAGTTAATTAATTTTAAACTTTGGGGGACATTTTACTATTGCCATAGTAACATCAATATGGTAAGTTTTTTTGCTGAACAAATTAATGAGTATCTCTAGTGGAAATTTCTTCAGATATAAATGTGAACTCCCAAAGAATTTTCATATTTATTTGTGTGATGTTTTTTACATTTCCCTACTCACCTTTTTTAGATGGCTTGGGTGGTACCACTGGGCCAGGTTGTATGTGGTCATAAAAATTATTCATGGCTTTTGGATCAAAGTTTCCTATAAAAAAATAAAATCACCAGGTATTCAGAGTTCTTTATCCTATTATTTGAACTTTTTGTTAAGGAAAATATGAAAATAAAACATGTAAGAAAGGAAATTGTTTTCCAGGGTTTCAAAACTCATATTACCCTACTCTTTCCATTGAAATTGTTTTATCATTCTGAGCAAAGACCCAAGCAAACTGGCATACCAGTGTCTATCTACAGTGTTTACCTAAAGGAATATTTTTCTAACTGTAAAGCTAGTCTTTTTAGGCAGCGTTAAGCATGTGGCGCAGTTAGGGAGGTAAATGAAGGAGAGAAATGAAAGGCTGGCTGAACTGTTTTTTCCGTTCTGTTTGTTTTGATTTTAATGAACAAACCATAAGAAAGAATATTTAAATAGCGAAAGCTCACCATATCTTTCATAATTTACCTTAAAATTTTATCTATATTTAAACTCAACTGTCAATGAAGCCAAATATATAAATTTACAAAGATTTTTCAAGTTTTATGTGATCAGCAGCTCATGGATTCCTATCTTCAAAAAAAAAAAAAAAAAAAAGGAGAATCTTGTCACCTACAAATTTGCCAATTTCAGAATAACAGAACAATCCCTAAGAATTTTGTCTTGCCACACAATTTTCATCTCTCTTAAAATGTTCATTCATTCCTTGATCTAGTGTCTATTTCAGCCCCTTCTCCTGCCAGGACTCCTCCAAGGTCAGTTTTGATCCAGGGCCAGCTTTTGGTCCTACCTTCAATTCTGTGAACCTATCACTGCAATCTGCTTATTCTTCACAATTCCAATTAAGCATTACAACTGTACACATGCTTATTTCCAGAGGATCCTATATGGCACCGATGAAGTCCAAATGGTTTTCCTCACCAAAACCAACAATAAAGCTGCTTTTCATCACATCATGCACTGCCCTGGACAGTGTGGCTCAGTTGGTTGGGCATTATCCCGTCCACTGAAGGGTTGCTGGTTCAATTCCGGGTCAGGACACATGCCTGGGTTGTGGGCTTGGCTCAATCACCGATCCCTGGTAGGGGGTGTGTAGGAGGCAGCCAATTGATGTTTCTCTCTCACACTGATATTTTCTCTCTCATATTGATGTTTCTCTCCTTCTAAAAGTCAATTTTTAAAAAATCATGCACTGATTTACATCTAATCTAAATATTCTCCCAAATGTCTAGATTCCTTCTCTCATTTAAAAATTTAGATTAAAGCCCAGCCAGCATGGCTCAGTGGTTGAGCATCAACCTATGAACCAGGAGGTCAGTTTTATTCCCAGTCAGAGCACATGCCCGGGTTGCCGGTTCGATCCCCAGTAGGAGGTGTGCAGGAGGCAGCCAATCAATGACTCTCATTGACGTTTCTCTCTCTCTCCCTTCCTCTCTGAAATAATATATATATATATATATATATATATATATATATATATATATATATATATATTAAAAGTACACTAAAACACTAGAGATGTTCAACATCAACTAGATTAAGATAGAAGAAAGGATGTGACCTCAAAAATAAGGTAGTAGCCTGGCCAGCTTGGCTCAGTGGTTGAACTTGGACCTATGAACCAGAAGGTCATTCGATTCCTGGTCAGGCACATGGCCCTAGTTGCGGGCTTGATCCCGTGTGGGGCATGCAGGAGGCAGCCGATGATTGATGCTTCTCTCTCATCATTGATGTTTCTATCTCTCCCTTCCTTTCTGAAATCAATAAAAATATATTTTTTACAGAAAAATAATATATTTTTAAAAGTTTAGATTAGAAATTAATATAAAAGGAATTCATATAAAATGTTTCCAGAGCATGAAGAATAGAGATTTAGAAATGCTTAAGCACCAAAAAGAGCTCTTTGTTGCTCAATGGAGATCAAAACACAGCTCTTCACTGAACAAATCTTAATGGTTTCCCTTGCAGATCCTATTACAAATGCTTTTATCCATTTGGCTATGCTATTTTAAGATATTTTCTGAAAATAACTCATATGATGGCCCATGAAAGCCACAGTGCTATTTGATATGTTAATTGGATCTTTTTATGCTTTAAGATGCTGCATATGTATTTCTTCAATTACTTAAGTTACAGCTGATGTTCTAATTTCTAGATCCCATTAGGCTTACTATAAATATCCTAACCAAATGTTTAAGTGTTTGTTTTGCTTCAAAGAACACACAAGCAAAAAAAAAAAAATCAATGTTGTCTTCTAATATAGTAGCAATAGTTTGTATAGCCCCCCACATTATACATAGTAATTCTTTCATTGCTGAAAAATAGTAGGCTGTAGAGTAACTGTGTTTCTGAAAATAACTAAGGGCAACTACATAAATTGTTCAACTTTCATATTCAAATTTACTTCTATTCAGATAAGTTCCATATCTTTTTAGGTTCCCCTGCTTCTACTGCTTAGGCTTGTCTAAAAATGGCAATACAGTACTTTTATGTATATCTCTTAAAATACAGTAGAAACTCTTTTAGCTGCCATAATTAAGAACAGTAAGGGGGCTGATTAAAACACGAATTGTTAAGAAAAATTACACATCAACTTTAATGTAACAAAACATAAAAATATGGCAATATTTTAATGACAGACCAAGACCTTTTCTTTACCTGTCTGTTGACTGAAGGTTCTATATTGTCTTTCTTATATAAGCTACACCTGTGATGAGCTAAAGTATGGTGGGCAAACTTTTTCTGTAAAGGGAGATGATAAACACTTTAGATATTGTGGACCTGTAATACTACAGGTCTCTGTTGCAAGCCCTCAATTGTACCATTAAAGCACAAAAGCAGCCTGGCGTGGCTCAGGGGTTGAGCATCGACCTATGAACTAGGGGTCATGGTTCAATTCCTGGTCAGGGCACATGCCTGGGTTGATGGCTTGATCCCCAGTGTGGGGCATGCAAGAGGCAGCCAATCAATGATTTTCTCTCATAACTGATGTTCCTATCTCTCTCCTTCTCTCTTCCTCTCTGAAATCAATAAAAAAATATTAAAAAACACACAAAAGCAATCCAAGGCAATATATAAATGGGCATGGCTATGTTCCATTAAAACTTTATTTAAAAAGACAGGCATCAGGCCCTGGCTGATTTCTCTCACATCGATATTTCTCTCTGTCTTTCCCTTTCTCTTTCACATCGATATTTCTCTCTGTCTTTCCCTTTCTCTTTCACTCTCTCTTAAAATCAATGGAAAAATATCCTCATGTGAGGATTAAAAATAATAATAATAAAAATAAATAAATAAAAAGATGGGCAGCAGGCCAATTTGCTAACCCTGATCTATAATTTCTTGTTTTTGTTTCTTTAGAATAGAGCAAGAAAAATACTGTAAGAACATTTAATTTGAAGTCAGAATCGTCTTAGATTTTTAACTTGCCCCTTAACCCTTTACAGTTACTTTCACCCCTAATTCACAGTCCCTATGTGATTTGACTTTGAGTCTTTAAAAGGTATTTACCACCCTAGCTGGTTTCCGCTCAGTGATTAGAGTGTTGGCCTGTAGACTGAAGGGTTGCGGGTTTGATTCTGGTCAAGGGCACGTACCTGGCCCTGGGTGGGGGTGTGTGTGAGAGGCAACCAGTTGATGTGTCTCTCTCACGTTGACGTTTCTCTCTCTTCCCCCCTCCCTTCTATTCTCTCTCTAAAAAAAAAAATTAATGGGAAAAATATCCTTGGGTGAGGATTAACAACAACAACAAAAAAGGTATTTGCCTTTAATTTTTATAGGAAGAGCAGCTTCTCCTGCCTTCATGCCAGTTTAGTAACTGGCATAAAAGGTTTAGGAACTGGCACAAATAACTCTTGGTAAGCAGACAATTCCACTGATGGGAGCAATAGTAAGAACATTTTGACCCTGGTGAGCTGGGTAAACAAAAGTCAGTTAAGAGAGCTTCTACTGTAGTACACTTCTATAAGAAAGCAATAAAAACCCAACAAAACAAACAAACAAACAAACCCCACCACAACAAACAAACAAAGACCCCCAAACTCTAAGATATAGCTGGATGTTTTAATGTAACAGATAGCATTAAAAATGGCAAATGGAAATTACTTTAAAACTGAGAAATTTGATATTCTGATTTGGGGTCCCTATATTTAGATGATTCACATAATAGGAACCTACTAAGTTTTAGAATTAAAACTTATAAAAAATCAACTTGTAAAATATTTACAGTAAATGACTAAAAGATAAATAGAGAGTTAAAACAGAACAGTCTTAATGATGAAATTACCAAAGTAAAACTATTTTTGATGCCCCCCCCAATCCAATCTATGACCATGGCTGGAGTGATCTCTTTACCAGGACTGTAATCTTATAATGGACAAAAACTATTTCTTAAGTCTATAAAACCAAAATGATTGCTATTTAAGCAGCTTAAAACACCACACTATTACTTATGGTTTACCAAATAATCAAGTCTATACCTCTAGATTGAAGGAGGTCAACTTCTTTCAGTGTACAGTCAACATTTATCTGGAGTTGTCTGTTCATGCTTCTCAATCTTGTCATTTCCTCAGGCTAGTAAGAAAGGACCCAAAATAGCAATTGTGGGAAAGTCATTATCAAGCCCAACATTTAAGAACTGCTATTCATATTAATTGTTCTGATTGGTTATTACCAAGAAGATGGCCTTAATCCATAAGAGGGCATGATTAAGAAGTCTTCTAGTTTTCAAGGAATGGTCAGGTAAAATGGGGACATTAGTATGGCCACATATAAAAAATCTGCATATAACATGGCAGGCTATAATACTAGACTGGTCTATCATACAAAATACTACCATTTTAATCAGAGAGCACTGAGAATATTTTATTTCTATGTTTTCATAGTAAGGGAAACTGTAGTAAGTAGGAACCTTTTAAACAAGCCACATCCATGATTTTAATTTTGTCCAGGATAGTTAAAATTATAACAGTACTGCTCAGCCAGTATGGCTTGGTGGTTGAGTGTCGACCCATGGACCAGGAGGTCAGGGTTCGATTCCCAGTCAGGGTACATGCCCGGGTTGTGGGCTCAATCCCCAATAGGGGGCATACAGGAGACAGCCAATCAATGATTCTCTCTCATCATTGATGTTTCCATCTCTCTCTCCCCGTTACTCTCTCTGAAATTAATAAAAACATATTAAAAACACATTACAACAGTACTAATTTTAATTAACACTGAGTGCCAGGTACTGTGTTCACCAGAATTCTCTCATTTTTCTTCAAAAACAATCTTTCAAAGTAAGTACTAATATCACACCCAATTTATACATGAGGATAGCGGAGGCACAGGGGTTATATAATTTTTCCAAGGTTATAAAAGAGATAGCACTTATATAAAAGTCTTTTATATAAACTTATGTAGAAGCAATTAATCTATTATGTGAAACTTTCAGGAACAAATGGATTCCGTTCCTCCTCCAACTTTGTTTCCTTCTGTTTCGACCTTTCTAGCTCAACCAACTCCTTAGGCCTTTCAGGATATACATGAGACACGGAAATGTGAAGAGAGCCCTATTCTTCAGTTAAAGCTTTTTGGAAGCCTTCATTTCCTCTGAAATTCTGAATTCTTGTACTATTTTACATATATGTACAGTAAAAAAGTTAGGGTTTAGACTCCAGCAGCATGGGTTCTGAAGCTTTCAGCACAGCCTAGATATAACTCAGTTTCTAAGGTGATTCTGTAAAGTAAAAGATAAAAATCTGCTATGATAGGAAGACAAAATAAAATCCCACTCTGTTAAAGACACATATTTTGCTAAAAACTAAATACATTATAAGAGTGAAGAAAAATGAGCAAAAAGGGTTATTTTCATTCACAAGATCTTATGCTTAGGAGGTATTACTAGACTAACTGGGAATGCTCTCTAAATTAGCAGGTATCAAACGTTAAAAATAAGAGCTACAATCCCTTAGAATGCCAGGGGAACATAAAAGTCATTTAGAAACATCTATTAGGGATTGCTTTTCTTTTCTCATTCCTATGGGTAAACAATGTGACATTAGCATGTAAAGTGTTTATAACTTGTCTATCAACCAGGCAATATTAAGAGTTTAAAACATACCTGAGCATTTGTATTAAAGATAAAGCACTTGTTCAAGGATTTCAAAGAGTGATGCTGTCTTCCTAGGAATATGTGAAAGAACCTATTTTCTTTGTAGAATCATATCAGCAAAGTCAAGTACCTGAAGGAGCTGATCTTACCTATATATTGGGGTGGGAGGGAATGTTTTAGCCAAGGTTTCCCTGAATAGTCAAGCTCTGTAACTAAGTATGCAAATATTATAATACACTTTATAGTCAAGAGACTACTGCACATTTGCTTATAACAACAACAAAAGCTCTTATCAACAGGCTCATTTCCAAAGACAGCACTACCACTGGAACTCACTAAACTAACTCTTTAACTGTAAGATTCCTATGTACTTTTCCAAAGCTTCTCATTGAGGGGGAAAAGCCATTTTTGCACGTCACTACATTTGTCAAAAAGTACAGTTTTTCATGGCGAAGGAGCTTCGAGATTGGCTGTGCATAATTTACAGTTGTTTGTAAACTACCAGGATGTTTATATCTACACTTTTTTCAAAAGGTGAGAGAAATACCTTGAGCCTACTGTGTCAGCACTTTAGGAAGATGTCTCACAGAGACCAATGTTGAAGACCACTGATGGTCTTTGGTGGTTTGGCCCCAATTATGCATCTGAAACTCAAAGCTGTGGGTTAGTTCAAAAACCCAGTTAGTCAGAACAAGATGAATGGGAGAAAAACTTGGGAGAGCGGGTAATTAACAGCTCTCTGCCTATTAAAATCTTACTTATCTGTCAAGATATAACTTAGATTTTCCCCTTCTCCATGAAATTGTCTCATCTTTGAACATTACCAGCAAAAAATTAACATTTCTATCTCTGAACTCGGAAGCATTTAATATTACTATTCAGTTGGCAAGCGCTTCTGATTTACTGCCTATCTTTTCTCTTACACACACACACACACACACACACACACACACACACACACACACACACACAGATTCACAGACAGATATATGTATATCTTTTTACATACAGATCTCTTTAAGAGATGGCATCTCTCACAGCATTTAATACAATGCTTTGCAAATAGTAGATTGAGAAAACTGATGGTGGGCATGCATCTTGTACTTTTACCCTCCTCCTTAGCTCCTCTAAGTTTCTGCAACTGTACACAGAGTTGGTCAGGAATGTTCATTCCAGTCTCATCAGTCACACCTTTAACAAAATTTTTATATACCGCTTGATTAAAAAAAAATTTTGTTTGAAAACATGAAGGTAGCAAAACAAACTCCATAGCAAAAAAGTCAATTCTCTATTACATAATCCTATGTGAGTGGGACAATGGTAAGTAAGGATAGCTGTTTACAGAGCACCTACAACATGCCAGCCATTTTATATACAGTTGTCTTTTTAATAAAATGTACTTGTTATAATTCCCTTTTCTAGTTATGGAAAATCAACTGCAGAGAAATTAGATATAACCTGTGAGTGCCAGAGCTGTTTTGGCTCCAGAGCCTATGTGGGCACTCTTTCAACTATGTCATGTGCCACAAATGAGCCTGTATGAACAAAAAGGAGATTCTGACAAAATCCTTTGTTTTCAGATTAATTTCCTACATATAATATGCCCTTGTGTTATGCATGTTCCTAAAGTTAAAAAGGAAATCATTTTTACAAAACACTTCAGATTTGTGTATCTCAAGCATATTTTCCGGTATCTTGCAACCAACATTTATTTTATACTATTTTTTGAACATTATATAAATAGTTTAATGTGTTATTTAATCCTAACAAAAAATCCCATCAGATGGGTACTGACATATATTATAGTAAGAAAACAAGCATTGCCCTAGCTGGTTTGGCTCAGCGGCTAGAGCGTCGGCCTGCGGACTGAAGGGTCTCAGGTTCAATTCCAGTCAAGGGCACATGCCTGGGTTGTGGGCTGGATCCCCAGTAGGGGGTATGCAGGAGGCAGCCGATCAATGATTCTCATCATTGATGTTTCTCTCTCCCTCACCCTTCCTCTCTGAAATCAATAAAAATATGTTTTGAAAAAAAAGAAAAGAAAACAAGCATAGAGAAGGTTACTTATCCAAGGATATATGTGTGACATGAGAGCAGCAGAAGTAGGTTTCAAGTTCACACCTGAATTGAGAGCTCAATGTCTTATCCATAATTGTCCCTCAGCCACGCACTCCTAATAGTCTTCCATTTTACTGTAGGCCTGGCAGCAGAAACACAGGGGAATCACAAACTCAAATTTCTCACTTCTCAAATATTATCGCCCACATGAGCTATCAATTTCTGAAGTTTGGTGATGGCTACATGAGAGTTCACTGTTTATTTATCTTTGAAATTCTCTATAATAAAAAGTTTAAAAAAAATTACAGCCCAGGACAGCAGTTTTACCAACTTCCTCTTTTTTCTAAAGAAGTGTCATCAATAAAAGCTCTCATCTAGCCCTAGCCGGCTTGGCTCAATGGATAGAGCATCAGCCTGCGGACTGAAGGGTCCCAGGTTCGATTCTGGCCAAGGGCACATACCTGGGTTGCAGGCTCGATCCCCAGCGGGGGGGCGTGCGGGAGGCAGCCGATCAATGATTCTCTCTCATCATTGATGTTTCTATCTCTCCCTCCTCCCTTCCTCTCTGAAATCAATAAAGAAATATATTTTTTAAAAAAGCTCTCATCTAAAATTTGGGTTTTTTTTGAAACACTAAATAACCTATGCTACATTAGACAGTTCTCTACTTCCAACAACAAAAAAAACCAATAGGGCTTTATTTAGTAGGGGCTATCACATAGCAAGCGGTTGACAATCAAATCTTATATGGTTTTGTTAGAGAAAATAACTTCTTTGCTAAGAAAGTTTGTTTATGCCCTACAAGTACCTAAAGGACTCCCAAGTGCCCAACAACTACAGGTGGTTTCCCGTACGAGTTACATTCTTCAGTATCTCCCCTCATCAGAGGACTCAAGATTTCAAGTGAGAAAAAATGAGGCAGAAATATCACCTTTCAGTTATAGTTTTGTAATATTCCAAGAGTTTTCAATATTAGAAAAAAATTTCACTAAATTATTAAATACTAGAGGCCCAGTGCACTGATTCGTGCACCGGTGGGGTCCCTTGGCCTGGCCTGTGGGGATCGTGTGGAAACCCACTCTCTGACATCCCCCGAGGGGTCCCGGATTGCGAGGGTGGTTCTCCGGTGACACATCCCAGAATCGGGCTCCCTACGCTCTGGTTCTGGGTGTGTCACCCAAGAACTGCAGCTGCCAAATCACTGCAGCTCCTGCGTTGAGCATCTTGCCCCTGGTGGTCAGTGCATGTCAAAGCTACGGGTTGGAGCATCTGCCCCCTAGTGGTCACTGTGCATCATAGCTACCAGTTGTACGGTCAGATACTCACTTAGGCTTTTATATATATATAGATGCCTGTTTCTCAGCCCTGGCTGGTGTGGCTCAGTTGGTTGAGCATCATCCTGTGCACTGAAAGTTTGCCAGTTCGATTCTGGGTCAGCACACATAACTGGGTTGTGGGTTCGATCCCTGGGCAGGGCACGTATGCAAGGCAGCCAATAGATGTTTATCTCTCTCTCCCTTTTCCTCTCTCCTAAGCATGTCATTGGGTAAGGAAATAAAAACAAACAAAAGCCCTAACGGGTTTGGCTCAGTGGATAGAGCGTTGGCCTGTGGACTGAAGGGTCCCAGGTTCGATTCTGGTCAAGGGCATGTACCTTGGTTGCAGGCACATCCCCAGTAGGAGGTGTGCAGGAGGCAGCTGATCGATGTTTCTCTCTCATTGATGTTTCTAACTCTCTATCCCTCTCCCTTGCTCTCTGTAAAAAAAAAAAAATCAATAAAATATATTAAAAACAAACAAAAAATATGCCTATTTCTCAAAACATCCACTGGTTCCACATGACCAGCAGAATAAAGGTCAAACACTTCAACCTAGTGTTCAAGATCTAAGAGCCATTCCACTTATGAACATGAACATGTTAAGACATCAGAAATCTCAGCTTAAGTGAAAGAAGTATAAGTGCTGCCTCCTGAAAGTCTGTCTTGATTTCAAATCTCCATTGCCTCATGTTCTTTTCCCTTCTAAAATGGCTTCCCCTTTCCTCTCTGCTTACACAGCAAATATTACACTGTTTAGGGCACTGGTTCCTTACCCTTTTTTCCTTCAATCTGTTCGTAAGAGGCCTGACATATATGCCCACTTCTCTAAACTTATAAACTTTGAGAGATTACCCTTAGTTTAGAGAGAGTAAGAAAATGAGGAATGGTTCTGTGAAAAATGTAGAGATTGAAAAACAGACAGGATTTGTACATGCAGAGCTTTAGAATGGCATTCCAGCAGGAGGAATGTGATAGAGCAGAGAAGTACACTGAGTATATATAGAAACTAGTTAACATATGAGTTCTCTTATAGGTTGATGGATCTATTCCTCCCACTAGCAGGTATGAAGTAAGCACCTAACATTGGGCCATAATCACAAACAATGAAATATGGTCATTGACTGAACATTAAAAGGTAAAAATGATAGGTGGTTGGATCAGATAAAATCTGTGATGTCCCAAGATTTTAGAGACTTGTTTCAAATTTTTCAGAATTGTTTAAGATCTTTATTAAATACTAGAGGCCCGATGCACAAAATTCATGCAAGGAGCTCGGCCCTCCCAGCCACGGCCCTCGCAGCCCCGGTTTCGTCTGGAAGGTTGTCCAGAAGGACGTCTGGAAGGTTGTTTGGCTGTTCAGTCTAATTAGCATATTACACTTTTATTATTATAGATTAACCAACATGTTAAAAATATATTTTCCAAATCTTTTTATTAGAGTAGTTCCTGTTAGGACTGTTGTCAATACTGTTATCTTAGTTTCTACAATTATTTACATGTAACAAAATTGCTCTACCTTAATAAGTCCATAGTCAACACTCCCAAAATTCATACTGATCTCACTGTAGCTCATTTGAATTAACATCTTAGAAAAATAATTTTTTTAATGCTTGGAAAAATATATATGCTTAGAAGAATACATGAGAACAATTTATAAAATATTTGCTCAGGGTGCACTCTTCATTTCTATTTTGACACAATGCAACTTTTGTAAATGAGATCTATAGCTTGATTATAAAAGTCAGTATTCGAAAATACTAATGAGCCTATGGAATTCATACATATGAAAAAATAAAGCATCAAATTATTTTGATGAGAATTATTGAAGGCGAAAGTTCTTCATCCACTGTTTAAAAACAAAAAACTCTGTCAGAAATAGAACACCCCCACCTTCCTATCCAACACATCCCAACTTACCGTTGGAATCGGAGTGGTGCAGCTGACCCTTCTGAGCCGTCTCTGCATTAGGTCATGCTCCATACCGTTAACTTCAGCCTTCAATCGTTCTAACTCCTCTTTCTCAAGTTTCAATTGCTTTGCTAACCTCTCCATCCTTGCTCGCTGATGCAACAGCAAGGCTATAGCATTACAGATAAAGTAATTGCAGAGAATAACATTGAACAAGTGAGCAGGAAATTTCTATATGCATAGCTAATGTACAGAATACCTGTAAGGAACCCTGTCATCTAACTTCAGTTGGCATTAATTTTCATGTCTTTCTAATGCTAGTCTACGCTCATATCTGCTTTAATTTAGCTTGTAACTGCTGCCAAAATGACATTATCTATATGTCCCTCTTGTTCTGTTATCCAGTTTCCCTAAGATTCTCCTTGTTTTAAATACCAAGCATACTGATATTACTTCCCTTCTTATATACTAAAAGAACATTAAATTCTCATGTCTTAAAACAATCTGAATAGACCTTTTAAAAACTCTATTCTATATACTTAGTTCCATTTTTAAGAAATAATTCTTTACTGTTGAAGGTATTACATATGTCTCCTTTTTTCCCCCCACTGACCCCCTCCAGACAGCCCCTGACCCCTGCCCCAAGACCTCACTGCCCCATTGTCTGTGTTGAAGGGCCATGCATATATACTTAGGTCCATTTTTAATATAACACTGTTCTTCATTATCAATCCAACTTCTTATAAATATCATTGCATCCTTCAAGCCATCCTCTTTTAGAAAAGATTCAAATTCTTTCACCTTGATGAACTTTAGCCTCTATAAATCTTTTTCCCCACTCTGTAGTTTGTATTTTTAACAGTATCAATTTCATTTAAAAATTCTATATTTTTCTCACAGTAACTGTTCTTCCTAAAAACCTTATTAGGTCACTACTCTACATTTTCATATTTTAAAATTAAGTGTAGATGGCTCTCAAGCACTAACCCTATTCTTAATAGCAATGCTACTGCCAACTATTTAATAAATAACTACTAAACATTTAATTAAAACTAAATAGGTAATATTAATTCCCCCATTTTGAATAAGAGTTCCCACCCCAACCATAAAGATTAATTTTCATAAAAGGGATAAAAGTACCTTGTGTATAGGCATAGTCATCTGATCCAGAACTAGAACTCCTGTGGTATTTATGGCTTCCCTTTTCTCCCCCAGAGCCTGGTATCATTGAAATGGGTTGAATAGGTTCTGGGGCTGCAGAAGGTTCTTCTTGGTCCACTAAATTTAAAAGATTTTCAGTCGTTGTTCGGCCTACGGTAATTTTAAAAACTGTAGTTGGGTTTGGTATTACACGAGGAGATGGTGATGGAGCGCATGAAGGTCCAGTTGGCTGTGTATATGTAATATACACAGGATTAACACTAAATGGAGGTTTTGGTTGACTGGATATCCCTCTTGAAGGAGAACTTGAGGGTGGAGTGGTGGCTGTGTACAGCGAGTGCTGATTCCGTGGAGACTGCTGATTACTGATAGGTGAAGGACTCCTTTGAGAGGGTTCAACTGTAATTTCTATCTTCTTCATGGATCCTTTGGGTAAGCTAGATGTTGTATATGGGAGATAAGCTACTGAATGGTTTCCCTGTTTGTGATAGCTAGAAGGTCCTTGTTGATATGGATGAGGTGGAGTAGTTGAAGGACTAGGGGGCATAAAGACGTGGGAACTCGGGTGGCCCAACGGTGAAGGTTGCACTTGATGTTGTGGAGAGCTGAAGGGTGAAGGACACTGCGAAGGAGGTGGCGAATGGTAAGCAGGCTGAGGGATCTGTTGTTGTTTGGGAGAATACTGAGAAGGTTGATAGTTCTGTTGATGTGGATAAATAGGTAGAGGACGTTGGCTATAATGAGACACAGGGCCCTGTGGTGAGGACTGCCATGGGGTACTCTGAGGAGTTCGTCTTCCTGATGGACTCTGAGATGTCTGTCTAATATAAATAGAACCAGGAGACCCATAGAGATTGCTTGGAATTTGTGGAAGAATTTGTAAAGCTCTTGGTACAGTCTGTCCAGAAGGGAGGTTTTGGGATACTGTAACAGTAATTGGATTTGTACTATACCGAGGTATGTGCATGTATGAAGGAGGTGAAGGCCCTTGCATAGCAGATGGACTCATTCCTGTTTGCATCGAAGATGGCTGTTGAGGTGGCTGTGAAGGAGGAGTAGCTGCAGTTCTGTTCTGTTCATTCATAAAAAATGGATTGTAGTTTGGAGTAGCAGCCACAACAGCTGGAGCCGAGTGTGGTTCCGGAACTAAACATATCAATTGTTTACCTGCTGCATGCTGTGGATCAATATGTCCATCACTTGAGCTATGTACCAGTGTTCGACCACCATTAAGTTGTGCTCCATCTCCTGGGTGGTAGCTACTAGGAGAATGGATACCCAGGTTAATATGCAAAAGGCGATTTCTATTCATTCTGTTGTCATCTGGACTATGGTATTCCATATATAAGTATTTGCTACTCTCCTGGGAAAGGGCTCGGCAACAGGCTTCAAGATTGTTGTTATTCTAGGGGAGAAAAATGGTTAAGGTAAATTGGCAAAATTAAAAAAATCCTAATAGTGGAAGTCAAGCTTTGCCAGAGAGTTATGCCAATATGATTGCTATTGAATTACCAGAGAACAGTATTTTAAGCACAAAATTCTTCATGGTCATCTATCCTTAAAAGGAGATCTCAAACAATTTTATAGACATTTAGTTTACATGACTAGTGCTACCACTATTGCTACCAAAATATAAAGAAGCTACTAATGAACATTGTGACTCAAGCCCAACTTTTCTGAATCCAATTCCAGGACTCATTTATACTTGTCACATCTCAAAAAATTAAAATGTTGGGCTAATCTTATATTCACCACAATTGCTGCAATATATAAGTATAAGTAATAGCCATCATTAATATTTAAACATGAAAATAACCATGCTTTCTAAAGGCACTGAAATCACAAGAGGAGAAAAAAATTATAAAGCAGCCTTCACTTTTCTTTTAACCAAAGTTATCTCTATATAACTTCAACTGTCTCTATCACTATGAAAGATTAAGCTAAACAAAGAAATAAGTAAAAAAAAAGTCCACTTTTTGAACTATGACTCCATGACTTTGCCAAAGTTGGTATTGGCTGACTTAATGAAATTCTTCATAATCCTACAGTCTTGAGTTTTTATCTGATGAAAGGTAGCTTGGTAAACTTTCAAAATCATTTAAGGATTTTAATTTTTTGAGTTATACACACACAGATATGATAATAGCAAACATTTTAGATGTTCCAATCGACAGTAATGAAACTATTAACAGGTTCCTTCTTTTTTAAGATATAAGATCGTTTCCATTAAAATATAAAATTCAGCCCTAACCAGTTTGGCTCAGTGGCTAGAGAGTCGGCCTGTGGACTGAAAGGTCCCAGGTTCGATTCTGGTCAAGGACATATACTTTGGTTGCGGGCACATCCCCAGTAGGAGGTGTGTAGGAGGCAGCTGATCGATGTTTCTCTCTCATTGATGTTTCTAACTCTCTATCCCTCTCCCTTCCTCTCTATAAAAAAATCAATAAAATATATTTAAATATATATATATATATATATATATATATATATATATATATATATTTATTTCAAACCTATGTTATTAGCCTAAAACACTATTATTCGTTGCCTTTGAAATAATCTATTTTTTCACCCTGGCCTGTGTGGAGCATCATTCTGTGCACTGGAAGGGCTGGGTTCGAACAGGGTGTGTACAGGAGGCAACCAATAGATGTACCTCTTTCACATCTCTCTCTCTCTCTCTCTGCCCCCCATACTCCCTAGGCAACCAATAGATGTACCTCTTTCCTCTCTCTCTCTCTCTCTCTCTCTCTCTCTCTCTCTCTCTCTGCCCCCCACACTCCCTCCATCTCTGAAATCAATAAAAAATTTTAATTGATTTTAGAGAGGGAGGGAGAGAGAGATAAAAACATCAATGATGAGAGAGAATCATTGATTAGCTGCCTTCTGCAGTCCCCTTACTGGGGATCGAGCCCACAACCCGGGCATGTGCCCTGACCGGGAATGGAACCATGACCTCCTGGGTCATAGGTTGATGTTCAACCACTGAGCCATGCTGGTTGGGCTCTAAAATCAATAAAAAAATTTTTTTTTAATAAATAAAAAAAAGCCTGGCCAGTGTTGCTCAGTGGTAGAGCATCTACCTATGCACCAAGAGGTCCCCAGTTTGATTCCTGGTCAGGGCACATGCCCGGGTTGTGGGCTCAATCCCCAGCAGGGGGCGTGCACAAGGCAGTTGATCAGTGTTAATGCATCAATGGCTGTTTCTATCTCTCCCACTCTCTCTAAAATTAATAAAAACATTAAAAAATTTTTAAAGAAATAATCTATTAACGTTTAATTATCACTACCTTCTCTGTAGTTCATAAATATGCATACAAATATGCACATTACATACTTATTACCATATATTTATTTTAAGGAAAAGTACATTTTATACAAAAATGAAACATTATACTTCTGCCGAGAACCAACTGAGGTTACACCTAAGATAGGACATACAACGCTGCAATTTTATTTATTTATTTTATTATTTTTAATTTATTTCAGAGAGGAAGGAAGAGGGAGAGATAGAAATATCACTGATGAGAGAGAATCATTGATCGGCTACCTCCTGCACTCCCCCTACTGGGGAATCAATCCCTGATCTCCTGATTCATAGGTCAATGCTCAACCACTTAGCCACACCTGTCAGGCAATGCTGCAATTTTAGAGCTGGAAGAACTCTTAGGTTTCATCTACACAAGAACAACTCATTTACAGATAAGAAAAGAGATGCCTGGAAAAATTACATGGCTTGACAACAAGCACTTAACTAGTTAACAGGAGAGCCAGGTCTAGATTCTTGGTTTCCTGACTTCCAGTGCTCTTTCCCTTAAAACACAAAAATTTCAAGGGAGAGGATGTTAGGCCAAAAGTACATTACTACACTAAAGCTTTAGGGAGTAAAAGAAGATTTGGTCAAGCAAATCTTTGCAAAATGAAGTATCAGAAATTTAAAGAATTGATGTTCTGAACATTCCACAAGTAAATTTTATCCTTTTCCTTATATAAAGCTTTTTATTTTTTAAATTCTTACCAGATAATATTTTTCCATTGATTTTCAGAGAGAGAGAGTAGTAGGAGAGAGAGAAACATCAATGTGAGAGAGACACATAGATTGGTTGCCTCCACCATGAGCACTGACCTGGTGGGCGGGGATTGAGCCTGCAACTGAGTTACGAGGTACCTGCCCTTGACCAGAAATTGAACCTGAGACCCTTTGGTCTGCAGGCTGACGCTCTAACCAGTGAGCAAAACCAGCCAGGGCATATAAATCCTCTCTGAAATCAAATTCAAATATTTTTAAAAATACGTTATGATCCACAGAAAAAACACACATAATGTTAAAATTTAAAAAGAAAATAATTAGAATTCAAAGTCTGGGGTTTTTCTTATCTTTCTTGGAAATCATGCTGATCAAGGGAGGAAAGCTAGATATTAAGCAAATTTGGAGCCAAAGGATTCATATGTCACTGACATAGCTGAAGAAAAAAAATATGAAAAGTGAAAATAAGACTATCTCCTTAAAGTATTTTTATAAACCAATAGATTAAGAGAAGACAAACTTAGAGAGTTTTATTTGAAACCTAAAGCAGTTATGGACACTTCACTATTTGACATCTGTATTAATGATCTGGAAATTTCATATTTTCTACACTGAAAATAGGTAGCCTAATTAGTATTGTTGCAAAAAGGATCCAAATTCAAAATGATACAAAGTTGGTTTTGTCAGCTTATTTCAAATATGTCTACAGTGACAAGTTGAGTAAATTTTCCTGAAAAAAATTTAAAAAAAGATATTTAAGTATTTTAAAAAGAATACCACCAGAATAGATTCAAATGTCATATTTAACCTGGTAAATATCTTAAAAAGAAAAAAAATGGATAAAAAACGTTTCAACCAGTAAGCATGAAGAATAAAAAAATCAAAACTGTTTAAAGAGGTCATAATTTTTATGAAGACATATATGAACTCTCTGGAAAGGACCGATGCAAAATAAAGCATCATACTTTCAAAAAGTGATCCTAAATTGAGGGATGAGAGCCCTGAGATAGGATGTAAGGTTTATGTTTTAAATGCAAACTACTGAGCATCATATATTTTCTGACTGGTAGGAGGTAAGTTCCCTATCAATTAACTATTAATTCCAAAGGAACAAAAGAGTAAAAGACTAATGACAATGTAAGTTATCACCAAATGTTCATTGAGTTGAATTTATAGTTTCATTCTTTCAGTTTAGTAAGTAACATGAAAACAACTAAGGCATGAAAAATTACAGGTGATAAAGAACTAAGTAAAATAAAATAAAAAGGTCAGAGCTAGGTGGGGCCCTAGGAGATTGCTAATGCTTTAAACCAGAGCTCCACTTGGTTTCTCTGCAGTGGGAAATACTTTTGATATCGTAATAAGCTAATTATTAATAACTAGAGGCCCAGTGCATGAAATTCATACACGGGTAGGGTCCCTAGGCCTGGTCGGCGATCAGAGCCAATCGGGGCCTTCTGGCTGCCGGCCAGGGCCTTCTTTCCCCAGCTGCTGGCCGGGGCCTTCCTGCACTCTGCGTCACCCCCTGGTTGTCAACGCACATCATAGCAAGTGATCAAACTCCTGGTCAAACTCCCAAGAGGACACTTTGCATATTAGCCTGATGATTGATAGATAGATAGATAGATAGATAGATAGATAGATAGATAGATAGATAGATATAGATAGGAAAGGAGCAAAGGGAAGGCCAGACATTTATGCATGTTCCCTGCAAAACACTGGAGGAAGGGGACTAGACAAAGGGAAGACAGACGCATGCCCAGTAAAGTTGGGATGACTAGGGAAGGTGATTTTCTGTCAGTCACACCTGGGAACAGAGGTCTTTGGCCGGAATGGATGTGGCTTGGCTCATTTGGGACTCCTGTGACTCTGGGCTTGTGGATCTTGCTTCCTTGCATTCATCCACATAGCCATGCACACAATGGACTAATGTACTGCAACTGGACTGATGCTGAACTGAAGCTGTTTTCAACATGGAAAGGAAACTCTGGACCCTAACTTTGCTTCGAGCTCTACTGAAACCCCAGCTATACTTCTTCTATGACTGGATAAAGGAAATGAGACTTTGGAAATCTAGAGACGTAATTCCATGCAAACACTCATCCTCCCGTGCAAGTCTCAGAAAATTTCTTTTCTTGGGATATCGCAAGGGCTCCACCCCCGGCAGCACCCAATGGGGAAGAGGACCCCACTTTGTCCGGTGTCACCAATACACCACCATTAAGTTGTGCTCCATCTCCTGGGTGGTAGCTACCAGAGACCGAATTGGGAGGCTAAAGTAGAAATTCAGATGGAATGTGTGTTAGAAAAAACAAAGACAAGCTGTAACACTAAAATAATTGACCCAAAGTTCTAGACCTAGTAGAAGGGCTTGCAAACAAAGGAAGTACTTCTGTTACCACCACTGTTCTGTGAGTCTCTCTTTAATCGTCATTAATCTCAACTGTATATAGGCTTAGGTTATATTCTGAGCCACTCATACTGTAGTAAGGTAGAGTTTGAATTGATTGTGTGAAGGAATCCAGTGGGCAAGACAGAAGTGCTGCTTCCAAATGTCAACTAAATATGGAAATGGTATAACCCCAAACACTGAGATCCTTTGAAGGATGATATGAAAGCCTATTGCCTTTGAGTGGAAGACATGGTCTATCAGAGATAGACAAGACAAAAGGAATGTGATTAAAGAAAGTGGCCTTAGTGGCATTTACTAAGTAGAAAAACAGTAAGAAAGAGAGTGAACTCTACAAATTTTCAAAAATAGACTCAAAAGTATGTAGTTCAACAAGTTATAAATTTGAGACTCAAAATTCAAGTCTACATTTTTGGGGACTGATGACACAGCCCAAGAAATTGACATATGAGGAGAATTTTATTTGCTACAATTTTTTACCACCACAACAAAGATTATCCAATCTAAAATGTTGATAGCACCAAAGTTGAGAAATCCTGCTCTAAGTGTCACCCTTGCCCCCTACACAAGAAAATTTAACAGAGTTCTAGTTGCCATAACACAAAGCCAGCTCTAATAAGGTAAAATGTAGCTTAATATCACTATCATTGGTGGGTAATCTACCTGTAACATGCATTGAGACACCACACCCTCTGGAATCTCAGGGAAACGTTGTCGGAGGTCAAGGAGAACCTGCATATCAAGCTGTGGACTGCTTTGCGCCATGCCAGAGCAAATGGTGGTCAAGTTTCTCTTAGGAAATGGATGCTAACCGGCTTTCCAATAGCAATGGTCTTCCAACACCGCAGTCATTTTCTATTAAAAGAAATTAAGGTATGGTTAAATTTAATTACATATTTCATTTTATTCAAAGAGAAACCATTAATATATTAAAATGGAAGGTTGGAAATTGACAAATTCAACCTAGCCAAAGACTTTTCTGATGTAATATAGCCATTACTGGTTTAAACACAAGTAAGAAAAGCCAACCCCCCCCCCCCCAACTTCAATTTCAGTTAATTGTTAAAAAAAAAAAGCTGTTACATTAAAAATACATAGTAGTATTATCTGGCAACCATACTTTCCCAGCCTTGAGAAATCCTACTTATATATATAATCAGTCATGTTTTCCCAAGGGCTATAACATCACTTCTCTAAAGCAGCACAATTATTTTGATGTCTGAAATAATAAAATAAGAAAACAAGGACTTGATAATATCACCACAAAGCATGCCTGTCCTGTTTGCCTTATATTCTCCCTGTACTTTGAAGCCAAAAGGTTTGAATTTAAAGTCTGAGTGAAGGAAATCCAATATCTAAATGAAATAACTGGGCAAAAAAAAAGGAAATATGCAATCCTTTGTTTTAAAAAATGATGCTGGTGGCCCATCAATAGTCAGACCTTCCCAGCTAGGCTTTCACCTAGCTCTGATGCCACTGGGACAGGTGCTAAAATGGCAGGATGTGGGATTACAGTTTAAGTAGAGGAAAATGACCCCCAATCATACTGACACTAGTTGAGTTAAGCACCCATGTAAATAAAACAACTTGTGCAGTGATAATGAAATCATAAATCAACTAGCAGCACAAGGGTCAATTAACCAACCTACTTTTTAATCCTTACTTCCCTTTTATTTAAAAATTAGAGGCCCAGTGCATGACATTAATGCTCCTGCATTGAGCATCTGCCCCCTTGTAGTCAGTGCACATCATAGCGACCGGTTATTCTGCCGTTTGGTAGATTTGCATATTAGCCTTTTATTATATAGGAGTGATGAGAGAGAGAGAGAGAGAGAGAGAGAGAGAGAGAGAGAGAGAGAGAGAGAGAGAGAGAGAGAAACATCAATGTGAGAAACATACTAGTAAATTGATTGCCTCCCACACGGTCCCCAATGGGGGACTGAACCTGTCACCTTTTGTTGTGGAACTACGCTCCAACCAACTGAACCACACTGGCCAGGGTTTATTATTTCCCATTTTTTACTATTTTGTCACTATGGATATTTTAGAGAGAGAGAGAGGAAGGGAGAAGGATAGAGAGATAGATACATCTATGAGAGAGAAACATCGATTGGCTACCTCCTACACACTCCCTATTGGGGATCAAACCTGCAACCCCAGACATGTGCTATGACAAGGAATCAAACCATGACCTTCTGGTTCACAGGTCAATGCTCAACCACTGAGCCACACCAACCAGGCAATTCCCCATTTTCAAAAGGCAAAAAAACCCTGAAACCCACACAGTGTAAACCATACAATTTCATAATATTTCTGCTGTGCTCAGTCACTAGATAGTCAAATATTTTTAAGAATGAGAAATAATCACTTGCATCTTCATAAGATTCCATGGAAGTGATAATTGTAAGACACATGTCTAAATCACACACATAAGGGAGAGTTATCTCACACCCAATCTTCTATTTCTTGCAAATAGTTCCCAGAACTGTAAATCATACCATTCCTTAAAGCAATGTAGACTACTACACAGAATATTTTTTTTAATATATTTTTATTGATTTTTTACAGAGAGGAATGGAGAGGGATAGAGAGTTAGAAACATCGATGAGAGAGAAACATCGACCAGCTGCCTCCTGCACACCTCCTACTGGAGATGTGCCCGAAACCAAGGTACATGCCCTTGACCGGAACTGAACCTGAGACCTTTCTATCCACTGAGCCAAACCGGTTTGGCTACACAGAATATTTTACAAATAAAAAGTATTGCCCCAGCTGGTGGGGCTCAGTTGCTTGAGTATTATCCTGTGCACAGAAAGGTTACCAGTTTGATTCCTGGACAGGGTGTGTGCAGGAGGTAACTGATCAATGTTTCTCTTATATCGATGTGCATGTGTCTCTCTCTCCCTCCCACTCCCCCTCTCTCTGAAATCATTTTTTTAAAAGTTAAAAATAATTAAAAATAAAATACTGAATTACTTTTGCTGGTTTATAATTAAGTAGATAATTAAAAATAAATTTATTGAATTTTTTATGGAATCTCTAATTTGACTTTCATTATATGCACAGAATTTCATTTTGCATGCAATCTGCTGACTTTTACTGGGCATCTAGATGTCTCTTCTTCCTTCCAAACCAAAACTATCAAGAGTTAGGTACTCTTTGTATCTACAAGGTGTTCACAAAGCTCCTATGTATAAGACTCTATCTAACCATAGGTAAAAAGAGCCATTAGGGACTGCTTAATGACTTCCAACCATCTACACAAAAGATGTCTAAGGAACATGAGGGAAAAAGTAAAATGTGGGTGAAGAATATAGATCACTTACAGTGTACATATACATGGGCCTTCTGGCCACCTTGTACTATTCTGATCCCTGCAATTCATTCTAATGTGGCTCATCTCACTGTTCCACTGAAATACTCTCTCCATCATCTCTCTTCCTCTAAATCCAGATGATATATCTTCTGGTCCCTATGCCACTTGACCTCTGAAGCATCTGACACTACCAATCACTCCTTTTCATTGTCTCTGTGACATCATAGTAGCCTAGTTTCTTCCCACCTCTTATCACATTAATGTTTCCCTTGTTTTTGCCCTAAACTGCCTCTTCTTATTCTACCTGTTTTTGCCCAGTGATCACACCCACTACTAAGGTTTCAAAAACTTTTAAAGGCTGATGATTCCCAACTTGATATCTTAAGCATCATACTCTCTCCAAGACTCCAGATATAAAGCCAACCGCCTAAAACAGCACCATAAGGATATACCCAAAGATATCAGTCACTATGTCCAAAAAGGAACTCCTTACCACAGCCCTTCCCCAAAGGCTTTCTCTTCTCTCCATGAATGTTACCACTCAGTTAACAAAATTAGAAACTAGGGTGTGATCCTTGACTTCCTGTTCTTGCACAACCAACTAAACAGTGTGTGAGATCAAGTGGGTCATGGTTTACACCCTGGTTCTGGCATTTATTAGTCTGTAGAAAATATATTCAATCCTTACGACTTTGAAGCTTCATTTGTAAAATGGCAATAACAGTAGTACAATTTAAATGGAAAACAGTCATAAGTCATGAAGCATTAGTTACTATTATTCAGGGCATGTCTGAATATTATTCTCATCAACTTCCTGCTGGTCTCCCCATAGGTCTTGCCTTCCTCCACGTCACAGCTAGAGTATTTGTTTTCTTAGATGCAAATCTGATCTTGTCTCCATCCTTTGCATAGATGTCCTGTACTGCCTTTTCTCAGGGCATTAGCCTACAAGCATCTATCTGCCTGAGACACTTTTCTATTGTCCTCCCTCCCCTCTGCTTCCTAAAGTCATACCGATACCCTATATGTTGGCACCTTCCAATGACCCCCCCTTCCTTAGTCCTACTGCCTTGCCTCTCCTCCTACACTGGGCTAGAGGACCGTCCACTATGCTACCACAGCAGGCTGTGCTTATCCTCACAGGAGAGCCAAACACTATACTGAAGCCACTTGTGTACCTGAAGGTCTCATATAAAACTGAAGCTCCACCTGAAATGTGCTGTTATGCCAGAGAGCGAGGAAGTACTCAAAAAATAATGGTAGCTGGTCACAGGACTTGTGGGTCAGCCAAAAGAGGCTCCCACTGGCCAAATCTGTGACAGTTTAAGCACCACATCAATTAAGGATATTAACGGGTTACAGGCCTGTAGAAGAGAGGAACCCATAAGTCCATATCAATAATAGTTAAAAATACACACTTACATAGGTGGAGAAGGGAGAGCTTTTGCTTACAGTAGAATCCAACTGGTAAACATGCAGAGTGCTAGAGTTAGAAAAATCATTTTGTAGCTATTACAGTATACAAACTGCTTCAAGCAAAAATCATCAATGGTTAATAAATCTAGGGAGGGGAATATGAATTAGGAGTAGGATAGATAAGTGGTCTTAAAGTATCTCCCCAAAGACTTTTTTATTAGTTGCACAGAGGAAATTTTTAACTATACAGTGGATAAACTGAGCAACATCTTGACTGGGTGAAAAAATTAACATCATCAATAAAGGACAGATAGCGTTCACCTCCAGATGTGATACCCCAAAAAGAACATATCACTTTATAGAATTCCAGTCATGGATGCGTAACCTGAAATGGCTCATGAGGAAAAAGACAAACCCTGAATGAGAAATGTTCTACTAAAAAAATGTAGAGAGTAGGAGAGGGTGAGAATGTCATCTTAAAAATGCCAGTGTCATAAAAGCTTTAAGCCTAGGAAAATATCAGAGATTAAAGGAATAGAGCCATGACAACTAAATTGGATACCCGATCCTAGACTGAATCCTATACTAAATGCGGAAAATATTTTTTAAAATGAATGGATCAATTGAAAAAATTGAAATGTGGATGGTAGATCAGAAAAAGTATTCTATTAATGTTAAATTTACTTAATTTACTGACTTGAATTAGGCAATGAAGCATTTAGGGGTAAAGGGTATGACATCATTATCGATGTTTCTATCTTTATCTCCCCCCCCTTCTCAGAAATTAATAAAAATAACCAAAGGACTTGTGTGCATGCATATAAGCATAACCAATGGACACAGACACCAGGGGGTGAGGGCATGAATGGGAGTGGAGTGGGTGGGCAATAGGAGGATAAGGACACACATGTAATACCTTATTAATAAAGAATAAAAAGAAATCTCAGGACAGAACACACACACACGTTAAAATTAGCCCTGGCCAGTGTAGCTCAGTTGGTTGAGCATTGTCCCATGCACCAAGCGGTCCCCTGTTCCATTCCTGGTCAAAGCACATGCCAGGGTTGCGGGCTTGATCCTTGGTGGGGGTGCGCAAGAGGTAGCTGATCGATTTTTGCTTTCACATTGATGTTTCTCTCCCCCTCTCCCATCCTCTCTCAAAAAATCTTAAAAACACACACCAAACACTCAAGTTTTACAGTAACGTACTTTTGTATTTAAGCCCATAGAATACAACGAAAATGAAGCATTGTCATATACTATCTTATAGACTGGATATGATACAGGTCAAAGCATACAATCTATTCTTGTCCATATATAGTTGACCCTAGACCAACATACCACGCAAGTCTACTTATATGCAGATTTTTTTTCAATGAATATACAGTTGGCCATATGTATTCTTGGCTTTCCCATCTGAACATTCAACCTACCTCAGATAAAAAATATTTTTGATCTTTGGTTGGGAATCTGCGGATCCAGAGGGCTGACTGTATGCATTGTTCTACGCCATTTTATATAAGATACTTGAGCACCTGCAGATTTTGTTTATCTGCAGGGGGTAGGAGTGGGGGGAGTAGTCCTGGAACCAATCCCCCATGCATACTGAAAGACAACTGCAATTAAGTTTTGGGGGAATCAAATGTTATACAGATATTCAACTGCATGGGGTCAGCAACCCTAAACCCCCCACATTCAAGGATCAACTGTTTATCAGTGTATGCAACAACTATGCAAAGTACACATGGAGTTTGTCTCTTAACATTATACTGGGATGCTAGTTTTTATATAATATTAAAGTGATTATTTGATGACTTGACACCTTAAAACCAGGCAGAGGACTCAAGCACTATCTGAACTGTACTGGCTAGACTAGGATGTGACCAAATTCCTGAGACACCCTTGAAACACCCCCACTAAAAACACAGATGGCCACAGCTGTGGACTGTGGAGCTGTGTAGGCAGTAACCCTAGATCAAGAAAGAAGAAATAGTGAAGGCATAAATCACACAGTTCCAAAGCCACAAAACCCAGGAGTGTCTGTGGGGTCAAGCCCTTATTTCTGAAGGCAGGATGAAGACTGGGGGCTTAGAATAGTATGCTTAGCGTGGAATCACTCAGGCTTCCTCCAGTAGTGCAGCTACACCCTCCCCCAACTCAGGAGTGCCAGCACCACAAGACACAGCAGCTGCGGGGATTTCTCCCAATAGAATTCCTCCTTCCAAAGAGAGTAAGCTCTTCAAGAGCTCTCTTGTGATGCTACAATTCTCCAAACTCTAGAAAATGACCTTGACACCTAGTGCTTTCTTTCCACAAACTTTTCTGAGCCCAGCAAATATGGTCAGTGCTGTTATGGCCCTGTTTACCTGTGCCAGAATTTTAGCTAACTTACTAAAATGATTACATTACAGGTTACAAACCAATGGTCTGTGAGCTGAATCCAGCCCACCCATCTGCTTTGTCAGAGTTAAAAAAAAGTTGAGCCACACTTTAAAATTGAAATTTTACATAAAAATTTGAATATCTAGCTTTCCTCTGAAAAATCAGATCTAGCATCTGGTTGAGGCTAAGCAGCCACTCCCTGGTTTAGAAAGGACATATACTCTCCATCTTGCCTAGTTTCTACAGTGTCCCAGACACTGAGGCCTGGTCTTGCTTTATTCATTGACATACTTACTGGATCTGTGTCACCCGAGAAGCTTATAGATAGTACTGTATTAGTCTAGTCTAGTGTGTCTTAACGGTATGCTATTGATGTGGTAGTCTGGAACACACTTCATCATGCAAGCCTGTTCCATGTGTTATGAGATCTTTAGCATCCTGGCCCCTCCTGTAAAATCCCAGGAATACCCCAAAGTGGGGCCTAGGGAAAGCAACAGTATTCCAGGCTGACAACTACTATTACCATGCTAAGTTTGATGAGGTGTGCATTTCTCAGGTTTGAAAAAGAGTTAGCCTTGCCTTAAGAGGACTTTCAAGATTAAAAAAGAAAAGAATCGCGAGGCTGTGGTGGCTCAGTGGTTGAACGTCAACCTATGAACATCGTGGTCGGCAAACCACGGCTCGTGAGCCACATGCGGCTCTTTGGCCCCTTGAGTGTGGCTCTTCCACAAAATACCATGTGCGGGCGCGCACATACAGTGCGACTGAAACTTCGTGGCCCATGCGCAGAAGTCGGTATTTTGTTGAAGAGCCAGTATTTTGTGAAGAGCCACACTCAAGGGGCCAAAGAGCCGCATGTGGCTCACGAGCCACGGTTTGCCGAGCCGCGGATTGCCAACCACTGAACTAGGAGGTCATGGTTCGGATCCAGGTCAGGCCACATGCCCAGGTTGTAGGATCAATCCCCAGTGGGGGGTATGCAGGAGGCAGCCGGTCAATGGATCAATGATTCTCTCTCATCAATGATGTCTCTATCTCTTTATTCCTCTTCCTTCCCCTCTTAAATCAATAAAAATATATTTTAAAAAAGAATAATTTTAATCATTTTCCTGATTGGTCTGGTCCAAATAATAGCTGTTGAACAAAGAGATATATACTAGTATAAATCTTTGGAACTTTCATCCATTTTCTTGCTGCTTTGCATGTTGTGATTTTAGATATTTATTGAGCCTATGTACTATGTACTGTGCTACATGCTTTATCTCATTTAATCCCTACTATAATCCCATAGGAGAGGTAATATCCATCCATATTTTACAAATGAGGAAATATGAGGTACAGATAGGGTAAATAATTTGCCTGTGGATCATACAGTTAAGCAGCAAAGAGGATACAAACTTGAAGTCTATGCTTTAGCCTTTATTCTCCTGTACCGATGGATACATGGTAAGACTTTGTTAATGTCATCACTTAAAGACAGTGTAAAATTTAACCCCAAAATTGCTTTACAACAAAAGAGTTTTTGTACCAGAATGTGAATTCTTCAAGGTGAACAACAACAAGAAATGGCTGATATTGTGGCATAACAAATAATCTTTTACTGGAAGAGGTAAGAGTCCTAATTTCAGGATTTTTCATGTATATGTATGTGTGTGTGTGTGTATGTATGTATGTATATGTGTGTGTGTATATATATATGTATATATGTGTGTGTGTGTGTGTGTGTGTGTGTATTAAAAACCCAGTGGCCCTAACGCCATAATGACCAAAGACCAGTCACCAGGAGACTGCATGCGCGGTGAGGTGCGCGTGGGTGGCCGGGTCTGCATGCACAGCGAGGCGCACGGGTGGGCGGGGACTTGACTCTGGGTCTCCCAGCGTGGCGGGACTCGGGGGAGTCCTGATGCACGGCAGGGTCTGGGGCCCTGGGTCTTGCACGGTTTCCTGCAGGTCTGGTCTCACATGATTTCGCGTGCTGGGTCACTAGTATCTTACTAATAAAAGCCTAGGTCAGTGGTGGGCAAACCGCGGCTCACGAGCCACATGCAGCTCTTTGGCCCTTGAGTGTGGCTCTTCCACAAAATACCACGTGTGGGCGCACACGTACAGTGCGATTGAAACTTCGTGGCCCATGCGCAGAAGTCGGTTTTTGGCCTGGGAGAGTCTATTTTGAAGAAGTGGCATTAGAAGAAGTGGGGGGTGTCAGTTGGTCGGGCAATGGGAGACACAGCGCAGGCGGGCCACAGGATATACACAGGGGAGGTACGTTGTTTGCTGAGGTCAACCCCTTCCACCTCTCCCATCGACACTCGTCTATCGGAAACAAGTATACAAGACGAGTGTGGATGGGAGAGTTGGAAGGGGGCAACCTCAGAGAATGTACCTCAATCAAATTGAGGACGTTTTTAGCAAAGGCCAGCTTAGGAGTACCCTAATTAAGTTAATAACAATGTACCTACCTATATAGTTTAAGTTTAAAAAGTTTGGCTCTCAAAAGAAATTTCAATCGTTGTACTGTTGATATTTGGCTCTGATGACTAATGAGTTTGCTGACCACTGGCCTAGGTGGTCCTCACGCCATCATGCTGTCACAAGATGGCTGTGCGCACAGCGGGCACACACAGGTGGGTGAGGCTGGGCTTGACGCTGTGTGCATGAGGTCGCTGGAGGGAAGTTGACCAGAAGGTGCATCGGGGGAGTCCCACAGGGCGCCGGCCATGGGATGGTACTCGGGGGAGTCACCCCTCAGGCTAAACATTAGGGCAAAGGGCACCACCCCACTCCACCTCCACCCAGGGGAAATGAGATTCAGCTCCAGTGTCGGGATAAACCTGGGGTAGCAGGAGCTGCCCACACTCCACGTCCACCCCCCAGCCTTGACCTGGGGTATGAACATGACAGAAAACCTCCCTGGTCACTGCCTGGTCCCCTATCCTGAGCTTCTCCCATCACAAGAGCAGTGATTTCATTTCTGACAAGAGCAGTGACCTCACTACCTGACAATGGAGCCTAACAGAACGTGGAACCCTGGTAGCCAGGCAGCCACGTTCTAAAACAGCCCCTACCCTGCTCATTTGATAGCGACATTCCCACCAAGGCACGTTCTGCTGTTTGCCGCAGTCCTGCTGCCGTGATAGGCAAAGAGTCAGCCAGGACAGCTTCTTCCACCGCTGCTGCTGCTGCTGGCTCCACACTCAGCCCTGACGCTTCTGGCCGTTTTCACGGGGAACCCGAGGTAACCCAGGGAGGCCCAGGGCGGTTTTCTTAGAGTCAGGCCACCACTCTCATCCCCCTCACCAGCCCCGTGTCCTCTGGGACTCAGGGGAGTCCCGCAGACCCATGGGGCACCGGCTTTGATGCAGCATCCCCGAGGGAGCCATCACAGACTCCGACAGGAGGGAGGAGGGAGCCAGATACCCAGGACTTGGCAAATAGTGATATTAAAATATTTCTTCTAATTAATTCCCTTTCAATGTGCATGAATTCGTGCACTGGGCCATACATATAAAGAGGTAATATGCAAATTAGGCCGGGAAGCCGTAATGGGTCATGACCAGACAGGAGGAGGTTGTGCGCGCAGGTGAGGCCTGGAGCGGAGATGGAGGCAGACACAGGGGTCCTGCCGGAACTGGCGCAGTGGCTCTGGCAGCCCAGAGTGGACACAGGCAGGAGGGCTGGGTGGCCTGGGGCAGAATTCAGGCACAGGTCCTCGCCACCCGAGATGCCAGTCAGGCCTGACTTCCGCGGCAGCCCGGCACTCCGCGAGTTAGGCTCCCGGCTGCCCGCGATGCAGGTCCGGCTTGACTCCCGCGGCAGCCTGCGGGGTACCTCCTTGCATGGCGGGAGGTGGGGCGCCTCCTCATGCAATTTCAATCGCGCGCTGGGCCTCTAGTATATATATAAAGGTGCTACCAAATAACAAGGGAAAGATATGAACATGAAAGTTATTATTTTCCCTAAATGAGTCTTCCAAATAATTTATAAAACAATCGACCTCTATGATTTTCATTACAGTGGAATCCAGTCACATAAATGCTGCATCTATTTCATATTCTTTTACATTCTAAAGAGAGATGCATGAACCCAAACAATATTCACATTAAAAGAATAATTAAAAGCATTGTCAAGCTCTAGTTGGTTTGACTCAGAGGTTAGTCCTGGCGAGGATGTGGAGGATAGGGAACTCTAGTACACTGCTGATGGGAATGCAGACAGGTGCAGACATTATGGAAAACAGTATGGAGTTTCCTGAAAAAATTAAATATGGAACTGCCATTTGACCCAGTGATCTCACTTTCAGGATGACTAAGAAACCCAAATCAGCAATCAGAAAGAATGTATGCACCCCTATGTTCACAGCAGCACAATTTACAATAGCTAAGATCTGAAAACAGCCCACATGTCCATCAGCAGATGTGTGGATAAAAAAGGAGTGGTACATTTACACCATGGAATACTATACAGCAGTTAAAAAGAAGGATCTCTTACCCTTTGAGACAGCATGGAGGGACCTGAAGAGTACTCTACTAAGCAAAATAAGCCAGTCAGAGAAAAATAAGTATCACATGATCTCACTCATATGTGAAATCGAATGAACAAAATAAACTGATGAACAAAATCGACCCAGAAGCATGGAACAGACTGTCGAATCTCAGAGGGAAGGGGTGGCTGGGTGGGAAAAGATCAACCAAAGACCTTGTATGTAATTATATGCATAACCCATGGACACAGACAATAGGGTGGTGAAGGCAGGGGGCAGGGGTGAGCTAGAAGGGGTCAATGGGGAGAAAATGGTGACATATGTAATACTTTCAACAATAAAGATTTAATAGAAAAAATTTAAAATACACATATTAAAACACAAAAAAAACTGACAAGGTCATCAAAACAGGGGAAGTCTGAGAAATGGTCACAGCTAAGAAGAGCCTCAGGAAACAAGAAACAGAAAACACATTAGGTAAAAATGAAGGAAATCTGAATTAACTAAAATATGAACTTTAATTAATAACAATGTTTCAATACTGTTCAATTAATTTTAACAACTGTACCATGCTAATGTAAGCTACTGATGAGAGAAAATGGGGTGCAGGGTATATGTGAACTCCCTGTATTATCTTCTCAATTTTTCTGTAAAATTAAAACTGCTCTGAAAAATAAAATCTATGTAAAAATTTTTTTAATTACCTTAAGGTGGTTCATGAGCCCTGGCACAGGCGTCTTATTCACATCCCCAGTTCTGAAAGCACCTTCTTTTCAGTAGTCTGGAAGTCTAACAAAATGAGATAGTTATCCTTCTGCTAACTTCCAAACTCAACACGGAAGAATGACAAATACTCATAAACCTCTGGTGCCTTAAAGTAACAGGAGACAGAAGGCTAGACCACACTTTTAGGGCAGGTGGTTCTTCCCCAATTATCATCACAAGCTGAATCTTCTTTTCCTTTAGGTCACAAATATCTTCTACAGCAGCAGTTAAAAAGACAAAAAGATAGCCCACCGCTCATTTTCTTAAGGCTTTTGCAGCACATCTGGTTGTGCTTGCCATCCTAAGCACCTCAATTCTTTTTAGAGAAGAAAGGATGAGCCTGGGCCTATCAAACAACTACAACATTTTCTATTGCATAGTTAAAATAGCATATAACTTTTCTAAAAATACTATTATATAATCCATTTTTGTTCTATGAAGAACAATTATATATAGAATAGTAGCACCTTTATTGGGTTATTTTGACAAGTGAGCCTTCTCTCTCCCCATCATTTAGAAACTATCTTCATTCCGGGAAACCTAGTAATTCAATGTTAACTTTATCATTTTAGGGCAAATATTGGCTTATAGCAGAGCCACGATGGACACAAGTTTCTAATTAATCTCCTGACTCCACCTCATTTTATAACCACAGTAGAGCTAAAATAACATATTTTGTTTATACTGTATAATTTCAGCACTTTACTATACTTTTAATCTTAATTTCTGTTACTTTATCTTAAACATTACCCAATAAATGAACTTCAAGCATGAGTAAGAAGTACTGTGCACCTATATGAATGCTGTCTTCTAGCATATGTAATTGCTTTTTCCAATCTTCTAACACATGACAATGCAAAATCCACCCCACATTCATGTTAACCTTCTACCATCAAATCCTCAATCTTTCTACCCTTCCTAAATGCCTATTAAAAGTCATGGTGTGTTGTTATCACTTTCATCACACTTAAAATACTGTTTATTAATTTTTAATTCTCCTCTAGATTTTATCACTATAAATCTTGAGAATAAAAACCAAACATGCTCTTTCAGCTATAGTGCCTTGTCCACATTAAATATTTTGTAGGACTTTTAAATAATTGAAAAACTAATTTGTTCTGGTTGTCGGGTCAATTATTAAATGATATTATTATTTTTTTTTTTAAAAATATATTCTACTGATCTCCTACAGAGAGGAAGGGAGAGAGATAGAGAGTTAGAAACATCGATCAGCTGCCTCCCGCACATCTCCCACTGGGGACGTGCCCGCAACCCAGGCACATGCCCTTGACCGGAATCGAACCCGGGACCCTTCAGCCCGCAGGCCGACGCTCCATCCACCGAGCCAAACCGGTTTTGGCTAAATGATATTATTTTAAAAAAAAGACAAGTCAGCCTGTTGGAAACATATGCCAGAAGCAGATCATCTCCACATTTTATTACTTAAATAAAGAGATTACTTAGAACAGTAGTTTTCAAATGGTGGGTTGTGCCTCTTAATAAATTATATAATAAATTTATAAGGTGATGACAAGTATTTTTTTAAAATAATAAATATAACAGAAAATATTAGTGTTTCACACATAGTGATGGTAAATACTGATTCAAAAAAATTGTCTAAGGGATGTATATGTTCTAGATCATGATTATAATGTATTTCTTGCTGTGGGTTGCTTTGCAAAATAATTGACTTAGAATATGGTAAGGTATTCTAGGTTTTGTAAGAAAAATATTTAGCACCTTTTCTGTTTTTATCTGGATAGCAGTTTTAAATTAACAAAATGGAATTATTTGAGAAACTTCTGGATATGAAAGTTGAAACAATTCTGTTATAAAATGTTTTTAAAATATATTTTTATTGATTTCAGAGAGCAAGGGGGAGAAGGAGAGAGAGCTGGAAACAAAATGATGAGAAAGAACCATTGATTGGCTGACTCCTGCATGCCTCCCTACTGGGAATCGAGCTGGCAACCTGGGCATGTGCCCTGACTGGGAATTGAACCATGATCTCCTGATTCACAGGTTGACCCTCAACCACTGAGCCACACTGGCTGGGCTGTTATAAAATTTTATATGACATTTTCCAAATGCAGCCTTGCTGTGTTTTGTGCAGCTCCCGCACATTCTATTTGAGGTTCCTGCCTTCTAAATTATTTTAAAAAATGATTTATTAGTCTCACTAACCTAGAGATTCAAGATCACAAATTGTGGCCTACTGTAAGGGTATAAAAGATTTACAAAAATGCCACTGAGCTCTAGCTGGTTTGGCTCAGCGGATAGAGCGTTGGCCTGTGGACTGAAGGGTCGCAGGTTCGATTCCGGTCAGGGGCGCATGCCCGCGTTGCAGGCTCGATCCCCAGGTGGGGACGTGCAGGAGGCAGCCGATCCGTGATTCTCTCTCATTATGGATGTTTCTATCTCTCTCTCCCTCTCTCCCTTCCTCTCTGAAATCAATAAAAATATATTTTTTAAAAATGCCACTGATAATCATTTATTTAACAATGTCTAGCCTGACAATACTCCTGAATCCCTTGTTCATAATAGAGTAGGGTTTAGTTCTATAACACATTTTCAGAAAAAGAAACAATTAAGATAGGACAAGGAAAACGAGCACTGAGGAAAGGTTCATGGAAGAGATGACATTTAAGCGGGGGTGCAAAGAAAAATAAAATTAAAAAATAAAAAGTATGCTATATAATAAGAACCTAATATGCAAATTGTCTCCTCAGGCAATCGTTCAGACTGGGAGACCGGGAGTTCGATCGCTCGCTATGACACGCATTGACCACCAGGGGGCGGCGCAGAACACGACGGGTGTCGGTGATGCAGCACTGGCAGCAGGTGGCAGTGGAGGCGCTGCCAGCCCTGATGGGCCCCAAGGAGAGCTGGACCGCGGCCGGATGGTGGAGCAGGTTAGAGGGCGGCACCAGGCCAAGGTGGGTGCAAGCGGGGGCCCAATTGCTCCATAGATGGTGACCAGCAGCAGCAGCAGGGGGCGGGGCTGCCACCCAGCTCCTAGGTGCTGAGAGAGCGGGGGGGGGGCGGTTGGGGGGGGAAGGGGGGGCTCGGCCCCAATCGGTCGCCCCACAGGCGGGATGGTGGAGGAGGTGAGGGGGCAGTGCCAGGCCAAGGCGGGGTGCACTGTGGGGCTGCGGGGCTGCGAGGCTGGGGTCCAATCTCTGCAGGCCACCCCAAGGGACCCCACCCATGCACAAATTTGTGCACCGGGACTCTAGTAAAATTATAAAGCTGGGTGGAACTCTACACATCATCTAATCCAGTGGTTCTGAACTGGGGTTGAATCTGTCCTGCAAGGCACATTTATCAATGTCTGGTGGCATTTTTGGTTGTCATTACTGGGGAGGGGCACTACTGGCATTTAGTGGGCAGAGGCCAAGGACAATGCTAAAAATCCTACACTGCAGAAGAAGCTCCTAACAAATTATCTGGCCCAAATGTCAACAGTGTCAAGGCTTTCTCCGAACTCAACTTTGTTTTACTCAAGAAGGTAACTGAAGGCTAGAGGGATTTAAAAATTTGCTTAAAAGCCAAGATTATAAAACAGGCCTCATAACATCTTGTCCAGTGTTTACGTTAAAACACACACCCACGTATGTTTTTATACTAGGAAACAGTTGTTAAAAAGAGTAGTAACATCTTTATAAGGTGGCAAAACAAGTTATCTAAAAATCAAAGCTGATATTGTTAAATGGCCTTTCTTGGCTCAAAGAAAGAATTATGCTACATTAAAAAAATTATACCCTGATTTGTTCATAATACCATATTTATCATTGATACAACTCAGTTATTGAACACATATCTAAGAATAAGAAAAATTACAATAAAAACTAGGAAGTTGGAAGACCAGCATTTGCATGCACAACCAGTTACTCCATGGGACAAGTCTTTTAAGCTCCACCAGCTCCACCCACTGGGGATCTGGGACCTAGCTAGGATTGATTAGCATCCTTTATTCAAAATAAACTCCTGAGTTACCCTTCCATTTGCTGCTGAGCTTTCTAGTAACAAATTAATTGTACAAAAAACTTGCTTAGAGTCCTGATTTAGGACCTAAATCTAAACACGTGAAATCACCTGAACATCTTTTCCCTGCTCTTAAATGCATAAAAGGGATGGGGATAAGGGAGTGAGGTAATATCAATAACATGGATTAGTTTTCAAAAAAAGTTTTTAATATATTACAGGAATACACGGACACAAATATACACTCCTTACCTCCAATTTGTCAACTGGTGAAACTTTAACTATGGTAAGTTGTCCAGTTTGACATGTGATAATTCATGATAAAAAATCTTGAAGAAAAGGCTGAAGACACTGTCCTAAAAAGAAAAAAGACCAAAGAGGTAAAATTCAAACTGTGAAAGGTTTAAAGAAGACAGCATGAACATAAGGTCACAAAAAAGAATGTAGCCGTTTACATATCTTTACTACCCGAAATTTCAGCAAATGAAGTTTCTGTTGCTAAATACTAACAGAAAATTCATCTGACTGCCTTTATCAGCCTGCTCCACTTCCCAGTCAGTCACCTCTAGTACCTAAGGCAGAGCTGGCAACAACAGAGTGGATGGCTAAAGCTTTTCTGAGGTTTTGGCTTTAGAGAAAGTTAGGAAGAGGAACTTTAGTTGCATCTCTGGCAAACCATTAGGGGTCCCCACGGCTCCCCTTGATGTTCTAGTTATTAAATTTTAATAGGTTTGATTACAAAACTGCACCATAGCCATTAAAGGACTGGAATTCAAAGAGGTGGGCCAACCATTCCAGAAGAAACTAGAGGTTAAACTGTATCTGACACCCTGATAGGCAGAGGGACAAAAGGAAAACCCTCTTCCCCTACCGTCAGGTTAGGAACCTGAAGGGCTGCACCTTAGAAATAGGGGTGAACCAGAACATACACTGAATGAAAATTGGCCTTGAGTCATCTGATTGGCCCTGAAAAATCTCAAGAGTGGAGATCAACCTTGTATTGTACTGCAGAGAAAATATCCATCAAGAATGAAAATGAAATATTCTCAGACAAATAAAAGCAGAGTTCACATCCAGCATTGGCCCTGAAAAATCTCAAGAGTGGAGACCAAGTAATCTTGGATTCCCTCAAGGAGATGCCACAAAAAAAAAAAAAAAAAAAAAAAAAAAAATTTCCTTTCTGGAAGACATTCTTGATCTCAGATGATTTTTTAAACAAAATTTTCAGCACACAATTAAAGATAATCAGGCATATAAGGAGACAAGAGGACAAGATTAAAAGCTGTAGAAACAACAAAAAGAGACTCACAGGCACTCCAAATATTAGAATTACCAAGCATAGATTTTAAATTATGTTTACTATGTTCAAGGAGGTGAAAACCAAACTTGATCTCAGCAATTAAATGGAAACTATAAAAAGTGACACAGCAGACTTCTAAAAGGAGCAAAAAGTAATTTTTAACTGTAAAATACAAAAACTGAAAATAAGAATTCAGTGAACAGGTTAACAGCCAATGGACACAGTTAAGACAGTGAATCAGAAGATAGGTCAGGGGGAAAAGCTCAGAATGAAGAGAGGGTAAGAAACATGAGGATACAGCGAGGAGGTCTAACATCCAACTCAGTTAATTGGAATCCCAGAAGGAAGAGAGAGACAGAAACATTGTGTGAATGGCTGAAATTTTCCAAAAACAATGAAAGATGTCAAACAACAAATTTAAGGATCTAAATGAATTCCTAAATGAAAATCGACAAAGAAAAACTTAAAAGCACCTCGAGGGTAGAAAAAATTACTTTCAAAGCAACAGATGGATAGCTTAATTCTCAACAAAAATGGAAGCTAAAAGACTGTAATGGTATCTCTAAGGAGCAGAAACAAAAACAATTGCCAACCTTGTATTGTACTGCAGAGAAAATATCCATTAAGAATGAAAATGAAATATTCTCAGACAAATAAAAGCAGAGTTCACATCCAGCATACCCCTACTAAGAAATCATAAAGCAACAGAAAACTGACGCAAAATGAAAAGTTACAGATGCAGAAGTAAACATGTAAAAAATCTAATGGGACACTGACTGTGTAAAATGATAATGTCTTAAGGGAATTAAAATGTGTATTATTAAGTTATATACATTAAATCTGTATAGCTTTCGAACACATATACACACATCTATACATACACATATACATACATATAGAAAATTAAATTACAGCACAATAGCAACTATGTCAGGAAGTAAGTAAATCGAATTAAGGTATTTTTAATGTTCTTGCTTCAACCAGGAGAAAGGTAAAAGTATCAACACTAGACTCTGGTAAGTGAAGGTAATCATAAAAAGAATTAAAATGTATATGTGCTATCTGAACCAATAAAGGAAAAATTGACATAGAATAATCATTCAAATGAAAGGAAGAGAAAAAGAAATACAGAATGGAAGGGGCAACAACGTGATGCTGTATATAATATTAGTAGTTACATTAAATATAAATGAATTAAATATTCCAAAAAAGAAAAATATTATCAGACTAGACTTTTAAATATCTATAAATATATGTTGCTTTCTAGAGGCTCATGTAAAACATAATACAGAAAGGTTAAAAGTTAAAAGTAAAAGGATAGAAAAATACATCATGTAAACATTAGCCAAAATAAAGATAGTATAGGTAAATTATTTTCAGACAAAATAGAAAAGCATCACTAGAGTTAAAGGAGTCACATTAAGAATAATAAAATGTTTACGTCACCAGAACACTATAATTAACTAAATTTGCATGCACTTGATAGCATGGCCTCAAATTATATATACAGCAAAAGTTGACAGAACTACTAGGAGAAATAGACAAACACCACTATCATTGTGGCTGATTTTAAGATATCGCTCAGTAGGTGAAAGAATAAGCAGACAAAATAATCAGTTAGGACACAAATACACACAATTAACAATATATAACACTACATCCAAGAGCTGCAGAATATATGCTTTTCAAGCACTTAACATATTTACAAAAAAACTGACCACATGCTAAGCCATAAAAGTAAATCTCAAGAAGTTTTAAAACTTCTTGAAATCACGCAAAGAAAGTTGTGATAAAACCAGAAATCATTACCAAATATGCAGAGTTAGAAAATTCTCATATTACTGGAAATAAAAAAAATACATTTTCAAATAACTCATTGATCAAAGAAAAAATTACAATGAAAATAAGAAAATGTAAAATTAATAATGAAAATATTACATATCAAAAATTATGGGATGCTGCCCAGCTTCTGTGGCTTGGTTGGTTGAGCATTGTCCCATGCAGTCCCATGCATTGAGAGGTCACTGGTTTGATCCCCAGTGTGTGTGGGGGGGTGGGGGGGAACGTGCAAGAGGCAGCAATTGATGTCTCTCTCTCTCTCTCTCTCTCTCTCTCTCTCTCTCTCTCTCAAAAGTAATAAAAACATTAAAAAGTATTTTTAAGTTAAGGGATGCTGGTAAAGCAATGCTTCAAACTGAAAGGTGTGGTTTTATATGAATGTTGGGAAGGAAATAAGGGGGCAAATTAGTACCTAACTACCCCTGTTAAGAAGTTATAAATAAATAAAAGGAAATAACTTAAAAGCAGATATTTAAAAAAAACAGAAGAACACCCATACAATTGGTTCTTTAGAAAAATTTTTGTAATTGCTAAACCTCTAGTAAGATTATCTTTTAAAGGAGAGGAAAAAGATACATGTGCCCAGCATCAAGAATGAAAAAGGGAGAAACCAAGATGGCGGCATAGGTTAACGCCGGAGATTGCTGCCTCGAACAACCACTTCAAAAAACAACTAAAAGACGGAACGGACATCACCCAGAACCACAGGAAGGCTGGCTGAGTGGAAATTCTACAACTAGGAGGAAAGAGAATATCATACCCAGACTCAGAGGAGGCGCAGTGCTGAAGTGAAATACTAAGGTGTGGAGTGCACGCAGAGCGGGCTGGAGGCGGAGGGCGCGGTTGTTGTTTTCAATCGGGAGGGAGTCTCAGACTCTGAGCTCCAGATCCGGGCGAGTCTCTAGGGACCCAGACTCAAACGGGAGAAGCGGGACTGTCTGGCTTCGGTCGGAACTCGAAGGCAGCTTTCTCTCCGAGGTTTGCAGCGGTTGCTGGGACTCTGTGAGGCAGAGCCCCTAGGGATGGAACTGAGAGCAGCCATAACTGCTCGCTCTGGCCCACCCTGTAGATCCCTGGGGACCCGCCCCGCCCAAGCCCTGCGCAGAGCCATTTGCCGGATAGCCTCAGGCAAACGCTAGATTAGCACCGCCCTAGAGATCCAGCACAGAAGCTCTCCCACTGCAGACACAGCGGACTCTCATAGCCAGTTAGCCTGGAGGTCAGATCACCCCCGGTATTGCCGACAACAATCAAGGCTTAACTACAACAAGACTGCGCACAAAGACCACTACGGGGTGCACCAAGAAAGCATAAAAAATGCGGAGACAAAGAAACAGGACAAAACTGTCAATGGAGGATATTGAGTTCAGAACCACACTTTTAAGGTCTCTTAAGAACTGTCTAGAAGTCGCCGATAAATGTAGTGAGATCCTCAAGAAATCTAATGAGACCCTCGATGTTATGATAACGAACCAACTAGAAATTAAGCATACATGGAATGAAATAACGAATACTATGCAGACTCCCAACAGCAGACCAGAGGAGCGCAAGAATCAAGGCAAAGATTTGAAATGCGAAGAAGCAAAAAACACCCAACCAGAAAAGCAAAATGAAAAAAAGAATCCAAAAATACGAAGATAGTGTAAGGAGCCTCTGGGACAGCTTCAAGCATACCAACATCAGAATTATAGGGGTGCCAGAAGATGAGAGAGAGCAAGATATTGAAAACCTATTTGAAGAAATAATGACAGAAAACTTCCCCCACCTGGTGAAAGAAATAGACTTACAGGTCCAGGAAGCGCAGAGAACCCCAAACAAAAGGAATCCAAAGAGGACCACACCAAGACACATCATAATTAAAATGCCAAGAACAAAAGACAAAGAGAGAATCTTAAAAGCAGCAAGAGAAAGAAACTCAGTTACCTACAAGGGAATACCCATACGACTGTCAGCTGATTTCTCAACAGAAACTTTGCAGGCCAGAAGGGAATGGCAAGAAATATTCAAAGTGATGAATACCAAGAACCTACAACCAAGATTACTTTATTCAGCAAAGCTATCATTCAGAATTGAAGGTCAGATAAAGAGCTTCACAGATAAGGAAAAGCTAAAGGAGTTCATCACCACCAAACCAGGATTATATGAAATGCTGAAAGGTATCCTTTAAGAAGAGGAAGAAGAAGAAAAAGGTAAAGATACAAATTATGAACAACAAACATGCATCTATCAACAAGTGAATCTAAGAATCAAGTGAATAAATAATCTGGTGATCATAGTAGAATCAGGGACATAGAAAGGGAGTGGACTGACTATTCTTGGGGGGGAAAGGGGTGTGGGAGATGCGGGAAGAGACTGGACAAAACCCATGCACCTATGGATGAGGACAGTGGGTGGGGAGTGAGGGCGGAGGGTGGGGCGGGAACTGGGAGGAGGGGAGTTATGGGGGGAAAAAAGAGGAACAAATGTAATAATCTGAACAATAAAGATTTAATTTAAAAAAAATAGAATGAAAAAGGTCCATGAGTAATAAAAACATATGTCTGCACAAAAATTTGTATATGAATGTTCATGGCAGCATTATTTGTAATAGTCAAAAAGTGAAAATATCCCTAAATGCCCATCAACTGATGAATAAATAAATAAAATCCCAGAAATAAATCCACATTTATATGGGCAAATAATTTTTTTTATCGTCTTCATTTTTCTTCTTTGTTATTCTTTTTTAAATTATTATTATTTTTATTGCTTAAAGTATTACAAAGGGTATTACATATGTCTCCTTTTTTCCCCCACCCTTGACAATCCCCTGGCCTCCCCTACCCCCTAGTGTCTTATGTCCATTGGTTATGCTTATATGCATGCATACAAGTCCTTCGGTTGATCTCTTACCCTCCTCCCTCCTCCCTCCTCCCTCCTGCCCCCCAACCCTCCCCGGCCTTCCCGCTGCAGTTTGACAATCAGTTTGAGGCAGCTCTGCCTCTGTATCTATTATTGTTCATAAGTTTATAATGGTCTTTATTATCCATGAATGAGTGAGATCATGTGGTATTTTTCCTTCATTGACTGGCTTATTTCACTTAGCATAATGCTCTCCAGTTCCATCCATGCCGTTGCAAATGGTAAGAGTTCCTTCTTTACAGCAGCATAGTATTCCATCGTGTAGATGTACCACAGTTTTCTAATCCATTCATCTACTGATGGGCACCTAGGCTGTTTCCAGATCTTAGCTATGGTGAATTGTGCTGCTATGAACATATGGGTGCATATATCCTTTCTGATTGGTGTTTCTGGTTTCCTGGGATATATTCCTAGAAGTGGGATCACAGGGTCAAATGGGAGTTCCATTTATAAAGGAACCTCTTTAATAAATGGTGCTGGAAAAATTGGAAGGTCAAATGCAAAAGAATAAAATATACTGTTTGTCTTCATATACAAAAATTAACTCAAAATGGATTGAAGACCTAAATATAAGATCTGAAACAACAAATTACACAGAAGAAAACATAGGTACTAAACTAAACTTATGGACCTTGTTCTTAGAAAGGATTTTATGAATTTGACCACAAAGGCAAGGGAAGTAAAGGCAAAAATAAGTGAATGGGAGTATATCAAACTAAAAAGCTTCTGCACAGCAAAAAAGAAACCAAAACAAAAGGCAACCAATCAAATGGGAGAAGATTGCAAACAACAGCTCTGATACATGGTTAATATCCAAAATATATAATGGCCAAATTTTTATAAACATGTAATTTATCAAACAGTTTTAAAAAAAACCAAAAACATCAAGCATCTTTTCTGACCACAATTACATAAAACTAGACATCAATTACAAAAAGCAAACTGGAAAATGCACAGATATGTGGAGATTAAATAACATGCTACTGAACAACTGAGTCAATGAAGAAATCAAAAGACAATTAAAAAAAACCTTAAGACAAGTGAAAATACACCATACCAAAATTTATATATTCAGCAAAAGCTAAGAGGAAAGTTCATAGCAATAAATGTCTACCTCAAGAAACAAGAACCGTTTCAAACAACAAAACATTAAACCTCAAGGAACTAGAAAAAAGAACAAAGCCCAAAATGAGTAGAAGGAAGGAAATAACAAAAACCAGAAAGGAAATAAATAAAATAGAGATGAAAAAGACAACAGAAAAGGGCAATGACACTAAGAACTGTTTCTTTGAAAGGATAAACATAATAGACAAACCTTTAGACTCAACAAGAAAAAAAAAAGAGGACTCCAATAAATAAAACCATAAATAAAACAGGAACCCTAGCTGGTTTGGCTTGGTGGATAGAGCATCAGCCCGCGGACTGAAGGGTCCTGGGTTCGATTCCTGTCAGGGTCACATACCTCGGTTGCAGGCTCGATCCCAGCCTCATGAGGGAGACAACCAATCAATTGCCTCCCTCTCACACATTGATGTTTCACTCTCTCTCCTACCCACTTCTATTCTCTCTAAAAATCAAAGGAAAAATGTCCTTGGGTGAGAATTAACAAACTAAAAACAGGAGGCATTATAAAGATATCACAAAAATATAAAGAATCATGAGACTACAATGAATCATGACACTACATGAACAATTATATGTCAATTCCTAGAAACATACAACCCACCAAGTATGAATATTGAAGAAATAAAAAATCTGAACAGACTGACTACTAGTAAGGAGAAAGAATGACCAATACCAATCCTTCTCAGACTCTTTACAAAAATAGGAGAGAGAATACTTCTAAACTCATTTTACAAGGCCAGCATTACAAGTGTTGGCGAGGATATGAAGAAAAGGGAGCCTTGTGTACTGTTGGTGGGAATATAAATTATTGCAGCCACTATGGAAAACAGTATGGAAGTTCTTCAAAAATTAAAAATAGAACTACTATATGATGCAGCAATTCCACTTCTGGGTATTTATCCAAAGAAAATGAAACCACTAATTCATAAAGATATATACACACCCATGTTCATTGCAGCATTATTTACAATAGGCAAATTATGGAAACAACCTAAGAATCCATCAAAGGATGAATGGATAAAGAAAATGTAGTATACATATACAAGGGAATATTCAGCCATAAAAAATAATGAAATCTTGCCACTTGTGACTACATGGATGCACCTAGACAGCATTATGCTAAGTTAAAAAAAGTCAGAAAGACAAATACCATATGATCTCTATTATATGTGTTATCTAAAAAATAACAAGAAATAACAGGTATATTCCTAACTCATTTTACAAGGTCACCTAAACCTGACTAGGACAGTGCAAAAAAACCAAAACAAAATAAAGGCCAATCTCACTCAAGAACAAAGGTCCAAAATTTCTAAGCAAATAAAAAGAAAAAATGTGGTAATAACCAAACTGGATTTATTCCTGGAATGCAAAGTTGATTTAACATTAGGATATCAATCAATATACTTTAATTCAAGGAGCAAGAGTAGGAAAAGCAATTGATAAAATCCAATATTATTTATGATATAAGCTCTTACCAAGTCATTAACAGATTGAAATTTCCATAAGCTAATAGAGTAACTAGGAAAAATTTAAAGCAAATATCATATTTAGTGGACAAATGGTCAGTTTTCCCTTTGATTAAGGGAACAGACAATGGTACCCTCCATTATCACTTCTAGTCGCTATTATAAGTACTAGTCAAATAGGCAAGGAACTACCTGACACTTTTGAAGGAATTCTACCCAAAATAGTTCTGAAATCACAAACCTTGTTACCTAGAAGATTTGGTTATAAATATTGACCCTTTCTCTGAGATTTACAGAGTAAAAGATTTTACTACATATTAACATTTAAAAAACTGCAGATGCTATTAAAATAAACCAGTTCTCCCATTCTTTCTCTACTTAAAACTCTAGAACACATTAAAATTAAAAAGTCCTGTTTAAGAAATCTTTGCCTACCCCAAGGTCACAAAGACATTCTCCAAAAACTGAGACCTACCTACATATCCATCAACAACAGAATGATATACAGTGATATATTCACAATAGAATATATAGTAATGAGAAGGAATAGTCTACAACAGGGGTAGGGAAACTTTTTTCTGCCAAGGGCCATTTGGATATTTATGATTCACTTAATATAAATTTATGTTGCTATGAAAGAAGCTCCTTGACATATGTAAAACTTTCAATAAAATCTTTTTAAAAAGCTCCTAGATTTATTGAATTTCGAGTCCTTGGTAGGACCAGACCAAATGATTTTGCAGGCCTTATATGGCCCGCAGGCCGGACGTTCCCAATCCCTGATCTACAACTACACACAATATAGATAAATCTCATATTCATAATGCTGCACAAGGGAGTACAGTAGGATTGCATTTGTATAAAGTACAAAAGTAGGCAAAACAAATCTGTGATGTTAAAAGTCAGGGTAGTAAGTGACCAGAAGAGCAAACAAAGGATCTTCTAAGTGGCTGGTAATGTTCACTTTCTTGATGTGGGTGCTGGTACACAGTGTGCTCAGTTGGTGAAAACTCACCAAACTGTTCACTATTGATCTGCATTCTCTGCATACATATTAGGCTTCAATAAATTCTTTTAAGTATGAAGGAGTACATATTTTTAAAAATTGGTTAGGGGATATGAGAGCAAAAGGTTTGAATTTTACACTGCTCAGGTCAAAGCATAGAAATCAACTAACAAAAACTTAAAAAGCAGTTTTATACAACATGCTGATTACCAAAAAATATTCACAAGTATCAAACCAACTAGTGACTCTCAAACATTAGTTTGTAAGAGATTACCCGCTCCAAATAAATTGATTCGTATTTACCTTTAGTGACCAGTGTTGATTGATAAAGGTCGAAGACAAGCAACTTGGTCTTATAGATTTTTATTAAATATGAGGGTCTTTCAAATCTCAGAACTGAACTTATAGAATAACATATCTAGTCAAATCTCCTAATATTACTAATGAAGAAACCAAGGTCCTTTGCAGTTTGGTGATTTGTCCAAGGTCATAAGCAGCTCTTGATAAGTGGACACAACTGAAATTATTTAACTTCACCCCGCTACTAATTTTCTGGAAGTTCTAGGGGATTTCCACCCACCAAGAGAGTTAGTTTACTGGCAGTGCTCCTATTCAATGAAAACATTTTCATCCAAATATTACCAACTCAAAATTAATATCTTTGCCATCCATGACTAATTGCCAAAAGCTATTTCTGGGGCAGAAAAGATAAGGTTGTGTTTTTTTTTTAAAGTAAAGTTCATGATGTGCAACCTAACTGATAAATTTCTGTTTACACTAAATGACAACTTTGACATAAAATTTAGGCATTTGTGATAATTTAGAATGACAATGGCACATATAGTATATAGTATCCTTGAAAAATACTTTAAAAAAATCAATCATGACCACAAACCAACCAGTACATATAAACAAACAAATACACTAATTAGGGACAATAACTTATTGTATATACTAACAATATCAATTTCTTATTAAATCAACCATAATTTTAAGTACTAAAAAACAATTTATCCAATTCATTCCAATTAGCTTCTATCTCCAATATAGTATGAAGTGTGTATTCTACTAATTTTAACATTTTTAAAAGAATGACATCATTTTGTAGCTAAATCCATCATGTGAACAGTATGTAAAACAAACCAATTTAGTTCTGTAAAAACATTTTTAAATTATAAAAATGCTTTTGTTTCCACTCCATCCCCATACCAGTCTTTCCTCTATCATTGGACTCTCTCCTTTTATTTCAAACTATAAAGTTCAGTGCCAAGATGAATCCCTGGACTTGTCATTCCCAGGGGAAACACCTGGTCTTTCAAGGACCTGCAGAAAACTTAAATCAGAAAATGTGTTTATGGCCACAGAAATTTCTTTACTAAAGAACTGGAGGTCTCAATGACAATTAAAAGTAACTTAAGCCCTAGCCAGTTTGGCTCAGTGGATAGAACATCGGCCTGTGGACTGAAGGGTTTTGGGCTCAATTCCGGTCAAGGGCACATGCCCAGGTCGCTGGCTCCATCCCCAATAGGGGGCTTGCAGGAGGAGCCACTCAATGATTCTCTCTCTCATCACTGATATTTCTATCTCTCTCTCCCTTCCTCTCTGAAGTCAATAATATATTTATATATATAAAAGAAGTAACTTAAAGCCTGACGGTGTGACCCAGTGGTTGAGTGTTGACCTATGAACCAGGTCATGGTTTGATTCCTGGTCAGGGCACACACCAGGGTTGCAGGCTCGATGCCCAGTAGGGGGCTTGTAGGAGGTAGCCAATCAATGATTCTCTCTCTTCCTCTCTTTGAAATCAATAAAAAACACTTAAAATTTTGTTCTCCTTTTAAAAAAACCCCAGTAACTTAAAAACTAAATATAACATGGTATCCTGGATCAGATCCTAGAACAGAAAAAGGGTATTAGTAGAAAAATTGGTGAAATTGAATAAAATTGCAGTTTAGCTAATAGTAAAGTACCAATGTTAGTGACAAATGTACCACAGCTATGTATATCTGGGTGAAGGATATATGGAAACTCTGTAGTATTTTTGCAACTTTTCTGCCAATCTAAAATTATTCCAAAGAAGCTTATTTCTATTAGAACAGTAAAATTTAGTAACTATATAACATTTCCTATGCACTCACCTATGGGCCAGGTGCTTTTAAAAGTGCTTTATATAAACACATGTAACCCTCCCAAGAACCCCGTAAGGTAGGCAGGCATTACTTAAAACTAAATTTTACAGATGAGAAGTTCTGTGATAGAATAGAGACTTGAAAGCAACCACTATACTATATAGCCTTCTGAGGAGCCAGACCAAGAAAACGCTCCTGCCTTCTAGTAACCAGGTCACACTCTCACCCTGTCCTCAGCCTCCACCAGGAAGAAATTCCTCTGCCCAAAGCTTGGGAGTCCTTGCTAGGATTGTGAAGGAATGTGACTCTACCACATTGTGTTCATAATCTTTTAGTACTTGATGCACTCAGTGCTCTTCTTATTGAGACACTATTATACACAGAAGCTGGTTTTTATGGTATTATCAATTTTCAAATTCAGACACGTTGGGTCGGCCTGGGAATCTGAAGGCCACATGTGACATTATTTCTATGGGAAAACGGAATTGATTTCCAAAAAGAAATTCTTATAATTGGATCATTTAGAAATTGAAGATCCCTCTACACAGTTCCCAAATACCAACATAATATATACAAATTTTAATAGAGACACTGCAGTTAATCAAAGTGGCACAGTTCCTTATACCTAACATAATAGGAATGGTGTTACTGGAAAAAAATTGGCTGAATATTTTATGGATTTCCTTCACTATGGCCAATTTTGGATGTATCCAATAGTTATTACTTCTCTGCCTGGACCCCCAATAAGCTTTATATCTAGAAATTACTACCAAATAAACAAATATCTTTCACACACACCCAGAACAGAAGAGGTGTCATCTCCGAAGGCAGCCAAAGTAAAAATAGTAACATCAATAATGACGATGACAAAGGAATAATAACAAAAAGAACTTACTCTGAGCATATTTGCCTTTGCTTGGCATGTTCTAAATATTATACATCCTCTGGCTCCTTTAATCCTCACAAAAATCCTATGAAGTAGGCATTACATTATCACAATTTCAAAAGTGAGGAAGCAGGTCGGAGATTGAGCAACTTGCCCAAGATCACGGAGCTAGTTAGTGTCAAAAGGAAGATTTGCCCCAGCCAGTGTGGCTTGGTGGTTGAGCATCAACCTATGAACCAGGAGTTCAGGGCACATGCCTGGGCTGTGGGCTCAATCTCCAGTGGGGGGTGTGCAGGAGGCAGTTGATTCTCTCTCATCACTGATGTTTCTATCTCTCCCTCTCCCTTCTTCTTTGAGATAAATAAAAACATATTTTAAAAGATAAACGTAAGATTTGGATATTTGAGCATTTTACCCTTGGAGATCATGCTTTTTAACCATTGCACTGTATGTGTAATTAAATAATTTGGTAAACTCTCAAAATAAAGGAAGCTGACTCAAATTCATTTTAAAAACAAGAGTGGCCCTAACCGGTTTGGCTCAGTGGATAGAGCGTTGGCCTGCGGACTAAAGGGTCCCAGGTTCGATTCCGATTAAGGGCATGTGCCTTGGCTGCGGGCACATCCCCAGTGGGGGGTGTGCAGGAGGCAGTTGATTGATGTTTCTCTCTCATTGATGTTTCTAACTCTCTATCCCTCTCCCTTTCTCTCTGTAAAAAACCAATAAAATATTAAAAAAATAAAATAAAAACAAGAGTGGTTTGGAGACACCTCCTCCCAGCCAATGAAAAACCTCATCTTGCCTTTTTTTAGTAATATGTCCTGCAACCAAGCTAAAACTGAGCACATTTATGGAGAATAAATTTAAAATATATTTTGCTTTGCTTTTATCACTTTGAAATCCTTCACTTAATTGAACACTACAAACAGTGGTAACTGCATCTAACTTCAACAACAAACAAATAAAAGTTTACTTTAAAATCTTCAGGTAAAACACACTGTCCATGTTTACTGCTCAGTAATCTAGGGTAAAATAACTAAGAATTCCAGTACCCTTGAAAAGTTTCAAAACAGCAGCAAGATACAGTGGGAACAAGATATTCCTTTATGACAAAGAAAAAATGTTCTTTCCACAACACTATCATCCGCTTTAATGACACACATTAACTTGGGATGGTCTGAACTCAAAACATGTGCCTGAATTCTTAGAAGAGTTCAGAAATTCTCCACTGACAATCTAAAATAGCTATCAGTTTATCTCCCAGAAGAACCATCTGATCCACAGAAGACATCTAATTTAGGTGAACTAAAGGTGTGCTCCCTACCATCCCACCGAGTAATTAACAAAAAGCATGCAACCCCCAACTTCTGGAGCACAAGCTGGCTTTTTAAATCATCTATTTGAACCTCAGAACTTTCTTTCCCAGGAAACAAAGGTCTATGTGCCAGGTTTCCAAGCCAACCCACAAAAACTTAAACACCCATAAGGTTACAGAAGTATAATAAATTACCGAACCTATAGGAAAACCCATTTAACATTTAACTTTGAATAAAAGCAACTACCCCTGCCCCACTCAGTCCTGGAAGCAGAATTCTTCCCTCCCCCAACTGGGAGTCTGGACTCCCCTAGGACCAAAGGCCCAGGCTTCCATGATCAAAGCAGAGCACAAGGAAAGGCATGAAGGAGGTTGATTGGCAGGGCATTAGACCTCAGGGTAAGGACAAGAAGTGCTGCATTGGGAGGAGATCCTGGGATAAGGAAGGCAAGACCTACTTGGGAGAGAGGGATGAAGGGTGGGATAGCAGCTAAAAGGAACAAGTCAAAAGTGTGGGGTTTGGGGTGGGCTGCAAAAGAGGACAAGAGAACAGTGCCTGCTCCTGGAGCAGATGGGCTTTTCAAAACTTTCCTCTTTAACACTTAGGAGAGGGAAGGAAAAGAAAAAGAGAAACCGTGGCAGTATCACGGCACTTCCTCCCTCACTCTGGCCACTCTTTCTCCTTTCAAGAAAAAATGGAAACATGGCCAGGGAGGTCAGTTGGTTAGAGGGTTGTCCCAATACACCAAGGTTGTGGGTTCGATCCCCAGTCGGAGCATATATGAGTCAACCGATGAAAGCAGAAATAGGTGGAGCGGCAAGTCAATGTTTCTCTCTCCTGTCTCTCATCAATAAGTTAAAAAAATAACAAAGTGGGTTATGGGGTCTTGTCCAGGTCTCGAACTCCTCGAGCAGAGTGAATCGAAGGGAAGAGGACTTTAAGTTTTGTTGCCCTCCTTGTCAATATCCACTCTGCCAAAGACTTCATTGTATCAACTGAGAACTATAGGAAGGCTCCATGCACCAGCAGTAACAGTCAGAAAGAGAGGAAGGAAAGTAAGAAGAGAAATTTGAAGCAGGAACGAAGTGGGATGTTGCAGGATTGAACAAATTAATAGACCTACCAATGAATTAAACTATAATAAATATTCTTAAGTATTTAGGATTAATTCATTTTGACAGTTCCAAATATTTCATCAGCTCCATTTCACTCTTGGACAAATGAGTATTTGTGGCCATGAGGTTTATTATGCAGAAGGTATGAAAATAAGCTTCTAAAATCATTGGAGACAATTTCCTGGTGTCTTTTATTTATATAGAGGCAATATAAATCATTTTAGAAAGGCTTTATTTACTTGAAGAGTACTCACATTATCATTTGTCGATTTTTTTCACTCCAATAGCCCAAATACAATGAGTAATTACCTTCACAAATAAGGAACTCTTTCTTGGGAGTCTGCCTCTAATGAAAATCTTGCTCATTCAGACCAAATATTGCCCATCAGGATTCCAAGGTTTTATTTCAAGCAAAGCTCCAAACTTCATATATCACGAACATGCAGACACATCCTGAGGAACACAGGACTTCTTTTCCCTCTGCCTCTAATGCCCATGTTTCTGAGACAGGGCTATTTAACTAAAGACGTCCAATTTACTTCTTAAAAGATGGAGCAGCAAATCCCAACTTCCATAACTTCTCCTGAAATTCCAGCCAGGGATAATTAATTTGACAAGTAAATCTAATCAAAGGACCTGCAAAGGATGAGTGCCAGCTAGCATCGCTTTAAAAAAAATTTTAGCAGCTACTCTTCCAGTTGAACTCTCTTAAACAGAGATAATGACTGGGATGGCAAGCTCAGCAGAACATCAAAGATGCAAGAGCAGAGACCAATGGGGGATAAAAGTAACCAATGGCCGTGGCACTAGCAAGATGTTCCTGCTGTTTCACTTCATCTAAGATACTGCTTGGAATCTCGAAGGTCTGTTACTCCCTAACCCCACAGAAGATTATGCTGGATCCCAGAATAGCTACTGTGTTTTCTGTAAACCCCAAACTAGGTCCAAAACTTCTGCACTAAATGAAAGAGAAGAAAAACAGTATCTGTTATCAAGTACTCCACTTGCAGGTCGGTGTATGTACTAGTATACCTCCAAGCTATGATAAAGCAAATTCAAACCCCTATAAATAGTTGGTATTTTATTTTAATAATATTATTTGAAAAACTATTCAGGATCAGAATAAACAAAACATTTAAAGTACAATGGGCATGCTGAAACTGGAGACAAAGATAGTGAAAACTATTTTTCAGATAGGTCACTTCGGCTACTAGGAAATCTTACTAATCAGCGGACCTGCTAAAATGTTACCTCTGGCTAGAAAATGAAGACATCTGGGGGGGAAAAACTTAAGATTATCTTCAGCCAAGAACACTGAAAGCTTTCAAGATTAGCCACAGAATTGAAAGGTCTCTTTGTGACAAAAATTTCCACTTTCATAAAATTTGTATCAGTCAGCACATACACTTATGCAGAGCATAGTAGAAAAAGCACATTCTAGAATCAGACACATAAGTTCTAGCTCTGCAATTTACCAGCTATATCACCTCCTCAGGAAAGATACTGAAGAATACTGTACAACAGGGATAACGTTATCTTTGGCACAGGGTAGCTATGAGGATTAAATACAAAAGTACATAATTCACCAACCCCAGTGCCTGAATACAATCAATGTTAATTCCCTTTGTTCCAACACAAACTGTACAGAGTGTGGTATCTATAACTGAGAAGACTATCAAATATGTGAAAGAAAATTCAGTGACAGAATATAGATTACATTCCTATATTCTGCCCAACGTAAAGATGAAGATCACATATTTAATATTTACCTTCACTAAAGTTTTTCCCTTGATTAAGCCATAGGCAAATGGGTGAGGGGGCGAGCTCAAGGTGAAAAACTTCATATCATACACTGATTTAAAATTATGTATGTGTTTATGTTTGCAATCTTCCAGTGTTCATAAAAAACATCATCACAAAATATACCATGAGTGATACCCTTTAAAATTTAATACTGTGAAAAAGTAAACTCTCATCTCAAAAGCCCTTTTTTGATCTAAATGTTTCTTTCTTCTTACAATGTCTTGTAAAGCATTTGCAAAGAAAAAAAGTAAATCCCCTTATACTTTCAAAATAAAAAGTGTGCAAAAGGAGCTTTACAAATTGTCAAATCGTTTTTCCCCATTCAGTCTTGTTTTTACAAACCAGAAATAAATACATCATATGCCAAAAGTATTGTCTGTTTGACAAACGTCACGGAAGAACACATGGAATTGACAAGCCCTGTCTGGACCAAAGGTGACAAGTTTTCTTGAGCAATTTTCAAAAAATTGAAATTGTCCTTACGTTTCAGTAAGGACAAATGCTTTTCATCAACAGTATGAACCTTTATATGCAGCTTACTTTATAACCCAACTTGTTCCCTATGCCACCCCTCAAAATCCTGCTTTTATGAACTTTAATGAGCACTAAACTATAGAACTCCAGTGATAATAACTCTAATCCGTTGGCCCTCAGAGGACTCCTCATGTGATCTTTAAATGAACGTAGACCATGTTTTCCCTTACTCTACACCTGCCCACAATCATTTGCAAACCTCTTTCAGAACAATTACTACTAACCTTCCCCGCGATCTCAACAACTCCAACCTTGGTGCGTTTGTTCTCATCTCATCCCCAAACGCTCTGCTGGAGCTTCAAAGTCCAGGGTCCAGCGTGGAAGGACATCATCCCCTCCGTTCGGGGGCCAGGGCTACCCCTGGCCCCGGCCACTCCCTCTCTCCTCGGCCGCCCGGGACGAATGCGCCAGGCCCTGCGCAGACCTCGGCAGCCCCGCAGCCCCAGGCCGAGCCGAGCCCCGGGTCACAGGCAGTCGCGCACACGCCCACCGCCCGAACGCGGGGTCATCAGGAGGACCCCGAAGCCATCCCCGACGCCCCAGTGCGGGCAGGTGCCGGGCCTCCTCACGGACACTCACCGGGCAGCCGCTGCTCCTAGTCCGCCACAGCCGCAGCCGCAGCCACAGCCGCAGCCGCCGCCTCTCAGTCACTCCCGCCGCCTGTTCCCGCGGGGGGTCCGGGCCGGCGCTGCTTCCCCGCCCGACCCCCCCTCGGGTGTGCGCCGCGCGGAGTCCGGATACGGTGAGAGCCGCCGCCACCGCCCCCTTTCCTCCCTCCTCCCTCAGTGCGTCCCTCCCACCGAGGCCCGCCTCGTATTTCCGGGATCCGCTCTCAGCAAGAGCTTGTCGTGCGAACTGCCGGCTTCGGGTCTCCCAGCGGGCGCCGTCGCTCGCCAGGCACAAAGATGGCGCCGTCGGAGACTGCCGAGGGCGATCTCGCGAGCCTTCCCCCCAGTCACGGGAGGGCGGGGGCCACGGGAAAGGTGGTCAGTTAAGAGGAGTCGGAGCGGGCTTCTAAGCGACCGCTCGCCCTTATCGGCCCAGGGGCAGTGCTCCTCACAGCAGGTTATTGCGCGTGCGCGGGGGCGGCGGGCGGAGAACGCATGCCCAAAAAAAGCCCCTTCACTAGCACCCCCAGTGCTCCGTGTCTTACCTGTTTCCTCTGGGGCGCGGAGCGGAGAAGGAGGGGGCGGAGGAACCAGAATGAAACTCCGGAAAGGGCTGGGCGCGACCCGTTGGCGAAGTGAGAGGCGTCCCTTAGGGCTGGGTCATCTCTCTAGAGCCCAAAGGGCCAACACTACTTTGATGTCCCCGGGAGTTCTCCAGCCTTCTTACCCTCCCGGTCACCGAGTATGAGTTATTCTTTGCAGAGTCTCAGCTGTACTTTCATCCTGTGGTCGATGCGCGTTATTTATTGAGAACTTAATATGTGCTCAGGGCTGGGCTCGCAGCTGGCAGCCACAGCCCTCCTGTTTCTCACAGCCCCATCTAACTTTCTCTTTCATTTTGGCGTTTTGTGAACCTTCCAAATCCCATACTATTAACTGCTTCTGTTCCTGTTTTATTTTTCCTCGCTCATTCATTTGTTCATTCATTCAAACGTGTGTCGTTCAGTTTCCTATATGCCAGGTGATAAGGAAACAGATGTGCTCTGACCTCAGTGAGCTATTGGCCTGAGATGGGGATGGATGAGAAAACAATGATGACAGTTCACAGTAAATTCTTTGATAAAAAAAAAAAAATGAGTGCAGGGGAATGAAGATACTGGGAGTGGGCTGTCATGAAATATGTCAAACAGAAAATTCTTAAGGGGAGTCTCACAGGCATAGGATTTACTACAGTGAATTAGGGTGCTGTCAGGAAATAAACCACCTCGATTATTTTAACAAAGACTTTAATATAAAGAATTGATCATTAAATAATTGAAAAAGCAAGAAGAGAGCTCAATGTATTGCGAAGATAGCAACTGCAGGAGGCAGCTACTATGCCTAGAGCTTGGGGTACTAAGGGAAGAGGTAGGGATTATTATAATTTAGACACTTAAAGGACAGCCTTGTGGAGCTGAAACTCAGACCTATGAGGAGGGAGCACCATTTTATGGTGCTGGTGTCTCTGAGGGGGACTCAAGATGCTGTTTCCACTAGTGTGGGCAAACTGGATCCAATTGTTGCTATGGGAAGAAACCACCACTGTCCTGAGAGCTTCTAATCTCCTCCCTACCTGGTGATGAGAATGACACATGTAGGGCAGAGCTGAACTTGACCCACATCTTGAAGCAGAGCAGTTTGGGTGTTAAGAGCCACTCATTTTGGAAGCTGGATGTGGTCAGAAAGGGGCCATTCACTCCTGTTGCACATCCCATACAGTGGGGACCATCATGTTAAAACATTTGTAAAAAGCCTGCTGCAAATTCAGGGTTTCGTATCAAACACAACTGCCCAGCCAACTCCCAAACCCACGAGTGAGAAACAAATGTGCATTGTAATATGGCACTGAGAGTTTTGCCTATTACATGGAAAAAGCAACTTTGTTCCACAAAGTGAGCAGGAGTTAGTCTCCTTCTGTCTTCTTGCTCCACCATCCCTAGACTGTTGTCCTAGTTTATTTGGTCCAGAAGGGCCCAGCGCCACATCACATTCCTGTCATTGAGAAGGAGAAGGCCTACCCATTTCCTTCAAGAGCACAATTCAGAAGTTGTTAACATCACTTGTGTTCACAGCCCATTGGCAAGAACTTAATCAATCACATTACTGTGTTTACCTGCAAGGGAGACTGGGGAATGTGGGCTTATTCTAAGCAGTCTTGTACCTAGCTAAAGTCTTTAGAAAAAAGGTTGGGGAGATAACCAGCAGTCCCATAAAATAATCAAAACTCAGAACTTTATTTAAAGTTATACCTCGTTCTCTCTCATCAGTGAGGAGTTTAAAGTCAAAGAAGCAGCCCAGCCAGTGCGGCTCAGTGGTTGAACATCAACCTGTGAACCAGGAGGTTACAATTTGATTCCAGTCCAGGGCACATGCCTAGGATTCAGGCTTGATCCCCAGTAAGGGGCATGCAGGAGGCAGCCAATCAAATGATTCTCTCTCATCATTGATATTTTCCCTCTAATCATTGATGTTTCTATCTCTGCCTCTTCCTTCCTCTCTGATATCAATTAAAATATATTTTTTAAAAAGTCAGGGAAGCAAGTATAATCCTTCTCTTTCTGTTCTATAGGCTTCTATATTTTCTTCCCCATTTTGCTAACCACAGTTTCTTCTCCAAGGATGAAGAGGGTGGGATTGGAGGTGGGCAAGATACTGCTTTACAGTTGCAGTCATAAAATGCCTTTGTCTTCTCTGCACATGGCAGATGCCTAAAATTGGCTCTTTCTCTCTTGGTTTCATTTGGGGATTCTTCTTAGGCTTCCGCTGGGATGGTTTGATAGCACATCTGAGGACACAAATAATGCTCTTTCCTCTGTCTGGCCTCTCTTTCCTCAGTCCCTGGTCTCTTTTACTTTTTGATACTGCCATAAGTTCTCTTGACTGTGAATGCCTTCTATGTGACTGGCACCCAAATGCTGTCTCTCTCATGGGGTGAGCATGATTCTCCAGCGCCTTCTTCAAGGTACAGTTCTTTGATATGGACTCAACCTTTTCTAACTTCTTCTCAGTCTCTACCTCTTGTGGAATACGCACAACTTTTTACTGCCAGGATCCCCTCATCCATTGGCAAGGCAAAAGCTTATTTGCTTTCTTTGATATTCACTTGATCCATGAGAAACTCACATGTCCTTGCCATGCTGAACAACAGACATGCCACCCTGTCTGCTGCCCCAGCAATCTTCCTCTCTTCATAATACTGATGGCAATAGGCAGACAACTGTGTGTCTGCTGACTCCAGTCTCCAAACTCCAAGGATATGTGGCCAGCTCTCCCTCAAATTATCTGTCTGTGTTGGACCTATAGATAGCCTGTATTCAGTAACTAAGCTAGTAGGTGTTACATCTTTTTAAAAAATACATTTTTACTGATTTTTTAGAGAGAGAGTGGAAGGGAGAGGGAGAGAAAAACATCAATTGGATGCCTCCTGCATGCCCCCTACTGGGGATTGAGCCTGCAACCCCCCCCCTCCCCCATGTGTCCTGACAGGGAATCCAACGGGCAACATCTCGGTGCATGGGAAGACACTCAACCAATTGAGCCACATCGTCCAGGGCGAGGTGATATATCTTAAAGACATTCCTCACTCAGCTCTTGGAGGCCCCCTTCCTTGGCTTTGCCCTCCCTAGTGGGAGAGAACATCTACATTTCCTCAAAAGTGGTAAGTAATAAAATCTCCCTTCTAGTCTTTTTTCTGGCAAAATTTTATGGTTTTATTAACACAAATGCAGAGTGCACACAAGCTGTCTATTCATATTCTTCACTGTGTAGCCTGGCATTGGGATTGGTGACTGATGACCAGCTGGGCTGCTTTTTGCACAATGGCTTTGTGGTTCTTTCAGGAAATGTGAGCAATCTCAGCACAGTAAGATTTGTTGCACATCAGCAGCACTTCAAGCTCCTTGACGTTGTGGACGAGGAACTTCCTAAAACCACTGGGCAGCATATGCTTTGTTTTCTTGTTGCTCCCATAACCAATTTTGAGCATCAAGATATGGCCCTTGAATCTTCTGCTCACACTATTATAAATGCCTCTGGATTTCCTCCAGTTACGCTTATTTTTTTAAAAATATGTTTTTATTGATTTTTTTTAAAGAGAGAGGAAGGGAGAGGGATGTAGAGAGAGAAACATTGATGAGAGAGAAACATCATCAATTAGCTGCCTGTCCCCCTACTTGGGATCAAGTCTGTAACCCAGGCATGTGCCCTGACTGGGAATTGAACCAGGGACCTCTTGGTTCATAGGTAGACACTCAACCACTGAGCCACACTGGCAGGGCAAGTTATTTTTAATTTTGACAGATTGGTCTTACTGGTGCCAAGTGAACTTCTTGGTCCTCTTTTTTACAATCTTGGTTTTTATGAGGGGTCTTAGGGCACCCATGATGCTGAGTAGGAGATGGCTGCCACCTCCTTAGACAGAGCTAGTCTTTTTTTCAGGCTGGAGGAGGTATTTGGGTGATAGTCGTAGAACTGGTTTTGCTGCCTTTTGGTGAAACTCTCTTTAGAATGTGATAGAACTTTGTATTTTCTTAACCTGTATCAGATATATCTTATGTACCACTTTAGATATTTTGGGCTCACTTTTTGTATAAATAATTGATTGCCACATAATAAACCACTCCAAAACATAATAGTCTAAAGTAATAACCATTGTATTTGTTCATTATGCAGTAGGTTAGCAATTTGGGTTCAGCTCAGCTGGACAGCTCTTCTTCTGGTCTCACCCAGAGTCACTCATGGTGACAAGAATAGAGGCTATTCATGAGACCAACAAGAACTCCCTCTTAGCAAGTCACCCCAACTCCACAGGGTATGGTCTAAAGGCTAAAAAATTAGCTGCACTTTTTTTTAATATATATATTTTATTGATTTTTTACAGAGAGGAAGGGAGAGGGATAGAGTTAGAAACATCGATGAGAGAGAAACATCGACCAGCTGCCTCCTGCACATCTCCCACTGGGAATGTGCCCGCAACCAAGGTACATGCCCCTGACCGGAATTGAACCTAGGACCTTTCAGTCTGCAGGCCGACGCTCTATCCACTGAACCAAACCGGTTTGGCTAGCTGAACTTTTTAAAAAAATATTTTCATTGATTTCAGAGAGGGAGAGAAGATAGAAACATCAATGATGAGAGAGAATAATTGATCAACTGCCACCTGAAACCCAGGCATGTGCCCTGACCAGGAATCGAACTGTGACCTTCTGGTTTATAGGTCGACGCTCAACCATTGAGTCACTTAGGCTGGGTTAGCTGAACCTTTAATGGGCTATTTCATCAGGCTATCTGCTTCTGAGTGATGAAGTATATGATGAGATCAGTGGTTCTCATGGTCATGTGCAACTCCTTTGTAGTAACATGGGTCCATTAGATTTAGGCAATACAATATGGGATACCACATTAATAGATGACCATTTTGGAAACTCTTCAATGGTGGTGCTGCTGGGGGAAACATGGATAGGAAAGGCAAACTCATAATGTGAATATGAATCAGTTCTGGAAAGAATGAATTGCTTCCCCACAGTCACACACACCCCATGTGGAAGGGATCCAAAGTAATCAATTTACCCAAGTGGCTGGCTGGTTTTCTTGAGAAATTATGCCATACCATGGCTCAGTGTTGGTTTCTGCAGGTGGTGGGTTGGGCCAGTAGTAGCTATTTGAACTTTGGTGAGAGGTTCAATTGTTGGGCCTAAAGGGTGATCCTGGGTTCTCCCTTCTTGTAGAACAAGCTGATGAGGAACCTTGTGGGAGATGGATTACTTGGGCTGCTTAGTGCCAGACAATTTGGATTTAGGGTGCCAGCTGTTTATAGGCATTGTCTGGAACTGAATGGATATTACAGTCCTCCTATAAGGGAAGGAAGTCCCATGGGAAGCTAAACTTGGGGGCAGGCCATCTCTAGATCCCTCGTTCCAGTTAGCTTTTTGCCTGTAACCTAGCATGAGTTCTCTCAGGATGACTTTCAGACAAATGTGCTCTTTGTACTAAAATACTCTGTTTAAATTACATTAATTTTTACTTCTTTGTAGACCATTTAATTGACTTTTACCTTGTGATTTGGTGATTCTCAATGGGAAAAGGGTTCCTCATAATCTAAATTTTCCCCCTGTGTTCTATACCTTACTTTGCTTCCCACCTAACAACCCTCGTTTAGCACTTTTCCCTGTACTAGACAGTACCCTAAATAATGAGTGTGTCAGAATGCCTTCTGAGTTTGCTAGAAGAACTAAATACAGCCTATTTTAATTTTCACTTTTATAAGCACAAGGAAACGCAAAATTGAGCCCTCTTATACCAAGACACTTAAAGAGGAGAAATAAAATTATTAAGTGCAAAGGATAGAGAAGGAAGAGACACCAGTTGCCCATCACCTCCACCCTTTCAACCGTGGGGATTTACTCATTGTCTCTTGGTTCGGCATTCTCTCACCTGGGAATTGTGTGTCTGGTGATAGATAATGGGTTAGTACTCCTACTGGAACACGAGTCACCTATACTCAGCAGGGCTCTTTTTGGAACAAGCCAAAGGAATTGGATTGGGTCTTGGGCCATTACCTGAACTAGATGGATATAGTATACCAATCTCAGTAACTCCAGCTGGTGACCAGGATCAACCTTTTCCCTGCTAGTTTCCTACTCTTAAACACCAGTGCCCCCACCCAGTGGTCAACTCCTCACTGGCTCATCTCTACCAAAGCTATCATCTTGGGAGTGGTAACCTTTCTCAGAAGAAAGAGCTTAATTAAAATTGGTTCAACATCTTTTCCTTGTTTGGACTCAAAGTTTAATTAATAATTGGAATAAAAACATTTAGGGGGCCAGTTTTCTTGACCAATACAAAGTAATCTCTAATTTCTTTCCCCCAAAAGTACATTTCAAATAGAAAACATGCTCAATATCTACTTCTAAGTAAATTCATTTTGATTTTCAGTTTATCTTTCCTTAATGCTAGATAAGCTCAATGATGCTATAAGAGAATCCTCTTACAGCGGCTGACAGTTGCCCACCTTCCTCAACTCTAAAGTTGAGAGAATCACAACTAGATTTCTTCAAAAAATCTCTTGTCTAGTGAGCCAGCAAGGTATGTTTGCTACAGATCCATTGGGTGGATAACAGTGGTAGAAGACAGGAGAGGAAAACACTGTTTTTGGCTAAGCAGGCAGAAGAAAATAAGTGGGTAGGTGAATTAGAAAGAGTTCATATGGAGCTGTGGCCAGTGTGACTCAGTTGATTGGGCATCTTCCCATGCACTAAAAGGTTGTTGGTTTGATTCCTGGTCAGGGCATATGCCTGGGTTGCAGTCTTGATCCTCCAGTGGATGTGCAGGTGGCAGCCGATTGATGTTGTGCTCTCACATTGATGTTTCTCTCCCTTTCCCTTCCTCTCTCTCTAAAAATTCAATAAAAATATTTTTAAAAAAGAAAAGAGTTCATATGGAGTGACCTCATTAAGCTTTTAGCAAAGATAGAGAGCATTTGTAGTGGAAACTGATGCTCCACCAAGATCCCCTCTTCAGGGCAATGCACCTATCCCTTAGTTGCTAGAGCTATTGATTCCTGACAGTTTACATCTATGTTCCTCCCTAGCAATTGCCTTTGCTTTGAGGAATCTGCCTCACAAAGGTTAGGCACTCTCTCAATAGGTGGACCACAGCTACTGATGGGCTGCTGTGGAAATACACAGTCTTATCATCCTTGCATTAACTTGGGAAAACTCTGAAGGACTATCCAGCTTCAGAGCTTTATGTGAGATGGGCTTAAGCCAGCCGTGGGCAAACTATGGCCCGCAGGCCGGATCCGGCCCATTTGAAATGAATAAAACTAAAAAAAAAAAAAAAAGACCGTACCCTTTTATGTAATGATGTTTACTTTGAATTTATATTAGTTCACACAAACACTCCATCCATGCTTTTGTTCCGGCCCTCCGGTCCAGTTTAAGAACCCATTGTGGCCAAAGCCGGTTTGGCTCAGCGGATAGAGCGTCGGCCTGCGGACTGAAAGGTCCCAGGTTCGATTCCGGTCAAGGGCATGTACCTGGGTTGCAGGCACTTCCCCAGTGGGGGATGTGCAGGAGGCAGCTGATCGATGTTTCTCTCTCATCGATGTTTCTAACTCTCTATCTCTCTCCCTTCCTCTCTGTAAAAAATCAATAAAATATATTTAAAAAAAAACAAAAAAAAAAACATTGTGGCCCTCGAGTCAAAAAGTTTGCCCACCCCTGGCTTAAGCTTTGGTTGCAGCTTCATACTGGGTCAGTGTCTCCTTCTGTCCATTTTGTTTTCCTTGGTTCCTTACAGGTGTATTTCCCAAAAGAATTTATCAATAAACCTTCTGCACTTAGGTATTCATCTCCTTTTAGTACCTAAAAACATCACTTGTTTACTTTCAAATCTCATGCTCCCAGTCACAGAATGGTGGCATCACAAGAATTTTTTCTAAACTTTCCATTCTATAATCTTCTGACCCATTGTCATGAGCCTAGTAACGTGGGAGGGAAAAGCTGGGAGATGGTAAATCAGGGTGCATGAGAGTGTGTCCTTGTAATATTATGATTTATAACAAGAAATATATCTATAGATATAGATATATTTGGGCTTTGTTAGCATTCCTGGCATAGGCTTATAAAACCACTGGAATTTCCTAAGTGACATGAGCTATAGAAGTGCCTTTTGTTACTCATAACAAGCCCCTTTCCATCACACCTGAGTTTAGGATAATGGGTGACTTTTGGAAAGCCCCTAAGGATGGCGGCTGGTTGCCAAGGAGGCAAACTCTGTGATTAGAGGGTTGGAATGTTCTTCCCCCACCCTCCCTCTTCTGGGGAGGGGAGAGGGGTTGGAAGTTGAATTAATCACCAATGGCCAGCCCTGGCCAGTGTGACTCAGTTGGTTGGAACATCATCCCATACACCGAAAGGTGGCAGGTTAGGTTCCTGGTCAGGGCACATATCCAGGTTTGGGTTCCATCTCCTGTTGGGACATGTACGGGAGGCAACTGATGGATGTTTCTCCTCTCTCTCTCTCTCTCTCTCTCTCTCTCTCTCTCTCTCTCTCATAAATCAATAATAAAATAAAATGAAAATCACCAATAGCCAATTATTTAATTAATTGTGTCTTCTAATGAACCCTCCATATAAAAATGCAAAAGGAGGGGCTTCAGAGAGCTTTTGGGTTGGTGAGCAAGTGGAGGGGCTAGGAAGGTGGTGTACTAGAGAGGGCATGGAAGCTCCATGCCCCTTCCCTCCCATACTTTGCCCTAGGCATTCCTTTCATCTGGCTGTCCCTTAGTTATATTTTTTATAATAAACTGGTGAGATTATTATAAACAGCAAATAAACTGTTTAACTAAATTCTGTGAGCTGCTCTAGCAAATAAATCAAGCACAAGGAAGGGGTCATAGGAAACTACAATTTATAGCCAGTTAATCAGAAGCACGGGTGACAGACTGGACTTGCGGATGGTATCTGAAGTCAGGAGGGAAGGGACAGTCCTGCAGGACTGAGCCCTTCACCTATGGGCTCTGACACTATCTTCAGGTAGATACTGTCACTGACTAGAACTTAGTCATATGACTATACCTGACTTCATACGCCCAGGAAACACATTAGAATTGTGTTTGGTGGACCACTAGCAGACTCAACCACAATAGTGTATGCAAATTTTTTTTGTAGATTCTTATCATTATATAAAACATTTTTCATAGTCTTGATTATTGTAGTAGATGTTATTATTGTTGAAAATCTTTGCTGCTCCTTTCCTCTGAGATCATGTCTACAGGGCCAATTCCTGGTGGGCCTCCCTGTAGTAGTAGTATCTGCCTCACTGATATCAGGCTTGGTCATACGGCTTGCTTTGGCCAGTGGAATTAGAGTGGAAATGACATATCCCATATCTGAGTATAAGCTTTAAGAGCTATTGTATAATTCTATCCTTGCTCTTTTTCCACTACCTTGAGATCAACATGGGGCTGGTCCTTCCAACTGGGTCCTGGGATGAAGCAGAGTTGCAGCTAACCTGCAAAGGTAGGAAGCTAAGTGAGAATAGACATGATAAATCAGAGATTTGGGGATCAGCTGTTATTACAATATAATCTAGCAAAAGCTGACTGATGCTGTTATTGGATAAATTGGGGTGTCCTCTTCCCCATTGAGTGCTAGGAATGGGGTCCTGATGATATCTTGAGAAAAAGAATTTTCTGAGACTCACACGGGTGGATGAGTGATTTTTATTTGCATGGAATTACATCCATGGGTTTTCAAAGCCACATTCCAGCCATAGAAGTATAGCTGAGGTTTCAGTAAAGTTAGAAGCAAAGTCAGTATCCAGAGTTTCCGTTCCATGTTGCAGCCGGGTCCAGTTCAGCATCAGGCTAGCAGCAGTCCATTAGTCCATTGTGTGGGAGAATGCCAGGAAGCAGGGATGAGAAAGCCCCAGGAGTCCAGTGAAACATGCCAAGAGCGTGAACTCCTATGTTTAAGGGATTAAATATCCCAAATTTCTGAGTGCTTGCAGTGGCCTTCCCCATTCTGGCCTGGGTGTGACTGACAAGTACCTTCCTAAAGTCACCTCAACTTTACTGGGCCTGCGTCTATTCTTCTCCCTGTCCAGTCCTTTCCTCTAGCGATCTGTGAGGAAGAGACCAGTGGTTCCCTGGGGAGTGTAAAGTTGTAGCTTCCTGGTGAAGCTGCCCAAATGACATGCCTGTAATATTTGGCCTTCCTTTTGCTCCTTTCTTGTTATTAATAACTAGGTTGATTTCAATGGTATTGATACAATAATTAGAATGACTGCATATTATTCTATTGTTATGTACCCTGAATTTTGTCCAGTCTCCTAATATTGAACATTTATATGGTTTCCAGTTTTCTGCTATTATAAATAATACTGAAATATACATCTACTAGTGGCCTGGTGCACAAATTTGTGCACATTGAAGTTAGCATATTAGCCTTTTATATAGATAGATGTGCAGATTTTTGTTTCTGTTAAATTATTTCCTTAAGCTGCATTTTTAAAAGAATTTTTATTGATTTTTAGAGAGAGGCAGGGAGACAGAAACATCAATTTATTGTTCCACTTATTTATGTATTCATTGATTGATTCTTGTATATGCCCTGACCAGGGATCGAACCCACAACCTTGGCATATGGGGATGACACTCTAACTGAGTTATTCAACTGGGCCCTTTAAGCTAATTTTTTAGGGTAGAAAAGTGGATCAACATGTATGATCATCATTATTGCTCTTATTCCCCAAAGGGATCTGTTGTCTGTATATTAAGTTAAGTTCCACCAAAACCCACAGAAAGCACACTGGTACCTTTAACAGAGAGAGAATAAAACATGAAATTGACATAAAATTAATGGAGAAGCTGAGAAGTCAGTGGTGCAATAACGCAGAGATTGGCGACAGTAGAAAGATGCGGTGGCCCCTAGGAATGGAGGGACACCTGGATCAGAAACCAGGGTTGTCCAAAGGGTACTACAACCATGACTGGGTCTGCCTACTCAGAACTGCCTGGTACTAGCTGGGACCATCAAGGGAGGTTTGGCCTGGCAAAAGCTGGACCCATGGAGGAGGTGTTGTAAGGAGCAGAAAGAGAGAGGGAGAAAAATACTTTGAAACTCTTTCTTCTTTTTGCTCTCCAATCTTATGCAAGTACTGTCCATTGGGCAAAAACTAAAAGAATAAAGGAACCTGGAAAATTTAGTTTCCTATGATACAGAACAGAGCCAGAGAAGAGCAGTGAGGTATCTGGGAGCAAACTGTACAGTAATGAATGAGTAAACCACTTTACCAGTCTTTTCAGCATTGTGTGTTATCATTATAAATGCTATTTTGGTATGGGAGGCAATATAGTTTGGTAGTTGAGAGTACTGACTCTAAAGTCAGACACCCCTGGGTTTGAAATATGCTCTGAGCACTTCCTAATTATATGACCTTGGGTGATTTGTTTAACCTGTTCAAGTCTCAGTTTCTCATATATAAAATAGTGTGAAGATTAAATGATATAAAATATGTAGCAAAGTGCCTAACATGAAATAGGTCCTCAATAAGTATTAGTTAATATAATTATTAGATGTAAACTAAAGTCTTTAAGTTTCACTCCTTTGATGTCTGTACAGGAAAAACATTTTCCAAGTAATTTTCTTTCACTGTATTTCCTCAAGAATTAATTGACTATTCTCTTAACTATAGGTTTTAGGTGTCTTTCTTATAAATTTGAATGAGTTGTTAATATGATATAGTTATTAATCATTTTTATCACATTTTATATTTCATATTGCTCAAAGCTACAGAAGTTGTCACTCTTATACAAAGCTGAAAAATAGTCAATTTTTTGTGGTGTCTAGAATTAGATTGTGATATGTAATTACTTATTAATTAAGCTATAAATATGACTCTATAAAAGATAAATAAAATTTCTCCTATAAAAGTCTAGGGTAGTATGGTGCTCTATAGTGTCAGAAAACTAGGCTCCTTCTATTTTGTTCTGTCATCCTTAGAATGCTTTCATGGTCTATTGATTCCAGATCCTCTCTACCACCTCCGTAGTCTAACTAGTGGGAAGAAGGAAAGGAAAAAACATGTGCTTAGCGTTTAAGGGCACAACCAGGAAGTTACACACATCACTCCCTCTCACATGCCATTGACCAGAACTTAATCCCATGACCATATCTATTTATAAGGGAGACTGGGAAATAAAGTTTGTATTTTAGGTAGCCACATACTCAACTCATGATTCTATTATGATAGAAGGGGCAAAGAGACATTGGGGGAAACCATTAGCCTTTGGCATTCTGCTATTCTGGCCACACAAACATCTATGCATCCCTTCCTTCCCACACAAAGAATATACTTGTTGCCAGGGGAGAGAACTCCCAAGTACAATCCTATTATTAAAAAAGGGAGCAGAAGTTGCCACCCCCAAAATATGCCTTTTTGGCCTATTGATTATCTTGAGCTGCTTATTTTTAAGAAACAGCAGACACAGAAGAAGCTCTGAAACTAAGTGGGGAAATAGAGGTTACCCTTTTGTAAGAAACATAGACATTTATAAGGGAAATCTCCATTTGTAAATGGAGATTACTAGGAAGAGGAGGATGACTAAATCTCTAGAAACTCTTATCATTTAACAACCTTACCCTTCTTTACTGTGCTTTCCTGATAACCTGCATAACTGGCCTCCCCCACCCCCAATATCTTTTATCTTTAACTGAAAGTAATTAAGTTGGTGGCTGGGACCATTTGGGGGAATTAGTCAGTTTTCTTGGGTATCTCCCTTGTATACAAGAGGTACACATATACTTAAACTTTTGTTTTTCTCCTGTTAATCTTTCTTTTATTACATAGAGGGTGGGGTCGGGTCTCAGCCAAGAACCTAGAAAGGCAAAGGGAAAATAATTTTTCCTGTCCTATACCACATATATCTCAAAGTTCACAATCTCTTAGTGATGTGTGATCCCCTATGTCAGGTTTAGATGCCTCCTTGTGATCCTGCAATCTGTAAAAAATAAGACAAGTGTTGTGCCCCATGGACAACATAATAGGGTAATAGAATCAAGGTAACAAGAAATGCTGATTCTGAAAAGGGAGAATTGGAACTGATACCGTTATAATAATCTAGTTCTTATTTAACAGGAATGGAGTAAAGGGAAGATTAGATAATATAGGCATGCCATTTTTACAGCTTTGCTAATTTAATATTCTCCAAGTCTGTTCCCTGCTGATCAGTGAGGGAAGAGACTGGACAAAGGCAGTTTGGGCACATGCCCAGTGAGGTCTGAGTGACATGGGAAGGTGCCAACCTGTCTGCCAGTCACACCTGGAAATGAGTCAGTGGCCAGAATAGGCATGGCCACTGCAAGGGCTCAAATCTTGAATATTTAAACTTGAGAACAAAGGCCTCTCTCTCTCTCTCTCTCTCTCTCTCTCTCTCTCTCTCTCTCTCTCTCTCTCTCTCTCTCACTGGGCCCCTGACTCTCCTACTGGAGGGGCTGTGCTCCCCTGCACCCACGTGGCTCACAGCCATGTGGGGCTCCACACATGGACTAATGGACTTTAATTAACCCGGATGCTGAACCACACCCAGCTGCAACATGGAGCAGAAGCACTGGACACTGGCCTTGCTTCTGGCTCTACTGGAACCCCAGCTGCATGTCTTTCAGGACTGGCTTAAGGGGCATGGGGCTTTGGAACCCGAGAAATGTAACTGCACACAAATGAAGCCTTTTATCATATCTCATTCTCCCCTGGGGGCTTCTGAAAATGCTTATTTCAGTGGCACCTCAAGAACCTCAAACCTCATGCCCATTCGTGTCTAGGAGATCTGGCCTATTAACTCCTCCAACAACAGAACCACCCAGTCATCAGTTTATGGCAATTGTTGCATCCTACTGGTTTGGAAATGCAAAAACTCCTTGTGCTAGCATTGGATTAAATTCCATAATTAGCTCATCAGACTGCCCTAAACTCTGTTCTGTTAAGGGTACCCCATGTCCATTGTCCTCTGTGGCCCTAGTCTCTGCCCTCTCTTTATTTTTTTTATTTTTTTAATATATTTTATTGATTTTTCACAGAGAGGAAAGGAGAGGGATAGAGAGTTAGAAACATAGATGAGAAACATCGATCAGCCGCCTCCAGCACACCTCCCACCGGGGATGTAGCCACTATCAAGGCACATGCCCTTGGCCAGAATTGAACCCGGGACCCTTCAGTCAGCAGGCCGACACTCTATCCACTGAGCCAAACCGGTCAGGGCTTCCCTCTCTTTAGAAGGTTCATTTCCAGTGATTATAATGGCCTCATCTGCCTGTAACTGACTTCCTACCCCCAACATCTTCTTTTGTATTTAAGGTGGTGGTGGCTTGGATCATTTCCAGGAGTCTCTCAGCTTTCCTGGGTCTCTCCCATGTATACAGGAGGTATACATGTTATTAAACTTCTGTTTTCTTTTCTCCCTTGTTAGTCTGTCTTTTATTACAGAGTGGTCTCAGGCAGGAACCTAGAAATATAGAGGGGAAATTATTTTTCCTTCCCTATAGAGGCCCTAATCATATCGGCATTTGCAAACCAGGTTTTGATTTCTTGGGCTTTCAGACTCCCTCTAACATTTAATAGGCTTCTGATCTATATGCTGCTTGTCAATTACATGTAGAAGTATTAGGCAGGATCAGCTTTCAGGTGCTGAGAATCTGTCTTGGCCATGAACTCCTCTGGTGGAAGGAGGCAGGAAGCAGCAGGGCCCAGGGGTAGAAGGGCTCACCGACCCTAAGAACCTGAGCAAGCCTTGCACCACGGGCCCTGAAGCTGGGTCTTCCCATGGGGGTGAACAGCTTTGTGTCCCTAGGCACCCTCCTATAGCTGACCAGGTTTCTCAGATTTCCAGCTGAAGATGTGCAGTGCATGGTGGACAACAATGGGAAGCAGCAGGGAGATCCCAGCACTGGCCCTCTCATCCAGGCTGATCAAAGTCACTCCCTGTGTAGGAGGCCACTCAACCCCAAGTCAAATCCAGGGAAAAGACACACCCTTGTGTGGAGACCTAAGATGTTAGTGAAGCACACGTTGGATGTTAGACCATGTAGCTCTTCTGCGTCTGTGTGAATCAGAGCCAGAGAGCCAAAAGAACATGGAGAACAAAAAAGTCTACTCTGCCTGGGCAAACCAGTGTCAGCCCACTGGTGGGAAACTGAGGAACAAAGGAATCTGCTCTGCGCCTGCATGAGAAGTGCCAGCCCAGCAAAGGGGGAGGAGGAAGCATGTGACTATATAAGCCAAATCCCAGAAGTAAATTGGGGAGCCATACTATTCTCCATCTAAGTGTGTGCTGCCTCAGTGCACTGAGCTTTCTCACTTCGTGTTTAATAAACTTCTTTCCTTCCAAATCTGTTTTGCCTCCTCTGTTACTTATGGCTCCTCCCTTGATTTCTATCCTGGGAGGAACACCTGCAGGTAACTGAGTTGGAGCTGCTTTGCCTGGAGACCCCACAGGCCCTGTCTCTGATGCTCATCCATGGTACATTCTGACAGCACTGGCCATCCATGTTGCTCAAGTACCTGTCCTGTCTGGGAAGAATGCACATCCACCTGGCCCCAGGACTGCCTGAGAACCCTGGTGTCATCAGTGACATGTGGCCAAATTGCTAAGTGGCCCTGTTCATCAACAGACACCTGACATTACCTTCTGTTCTGCCAATGGGGTGATCCTGACCTCAGGGAATGCTGATAGCTTCCTGCTTCCCAAGTACTTCAAAGAGGCTCTGCAGGTATTTAATACTCAAGAGACCCACTCCTTGACTGGTAATGAAGAGTCAGAGTGTCAGAGTGGCCCCAAGCACAACTCCAGAGGAAGAAAGATAATCCAACAATAAGATTTTTTTTAGCCCTAGCTGGTTTGGCTCAGTGGATAGAGTGTCGGCCTGCGGACTAAAGGGTTCCAGGTTCAATTCCAATCAAGGGCACATGCTTGTGTTGCGGGCTCCATCCCCAATAGGGGGTGTGCAGGAGGCAACCAATCAATGATTCCCTCTCATCATTGATGTTTCTATCTATCCCTTCCTATTTGAAATCAATAAAAATATACTAAAAAAGATTTTTTTTAATGTAAAGAGATGACGAAAGCTTTAGTTTGAAAACAAACCAACAAAAAGAAGTAACTATAGCCCAAGGTCTCTTCAAGGCATATTCTTTTGCTTTTTGCTGTTCTCTGTGCTGACTCAGCTTCCTGTCATTCAACTTGATAGTTCCTTCCTTAAGCGCTTCTTAATAAGTTTGGGTGGGAGGTTGACATTCTTAATAGGCTCATTACCTCTGCTCTGGCTCTCATGTACTGGTCAAGAAGGAAGGCACTTGAGGAGCCCAGTATTATCTCTTTCCAAGTCTTCCTTTTTTGTAGCCTCTTTCAACTGCTTCCCTGTGGAGTTGCAGAAAGATTTGTAGTTGTGTGGGGTTCTGAAATTGCAGGACACAGACTAAAATAACTCTTGATAGAGGTATGTTCCCTTCCATTTTCAGTTGCTCTCTAGCTAGCTGACTGGGGTCCATCACTCTGTAAGATGCTGCTAAAAGTAGCAAGACGAAGTCCGGAGTGGTACCTCATGTCCATCAGTTGTGCTCTGTGCCTAGTTCTCCAGGTGCCCTGTGTTAGCCATGGCAGAGCAATGAATCTGGGCCAAGACAATGGGCCCACTCATTCCTGGACTCCATATCCTTCACTGACACAGATGATGTGGCTATTTTGACCCATGTGAAGGGAAATGCCTGCTCAACCAGCTCCATCATGGGCAACACCTTGTGGAAAGCGATGGAGAAAAGCTCCCTCATGCAGCACTTGTGGTAGTCCCTGAAGAACCTCTTCTTAAAGCACCTGCAGGGCCCTAGCCAGTTTGGCTCAGTGGATAGAGCATCAGCCTGCAGACTGAAGGGTTCCCGGGTTTGATTCCGGCCAAGGGCACATGACTGGGTTGCGGGCTTGGTCCGATGTGTAGGAAGCAGCCAATCAATGATTCCCTCTCATCATTGATGTTTCTATCTCTCTCTTCCTCTCCCTTCCTCTCTGAAATAAATAAAAATATATTAAAAAATAATAATAATAATAAAGCACCCGCGAGGCCAGGAGCATAAGGGCCTGTTGGAGGACACTCTGGTGAGCCCATCCTCCCTGAAACTCAAGCAGAAAGCTGAGGAAGACCTGGAGGCTGCCGATAGCAGGGAACCACAGAATAAGAGAACTGACTTGCCTGAAGAAGAAGGGGAAGAGGAAGAGGAAGAGGAAGAAGGAGAAGAAGAGGAAGAAGAAGGAGGAGGAGGAGGAGAGGAAAAAGGAGGAGGAGGAGGAGGAGGGGGAGGAGGAGGAGAATTTGTAGAGGAAGAGATCAAGGAGAATGAAGAAGGAGTCAAAAAGATGCTTATGGAAGCCACCCGGGACTTTGAGGAGGTTGTGGTGGAGGATTTTGAAATACACATAACAATGTGTGATGATGATCCACCCACACCTGAGGAAGACTCAAAAACGCAGTCTGATGAGGAAGAAGAATAAGTTTCTCCACCAGAAGTGGGAGCTGCCATTAAGATCATCCAGCAGTTAATGGAAAAGTTTAACTTGGATCTGTCAACAGTTACGCAGGCCTTCCTAAAACACAGTGGTGAGCTGGAGGCTACTACTTCCTTTTTAGAGTCTGGTCACAGGGCTGATGGGTATCCCATTTGGTCCCAACAGGATGAATTAGATTTGCAAAAACATGATGAGGATATCCGACATTGGTCAAAAATTTGGTGCTCAGAATGTAACTCGGAGAATTGAGTTCCAAAAGAAATAATTGATAGGATAATGAGAAAAGGGAAAAGGTGTGGCAGATGAGAAGGTGTGGCAGATGAAGTGGTAAGAAAAAGTTTTTTGTGACCATTGAACTTTAGAGATTCTTATGTTGGAACTGATACTTGTCTTCTGACCAATGCTGTCTTTGCTCTGTGAGTCCTAGATTTTGTAGCCATGCAGAGTTGTGTAGGAGGATAAAAATAAAAGATATTGGGTATATTTACAAATAAATAAAAATGAAAGTAGCAAGAAGCAGCAAACAGTGTTGAAGGTTATAAATCTTTCTTACTTACCCCAATGCTATTGCTTTTGATGCCTATGAGTTGCTTTCTAAGATCTTGCCAACCTTTGTTAATGTTGTGCCTAGCTAAAATTTCTATTTCCTTAGAAGAAAGAGAAAATGGGATGCCAGGGGAGAATTAGCACTGGGTGCTACAAATGCCTATTGATTCAGACAGGTTCTTAATTCCACTCCATCAAATGAGTCAGCAACTTGTAGGAGGCATGGGGCCAGTGAAATAGAAAACTGGCACCCTCAGATTGGTATCAAAGGGCTCACTTTGAAAAAGGAAACCCAACCCTGCGCATTGCAGCTAAACTTTTGCTAGTTTTGATCTGACTGGTATAAATGTTCAAAGATTATCTTAACTAGCAATGAAGCTGACTCTCTGGGCCCTGTCAAAACTTGATTTTGAAAGTATAGTAAAACAACTACACAGTGACTTTTAAAATTGTAAAGATAAAAAAACACATGCACTGTTATAATTTTTTAATATGGTTGTCAGATTGTTGAAGTTATTTCTAAACTTATTTTATTTTAGATATATTTATTGTGGATTTGGAGCTTGTAATGTATTATAAATACCTCATGATGTTTCCTCCCTTCTTACATTATAAAATAAGCCTTTAAAGAGAATGAATGAATGTCACAAAGAGATTTTCTTTCTCTCTTTAGCATGCTTATTTTCTTTATTATATGTCATTTTCTTGATGTTCACTTTATCTGATAAACTCCAGATTACTTCATCTCTAGCACTAAAGATTCCTTAGTTTGCACTGTCAAAATACAAATTAAATACAACTTTATCTGAGAAAGGAGACAATGACCATTCTAAATAGAAGTTCTGGAACAAAGGCAGCAGACTTTTAGAAGTTTATATTATTGTAGTTATTTATACTGGTATGAAATATAAGAGACTTTAGTCTATTTTGTTCACTGCCATATACCTGCTACCTAGAAGAATACTTAGTGGACACTCAATAAATATTTATTTGATTAATGTATTAATGGACTTTTAATTTTCTTTTAAAATTGATTTTAGAAAGAGGGAGGGAGAGAGAGAGAAACATCTATTCTTTGTTATACTTATTTATGTATTCATTGGTTGCTTCTTATATCTACCCTGACCTGGGGTTGAACCTACAACCTTGGCATATCAGGACAATGCTCTAACCAAAAATCCACTGGAAAATATTTGACCTACATAGTTGGAAGAGAGTTGTATCTTTTTGAATTAAACAATAAGGCATGGAGGGATTATATAATGTAGACTATTAAAATTTATGAAAGCATGCAAACTGGATGAAAGGGCATTTAACCTCAGTTTAATGTCTCCAAATATTCACACCAGGAAAGAGGAGGAAGAGCATAAACTCTGAGAGCACATTTATGTGATACAGTGTCTCAGATGTTTGCCTCCAGTGGGAGATGATGGCTGAGAAGACACTGATCCAAATGATGGGCAACATTAATGTTGAAATCACCATTTTGAAGTGTTCTTCATTATAGTCTCAGGGTCTCACAACAAATTCGAGAAGTGGTTTCTATTACTGTTCTCATTTTACAAATGTGGAAATTGAGGTTCAGAGAGGTAATTTGTCGAAGTCCCACAGCTAATGATTGGTAGAGTCAACACCTTAAGGTCTTTGACAATCAAGATCAAATGAGCTAAGAAGTCATGTTTTTGCTCCATCGGTGTTCAACTACTCTGGGGTTCTTTCTCTGTCTTTTATCCCCTTCTGCAGCATATCTCCCTTTCTTCTGGTTAAGGATATTATACTAATTTTGTAATGTCAGTATGTGCCCTGAGTTAATAAAGAGCTTCTTTTGTCTTCTGGTGTTGAAAGTGATGAATTAATATGTGCTGGGTCTTCACAAAGGAAATAATAATGACTAGAACCAAAGTTAGATGAGGCCATGAAGATGGGGACCTCAGGATGGGATTAGTGGCTTTATAAGAATATCTCTTTCTCTTTGTGTTCGTTCTCTCTCTCTCTCTCTCTCTCTCTCTCTCTCTCTCTCTCTCTCTCTCTCTCTCCCCACGCACTGAGGAAAGACAATATGAGGGTATAGTATGAAACTCGCTATCATCAATCCAAGAACAAAGCTCTCACCAGGAACTGAATTGGCCTGCACCTTGATCTTGGATTTCCCACTGTTCAGAACTCTGAGAAGATAAATTTTGCTGTTTAAAGTACCTAGTCTATGGTATTTTGTTTTGGCAACCCAAGCAGACTAATATATACTCTGTAGTGCTTTGGACCCCAAAACTCTATGTGGATATCTCAGACTAGGTGAGGTGGACTGGGTTACTAGTGAGGAGTGAGCACTGTTTTTGCCTAGACTGGAAACTGGTCTAAATGGCCTTTCCCATGTGTTCTGTCTCCTGGGTCTGAAATGGTTTCTGTTCAAGCTTCCAAGGGGATGCAAGTGGAGGTAGGGGACTTCTTCCTAGCTGAGGGGTGAATGAGGAAAAGAAAGGATGTGGTCTATTCATCATTACCAGTCACCAAAAGAGGCCAAGAGTAATAATCTCAAAAAAAGAGAATCCAAAGGAAAAGAATTCGGGTATAGAGAAACTCTGTATACAGCTTGTACAAGTCACTTAACTTCCCAGCTAATCATGGAAGCTGAGGTCATTGATTTCAGACTTTTCTTCTTTTGTAATATAGGTGTTTAGTGTACAGCCTTACGTGTATTCCACAAGTTTTAATGCTATATTTCATTTTCATACAGTTCAAGTACGTTATGTCTCTTTTTGTTCTTTGCCCATGCATTTTTAGAGTTGTGTTATTTGGGGATTTTTCAGAGTTCTTTCTATTATTTATTTCTAATTTAATTTTATTGTGGTCATATAAATGCATAAATTGAATCCTTTTAAATGTATTGAGACTTGCTTTATGCCCAGAGTATGGTCTATCTTGGCAAATAGTTCATGTGTACTTAGAAAGAACACATATTCTGTTCTTGGTGGATGTTCATTAGGTCACATTAGTTGATAGTGTCAAGTCTCCTGTATACTTGCTGATTTTTCACTTGTTCTATTAATTATTGAGAGCAGGGTATTTAAATCTCTGACCGTAATTAATGGAACTATCTACTTCACCTTTCAGTTCTATCAGTTGTTGTTGTTTTTTTGCTTCAAGTATTTTGAAGTTCTGTTATTAAGTTCATAAACAATTATGATCGTTATATACTCTTAATTACTCCTTCATCATTACCAAATGACCCTCCTTATCGTTGGTATTATTTTTTGTTCTGAGATTTAATTTGATATTAATATAATCAGTCTAGCTTTATTTTGATGCTTTTACTTTTAACCTATTTCCATCTTTAAATTCAAAGTGGGTTTCTTGTAGGCAGCATATGTAGTTCTTGCTTTTTCAGTCAATCTGATGATCTCAAAAATTATTAGAAGTTCTATGTATATTTAGTTTGTGTTTCACACTTTATTTTTTAAAAATATCTTCTTATTGATTTCAGAGAGGAAGGGAGAGGAGAGAACTGGAGTATGAGACAAGGCCTAGACTTCACACAACTCTATTTCAGTGGTACCCCTTGGATCATGTATGTTAATAATGCTTCCCAGAATTGTGTTAAGTTATGGCTTTTGCTAGAGGATCCATATGAAGGGAAGAATTAGAGTCACATGTATAAAGGCTGTGAGGGGTCTGTTTCCAAGTGACATAAGGCCAAGCAAACTCTCCCAATGCACATCATTGTTCCTGTAGGGGAGGAAAAATAATTTTCTCCCTACTCTTTTAGGTTCTTGGTTGAGACCCCTAGTAACAAAGGACAGATTAACAAGAAAAAAGCAAACATACATTTAATAACATATGTACCTCCTGGGAGAGACCCAGGAAAACTGAGTAACTTGCCAAAGTAGTTCGTGTCACCATCTTAAATACCATCTCCAGCTAAAGGCAGAAGAAGGTGGGTGGAGGCAGTTATGGGAGTTTTTCAAGCAAAGCACAGTAAATAAGGGTAATATTTTTATGTCAGTTTCTAGGGACTTAGAGTCATTCTCTTTTCCCAAGTACAGAGAAGGAGATGCCCTCACAAAAGGAGTTTTCCCTTTTAAATGTACAAAAGGACAACTTCTCTGTTATCAGAGATTCTCCTGTGTCTGAAGCCTCTCAAAAATAATCAGCCCAAAATAATCAAATAATCAATAAGCCAAAGAAGCATATTTTGGGGTGGCATATTCTGCTTCTCTTCACCCATGAGTTTAGAAAGAGTGTCTAGTGGAGGGAAATGTGTATGCAGGACAAAGTACTGGAGAGGAGGGGACTAGACAGAAAATACACAGAAACCTTAATTAGGGTCCCCTTTAAGTCTGTGGCTGAATACTAAGCTGTGCACTTGCAGAGGTTAAATACATAGTGTGCCCCAAAGTCATGAAGGCCTCTGAAAAGCAGATATTTAGAAAAGCTAATGCTTACAAAACATGCTATTTGAATAGTTTACTCAGGTAATCAAGTATGTTCTGCTGAAGAATATTGGTAATCACTTATTTTTAAAATGATAGTTTTAAAGACTGAACGTGTATGTAGACTATCTAAAGGTTAGCACACTCAATATCAGGATTCTTGAATTTATTTCATGAACTTCCCAAGGCAATCTAAAGCCTGATACTTTCCGAGTTTTGGATTGAAGGTACGAATTTCCCTCAGCCCTAGTAAGAAGCACTTTTGAATTCATTTCCCTGACATGAGATTGCTCTCCCCAAAGCAATTTTGGAGGGAACATTAAGTGCTATAGAACTGGAATTGGAGAAGTGGGCCCTAGAAAATGTTTTTAATCAGGGCTGTGCGGGCGCCCATTTAATCACTGTGCAATAGAAGACGTTAAAGGAATAACGTGTTGTTTAAGGCACTTACTGACTGAGAAGTTCATTTAAACTGGGTCCTCTTTTCTCTGGCTTCCCATTTTGGAACTATTTGGCTCAAACGGAACTCTGTTTCTGTTTGGTAGCTATTCTGCAGCCCACCCTGCCACCTGCCCCCAACGTCCTCATCTTTTGAACTATAAATGGAAATTCACATGTTTTGATTTTTGTCCTTGCAAGTTATAGTTGTATCTGACAATTTCCTCTTGAGAAAAGCCAGAGTGGTGCTGTGTATTTTCAGTCATATTCTCTCTGGTATCAAATGTCACAGCTGGGTTGCAGGAAGGTTTATTTGCATTATAATAGCATTTCCTTTAGACCTCTAGGGGCCTCTATCTCTAAAATCACTTGTCTACAGTAACTGCAGGGAGAATAACTTGACCTTTTTAAAAGTAAACTTTCCAACTGAATATCTCCCTCTGGATCTAGGTTCAGAGGGTTCTGTGTGTTCATGAATGTTACTTGAGCTTTTAGGTTAATGTAGATTCTGACTTTTAAAGTGATACAGTGTCTTTGATTTCCCAAACAGAGAGATCTTTCTTTGATTGTGATGATGAGTAAACTATTAAGTATTGCAACGGGATGATTTGTTGAGGGTGACAAGGAGAAAATTCTAAGATGTCCTAAATTAAGTTACAGCAGGCCAGAGGGTGGAAGGAAGAGACAGAAAGGGGTCAGTCAGTTAACTACAGTGCAAAACCAACAAAAGACTGCTTATATTCCTTAGTGTAGGTTGGAGTTAGTAAATTAACTTCCAGGTGGCTATTTCTGCGATTATCTAAAAAGAGAGAATAGATAGGAGCCATTGAACCCCAGGAGCCCCCACTTTATATATATAAGAGAGGAAGGGAAAGAGATAGACACATCAGTGATGAAAGAGAATCATTGATCGGCTGCTTCCTGTACACTCCCTGTTGGGGATTGAGCCGCTACCCAGGCATGTGCCCTGACCGGAATCCAACTGTGACTTCCTGGTTCATAGGTTGATGCTCAATACTCAACCACTGAGCCACACTGGCCAGGCAGGAGCCTCCACTTTTTGTTTACACATGAGCTTTAGGGACTCTGATGGCCTATCCCAGAACTAGCCCTGATTCACCTTCTCCCACGTCTTTGTATATATCCTTTCAAAAGGACTTACTTATTTCTCCCCCTACTTGATACATGAAAAAGGCTTGTAAAACTTCAGAAGGATGGACATGTTGTCTTTTCTACCTAGCCACACTGCAGGGGTTTAGACCCCAGACCCCAAGGCCCATCTTTTTTTTTTTTTTTTTTTTTTTTTTTGCTAGCAATGGCTTAATAAATCTTTTCTTTTAAAAAGACTATTAATGCTTGCTCTTCCTCCCCCTATTCTAGAAGGTTAGTCAGTACTTTTTGTTCTCTTTCCCAAATTTATATTATAGTATTTGTAAGTAGAAATAAGGTGACCAGCTCTGGCCAGGTAGCTAAGTCAGTTAGAGCATCCTCCTGATATGCCAAGGTTGTGGTTTCCATCCCTGGTCAGGGCACATACAAGAATCAACCAATGAATGCATAAATAAGTGGAAATATTTTTGGTGGAAATGGAATTCTTCCATGGGATCGAGAGGAAAACATTCTAAGGACCCACACATGGAGACTGTGGTGTGGTGAGATTTATTTGTGATGCAAAATCAAAGGAGTTCCCCTCCTTGGTTCCCAATGTTCTATCTCTGTCTTGCCATGGAAAAAGTGCAACCTTGTCTTCATCAAGGCCAAATCAAAGGCCAGTGTCCAGAATTTCTGTTTTATATTAAAGCTTAGTCCTTTTGTGCTTGTACTGTCTGCTGCAGGCCCCGTGTGGCTGTTAGACCTGCATGGTTGTGTGTTCACAGGCAAGGGAAAGGAAGCACAAATGAAAAGGTGAGAGTGTTACCAGGTGGGGGAGGTAAGGAGAGGTAGAGGGGATCAGAAAGAGAGAGAGAGAGAGAGAGAGAGAGAGAGAGAGAGAGAGAGAGAGAGAGAGAGAGAGAAGAGAGAGAGAGAAGGAGAGAAGGTTAGTTCTTTGTTCCCTAGAACTATGTACTCTGGGCTTGGGAGGAACCAGGAGCTTTTTCAAAGTCACCAGAGAACTTCCCAAGCCTTTGCAGGTTTTTGATTGTCTACCCCCTTACCAATGATCCCTTTCCCAAATTAGACTGACAGGCCTCTATGATCAAGCACCTGCCCCTGCCCCATTTTGACTTATATTGTGCCTATGCTTACCTCCCTCTGTTCCCCTCTACAATCCAGTACTGGAAGGAGGAAGGGAGGGGTGTTAATCCTTGGTATGGTAAGCAAACAGGCTCATGCTCCCCAGCCCATTAGGCTCAATGTCTGATTCCCTTTGCTTCTGTTATCAGTGGTGAGGTGCCTTCTGTGCCCCTACTGGTTACTGGTGGAAGTGGAGTTCTTGGGTGCCATTGGGAAAACAATTAACTGAGGCCCCCATGGGAGGATGAGGTATTGTGGAAAGCTTTATTGATGATGTAAGATTAAGGGGGTTCCCTTCCAAGGTCCCACCTCCCTCCATCTGGCCATGGCAAAAGTCCAATCTTGTCTTCAGCAGAGCTAAGATCAAAGCCATTGCCCAGAGTTTCCGCTTCATATTAAAGCACAGCCCAGTCCAGCATCTGGCCAGCTTAGCTTGTGTTCCCAGCTGCAGACCATTGCATGTGAGGTCCACATGTCCTTAGGATATGTGGCCGTTAAGGCCACATGGCGGGCTAGCGCACAAGGGAGTGCAGGTTACAGAGCAAAAGAGAAACAGAAGCAGAAGAGAGAGAACACTTTGTCTTGAGATTGTAACTAGGAGCTTAACCAATGATCCCTTCAGGATTTTGCAGGCTTGCAGTGGCCCCATCTCCTCTGGCCAATGATCTCTGTTCCCAGGTTTGACTGACATACACCTTCCCTACTTGCCCTGACTTTACAGGGCATGCACCCATCTTCCCCTTTGTTGGACCCCTTCCCCCAGTGATCTGCAGGGAATGAACTGGTGGAGTGTGAAGAGAAGGGTGTGTGAAGCTGCAGCATCCTGGTGAAGCTGCCCAGATGACCATGTTTATAATGCCTGGCCTCCCCTTTGCTCCTTTCCTATTATTAATATTAGCTAGCTAATTACCATGATAACCCTTCCTTAATATGTAGCTAACTACAGTAACAGAACAACAAATTGATGTTTCTCTCTCTCTTTAACATCAAGAAAAAATAAAATAACAAAGAAATAGGGTGACCAATTGTCCCAGTTTGCCCAGGACTTGAGGAGGGGGAGTGGGAGTTCCTGGCACGTGGACCTTTCAATATAAAAACCAGGTAAAGTCCTGAGCAAACCAGGACAAGTTGGTCACCCTAGGCAGAAGTCATATACAAACATCTTCCATTCTGGAATTTTTTCTACATCCTCAGTTCACAGAAGAGAAGTGTCCATAAGGGCAAAAGCAGAGCAGGACACCATATTAATGTAAACTTTTAATTGAAATATAATGCATAAATCGTAAGTGTATAACTCTACAAAATTTCTCCAAGTGAATATACAAATGTAACTAGTGAGAGGGGTTACCTTGACATGCAGGCAGACCGGGCAGAGATCTAGTGGAAAACAAAGGCAGTTGGAATGTAGGCAGGGGCAGACACAGCAATTTAAGCAAGCCTAACCAAAGAAACAACCATGCAGGAATAAAAGAATGTTTTTAGTCTCAGAGCCGGAGGTAAGTAAAACTAGGGAAGGGCTGCAACAATAAGGCGAACTGATGCATAGGGAAAGTTCAGGTCCATTGCTGGGCAAGAACAATTGAGGGAATCAATCAGGTGGCAACAGGGGTAGATATAGAGTAGACTAGTAGCAAATATATACCCCTAGACTGATTAGCTTTAATGGAAACCCATTATTGGGCCTCCTCCCTGTGCAGGGAGTCTGAATCTGCTTGCAATAAATTTTCCACACTTTTGTTTTAAATCTTCTGGTCCTCAATTTCATTCTTGGACTTCAACTTCGAGAGACATGATGGGGGAGGGTGAACCTCTGCTTGCCATTCCTGGTATCACTAGTACCTAGATAAAGAAAGAGATTATTTCCAGAATTCCAGAAGCCTCCTTCTATCCTTTTAGTAATGACCCACTTGAATAACCTTCTAAGAGAGGAAAAATAATTTTAATTTTCCCTCTACCCTTCTGAATTTTGGCTGAAACCCCCTGCAATAAAAGACAAATTAGCAGGAGAGAAAAAAAGTTTAATAACATGTGTACCTCCTGTATATATGGGAGATAGCCCAGGAGATATGAATAAAACTCTCTGAAATGGCCCAATACCACCTTAAACACCATTTCAACTAAAGACAAAAGAAAAATGTTAGAGTGGGGAGGTCAATTATAGGAGATTATCAGGATAAACGCAGACTGTTATGCAGATTTAAGTCTATACCTCCTCCGTAGATAAGAGTTTCTTGTAGATAGAGTCACCCTTCTCTTCCTGGTAGAGAGGGGAGACACTCTAAATGTAAATTTCCCTCATAAAAGGGTGAATTCTACTCTGTTTTTTAGAGCTTCTCTTTTGCCTGCTTTTTCTCAAAAAATATGCCACCTCAAAATAATTCTTATGCCAAAGAGTCATATTTTAAGGTGTCATATTGTTACGCTTCACTATTATTCTTATTTAAAAGACTTTTAATTAGTTTTACCTGTTTTTAAAATCTATATTAATGGAACCATAGTTTGTACTCTTGTTTGTAGGTTCTTTCATTCAACATTAAGTTTGTGAGATTCATTCATGTTGTTGTGTGTCATTTAGTTTGTTCATTCTTATTGCTGTATAATATGCCATACCACAATATACTTATCCATTCTACTTTTTTAAAAAATATATTTTACTGATTTTTTTACAGAGAAGAAGGGAGAGGGATAGAGAGAGTCAGAAACATAGATGAGAGAGAAGCATCGATCAGCTGCCTCCTGCACACTCCCCACTAGGTATGTGCCCGCAACCGAAGTACATGTCCTTGATGGGAATCGAACCTGGGACCGTTGAGTCCAAAGGCCGACGCTCTATCCACTGAGCCAAACCGGTTAGGGCCCATTCTACTTTTGATTGACATTTAGGTTTTTTTTCCAGTTTGGGGCCCTAATGAACAGTGTTACTGTCAATACTTTTCATGGTAAGGATATATTGGGGGCAGTGATTTGACAGAATCTCGGGGAGGCAACAACATTCAAAGGGATTGGTACAAAATGGATATAGACCTAGCTATGGTGGTTCTCATCTGTGCAAATTCTGTGGCCCACCTATGCAGGTACAAAAGCAGAGGATTGCCATACTTCATGGAAAACGCAATCTTTAACAACAAAACAATTAGGCAGGATGCAATGGAGATTAGGAACCTGCATGGAATTAGCCAAACTTCTAGGTTAAGGGTAGAGTCCTCCAGACTGCCAAGTCTGCCCAAGAATTCTGATACCAATTACTAATGCAGGGGTTTATTTTATTTTTTCAGTTTTATTGAGATATAATTGACATACAGTACTGTATAAGTTTAAGGTGTACAGTATAAATGGCTTGGCATACATATATTGTGAAATGATTACCATAGTAAATTTAGTTAATATCATCACCTCATATAGTTACAAAAGAAATTATTTTTCCTTGTGATGAGAACTTTTAGGATTTACTCTTCTTTTAACTTACAAATTTTTTTAGAGAGAGCAAAAAAACATTAATTTGTTACTCCACTCATTTGTGCATTCATTGGTTGATTTCTGTATGTGCCATGACCCGCAACCTCGGGGTATCAGTATGATGATCAAATTAGGATTTACTCTTTTAATGTACTTATAGTAGCATCAACTATAGTCATCATGTCATACATTACATCCCCAGTAGTTATTTATCTTATAACTGGAAGTTTGTACCTTTTGACCATCTTCATCCAGTCCTCTTTTCCCCTATCCCCCACTTCTGGTAATCACAAATCTGATCTCATTTTCTATGAGGTTTTTTTAAAAGACTCTACCTATAAGTGCAATCATACAGTATTAGTCTTTTTCTGTCTGACTTATTTCTGTTAGCATAATGCCTTCACAGTTCATCCATGCTGTCACAAGTGGCAAGATTTCCTTCTTTTTTATGACTGCATAATATTTTATTAATAATACTGTAGTCCCTCTTATCTGTGATTTTATTTTCCACAGTTTCAGTTACCCACCGTCTGAAACTATGCTCTGAAAATATTAAGTGGAAAATTCCAGAAATAAACAACTCATACATTTTATATTGTGTGCCACTCTGAATAGGTGAGATGAAATCTTGTGCTGTCCTGCTTTATCCTGCCCAGAATGTGAATCATCCCTTTGTCTAACGTATCCATGCTATATATACTACCTGCCTGTTAGTCACTTAGTAACTGTAGGTTATCAGATTGGTTATCAGATATATTAAGAGAGAGATCACATTTATTTAACTTTTATTATACCATATTGTTATAATTGGTCTATTTTGTTAATTTATAAATTAATATATCATAGGTGTGTATAGGAAAAAAACCTTGTATATATAGCATTCAGTACTATCTATCTGCGATTTCAGGCAGCCACTGGGAGTCTTCGAATGTATCCCCTGCAGATAAGGGTGGCATATGTATAACATTTTCTTTACCCATTCATCCATTGATGGATATTTAGGGTGTTTCCATGCCTTGGCTATTTTAAATAATGTTGTAGTGAACATGGGGGTGCAGATATCTCTTCCAAATAATGATTTCATTTCCTTCAGATATATACGCAAAAGTGGAATTGCTGGATCATGTAGTAGTGCTATTTTTAATTTAAAAATGTATTGCTTACATTTTTTTAAAGTATATTTTTATTGATTTCAGAGAGGAATGGGGAGAAAGAGAGAAATAGAAACATCAATGATGAGAGAGAATAATTGATTAGCTGCCTCCTGCACGCCCCACACTGGGGATTGAGCCCACAACCCAGGTATGTGCCCTGACTGGAAATTGAATCGTGACTTCCTGGTTCATAGGTCAGTGCTCAACTACTGAGCCACTGTGGCTGGGTTCTATTTTTAATTTTTTGAGGAACCTCCATACTGTTTTCCAAAGTGGCTGCACCAACTATATTCCCACCAACTGTGCACAAGCAGAGGTTTCTCAAAACCACCTTCAGGTTGGATAATGCCCTAGAAAGACTCACAGAACTCACTGAAACTTACTATACACACAGTTACATTTATTACAGGAAAGATATACATTAAAATACGCCAAAGATTCATAGGGCATAGTCTGGGAGGCCTCCAAAGGGTTCCAACCTCAAAGCTTCTATTGTTCTGAGGATAGGTTACCTTCCTGACATTGATGATACACACAGAATGTTGCCAACAGTATTCCATGCATATTATAAATTCAGGAAGCTCACCCAAGCTTTGGTGTTCAGAGTTTTTATTGGGGCTTTATTATATAGGTATGATTGATTGGATTGTAGTTGAATGGGACTGCCTCCACCCTGAATCATCTCATTAGCATAAACTATCTGTTGTGGTTGAAGAAATGCACTATGAATAACAAAGACACTCCTATCGCTTGGGAATTTCAAATTGTTTAGAAGTTACCTGGCCCAGCTGGTGTTGCTCAGTGGTTCAGTCTCGATCTATATGAACCAGGAGGTCATGGTTTGATTCCCAGTCAGGGCACATGCCTGGTTGTGGGCTAGATCTCCAGTAGGTGGCGTGCAGGAGGCAGCCAATCAATGATTCTTATCATTGATGTTTCTATCTCTCTCCCTCTCCTTTCCTCTCTGAAATCAATAAAAATGTATTTTTTAAAAATGGTTACCTCTAAAGCCAGGGCAAAGAGCAGACTACTCTCGGCAAGGCCAAGTTCTTTACTACATAGGGCCCTTTCTCCTTTTTTTTTCTATATGGCTCCTGGATTCTGATGTAACAGTGACAGGGGAATTGTCACAATTATGATCGAAATCATCTGCCCAATGGAAATGGTGACTCAAAGGAGAACTTAGGTGCTTTATAGAAAACAAATCAATGCCATATTTCCTGTAACAGAATAGTATTTTGAAGTGTAAACTAAAGTGTTTTTCATTATTGGTAATTCCTTAATACCCCCACATCTCTTTCCTTATTAAAATGAACAGAAAGAGAGAAAAGATAATCATTTGCTTTTGCCCTACAAAATATGCTTTTGAAGCTCTTTACAAACTGTGAGAGGAGAGGTTTTTGGATTGCAAGAGCCTGAGTGGTTTGGGTATCAAAAGCAAAGGCCCAGAAGCCTTCAGGGTTGACACAGAAAGATCTGGACGATCAGATCAATCAGAACCACCTAAAGCAAGTATAAAGGTATCCCAGGACTAGAAGAGGGGAGAGTCAGAGGGAAAAAAGAAATGTACAAATGTGTTCCTGAAAAGAGTTCTATACTCTACCTGCACTCTCTCTACCCCTATCTAGTCAAAGAGAATGAAAATATAGAGATACCGTCAAAAGTTGCTTGTAGTTGACACTAGTGCCCCATCCATAGTCATCCCATCTTAATCATTCTAGTATGCTCCCTCTGAGTTACTGACCAGTAGCTACATCTTTATGTCTAAAGGTTCCCTCCCCTCCGGGACTACTGTGCTTGGTACAGAAGTGCTAGGGAGTCAAATTTCTCAGAACAGCCCTTAGTCAAAACTCTTATTATAGTAATTATCCCCCATTATAAATTATATCTCATTATTAATACACCAGCTCTGGCCCAGCCCCTGGTTGGGATAATTTGGAGGTGTGTATTGTATATCATTTCACCAGAGTTGCCCCATAGGGTTCAGTTCAAGTATCCACTGCAGCAGTTGGTTTAATAATGCACCTTATCACCCCGTCAGAGTGGCTCAGTGGTTGAGCATTGACCTATGAACCAGGAGGTCATGGTTTGATTCTCAGTCAGGGCACATGCCTGGGTTAGGGGCTTGATCCCCAGTGAGGGGCATGCAGGAGGCAGTCAATCAATGATTCTCTCTCATCATTAATGTTTCTATCTCTTTATCCCTCTCCTTTCCTCACTGAAATCAATAAAGTATATTAACAAACAACAAATAATGCACCTTATCTACCTTGCCTTCTCTACATTACTCCCCACTCCAAGGTGATTTCTGTACAGCTCAAGTACTTATACTTCAATCCTGTCTCAGAGTTGACTTCTGGTGGTGCCACACTAAGGCACAACTCTTTCCATTGCTTAAAGAGGTAAATGTTCCTTTTTATTAAAAAAAAATATGTTTTTTATTGATTTTTTAGAGAGAGAGAGAGAGGGGAAGGGAGAGAGAAACATCAATGAGAGAGAACCACCAATCAAGGATGGAGCCAGCAACCTGGGCATGTTCCCTGACTGGGAATCAAACTGGCAACCTCCTGGTGCACAGAATGACACCTAACCAACTGAGCCACATCAGCCAGCACCAAATGTTCCCTTTTAATAGATTTATTAAGAAAAAGAGAAAAGGAGAGGATGGTTTCTTTACATCTATTAGATTTCTCTGTGGTCCCTTGCAATGGATTCTCTGGTTAATAGCATCACTCAGGGCAGGCATTCAGAGAAGAGAGTGTCCTTATGTGTTTTGTAATTTTGTGTTGTGAGCTTATTTTCAGCTGGTATTCTCTTGCATGAGAGTCCTCTGTGTGCACTAGGCTGAAAAGGTGTCTCAGTTGGATGGTTTAACATTTGCCTCTTCTCTGGCCTTGCAAAATTCATATATTTATAATCAGTTTCATGTAAGTTTCCAAGCAGAGGAAACTCAGACTCTAAGGTAGTGCAAGCTTGTACCCTCTTCAAGGCAGAGATCATGCTTGGGGTTCCAGCTTCTTACAGTAGCTTTCTTTCCTCCAATGATCTACAGTGGGCACCATGCTTGTATACATTCCACTTCTGCTTCCTGCCTAAGGACAGGGTAACTTTTCCTAGTGCCACTTTTATTTAGAGAGCCTAGGTATGGTTTTCTGTTTTCACTTGTTCCTTTACCCTGTATCCCACTCCTGTTCTTGTGCCAATCAATTGCACAGCCCCCAAGTTATGTCTCTAGGGCTAAGACTCCAAAGGTTGCATGGTTTCAATTCCTCCTCACTGCTTTGATTCTAACATTCCTTGTTTTTCTGACACCTGAAATTTGCTTTTGAGCCCAACTATGGTTTAAATATATATTTTTTTCATATCTTACCCAGCATTTCTGTGGTTTAGCAATAGAAGAAAGAACTCCAGCGTCTTGTGAGGCAACAACAGTTACAATGATGCAAAACAGCATAAATGCTCAGCATGTGACCCTACCCACAATGAAGATCATTTTTTGCATTACACATAATAGCACTTCATAGTCCATTCTGGAATAGAATCTTGTGTTTACGTTTATGTACCCCAAAGTCTTCCCAGAGCAAAAGAACCCTCAAAGAGGAATTCAAGTCTTTGCTTCAAACACCTAGGCTTTGTTTCATGATTTCAGAAATCTCAGGAACAATTTCTTAGGCAGATCTCATGGTCAGTGTACCTGAGCTATTCGTTTTCTCAGAAATTTCTATAAGAGGAAAGCTGTTCTCAAACATATGACCCAACATGGGGACCTGTCCTTGACGTGAACAGAGATAAGCAGCAAAAGATATTACTCAGTTCTGGAGAAAATTAACCTCAGAGGTCAGAGTTCTTTTTCTTTTCCAATATGTATCAGCATTCCCATCTCGAAAGGTCATCTAGTGGAGGGAAAGACCAAGGACTTTGAAGTCAAACATCATGGTTACAAAGTGCTTTTCAAAAGTTAAAAACCTGGCTCTGATATACATATAAAATGGACAGATGTCAAATATTTTATTTAACTTCTTAAAAAGGAGATCACTAAGATGGTAATGCTGGTTCAAAGAGCATTTTGAGGACTGACATATTTATAATCCACCTGGAAAGGCAGTTTGAAATCAATTTACTAAGTAGGAGACAAAACTGGTTAAATGTCCAAAGGGTAATGAAACTATAACTTGGGGGCTATATTTTCTATTGCACAGAAAAATTACCATGGACCTTTGGAGTCCAAGCTCTTAATTAATAGTAAGTGGCAGTTGTACACAGATATGTCCCCTAGATAATTAAATAATCATTGGGTGATCCTGTCAACATCCCAAGATGGCATTGAAAGGACATGAAACCCATTTCCCCCTTTATTTCTCAAATTTTAATTACCTCCTAACAACAGCTAAGACACCAAGCTATGTAATATACTAGCTTTTTAAGCAATTATCCAGATTCTCTGGGACTGAGTTTCCTCATCTGTAAAATTGGGGTAATAATATCTATCTTGCTTGATTAGTTTATTTTTCTTGCTCCACAAGTAATGGAGACGAAGCAGGGATTACCCCTGCCTGGGTAGATGGAAGATGGAGTTGGAATGGGTACCTTTTACATTAATGACTGGTAGCAGAGACCTGGGGGTACTAGAGTGTGGGTCTGAAAATGGACCAAAGTTTGGATCACTGTGTCTGAGGGATGGAAGCCTAGAAGGGAAACCAAGTGAAAATGAGCGGGAATTCTAAGGCGCAGTCACAAGGAGAAAAAACCCAGAGATAAAACCAGGACTACGTGTCAGGCACTCCCACTAGTTTGGACTTCAAAATATAAAGCAGTGGGAGAAAGAGGACCAGAGTGAATCTGAACCTGAGTCAGGGAAAAATATAACAACTGTTGTTCTATTCAGTTTTATCAATAGTGTGGGACGGCCTAGCCTTGTAGATTAGGGTTATCCTGGAACAGTGGGTGCTATAAAAGTTCAAATAAAGAGAATTTATACTGGGCACCTTGTTTATTTTTTATCTTTTATTAAATTTTTTAAAAAATTTATTTTAGAGGGAGGAAGAGAGAAAGCGAGAGAAAGAAACATAGATGTGAGAAACATTAATGGTTTGCCTTTCGCATGTGCCCTGACCTCGGATTGAACCCGAAACCTGGGTATGTGTCCTGACCAGGAATCAAACCCACCACCTTTTGGTGTAGGTATGATGCTCCAGCTAACTGAGCCACACTGGCCAAGGCTGGGTACCTTGTTCAGTATCTAAAAATAGCAGGTGCTTAATAAACGGGAATGATTCTATTTTTCATCTACTCTTCTCTCCATGGAGGTTGTAGGTGAGGCAGTTTTCTTTTAAAAAGAACTACAAGAGTAAAAGTCTCTATGACTTACTTGTTTAGTATGGAAGGTATTCATATTACTGATGAAAACGAGGTGGACATTTGGTAGTTTTGCAAACAAGATGTGCCACTGGCATCTTCCTTCAAGAAAGAGCTTGTTCATCAGCCACCAGGAGGGCAGTTAGCTGACAGCATCCAACTGCAGTGTCTTCAGGACCTGCCTCAGCACATAATTATGAGGCCCCACTCTCAGGTGGCAAGGCCTAGCCAATGACTGAGCTTAATGTACCTGTAAGGGCCCGGCCCTTTCTGCCCAACACAGGGATTCGCTAACAGGCAATCTTTGTTCAGCTCTCCACTGGGTTGGCACTGTAGTCTGAGGCTCTCTCTGCCCCATTCTACTTTCTCCTCCATTTTTTCATAGGTGTCAGATCTGTATCAGTTTGAAGGCTTTCTCTGTTGCTTCTGTTTCCTCTCTTTTCATTTTTCCCAAGGTTAAATTTCCCCAATAAACTCGCACTTCTCACTCTGTCTCACCATTTGTTACTCAGAAGATTTGAACTGACATAGTATTGGAAGTGATCTGAGAGAGATCAGGAAAAAGAAAGAGGGAATTGCCGACTGCTCACTCATCATCTGACTGGCAATGGGGACCTCATCCTGGGTGATATGTTGGATATGGAGAGTCCCTGGTTAATGTGCCTAATTGTTAAAACTTACACTGGTGATGATTTGGGCGAAGGTTCTGATGGAGGAGAAATGCTCTGGCTGGTGCAAGGATTTGAAAAGTCCAGGAGGTGGATTGGGGGAGGGGAGGAGGTGCCAATACATATAAAAACAATGGAATTGTCTGGTTGCTGTAAAGTTTCAATGACACCCTGTAGAGAGATAATGAAAAATTGAGGGCAGTTAATAAACAATTGCACAGCTGGCGTAGCTCAGTGGTTGAGTGCCTACCTATGAGCCAGGAGGTCACAGTTTGATTCCCAGTTGGGGTACATGCCTGGGTTGTGGGCTCGGTGCTCAGTGTGGGGTCTGCAGGAGGCAGCCAATCAATGATTCTCTCTCATCATTGATGTTTCTATCTCTCTCTCCCTTCCTCTCTGAAATCAATAAAATATATTTTAAAAAACAATTGAAATATAGGTGTGAAGGCCAGAAGGCCTCTTGCTAGATTCCAAAGAGGCCCTTATCTCCTGCAGTGGGAGAGCATAAGAAGCTAAAGACTAAACTCAAGATGTAATAGTTGTATTCACTGACCTTCAAAGATAATTGAATCTGCTCAGCTAAGGCAGTCTATTATGTCAAGGTCAGAGTCCTGTTTGGGATAATCTGGGACTCTGATACATGGGATGAGGACATGTGGGTGGATACCGTTGAAGAGTTTGGCTTCTCAGTGTTAAAGAAACCAGATTAGGCCCAAAATAAAGTCACTCATTCTAACCCCCATGTCAGTGAAGCAAAACTTTACTTAGTTTTTATGCTTGACTTTCCCAGAAAAGGAAGGCCTAGGTCAACTGATCAGCATTTGCCTGCTTAGCACAAGTTACTGGACCCAGCTTCAAGACTTCCCTTTGTTTCATACAAGGAAAGTAACCAATCAGCAAATGCCCAGCATAACTTCCTTTTCCCTGCTCATCCATAAAAGCCTCCTGAATTGTACAGCTCATTGGAGCTCCTTTCTGTTGCTAGATTGGATGCTGCCCGATTCATGAATTGCTGAAGAAAGCCAATAAGATCTTTTAAATTTACTCATTTCAATTTTGTTTTTTAACACCAGACTCCTTTGACTCCTGAGAGCCTTCTAAGGTGACCCCCTCCCCCCTACTACGAGTAGGCATGCTCCTTGCCTCCTGTGTAGAAAGATACTGCAGTCTTTTTCCCCATAAGGCAACACTCACGTCCCCCTATCTGTCCCACTGTGTCTCCTGCTTGCCAGGCCAATAACAGATCATGTGGCAGCATAACTTAGCTGGGGGAGGTACCAAACCTCATAAAAGAGGACAGGGACAATATCCCAAGGGAGCTGCAAGACCTGCCAAACGTGCCAGCAAGAGCTGGGATGAGATGTGGTGGGTGGCACCAACGAACTGGGTTTTGAGGGTGATTGGTCAATGGGGAGGAAAATGAAGACTGCATAAAGGAGAGTTTATTGACTTAACATCCTGGCAAGGATCCCAGGGGATAAAGCAAACTCACTATTAGGGTGACTTTTAGATGCCTGGAGAAAGTGGTAGTCCAAGCTGAGCAAAGGAAATGCCTACATTGCCATAACAAACAGTAGAACAAGGAATAAAGAGTCTGAAAGAAGTGGGCAGACAGGAATGTATGTATTATATGAGATCAGATGACTCACCAGTGGATTATGCCCTATGGAAAAGCCCAGAGGATACTCCATTTATCGAGATTATTAGAAATGTACTGGGGAGCTGGGTATCAGCATTACTAAAACATTTAGTGGTGGTTTTCTCTGCATGTAGGCCAGGGTTAAGACAGAGAGGCTATCACATGGCTTGGCTTATTGATAGGAAGGGAGATGATGGGATGGGACTCAAAAGCAATAGAGGCCCAGGTGGTGGTGCTTATCCACAGAAACCATGGGGGTGCACTTATCATCAGGACCAGAAAAGTTGGAGTGGTTGCAAAGGGACCCTAATGAGGAGAGAATTGTGAAGATAATTAAAAACCTATAGCTCCCTAGGGCTGAAACTGATGGGCATACAACAAGGGTGCTACTTAATAATTATAATCAAAAGTAGGAAAACATGGATGTGCAGAAGGCTTAGAGTGTTGTTCCAATGAAAAGTCACGACCAATTGCCCATTTCCTGGACCTGAGCCTGTTTTCAGAACTGGAATCCATTGAATGAAGATGTGTCCAGGGAACCATGCCCTCAGGTCCCCAGGTAGAAGGAACCTGCAACACTATGGCAAATATAGACCACAATGATCCCTCAGTGCTTTCCCAAAGGAACAAGTTGTCATTTTCTCAGGTGGCTGAACACTTAGGAAAGAGAAATATGCAGTCATTTTGAGAACAATCAGACATGTGGATGAAACACAACCCTCTACCCTCTACTCTGCTTCCAACTCCCAGCAGCCAAGGTAGTAACTCAAAAACAATATTGTATCCCAGGGGATGGTAGAGATTACTACTACTCTTAAGGGTCTAAGAGGATCTCATGAATCCTTTCATTTACTTATCTGGCCCTTACAGAAACTGGATGGATCCTGGGGAATGTCATGGATGGCTGCATGATAGGCCCATCCATAGCTGCCATGCTGGATACTATATCTTGTTGCAGCAGATTAACATGGCCTTAGGTACATGATATCCAGCCATTGATTTGGCAAATGTGTATTTTCTATCTCAGTCAGTAAAGAGGATCACAGAGAGTTCTCATTTACCTGGAATGGACAGATACGTATTTACAGTTTTGCCATAAGGCTATGTTAACTTGCCTGTCGTTAGTCATTACATAGGCCAAAGAGATCTAGGGAGTCCCACAGAATATCCATCACATTGGTGACATTATGATGACTGAGAAGGGTAACAAAGAAATTGGGTAGTTAGCTGAAGGCCAAGGTAAGTCACATGCAATCTAAAGTGTGGGAGATAAAAGCTATACTTCAGTATATGAGACAGAAATAAACTTCAGTTGGGTTTAACCTAATGTTTTTTGAGTGGAGTCACTTACAGCCAATTCTGATACAGGATCATTTGCCCCACAATGATGGTGTTTTAGAGTAATTGATTTAAGAAGTATTTCTGATGCTAATTAGATAACAGAACTAATTGTCTATTAATACTGCTACAAGTTCATGTCAATAGAGAATCATACTGATGTTTCTATTCTACATTGGTAGTTAAAGTGAGAAGGTATGATTTTAGGTTATCTAAAAGAGATTTGGCCCTGGCTGGGTAGCTCAGGTGGTTAGTGTGTTGTCCTGATATGCCAAAGTTGTGGGTTTGATCCCTGGTCAGGGCACATACAAGATTCAACCAATGAATGCATAAATAAGTGGAACAACAAATCGTTATTTCTCTCTAAAAGTCAATAAAAATTTTTAAAAACAAAAGAAATAAAATAAAAGAGTTTTGTAAATAGTCAAGATAGAAAGTGAGGGGAGGGGGGTAGAATGCAGCCTTATATTATACCAATTAAAATCACTGACGTATCTATGCTAAGTCAGGAGGCCTGGACAGACCCTAATTCTTACAATGATGCTGAGACAGGGGCTCTAATAAGTATGAATAATCAGAGGTCCGTATTGAGATTGCTGAGTTGCCATTCATATCTGACAGTCTATGACTGAGGAGCAGTCAATTAAATTAAACCTGGAAATAACTTATTAACAAATGTCACCAAAAGTTATTAAAAAAGTGTATTAGCCAGTCTTGCCCATGTAAAGTACTGTCTGAACAATCTCAAACATGAAGTTTGTCAAGTAGAAACAGATACCGAATTTAAATTGAGTGATCAGCAGACCAGTAAGTCTGTAGTTTAGAGTGATTTAGATTTTAGAGGGTTGCCCATAAAAATTATTTGGTACTGTATGAAGAAGCCTTACCAGGACAGTTTGAGAGCTTAATGAAATTAGAGGCAGTTGTCCTTGGCTTATTAAAGCTGAACCAAGGAAACTTTCTGGGTGTCAATAAAATCTAAGCATGCTTTTTCTATCTTATTCACCAGTTTCAAAATATGAATTCATTAGGTCCTTCAAACTATGTTCATTAGTGCTAACAGAGGCCTAAGCTAGGGTCATGGTATAATAGAACAAGAATATATTTTACTTATGCAATTTTTAAAATTTAAAACTTATTATTTTGCTTAAGCAATTTCTAGGCAGGCAGAAGTGTGTAACAAGGGTTAACTTTAATAAGATCATCCGAGGTGACCTCTTCTGTAACTTGCTTCACATGGCACCACATTAACCTGGTTAAGGTTTTGTTTTGTTTTGTTGCATCCCAACAGTACTTGTCAAACCAGAAACTGGAAGGGTGAGGCCCACATTTACCAAAACCTGGAACATGATTTTAATTTTCATTGGTCTGTTGTTAGAAACGAAAGGGGAAGTGTCACTCGGGCACTCAGGGCAATTTCAAGAAACAGCAGGAAATTGCCAATGGAATAAACCAAAAACAAAAAAAACAACAACTTTGCTCTGGATTACTTTTCTCAAACCTTTTAATTTCCTCATCAATTTAGACTCATTAGACTTCAGGACACAAGTTGAAGTAAACGAAAGCTACACTTTGTACAGAGTTCAAAATACCTATAATAAAATATATAACACAGGACTTGGGGTAGAGACAATATTTTCCTAAGGTCTGTCACATTTCCTATGACTCAGCAAAAGGCAGTTTATCATTGTATGTAGTTTCTTGAGAAATGTTACATTTAAGTAAAAACATCTCTCTTAAGACAACTAGCTTGTGGAGAAGCAGCCCTAGCTGCCATGTCAGTTGTGAAGTTTAGGTTTTCAAAGATCCATAAATAAAGATTATTAAAACTAGTAAAGACTAAATAGAAAAAAACACAATCTCCGACACACTTGAAGTGTAAATTGAAATATACTTTTCTGAAGGGCAACTCGGCAATATACATTGAAGCTTTAAAAAGTTCATTTCTGCCCTGGCCAGTGTGGCTCAGTTGGCTGAGCTTCGTCCCATGCACAGAAAGGTCACTGGTTCAATTCCCATTCAGGGCATGATCCTCAGTAGAGGGCATACAGGAGGCAGCCAATTGGTGTTTCTCTCTGACATAGATGTTTCTCTCCCCCTTCCTTCCTCTCTCTCTAAAATCAATGAAACCATATTCTTTTTAAAAAGTGAATTTCTTTTATCTAAGCATCTTCATTTAAAAATTTTAAAAATATATTTTATTGATTTTTTACAGAGAGGAAGGGAGAGGGATAGAGAGTTAGAAACATCAATGAGAGAGAAACATCAATCAGCTGCCTCCTGCACACTCCCTACTGGGGATGTGCCTGCAACCAAGGTACATGCCCTTGACCAGAATTGAACCTGGGACCCTTCAGTCCGTAGGCCAACGCTCTATCCACTGAGCCAAACCGATCAGGGCTAGTCACCTTATTTCGGATTTCAAGTTGAATGCCACACATTTCCCCTCTTCATTTTCATTCAGGACTATGGACTGTTTAGGCTGACTGTGACCTGAATATGTTAATAGGAAGGTCAATGTTTTTTGAGGAAAAGTCATCTTATAATAAATTGTGTGTGACACAAAAAGAAAAATGAAGCTTAAAACCAGTTTTGATGCCTAGAAGAAAAATCAGCAGCTCTTATATAGCTAATACCAATTTCTGCAAAAGGGCATCATGCCTTAGAGATATAAGGTATTTCCTTAAAGAATATCATGTCCAAACAAATTTATAAATTCAGATTTTAAGATCATCAATTGTGAAGTACTTTGTTTTTTTTCCCCTGCAAAAGTTTGAATAAATGCTAAGTTCAGACTAAGAAGATTATCCATTGTGAAGACATTTGTTGAAATGTCACCTTATATTTTTAAAGAGCTTTAGAGTTTTCAAAGAGCACATTTTTCCATTTCACTCTCTTTATGACCTTCTAAGTGAAGTAGAACATGAGGATTATTCACAAACAACAAAGTGAGCAAGTGTGCATGATGGTGTAAGGGTAACTCCTGCCCCAGAACAGATAAAATCCCATTAGGGTGAGGAACTGGGAAAGGAAACAAGAATTACAGAACAGTGAGTATTCCTAAGAGAGTACTGGGGTCTGGCCCCCACTGTCTAGGATGGGTGCAAGGGGTGATGCAAGATGGGATCTGAGGAGGGAAGGAAGTGTGCTATCCATTTCAGAGGCAGTCAGGAGACTGCAGGCCTCTCACTTAGCAAGGCACTAGAACAGAGGATACGGATGCTGAGAGAGGTCCCCCAGCAGATGCACAGAGACTCATGTACATCAGCCTGGTGTGGAGAAAGCAGCTGAGTGTTCTAAACCTCTGAGTGTCTGAGAAAGAGCACCAGTGGGTCCGAGGGTGTCTGGGGTCAGGATAGAGAAGAATTAGAATTGTGTCCTAGCCTGACCAGTGTGGCTCAATGGTTGAGCGTCAGTCCATGAGCCAAGAGGTCACTGTCAATGCATATAAGAACAATGGAATTGTCTGGTTGCTATTAAGTTTCAATGACATCCTGTAGAGAGGTAATAAAAAATTAAGAGCAATTAATAAACAACTGCACAGCCAGCATAGCTCAGTGATTGAGTATCTACCTATGAACCAGGAGGTCACAGTTTGATTCCCAGTCAGGGCACATGCCCAGATTGCAGGCTTGATCCCCAGTAGGGAGCATGCAGGAGGCATAGGATCGATGTTTCTCTCTCATCAATGTTTCTCTCTCTCTCCTCCTCTTCCTTCCTCTCTGTAAAATCAAGAATGTTGTTCTAGTAACCATAGGCCATGATAGGATTATGAACTTCAGCAATGAATGCCAGAACTCAATGACAAAGACCAGATGAGCAAGTTAAATTATGATTGATTTCAGTAAAAGAGAAGATCTCTGTATCTAGAAACCCTGTTCATTTTGAAGCCTGATTTATAGCAAGTCACACAGAAAGAACCTAGTTTATTTCTGAGGAGATGAAGGAGTGGGGAATACTAAATTACTCAAAATAGTCAGTTTCTAGCTGGAAATGGTTCAGTTACCTTATACTGGCAAGATTAAGTTTAACCCTGCTGACCGCCTTTATGAGGGCCCAGTAGCTAAATTAAATATACTTAAGGAGAAAAAGTTACATTTTTGAGGTTATTTGAAAGTTTGTTTTAAATAAAATATATATATATATTAAAGACATTTGTTATTGAAACAATTTCTTTAGTGATCACACTGAACCGTGAAAAATTGTCTCATTTGCACATCAGATTTAAAAGTTACATTTTTACACACTCAAGTTTTGAGATTGTGAATTTACTATTCACTACTTACGTGTAGATAAGTTACACATCTCCCTACTTCATGGAAGAAGGTCTTCTGCTCTTGGAGGATTGCAGGCAGGATATAACTATGTATCTCCATCTCTGTTGGTCCGCAAACTCAGGAGTTTTCCATGTGAAATTTGAAACTTGCCCGGGACACAGAGGGCAAAGAGTGATAGAAGGAAGAGGCAGGCCACTGCAGATTGGTAGGCAGAAGGTTTAATAAATAAGGGAACTTACTTAGACCCACAAGATGAATAGATCTCTGTACCTGCCTGCTGGAATCTTAAAAAAGTTTGTATAGAGGCCTGAATGGGATTTGTAATATATACTGTTCAAATGGTCGCAACAAAACCTTAATCTCTCAGGGTGGTGTCCTTGGGGCAGCTTCTAGTGTTGGACAGGCAATCTGAGCACAAATTCCAAGGAGGGGAAGGGTTGTTGAGGGGGGAGAACCTCTGATTGCATAGGTCCAGCTTTTAGATCAACCAATGGTGTCCCTTCCATGACCTTTTCCAACAATCTTTGTCTCTCATGCTCTTGCACTCCTGGAGTCTCTAAATTAGCTCCATCCCTAGTATTCTCAATAATTGAATCAATATATATTACTTTTAGCTTATCTCTCCTGGTTCCTATCATTTGCAACTTAGATTCTTGACTGAAAAACAATCTAACAAAAGCATGCAAGTCTCACACAAATAAAACTACAACAGTGATTTTCAACCTTTTTCATCTCCTGGCACACATAAGCTAATTACAAAAATTCTGTGGCACACCAGAAATATATTTTTTGTTGATCTGACAAAACAAAGTTATAATTTTGATTCATTCACACCAGGTGGCTATTGTTGTGTTGGCTGTTGCCATTTTTTAATTTGACAATCTAAGGGAAAAGAGGTCAGTGCCCCTGACTAAATAGTCAGGTATTGCATATTTTAAAAATTCTCGCAACACATCAATGTGCTGTGGCACACAGGTTGAAAATTGCTGCTTTAGAGTGTGTTCTAGACCTGAATAAATGGAGAGATATAACAAGTGGGCATCCATAAAAACACCCTTATAATTGGAAGGGATCCTCTACTTTGTGAGGCATTGGTGGAACCGCTATGGAAAATAAAGGAGGGAAATACACCCTTCTACTATTATCTATGGAAGAAATGAGAAAGGATATGACAAGGTTTTAGCCAATGAATGCTACAGTCCTTAAATCTTGAATATCAAAATTCAGGGAAGTTTAGAAATTATTCCTAGGCACCAGAAGTGGGAGGTGCTGGTGCCAATTCTACATCCAAACTATAGTGAACATGCCCTAAGGTGACCCTCCAAAGAGTCACACTCTTGAATAATCCTTTCTCTTTGAGTGTGGATGGAACCTGTGACTTGCACCTAGCCAATAGAATACTGCAAATGTGAGGAGATAGTCACTCCCTGTTTTTGTTACATTATATAAAACTTTGTCTCAGAAGACTAGATAGATTCTCCTGCTGCCCTATAGAAGAAAGCTATTATATTATGAGGAGGCCACATGGCAAGAAACTGTAGGAGGTAAGAGCAGCTCCTGGCCAATAGCCAGCAAGAAAGCGGGGACCTTGATCCCACAACCACAATGCCCTGAATCCTGCCAATAGCCATGTGGTCTTGGACAAGGACCTGGAGACTCAGATGAGATCACAGCCCTGGCCAACCTTGATCAAAGTCTTGTGAGACCCTGAGCAGAGGACCCAGTTATGCCATGCTGCGTCTCTTGACCCACAGAAACTCTGAGATAGTAAATGTAGGTTGTTTTAAGGTGCTACATCTGTGATAGTTCGATATACAGCAATAGAAAACTAACAAGCTAACTGTACTCTTCCTATGCCTGATGATGTCCATTGTCTCTCAGCTCTATGCTCACTTTTCTTTTTCTTTTATTAATCCTCACCCAAGGGTATTTTCCCATTGATTTTTAGAGAGAGTGGAAGCGAAGGGGAGAGACAGAGAGAGAACATCAATGCGAGAGACACACATCAATTCCTGGCCTCCTGCACACACCCTGACCAGAGCCAGGGATGGAGCCTGCAACTGAGGTACATGCCTTTGACTGGAATCAAACTGGGGACCCTTCAGTCCACGAGCCAATGCTTTCCCCACTGAGCCAAACTGGCTATGGCTATACTCACTTTTCACTTCTCTCTTGTATACTGCTGGGATTAAAACCTTTTAAAGTACATTCCCCAGACTCCCTTATTAGCTGACTTTCTGATAGATTCTGCTGATGGAAAGAAATGGAGGAAGATTTGAAGGCAGGGGGGAAGTCTTTTTTCTCACTTGTGGAAGAGGTCTCTGGCAACAGCACCACCAGGGGAATAGTGAGTGCAGGATAATGGGCTCCAGATCAGTATCATATTGATCTCTGACTAACACTCCTATCCATAGTAACTTCTTCTCCTTTTTTCTCTGGTCCCCCTTTTCATTTTGTCCTTTTAGTACTTCCAACACCCATGTAAACAATTCCTTGTTTTAAATTCCTTCTGCTTAAATACCTAGAGTGGTTTCTGACTTTTTTAAAATATATTTTTATTGATTACAGAGAGGTTAATGCCGGAGTTTGCTGCCTTGAACAATTACTTCAAAAGTGAAACTAAAAGACGGAATGGACATCACCCAGAACCACAGGAACGCTGGCTGAGTGGAAGTCCTACAACTAGGAGGAAAGAGAAACGCATACGGACACTCAGAGGAGGCGCAGTGCTGAAGTCAAATTCTGAGGTGCGGATTGCGCGGAGTGGGCTGGCGGCGGAGGGCGCGGTTGGCGTTTTCAATCGGGAGGGAGTCGCAGACTCTGAGCTCCAGATACGGGCGAGTCTTTAGGGACCCAGACTCAAACGGGAGAAGCGGGACTGTCTGGCTTCGGTCAGAGCGAGTGCAGCTTTCTCTCCGAGGTTTGCAGCGGGTGCTGGGACTCAGAGAGGCAGGGCCCCTGGGGACAGGACTGAGAGCCGCCATAACTGCTCTCTCCGGCCCACCCTGTTGATCCTGTGCGACCTGCCCCGCCCAAGCCCTGCACAGAGGCATTTCCCGGATAGCCTCAGGCAAAGGCTAGATTAGCACCTCCCTAGAGGACAGAAGTTCTCCCACTGCAGACACAGCTGATCCTCACAGCCACTTGGCCTGGAGGTCAAACCCTCCCTGGTATTAGCTACAACAATCAAGGCTTAACTATAAGACTGCACACAAAGACCACTAGGGGGTGCACCAAGAAAGCATAACAAAATGCGGAGACAAAGAAACAGGACAAAATTTTCAATGGAAGATATAGAGTTCAGAACCACACTTTTAAGGTCTCTCAAGAACTGTTTAGAAGCTGCCAATAAACTTAATGAGATCTACAAGAAAACTAATGAGACCCTCGATGTTATGTTGGGGAACCAACTAGAAATTAAGCATACACGGACTGAAATAATGAATATTATACAGACTCCCGACAGCAGACCAGAGGAGCGCAAGAATCAAGTCAATGATTTGAAATGCGAGGAAGCAAAAAACACCCAACCGGAGGGGCGGAATGAAAAAAGAATCCAACAATGCGAGGATAGTGTAAGGAGCCTCTGGGACAGCTTCAAGCGTACCAACATCAGAATTATAGGGGTGCCAGAAGATGAGAGAGAGCAAGATATTGAAAACCTATTTGAAGAAATAAGGACAGAAAACTTCCCCCACCTGGTGAAAGAAATGGACTTACAGGTCCAAGAAGCGCGGAGAACCCCAAACAAAAAGAATCCAAAGAGGACCACACCAAGACACATCATAATTAAAATGCCAAGAGCAAAAGACAAAGAGAGAATCTTAAAAGCAGCAAGAGAAAGAAACTCAGTTACCTACAAGGGAATACCCATACGACTGTCAGCTGATTTCTCAACAGAAACTTTGCAGGCCAGAAGGGAGTGGCAAGAAATATTCAAAGTGATGAATGCCAAGAACCTACAACCAAGATTACTTTATCCAGCAAAGCTATCATTCAGAATTGAAGGTCAGATAAAGAGCTTCACAGATAAGGAAAAGCTAAAGGAGTTCATCACCACCAAACCAGGATTATATGAAATGCTGAAAGGTATCCTTTAAGAAGAGGAAGAGGAAGAAAAAGGTAAAGATACAAATTATGAACAATAAGTATGCATCTATCAACCAGTGAATCTAAGAATCAAGTGAATAAATAATCTGATGAACAGAATGAACTCTTGGTTATAATAGAATCAGGGACATAGAAAGGGAATGGACTGACTATTCTTGGGGGGGAAAGGGGTGTGGGAGATGCGGGAAGAGACTGGACAAAAATCGTGCACCTATGGATGAGGACAGTGGGTGGGGACTGAGGGCGGAGGGTGGGGTGGGAACTGGGAGGAGGGGAATTATGGGGGGGGAAGAGGAACAAATGTAATAATCTGAACAATAAAGATTTAATTAAAAAAATATATATATTTTTTTATTGATTACAGAGAGGAAGGGAGAAGTAGAGAAACATCAATAATGAGAGAGAAGCGTTGATTGACTGTCTCTTGCACTCCCCACACTAAGGATTCAGCCCGAGACCCATGCATGTGCCCCAACTGGGAATTGAACTATGACCTCCTGTTTCATAGGTTGACTTTCAACCACTGAGCCACACTGGTCGGGCTGACTTTTCAATTTGACACTAATGCAAAAACTTCAGTTGTACATCTTGCTGTCTGGCCTCCCTTGGTCCTTGCTTCACTTCCAGAACCAGATTTTCCAAAGTTTTGTGGGTTCTGTAAGATCTATACCAGCGGTTCTCAACCTATGGGTCGCGACCCCTTTGGCGGTCGAACGACCCTTTCACAGGGGTCTCCTAAGACCGTCCTGCATATCAGATATTTACATTATGATTCATAACAGTAGCAACATTAGAGTTATGAAGTAGCAATGAAAATAATTTTACGGTTGGGTCACAACATGAGGAACTGTATTTAAAGGGCCAGAAGGTTGAGAACCACTGACTATACCATCAGTGCAATAAATTCCTTTCATACTTAAGTTAGCTAGAGTCTATTTCTGTTGCTTGCAACCAAATATCCCACCTGTTACAGAAATTTCAATATTGTACAGTGTATTCGTGTGTTTTTATTGCTGCTATAAAAATTACGATGAATTTAGTGGCTTAACACAACACAAATTTATTTTTTACAGTTTTGAAGGTTAGAATTTTAACACGGGTTTCATGGTCTAAAATCAAAGTGTCAGCAGGGCTGCATGACTTTTTGGAGGTCCCAGGGGAGTACCCATTTTCCTTGTCTTCTGAAGCTTGTAGGGGCCACTGCATTCCTTGGGTTCATTGTCTCCTTCAACTACAAAGCCAGCAGCATTACACCTCTCTGACCCTTCTTCCATAACCGTGTTTCCCTCTAACTATATTCTTCTGCCTTCATCTTTCACTTTTAAGGATCCTTATAATTACATCTGACCTATCCAAATAATCCAGAAAAATCTCTCTATCTTAGGGTCAGTTGATTAAGCATCCTTTAAGAGAGAGAGAGAGAGAGAGAGAGAGAGAGATCCAACCTGCAACCTGGCTATGTGCCTTGAACTGGAATCGAACCAGTGACCTTTTGGTACATGGGAAAATGGTCTACCAACTGAGCCACACCAGCCAGGGCTTAACCAACAAATTTAATGCAATGTCAATTAGAACCTTGATAATGTGATTCTAAATTTAATGTTAAAGTGATAGTATACAAGAATAACAAAGATGTTTTTGAAAAAATAGGAATAATGATGGGGGACTTGCTCTATCAGACATAAAATATGCTATAAAGCTAAAATAATAAAAATACTTTGGGCCCTGGTTGGGTGGCTAGGTTGGTTGGAGCATCATACAGTATACCAAAAGGTTGTGGGTTTGATTCCTGGTCATGGCACATACCTAGGTTTCAGGTTCCATCCCCCATCAGGGTGTGTACAGAAGGCAACCAATTAATGTTTCTCACATTGATCTCTCTCTCTCTCTCTCTCTCTCTCTCTCTCTCTCTCTCTCTCTCTCTCTCTCCCTTCCTCTCTCTCTAAAAAAGCCAATAAAAACATATCCTCAGGTGAGGATAATTAATACATACATACATACATAAATAAATAAATAATGCTTTAGCATTGGTGGGTGATAGAAAATAGTGTTATGAAAACCGGCAATTCATACAAAATAAATTCCAGATGAATTAACTATCTCAATGTTAAAAAACCTTAGAAGTACATACACATACAATTTCAAAATGGGAAAAATTATTTTTAAAAACCTGGGAGCCATAAAGGAAAATATTGTGCATGCACATTTAACATTTGTGCACATCAAAACAATATAAACCAAGATAAAATGTAAGTGACAGGCTGGGAGTATATTTTAAATATATATATCAAAGGATTAATATTTATTTTGTATACATATAAAAGAAAGATAAATCCAATTAAAATTGAATGCAAGAAATACATTAATAATTTATTGAAGAAAATAAAATATTCAATCAATAGAACTAATGCTTGTTTAAAATCAGGGAAATGCAAATTAAGCAACAATAATCTGTCTGTAGTCAGATCAGGAATAAAAATATATACATAATATCTGGTATTCACTAGAGTGGTGGGAATGGGCCCTTATACCCTGTTTGGAGTAGTATTTTTTGGAGAGTAAATTTAGGAGTATTTTTGAAAATTAAAACTATGTCCACATCTATAAGTAGAAATGCTCTCATGCTTACAAAACTATATGTATAATTACATTTGTTAAGGCAGTTTTTTTTTAAAAAAGTATTTGCATGATTATGTTATTGTGGTAAAATAGTGGAAACAGTCTAAATTTCCACGGATAATAAAAGGATTATATTACATATGGTCCCTGTCTGCAAGAACCAAGACACACAATTCCCCAATCATCACATGAAATAACCTGAAATTCTGCTTCTTGACTCTCTGCCTTCATTCTTTCCAGAGATCATCTCTTATCTTTCCCCCAAGAAGAAACAAAACCAGTTGCATCTTAAACCATGGATATTTTCCCTCAGAGGCTTAAAATAGTTTTCTATGCAACATGTCTTATAGCACAGTTTAAATTCTACAAAAAGTAGCAGTACATTTTATTTGGATATTTTGAAAAAATAATATGGTACATGCATCCTTTGCATAGTTTTAAAAAAATGGGGCAGATCTGTAAGTACTGATATGGAAAGGTCTTCAAGATATATTGGTGAGTGAAATTGAAAGTTGCAGCAAATATGTCTGGAATTATCCCATTTATGTAAAATAAAGAATTGTAACATCTACATAAAAGTAAGACAATTTATTATAATATATCACAACCTTTTATGTAATATATGTTTGGAAGGGTACACATCAAATTGATACCTTTTTTATTTTGTAATCTTTTTGCTTCCCTGACTTTTTATAACAAACGTGTTCATATATTACATACATGATTTTCAAATAATAATTAGAGTGCTTTTTTTACCTAATTAAAGAAAAATCCAGGGTAAAGAAAATAGATGGGAACAAATGTCCCAAAATTTAACAGTAAATGTTTGGGAAAAATAACATCTCACATACATGGATAATATTATTATGACAGTTTTTCCCATAGACATGTATTTATGTCATAAGAGAAAAAATATTCAAAGATTAAAAGTAAGAAAAATGTTTAATGATAACTAAAATTTGATACTGCTGGATGGCAACAGCAAAAGCACTGAAAGGAAATAAATACCTTAGTCTTTGACTTCCAGAGGCCTGTGTTTATGCCCCAGTTATTATGTCTTACTCTTTTTGAACTTGGGCAAATTACTTACCATATCCAAGCCTTAGTTTCCTCATTTGTAAGATGGATTGATAATAGCACTACTTTATAGGATCGTTTTGAAGGTTAAATGAGGTAATGTATGTAAGTAACCAGGAACATCGGAGGTGTTCAATAACCATTAGTTCCTTCTTCACCATTTTTCAGGCTGCGTTGGAGATGGTCTTCATTTATATTCCTTAGACTAACTTATACTGCTAATTTGTGTGTAATTAGAATGACAGCTTAATTTTGTACAATGCTTTAATGTTTACAAGCATTTTTATATACTATATTATACTAAACTCCTTGAATCCTGTATATAATTGTGTGAATCTCATTCTAGCTTCCTTCCACTTGGATGCTCAGGAGTAAACAGGGTAGTAAAGATATTACTGAGAATGTTCTCACAATGAGAAGATTCTAGGGCTACCTCAATCCCCTCATTGGACAGAGCCCAGTGAACTTAAGTGTTCTGCTTAAGGGCTACTGTATCAGTTAGCGTTTGCTGCATAATAAATACTCTAACACTTAGTGGCTTAAAATAACTGATTTGGCTCATCGCTCTGATGGCAGCCCTTACAGTCTGATTCAGGCTCAGCTTTTCTTGACTGGGTTCACTTCTATATCTGGAACTTTGGCTGGGATGGCTAAAGTAGCTAAAGCATCTCTTCACATGACCTCTTAACCTCCAGCAGACTAACCCAGGTCTGTTCACATAGTAGTGTCAGGTTTCAAGAGCAGTGAGATTAGAAGCTGCAAGGGCCCTTGTGGCCTAGACTTTAACTCATATGTCACATTCTCTGCATTCTTGTGGCCAAAAGGAATGATGAGAGCAGCTATGATGCCAAAGGCTGGGAAATAGACTCCACCTTTTAATGGTAGAAGCTATAACAGGGAACAGTAAAGGACTGGGGAGATTTTTTTGCCATCTATCCCTGATATATAGCTAATGAGTGGGTACGTGTTGATGAGAAGTCAACCCTGATGACTGTTGATCCAACAGTTCCATTTCTGGTTATATATCGGAAGGAAACAAAAACCTACATTGAAGGGATATATGCACCCCCATGTTCATAGCAACATTATTTACAAATGCCAAGACACGCAAACAGCCTAAGTGCCCATGGCGAGATGACAAAATGGATGGACCTTGAAGGCATTATGCTAAGAGAAATAAGTCGGTCAGAGAAAGACTGATGCTATATGATCTCACTTATATGTGGAATCTAAACAAAAACAAACAAATAAACAAACTCAGGAAAGAGATCAGGTTTGTGGTGGTTACCAGAGGCAGGGGTGGGTGGAGGAGTGGTGGATGAATAAGATGAAGGTGATCAAAAGGTACAAATTTCCAGTTACATGATAAATAGGTACTGGAGATGTAAAACAAAGCAAGACAAAGAAAAACAACAAAAAATTGGATGACTGTTGAGTCCAGACCCACTGCAGTATATTTTTATAATTAAAAATACACTGAAATCTGAATATATTCTTAATTGGCTCTTGTTCTCTTAATGTCCCTAGAAATGCATGACATTCAGTTAACAGACTAAACTGGAGTGTGTTGTTTTTTTTAAATAAAACCTATTAATCATGGAGTTAGCTATCTCAGACAAGTAAAATGACTTCTTACTGACATTCTTAAAGAGTGACAGTAAAACTTATCTTCTATAGGCTGAATCTAGGACAAAATTTGTTGAAAAAGATGAGGGGGTGATGGCAGTATATATAAGGACATTAATGTCCTTGAATCAGTCACGAATGGAAAGTTAAAAAAAAAACCCACAACACTTTAAAAAAGTCTGCCTCAGGCAATCTCAAAACATTTGACTTTTCATTTATTGGAAAAAATGTAGCTTTTTGTAATTAAAAAGTTTTGACAACTGAAAGTGACTTTAAGACCTGTTGAAATCAGGTCAGTGAAGCTGCTGCTGATCTCAAAGTTTTTATCTTAACAGTGACAGATTGGAGGTTGTGGATTTTGAGCTGTACATGTACTAGGTACTGCAGAGGGAAGATGCATCCCAATGAAACATTTTTAGATTGCAATGATGCATGGGCTTGCAGAAGCGTAGGGACTCCACAATCAGGGTTTATTCCTGTCTTACTTTTATATGGTAACTATATAAGAAATGAGCCCTATTAAGGTAGTATTCTGCTGGAAGTAATCCTTACTTGATTTGTCAATTTTGCAAACATTATCTTGCCTGCAGTGGTCACTAGTGTCCACTGGATCAAGAGAGCTGCCAACAGCAGTACTTGAGGACAATAAAAGGATTAATTATGCCAGCGGGGTCCTCACTTCACCTCTCCTGTGTTGTCTGGGTTCAATGCATCCCTTATTGTTTGTGTCCACACCATTGGATGCTGGGATGGTTAAATCATTGCTCATAGTTCACTCTAGAGACATAGCCTATGCAACAGTAATTGCTTCTCAAACTGCCTCTGATTGACTATCGGGCTGTATCTTCATTTTATTTGCATGGCTCTGCAGTCCTCAGCCTCCTTCATTAGAGCTTTGTCTAGTCTCTTATCAGCCTCCTGTGTTCTGCCTGTTCTAGGACTATGAGAGGAGCGTTCCAGCCTCTTTTCAGGAGGTGGAAAAAGCAACTTCTTAACAAATGTAAAGTCTCTTGAATGCGCAGTTTCAGTTTTTCTGTTTTTTAAGGTTTTTTGTTGTTGTTTGGAAGGAAAGTAGCCGTTTCTTGTACACTTACTAGTAAGTGAAAAAAGACTTTATTAAAAGGATATGGGGTTGCCCACCAAATCAGAGAAAAAGATAAACTGGCAGGCCTGGGAAAAGACAGGAATGAGGCACACTCCAGGGATCAGGGAGCAGAATCTCTCTGAGATTAAAATTCTAGAGGTGGGAGGGGAGGAGGTTGTATTGGCCAGGGCAAGGGTGGGGCACATTGATTGACAGTCCATGGAGAATGTAGGCATGTGGTAGGGCAGTGATGGTGAACCTATGACACGCGTGTCAGAGGTGACACGCGAACTCATTTTTTTGGGGGTTGATTTTTCTTTGTTAAATGGCTTTTAAATATATAAAATAAATATCAAAAATATAAATCTTTGTTTTACTATGGTTGCAAATATAAAAAAATTTCTATATGTGACACGGCACCAGAGTTAAGTTAGGTTTTTTCAAAATGCTGACACGCCGAGCTCAAAAGGTTCGCCATCACAGTGGTAGGGGGTAATTGCCCAAGGAAATTCGAGATAGTACTCTTCAAATGAGATGGCAGAAATGCTGGGCGGGCAAAACCACAGACATCCTTGCATTTGAAACATAGATGCCATAGTGCTTAAGCATTTTCTTTGGGTGTAAAAGTCTAAGGTTTTGCTTTTTAAACATTATACCCTGAGCTTCACAGAACTGCTCTGGGTGGCTTTTATTTGGATTCTGGAGCCAGGCTGCCTGGATTTGAAGCCCAGTGCTGCCATTTCCTAGCTGTGTGTGCTTGGAATTGTTCCTTAACCTCCTTGGATCTCGGTTTCCTCATCAGAAAAATGGGGATAATAACAGTCTTTTCATCATAGCGTTATTATGGCAATTAACTAACATATTGAAAACCCTTGGAATAGTGTCTGACACCTACTTGAGCTATTGTTACGGAAGGAGAGTGCATCCTTGTATTGGTTGAGATCTTTCACTATGGTTTAAAATAGTAATTGTGCTTATTAAAACTAAGAAATTGTCTCCCTTTCTTGGCTTCACAGGTCACAATATTCCAGTTGGATTTTCCTTGTGATGGTGCTGTGCTCATGGACTGTCACTGTATTAGTTTTATTAGCGGCTGTGACAAATTACCACAAATTTAGTGACTTAAAATACAAACTTATTATTTACTCTTTTGGATGTCAGTCTCATCAGACTCACATCAAGGTGTCACAGGGTGCATTCCTTCTGGAGCTTGTAAGAGAGAATCTGTTCTTTGCCTTTTTAATCTTTAGAAGATGCCTGCAGTCCTTGGCTAGTGGCCCCTTCTACCATCTTCAAGCCAGCAGCCACATCACTTTGACCCTTTTGCTTTACAGGTTCTGGGAATTAGGATGTGATATCTTTGGGTGGGGGTGGTTATTTTGCTACATTAAAAATTCTAATCAGACCCTGGCCCAGTAGCTCAGTTGATTAGAGTGTTGCCCTGATACACCAAGGCTGTGTGTTCTGTCACTGGTCAGGACACATGCAAGAAGCAGCCAATGAATGCATAAATCAGTAGAACAAGAAATCGATGTCTCTCTCTTCCTCTCGTTCTCTCTTAAAAAAAGATTTTTAAAATTCTAATCATTTCTTATCAAGAACGGTTAAGCTTGCTCACTGAGGTCAACATAGGTCCTTTATTGTTCTTGGGTAGAAGCCAAAATTGAGGTGTCAGTGTTTTGAATGAAAGAATATATTAATTGTTGAAAGATAGACTTCCTCTGTGAGATGTCTCTTGGCCAGATTTTTTAAATGCCATCAAGAAAGGGATTTGCTCCCAAATATACTATTGGCAAATGTGACACCTTTGAATTAAGAAAAATTCAATCCTTGCGGTTTGGATTAGGGAAAGGCCTGTGTATTCTGTCTCATGTTCTAATTTACAGACTCCATCGTATCTGTGAATGGCTTTGTGTCTCCCTCTAATGCAGTGGTTCTCAACGGGGATGGGGAAGGGGGGTGATTTTGCTCCTTTCTCCCACCCAGGGGATACTTTGGTTGTAGATGACTGGGGGGGGGGTGTGTGGGGTACTGCTGGCATCCAAAGTGTAGAGACCAGGAATGCTGCTAAACATCCTACAATGAATGGAATAGCCCCCACCCCCACAAAAAAGAATGATCTCACCCAAAATGTCAATAGTGCTGAGGCTGAGAAATCCTGCTTTAGTGAGTATCCCAATTGTTTCTCTTGATTATTTAACTCTTTCTGAGATAGTACTTTAGAGATTATAGGAAAGGTTTTCTAACCATTTGAATTTGGATTTTACCAAACCATGTTTTCCCATTATTAAGCAAGTATAATTTTGTCTGTTAAAAAAAATGACCAAAACTTAATGATAAATCTTTTAGAAATGTAATGATATGACTGAAGAAAATTCTGGAAATAAGAGACAAATTCATTTTAGACTCAGTATTTCAGGTTTTTTTTTTTTACTTTAACTCTTGAATAACATTGACTTAAATAAAACATTTACTTTTCTTTCTGTGGGAGGGGAGCATGGCTATGATTGCAAATGTTTTCTCAATGGTGGGTTTGTGAATCTAATTTTCTACATCAACCCATCATGCAACTCCCTAGTTTTGTAAAAAGAGTCTATATTTTAGGAGTTTTCCTGTGAGACTAAATTCAGGAATATATATATATATATAATTGATTTCAGAGAATATTATACAGATTAGAACCAAGATGGCGGCATAGGTAAACACCAGAGTTAGCTGCCTCGAACAACCACTTCAAAATACAACTAAAAGACGCAACGGACATCGCCCAGAACCACAGGAAGACTGGCTGAGGGGAAATTCTTCAACTAGAAGGAAAGACAACAGCATACGAGACTCAGAGGAGGCGCAGTGCGGAAAATATAAAGGTGTGGAGGTACGCGCGGAGCGGGCTGGTAGCTGAGGGCGAGGTTGGCATTTTCAATCAGGAGGGAGGCTCAGATTCTGAGCTCCAGTTCCGGGCGAGTCTCTGGGGACCCAGACTCAAACGGGAGAAACAGGACTGTCTGACATCGGTCGGAACACGAGGGCAGCTTTCTCTCCGAGGTTGCAGCGGTTGCTGGGACTGTGAGAGGCAGAGCCTCTGGGGACGGGACTGAGAGCAGCCATAACTGCTCCCTCCACCCGCCCTGTTGATCCTGTGCTACCCGCCCTGCCCAAGCCCTGTGCAGAGCCATTTGCCAGATAGCCTCAGGCAAAGGCTAGATTAGCACCTCCCTAGAGGACAGAAGTTTTCCCACTGCAGACACAGCTGATTCTCACAGCCAGTTGGCCTGGAGGTCAAATCCCCCTAGTATTAACTACAACAATCAAGGCTTAACTACAACAAGATTGCGCACAAAGACCACTAGGGGGTGCTCCAAGAAAGCATAAAAAATGCGGAGACAAAGAAACAGGACAAAACTGTCAGTGGAGGATATTGAGTTCAGAACCACACTTTTAAGGTCTCTCAAGAACTGTCTAGAAGCTGCCGATAAAGTTATTGAGATCCTCGAGAAATCTAATGAGACCCTCGATGTTATGATAAAGAACCAACTAGAAATTAAGCATACACGGACTGAAATAACGAATATTATACAGACTCCCAAAAGCAGACCAGAAGAGTGCAAGAATCAAGGCAAAGATTTGAAATGCGAAGAAGCAAAAAACACCCAACCAGAAAAGCAAAATGAAAAAAGAATCCGAAAATATGAAGATAGTATAAGGAGCCTCTGGGACAGCTTCAAGCGTACCAACATCAGAATTATAGGGGTGCCAGAAGATGAGAGAGAGCAAGATACTGAAAACCTATTTGAAGAAATAATGACAGAAAACTTCCCCTACCTGGTTAAAGAAATAGACTTACAAGTCCAGGAAGTGCGGAGAACCCCAAACAAAAGGAATCCAAAGAGGACCACACCAAGACACATCATAATTAAAATGCCAAGAGCAAAAGACAAAGAGAGAATCTTAAAAGCAGCAAGAGAAAGAAACTCAGTTACCTACAAGGGAATACCCATACGACTGTCAGCTGATTTCTCAACAGAAACTTTGCAGGCCAGAAGGGAGTGGCAAGAAATATTCAAAGTGATGAATGCCAAGAACCTACAACCAAGATTACTTTATCCAGCAAAGCTATCATTCAGAATTGAAGGTCAGATAAAGAGCTTCACAGATAAGGAAAAGCTAAAGGAGTTCATCACCACCAAACCAGGATTATATGAAATGCTGAAAGGTATCCTTTAAGAAGAGGAAGAGGAAGAAAAAGGTAAAGATACAAATTATGAACAACAAATATGCATCTATCAACAAGTGAATCTAAGAATCAAGTGAATAAATAATCTGATGAACAGAATGAACTGGTGATTATAATAGAATCAGGGACATAGAAAGGGAATGGACTGACTATTCTTGGGGGGGAAAGGGGTGTGGCAGATGCGGGAAGAGACTGAAAAAAATCGTGCACCTATGGATGAGGACAGTGGGTGGGGACTGAGGGCGGAGGGTGGGGTGGGAACTGGGAGGAGGGGAGTTATGGGGGGAAAAAAGAGGAACAAATGTAATAATCTGAACAATAAAGATTTAATTTAAAAAAAATTGATTTCAGATAGGAAGAGAGAGATAGAAACATCAATGATGAGAGATAATCTGATCGGCTGCCTCCTGCACACCCCCTACGGGGATCGAGCCTGCAATCAGGCATATGCCCTTGACAGGAATCGAACTTGGGACCCTTCAGTCCACAGGCAGACGTTCTATCCACTGAACCAAACCAGCTGGGGCTATTCAGAAAGTATTTGATGTAGATGAGAGACAATGTAAAATGGTCTTCTGGTCTCTACCTGACTGGGAGACATAGGGTATGCAACACCACTCTCGGACACCTGAGAGAAAAAAAGAGACAAATGAGCTATTTTTTAGTTCATTGATGAAGGTGATTTTAATTTAGAGCTTGCTCCTTGCAGCTGCAGGCCTGCAGCTGGGTGAAAATCAGCCAGTCCCCTAGAGATGGCAGTAGCAGGCAGGGATGGAGATTCTTTCCAGCCAGCCACAGCCAGAACTAGAACTGCAGGCTCCTGCTCCGAATCTTGGTCTGTCCAGGAAGGCAGCCATGATGGGTCCTTGCGGCTGCAGAGGACTGATTTTGCTGGTGGATGTTGCAGTGAAATTCCTCTCAAGTTTAGTTCTCAAGTGCTGGCTGAAGTTCTTCCTGAACAAGGTCTTGTGTAAGTGAATGAATACATAAATAATATTTCTAGTGCCTGTTAAGCCTTAGCACATCTGTCTTCTGGTTAAGCCCTACTACATCAGAAAACTTCTTGAATTGCAGGTACAATATTGGCAGGCACAATGTCGAGGTACAAACGATGATAAGAGTGAGTCGTTGGTCAGGAGAGGTCTTTAAAGCACACAAATCAATGATTTCAGTATAATATACTATGACCAAATAACCCTGTGCTATGAAAGCCAGCAGGTCAATGTAACCTAGCCAGGGAGGTCAGAAACACTTTTTTGATGAGATGGCACCTGAACTGAGTTGAAAATAATAAATAAGAGTTAGCCAGGTGAAGAGAGATAAAAAGAATGTTGCAGGCAGAAGACACAACATGAATAAAGATCTGAGGAGGGGTGAATTGGGGGGGGGGTGTCGCATCATGACATTTACTTTATTACTGGATTGCATAGTGTAAGGTAGGGTGACTGGAAAGCTAAGTAGTGGCTAAATCATGGAAGGGCTGAAAAGTGAAAATGCGTTGGAATTAAAGATGTCAGTGGTGTACAGTAGAATCATCTGGGCTCTTGTTCTCAATGATTTCCTGACTGTGTCCGCAGAGATAGTTCTGCACACCCTGCCAACTAGTGGACCGCATGTTGGAGCTGAGTTCATCATATTTCCTAGTTCAGAACACTTTGTCATTTGTCTGCACAAAGCTCTTCTCTTTCATGCTTACTTGTTTGCTTATTATTTACCATTTCCCCCCTTATTCTTGCTCCCACTCCCATTTCACTTCTCCTCTGGCACCTTCTCTATTTATGGAGCTTTATTTAAAAAGAAATAGTGTATTTAAAAAAAACACATGCATTTAAAATATATATAAACTAGTGGCCCAGTGCACGAAATTTGTGCGGGGGGGGGGTGTGCATGTGTCCCTCAGCCTGGCCTGCACCCTCTCCAATCTGGGACCCCTCGGGGGACATCCCTCTCGCAATCCGGGACTGCTGGCTCCTAACTGCTTGCCTGCCCTGCCTGCCTGACTGCCCCTAACCACTCTGCTTGCTGGCCTGATCACCCCCAATGGCCCCTCCTTCCAGTCTGATCACACCTAAGTGCCCCCCCACCAGCCTGCTCGAACCCACTTGCCCCCCCCCTTGCCGGCCTGATCGCCCCCAACTGCCCCCACTGCTGGCCTGATCGCCCCCAACTGCCCCCCCGCTGGCCTGCTCGCCCCCAACTACCCCGCCCTCCCCCCCCCCCCCCCCCGCTGGCCTGCTCGCCCCTAACCGCCTCTGCCTCAGCCCCGCCACCATGGCTTTGTCCAGAAGGACGTCCAGTCTCCTGGAAGGTCTCCCGGTCTAATTAGCATATTACCCTTTTATTAGTATAGATGGCAGAGCAGTCTCAATCATGTTTTTTGCAATTTTCATCGACTCTTTGTTTTTTTGCTCTTGTCACACAACTCTATGGTACACCTAGCTTGCTGCCTCTAACTGCAGTATGCCTCCACATGTTTTGCTTATCTAACATATTATGGTTTCTCTCTTCCAAATGCTTCTTTTGGCAAGCAGCACTTTGATGAGCAATCTCATTCACATCTGCTTATGGGCCAGATGCACATTTTCTTTTTTGTTGTTGTTATGTTTAATATTTTTTTATCTTTAAATTCTTTATTAGTTAAGGAATTACAAATGTGTCATCACCCCCCCCCCCATTAACCCCTATCCCCCCCCCTACTCAGGCTCTCATCCCCCTGTTGTCCATGTCCATTGGTTTGGCTTATATGCATGCATACAAGTCCTTTGGTTGATCTCTTCCTCTTATCCCCACCCTCCCCTACTTTCCCTCTGGGGATTGATAGTCTGATCGCTGTTTCTCTGTCTTTGGATCGGACCCTGTTCATCAGTCTATGTTCTCTATATTCCACAAATGAGTGAGATCATGTGGTATTTATCTTTCTCTGACTGGCTTATTTCACTTAGCATAATGCTCTCCAGGTCCCAAATGCACATTTTCTACCCCCAAAGTTTCTGATTCAATGGGTTTGAGTTGGGGCCCAGATAATTTAAATAAAATGAGGTGATTTACTGAGAAGAAAGAAAACAATTGTTCTCTGACTCTGGAGGTTTTGTAAGATACCACTGCCAGACTCAGGTGCTGACCTTGAACTTGCACAATTCTGAGAATAGGTGCCTCCTTCATTTTGCCTAATCATAGGCCCTGACTGGACTGGACCCCATCCCAGAGATTCTGATTCTGTAAGTAGGTCTGAGGGTGGAGCCTTAGAATTTGCATTTTTAACAAGTTCCCAGGTGATACTACTGCTCTAGGGACCACTCTTTAAGAATCAAAGGACCTTGCTACCCAAAGTGTGGCCTGCAGACCAGCAACGTGACATCACCTGTGAACTTGTTAGAGATGCAGAATGTTGAGCCCTATCCTAGATCTACTGGACCAGAATCTGCATTTGAGCAAGATCCCCAGGTGACTGGTAAACATAGGAAAGTTTGAGAAGCACTGCTTTAGGAGATACAGGGAGGGAACTAATTACAAGGAGCGTCCCAAATGTCCTGAAAGCAATCAGGATATTTTTCAGGGAAGCTAAGGTATCTCACCTAGGCTTTCTTATCCGGAGGCCCACCATGTCTGTTTGCCCTCACTGGTGGTATTAATTTTGATCACTTGGCTAGAGTACAGTCTGATTTTTCTACTATGAAAATATGTGTTGAGAAATCATGTTCACTTCTCATTTTATGCAGTTACATACAGAGTCTGCCCTTGGATGAGGCATGAGATTAGTTTGGCTGTCCCCTCAGCCATTCATTTCTACTCCAGAACAAGTAATAAAATGGTCAGAACAACTCGTCCCTTTCAAAGAATGTACCAGGCAGACCTATGGTGAATGTCCAAATATGTTGATGGACATTTGTTCCTAGTTTAGGGGTATTATGAATAAAGCCACTCTGACAACTGACACAAGTCTTTTTGTGAACACAGATTTTTTTTTGTAACTTTAGATTTTATTTATAAGTGGATTTTATCTATGACAGGAACAGAGGCATATGTAACAGCATAGCTACATCATTATTAAACATTTTGTGATTATAATCTTCTTAATAAATAAAAGTAAGCTCTGGACATTGTGTACACAGACTTTAATCTCTCTTGGGTAGAATTTCTGGGTCATAAGGTAGATGGATGTTTTAACTTTATGAGAAACTGACAAACTTTTCCCCAAAGTGGTTTGGCCATTTTACATTTCCATCAGCAATGTATGAGAGTGCCAGTTTCTCCACATCTTTGTCAATACTTGGAAGTGTCACTCCTAGTATAAATTTATTTCTAAAAAGGATTTTTTTTAAAAAAAGCAGAGGGAGAAGAAGGGAGAGAGGGAGGGTGGGAGGGAGGGAGGGAGGGAAGGAGGGAGAAAGAAGAGAAGAGAAGAAAAAACAGAGAGGGAAGGGAGGAGGGGAGAAAAGAGGTGAGAAAAGGAAAAGGAAAAAAAAAAGCACAGTATCTAAGTAGAGTCAGAAATACCATCAGGTTTTCCGGTGTCTGCTCTGATCGCTTATCAACTAGAATGCATTGCCTTTCAAGGGAGAAATATGAAGCCGTATTCTTCCTGTTATTGTGGGGGTGGTATGAGCTGGACTTTGCATATAGCCTATTCTAGGGAGCTGGTAGTTTTTCAAATATAATTTGTACTAGAAATACTGCAATTCTGGAAGAATTATCTATGTGTCAGGAACTGGCAATAATTTTGAAGTTCCTATTCGTGTTGGAAAACCTAGCTGTTTTGTACTCACAAGAGGAGACTTTTCTTTTTCTTTTGTGAAAGCGTAAAAATGGAGGCTTTGTTCATTATAGATACATTCAAACTAACAATCAGCAAAGAGGCAAAAGCCAGTTGCTATGACAGATAGCATGGGGAGATGGAAAGAAGGGCAGGACATCTGTTCTTAAACTTCACTTCTACCTAAACAAGCTCAAAGCTGATTTTGCTCAGCAGGAAAATATAATGAGGCATTATTCCAAGAACTAATCTTTCTAGGGCAAAAGTACAATCTTTCTGAGAATGATGAATTTGAATGTAGAAGGCAAAATAAGGATTCTAAGTAGTGAGGCCAAAAATGTGATTTTAGAAGAATTCATTAGAAATGGCCACCATTATGAATATCTGCTCAGTATTGCAATTATTCTCCTTATTGAGACATAATTTAATTTCACTGTTTTGTCACACACTCCTCCACACTCTGATGCAAAATTCTGCATGAATGGAGAAGTGCCCATCAGCTTTAAACCTAGAAAGTGTGAATGAGAAGGGTGTTCCTAGATTTCTCACTTTGAGCTGCTCACTGTGGATTTAGTGGGCAGTGTCTCACAGGGAAAGTTGAAGAGGAGATAGAGGCAGCTCCCCAAGTCTGATAAAGCAAAGGAAACAATCAACAAAATTAAAAGACAACCCACTGAATGGATGAAGATATTTGCCAATGATACACCTGATAAGGTGGTACTATCCAAAATTTCTAAAGAGCTCATACAAATTAACACCAAATCCAATTTAAAAATGGACAAAGGACCTAAATACACTTTTCCAAAGAGGATACACAGATGGCCAATAGACATATGAAGAGATGCTCTCATCACTAATCATCAGAGAGATACAAAATGAAACTACAATGAAGTAGAGAACCAAGATGGTGGTGTAGGTAAATGCTGGTATTTGTCACCTCCCACAACCACATCAAAATTACAAATAAAATACAGAACAACCATCATCCAGAATCACCTGAAATCTGGATGAATGGAAGTCCTACAACTAGAGAAGTAAACACATTGAGACTAGTAGAAGCGGCGGAGGTATGGAACGGGCTGATCCGACATCCACATGCTGCATTTTTTGTTTGTTTGTTTGTTTTTGGAGGGAGATCTCCATTGCAGAGGTCACCTATGAGAATGAAGGGGCCCAGCCCCACTGAAACAAGTCCTGCTCAATAGCGGTGTCCCCTGCACAGCAGTTCTTCCACTGTAGTCACAACCAGCCTGGAGGTCAACTCCTCCCAGCGATTCCAATAGAAATCAAGGCTCAACTACAGCCCACACAGGGGCATACCTAGAGTTCCCAGCTCAGGTAACTGGGGAGGCTGTGCCACTGAGCCCTACAGGATACCTATTACACAAGGCCGCTCTATCATTTCCAGGAGACATAGCAGCTAATATATAGAAACAAACACAGGGAAGCAGCCAAATTGCGGAGACAAGGAAACAGGTCACAAATGAAAGAATAGAATAACTCTCCAGAAAAAGAATTAAATGAAATGGAAGCAAGAAAACTACTGGATACAGAGTTCAAAACAATGGGTTTAAGGTTGCTCAAGGATCTTAATGAGAGCTTCAAGGGATTCAATGAGAGCTTTAAGGGACTTGGTGAGAGTTTCATATTAGTGAGAATTTAAAAGACATGAAAAAGGACCAGTGGAAAATTAAGCATACACTAACTGAAATAAAGAATAATTTATGGGGATTCAACAGTAGAATAGAGGATTCTGATAATAAAATCAATAATTTGAAATATGAGCAAGCAAAACATCCAATCAGAAGAACAAAAAGAAAAAATAATCCAAAAAATATGAAGGTAGTGTAAGGAGCCTCTGGGACAACTTCAAGCATGCCAACATTTGAATTATGGGGGTGCCAGGAGGAGAAGAGAGAGAGAGCAAGATATTGAAAACCTATTTGAAGAAATAATGACAGAAAACTTCCCTTACCTGATGAAAGAAATAGACTTATAAGTCCAGGAAGCACAGAGAGTCCAAACAAGAGGAACCCAAAGAGGCCCACACCATGACACATCATAATTAAAATGCCAAGGGTTAAAGGCAAAGAGAGAATCTTAAAAGCAGCAAGAGAAAAACAGTTAGTTACCTACAAGGGAGTGCCCATTTGGCTGTCAGCTGATTTCTCAACAGGAACTTTGCAGGCCAGAAGGGAGTGGCAAGAAATATTCAAAGTGATGAATAGCAAGGACCGATAAGCAAGATTACTCTACCCAGGAAAGCTATCATTTAGAATTGAAGGCCAGATAAAGAAATTCACAGACAAGAAAAAGCTAAAGAAGCTCATCACCATCAAACCAGTATTACATGAAATGTTGAAGGGAATTCTTTTTTAAAAATACCTATTTATTGATTTCAGAGATAAGGGAGAGGGAGAGAGAGATAGAAACATCAATGATGAGAGAGAACCACTGATCAGCTACCCCCACCTGCCCCCCCCACCATTGGGGACTGAGTAGGCAGCCCAAGTATGTGCTTTGACCAGGAATTGAACCATGACCTACTGATTCATAGGTCAACACTCAACCACTAAGCTACGCTGGCCAGGCAGGGTATTCTTTAAGAAGAGGAAGAAGAAGGAGGAGGAAGAGGACAAGGAGGAGGAGGAGGAGGAGGAAGAAGAGGAGGAGGAAAAAGAAGAAAAGAAGAAAAAAGATAACAAATATGAACATTAAAATGGCAATAAATACATATCTATCAACAATTGAATCTAAAAATCAAAATAAACGAACAAGAAATCTAATGAACAAAATAAACTGATAAGTAAAATAGAACCAGAGGCATGGAAACATGGAATAGATGGAGGAATCTCAGAGAGAAAGGGGAAGAGAGGTGTGGGAAGGGATTAACTAAAGATCTTGTATGCATATATGAGTGACCTATGGACACAGACAATAGAGTGGTGAAGGCCTGGGGTGGGGCAGGAACTGGTTGGAGGGGGGCAATGGGCAAAAAATGGGGATATCTGTAATATCAATAACAAAGATCTAGCTACACTAATAAAAGAGAAACATGCAAATTGGTGTCACTCCACTAGGCCCACCAGCCAATCAGGATGAGTATGCAAATTAACCCAACAAAGATGGTGGTTAATTTGCATATGTAGGCACAGAGCGAAGGACTGTAGACTGAAGACTGAAGACGACTGAAGACTGAGGAGGCTTGGCTTCTCCACTGCAGCCAGAGCGGAGAAGCCAAGCCTCACTGTGGCTGGAGCGGAGAAACCAAGCCTCGCTGCTGTGGCCCAAGTGGAGAAGCCAAGCCTCAAGGCCTGGGTCCCGGATGCCGGAGGAAAACCGGTGCTGGCAGCCAGGGGAAGGAAGGCCTACTGTGCGAATCTTTGTGCAATGAGCCTCTAGTTTAAAATAAAATAAAAACTACAATGAGGTATTACCTCACACCTGTCAGAATGGCTGTCATCAACAAATCAACAAACAACAAGACCTGGCAAGGATGTGGAGAATAAGGAACCCTCATACACTGCTTGTGGGAATGCAGACTGGTGCAGCCACTGTGGAGAACAGTATGGAATGTCCTCAAAAAATAAAAATGGAACTCCCATTTGACCCAATAATCCCACTTCTAGGAATATATCCCAAAAAATTAGAAACACCAATCAGAAAGAATATATGCACCCCTATGTCCATAGCTGCACAATTCACCATAGCTAAGATTTGGAAACAGCCTAAGTACCCATCAGCAGATGAGTGGATTAAAAAACAGTGGTACATCTACACGATGGAATACTACGCTGCTGTAAAAAAGAAAGAACTCTTTTTTTTAAAAAATATATTTTATTGATTTTTCACAGAGAGGAAGGGAGAGAGACAGTCAGAAACATCGATGGGAGAGAAACATCGATCAGCCGCCTCCTGCACATCCCCTACTGGGGATGTGCCCGCAACCCAGGTACATGTCCTTGACCGGAATCGAACCCGGGACCCTTCAGTCCGCAGGCCGACGCTCTATCCACTGAGCCAAACCGGTTTCGGCAAAAAGAAAGAGCTCTTACCATTTGCAACAGCATGGATGGAACTGGAGAGCATTAAGCTAAGTGAAATAAGCCAGTCAGAGAAAGATAAATATCACATGATCTCACTCATTTGTGGAATATAATGAACAACATAAACTGATGAACAAAAATAGAACCAGAGATAGAGAAGCATCAAACAGACTGTCAAACCTCAGAGGGAAGGCAGGGGAGAGGGTGTAAGAGATCAACCAAAGGACTTGTATGCATGCATATAGGCATAACCAATGGACACAGACAGTAGGGGGGCAAGGGCATGTGTTGTGGGGCAGGAGAGGCTGGGGAGAAGTCAATGAGGGAAAAAGGAGACATATGTAATATTTTCAACAATAAAAGTTCAAATTCAAAAATATTTGTAGTTCAGTGCTGATGAATATCAAATATGTCAATTTATTTATAGTGTTAGACTGATTAATGTTGTTCCATTGGCCTCCAGTACTCTGATTCATTTTTTTCACTTTTTTTCTCCATCTGCTTCTATTCAAATAATCTTGAAGCTTCCTGATCTTTTTCTGTTATGTCCAGTTTTCCATCAGATCTTCAAATTAATTGTTCATTTTTCCTAAAAAGTCCTTTATTTCTATATTGCCATTTGGTACATTTTATAATTTATTACTCTGCTAAAATTCTCAATCTCTTCACACTTTTTGTCCACATTTTCTATTATACTTTTTAACATATTTATCCTGGCTGTTCTTTTTTAAAATTTTTTCATATTTATTTTTAATTTATTTTTATTTTTTCATATTTATTTTTAACATTTACCTTATCTGTTTTTTTTGGTTTTACTTTTTTTACAGTTTACATTCAATATTATTTTGTATTAGTTTTGGGTATACAACACAGTGGTTAGATAATCATATACTTTACAAAGTGTTCCCCCTGATATTTCCAGTATCCACCTGGCACCATACAGAGTTATGACAAGATTATTGCCTATGTTCCCTATACTGTTATTTACATCCCCATGACTATATAGTAACTGCCATTTTTTTTATTTCTTAATCCCTTCACCTTTTTCACCCAGTCCCTCATTACCCCTGCCCTCTGGCAACCATCAGTCTGTTCTCTGTATCTGATTCTGTTTCTATTTTGTTTGTTTACTTGTTCTGTACTTTAGATTCCATATATAAGTGAAATCATATGGTATGTCTTTCTCTGACTGACTTATTTCACTTAACATAATACCCTCTAGGTCCATCCATGCTGTTGAACATGGTAAGATTTCATTCTTTTTTTGGCCGAGTAATATTCCATTCTGTATCACCACTTTTTTATCCACTAGTCTATTGATGGACACTTGGGTTGCTTCTATATTTTGGCTATTGTAAATAATGCTTCAATGAACATAGGGGTGCATACACAGGAGTGAGCAAAAGTAGGTTTACAATTTTTCATATAGAAAAAGACATTCAGGTTATGATTATTATAATAGCATTACTTATTTAAAAGAATGTCACAATGCAACTGTAAACATACTTTTGCCCACCCCTATATTCTTTCAAATTAGTGTTTTGGATTTCTTCAGATATATAACAAGAAATGTTATAGCTAGGTCTCAAGGCAGTTCTATTTTTAATTTTTTGAGGAATCTCCATACTGTTTTCCACAGTGACTGCACCTGTCTGCATTCCTACCAACAGTGCAATAGGGTTCCCCTTTCTCCACATCCTCACCAGCATTTGTTTTTTGTTGATTTATTAATGGTAGCTATTCTGACAGGTGTGAGGTGATACCTCATTGCAGTATTTATTTTATTTTAAATCTTTATTATTGAGAATATTACAGATGTCCCCCTTTTTCGCCCATTGCTCCCCTCAACCCAGTTCCCACCCCACTCCAGGCCTTCACCACACTATTGTCTGTGTTCATAGGTAATGCACATATGCATATAAGACCTTTGATTAATCTCTTCCCACACCCTTCTCCCTGTCCCTCTGAGATTCATCAGCCTGTTTTATTATTCCATGCCTCTGATCCTATTTTATTCATCAGTTTATTTTGTTCATTAGATTTCTTGTTCATTTATTTTGATTTTTAGATTAAATTGTTATGGATATGTATTTATTGACATTTTATTATTCATACTTTTATCTTTTATCTCTTCTCCTTCACCTTCTGCTTTCTCTTCTTAAAGAGTACCCTACAGCATTTCATGTAATCCTGGTTTGGTGGTCATGAACACCTTTAGCTTTTCTTGTCTGTGAATCTCTTTATCTGGCCTTCAATTCTAAATGATAGCTTTCCTAGATAGAGTAATCTTGCTTTTAGGTCCTTGCTATTCATCCCTTTGAATGTTTCTTGCCACTCCCTTCTGGTCTGCAAAGTTCCTGTTGAGAAATCAGCTGACAGTCAAATGGGCGCTTGCTCCTTTGTAGGTAACTAAGTGTTTTTTCTCTTGCTGCTTTTAAGATTCTCTTTGTCTGTAACCATTTGAAATTTTAATTATGGTGTATCCTGGTGTGGGCCTCTTTGGGTTCCCCTTCTTTGGACTCTCTGTGCTTCCTGGACTTGTAAGTCTATTTCTTTCATCAGGTAGGGGAAGTTTTCTGTCATTATTTCTTCAAATAGGTTTTCAATATCTTGCCCTCTCTCTTTTCCTTCTGGAATCACTATAATGCGAATGTTGGTATGATTGAAGTTGTCCCAGAGGCTCCTTATACTATCTTCATATTTTTTATTCATTTATCTTTTTGCTCTTCTGATTGGGTGTTTTTTGCTTCCTCATATTCCAAATCATTTATTTGATTCTCAGAATCCTCTACTTACTATTGATTCCTTGTAAATTAATTCTTTATTTCAATTAGTGTATGCATAATTTCTAACTGGTCCTTTTTCATGTATTTGAAATTCTCACTGAGGTCCTTGACAGTCTCTCTAAGTCCCTTGAAACTCTCATTGAGTCCCTTGAAGCTCTCATTAAGATCCTTGAGTAACCTTATAACCATTGTTTTGAACTCTGTGTCCAGGAGTTTGCTTGCTTCCATTTCTTTCATTTGTGACCTGTTTCTTTGTCTCCACATATTGGCTGCTTCCCTGTGTTTGTTTCTATGTATTAGGTAGAGCTGCTGTGTCTCCTGGAATTGGTAGAGTGATCTTGTGTAATAGGTGTCATGTAGGGCCCAGTAGCTCAGCCTCCCCAGCCACCTGAGCTGGGCACTCTACGTGGGCCCCTATATAGGCTGTGTGCAAAGTCTTGCTGTAGTTGATACTTGATTGCTGTTAGCATCACTGGGAGGAATTGACCTCCAGGCCAATTGGCTGTGAAGACCAGCTGCAACTACAGTGGAAGAAATGCTGTGCAGGAGACACCCCTATGGAGCAGGAGTTGTTTCAGTGGGGCTTTGGAGCTCACTGAGTCTGCCCTTTGAGTGTGTTGCTTGTGGATGTGTAGAGTTGTAATATGGTATGGTCTGAAATTGTCCACAGAGTTAACTGGCAAAGAGTTAAGGTGCAAAGTCAGCCACTGCCTAGGGCCACTTGACAGGAGCTACAGTGCGATTTACAGATGGCTGCTACTTGTATTGGGTTTGGAAGTGCCCAGGAGGGGCCTGCTTTGAAGCAAGGCAGGCTGGTGCTAGTGCCAAGTCTTGGGCCTCTTATTGATAGGTATTTTGCATGCTGATGCCAGCTGATGCTTGTCTGAGAGATTTTAGCAAAGCTGAAGCCTGAGCCAGGACAAGCCATTCATATGAAAAAGCATCTTCAAACAGCTTGGGTGGTGCTGCAATGTGGATGGGGTGAGGTCTCAGGAATCACCAGGGTGGAGCTGATGGAAACTCAGATATGGCTGCCAGTCAGGTCTGCAATGGGGGAGGTCCTCGCATGGGAACAATGGCCCCTAATAGCACCCCTGTCTTGGAAAAAGCTGCCCCCAAGTTCCTGCCCAGATGCCAGGCAGTCCAGTTCCTCCCTGTATGTCCCTGGTTTCCCCCAAGCCATTGCCCCAGAGCAGGAACTTAGAGAAATCAAGTCTAAGTAAGTCTGTGTGCCAGCCCTTTAAGAGGGACATCTAGGTCTCCAGCAGCCTCCGTGTCACCCAGCCACAATTTCTGCTGGTTTTTACAGCCTGAAGTTATAGCGGCTCTTCTTCCAAGCTCTGGAACCCTGGGATGGGAGTCTGGTGTGCGGCTGGGACCCTTTGCTTCTCATTGGGGGCTTCCTCAGGAGATCTCCCTCCCGATTATAAAAACACCACATGTGGGTGTTGGACCAGCCTGTTTCATGCCTCTGCCCCTTCTACTAGTCTCAATGTGCTTTCTTCTTTACTTCTCTAGTTGTAGGACTTTCATTCATCCAGATTTCAGGTGTTTCTGAAGGATGGTTGTTCTATATATTAGTTGTAATTTTTATGTTATTGTGGGAGGCAGCGACTACAGGCATTTACTTACGCTGCCATCTTGGTTCCCAAAACTGCATATTTTTTCAAGTGTATACAGAATATTCACCTAGATAGATTATATGGTGGACCACAAATTAAGTCTCAATGAACTGTAAACTATTGAAATCATGCAGAGTATGTTTTAGGTCACAATAATAATAAATTAGAAATCAATAATACTAACAAAAAATGGAACTGAGTCATATGGGACATCACAAACCTCTGGATCAAACTTCTCCTAAAGGCATCTCTTCTGGCTGTCCCACTACATAAGCCAGTACATTTCTTACTATTTAAGTGATTTTGATTTGGATTGTCTGTCACATACAGTTAAAAGTATACTAATGAATTTATTAAAAAAGAGAGAGACATTTGGCTCACTTAGCATGATTCAAGTCTTTCCCAATACCCTCATCGCCCCAGTAAGGCAAAGAGGGTGGGCTGCTACTGTTTTCTTTCACCAATACCCCTCATGTTGCTCATTTGTGATCTCTTTTCCTCTAAAAGCTGTTCTTAACTAGTTGAATTAAGCTGCCTGATGCATGGTATACATACAGTAAATATGAGCTTCATTCATTCACTCATGTGGTTAATATTTCTTGAAGTCCTTCTGTGTACCAGGTACTGTTCTAGGTGTTGGGTACATATAGTGGTGAATAAACAGACATAAATCTTTGGCTTCCTACCAGTAGGGGGAGACAGATAATAAAAATAATAAATATGTAAATTATAGAAAGTAATAGAAGGTGGTATATAAAAAGAAGAAAAAAAGCAGGATAAAGGGGGTGGGGAGTGTTTAGGACAGGGATAATAATAATAAGCTATTATTACTATCAATATTTATTGTAGCCAGATCTCACCTGGCTCACAAAGTGGGATTTATCTCACCTCTCCCTATGCCACCACTACCTATGTCAAAATGATTCTAGAGGATCCATTCCCCACTCTGGAGAGGAGAGTAAATTGGGATACCATTATGTTCTGTGTAGGGGACAACATCACTATCATGTATCTCAATAAAACCAGGAAATAAGGCACCAAAACCACTGTATACAGTTCAAATCATGGTGTGAATCCTGCCCCCCAGCTGTACAGTGCACATACTGACTGATATTCCAACCTTTTTCTTTTCATATATGTAGCATATTGTTCTTAGAGTCTCTAGAAATATTTTTCATAATGTGGTTTTATTCCTTTGTATGTATCATGATTTCTGAATCACGATTCCATTATTTTAAAATATGTAGTTAGTTTCCAAATTTTCACTGTGATGAGATACTTATACATGTAGCTTTGGACACATTTGTGGCTTTATCCTTAATATAACTTGCAAAAGGTAGAACTGTGGGTTCAGAAGATATGCAGTTTTAAGATATTTTGACACAAATTATCAATTGCCCACTAGAAAGCATGAATTTAACCCATCCTCTCTAGATATGTATGAGAATATTTATTTTCCTATATTCTTACCAATGCTGTGTTGTCATTCTTTTTACTTTATTAATTTGAAAGGTGACACTTGATATCTCATTAATGTTTTCAATTGCTCTGTCTTTGAATGTGAGGTTTACTGAGATGTGCCTCCTTTTTAAAATTGCTCATTTTTAATTTGAGTGTTTATCTGTTTCCTTTTGAGAGTAAGAGCCTCAGCTTTTTTTCTGCCATGTGTTGCCAGTATTTTCCCCAGTTTTCAAATTATGCCTTAATTTTATTGACAGTTTTTTAAAAGAGATGTATTGATGTTTTGGCACTTAAATCTTATTTAAATTTATCATGTCTTTTCTCTTATGCTTTTTTTTAAAAATAAGAAATGCTTTCTGCACCCTTACAAATTATGTAAATATTCATCCAAATTCTCTTCATTTTTTAATATTTTTAACATTTGACTAAATAGCAATATGTGAAATTCAATTATTTTTGGTGTGAATTGATGTAGGGCTTCTATTGTACTTTTCCCCAAATGCTTGTCTAATAGTCCCAGCACTATCTATGAAATAATTCATCCTGTCCTCACAAATATAAAACACCAAAACTGTCATATGCCAATTACTTATAGGCACTGTCTGAAGCTAAAAAATATGAAATTGCTGTTTTAGGGTCAAAGATAATAGAATATTGGCAATTCCATATGATCCAAGCTAATACTAACATTTGGCAAAAGTGAAATTTCCTTTTATTAAAAGATGATGTAGAATATTTGAATGGTTGAAAAAATAAACTCAGTTATAAAAGAATTCAGATATGTGTCACGAAGAAGTTTTAGCTGGCAAGAATAAATGAGATGAGATGAAGTTAGTGGGTGGGGGTTTTTCCCTTAAAAATCAATGTAATCACTGCACACTGCATTTTTAAAAATATAATATCCTTTTCCCCTTGTGGATTTTTGGGTCCACTTCACTCCAGCTGAGCTGGCTCGCTGAGCAGAGCTCTCCTTATGAGGTCTTTCCTGCTCCTCATCTTCTCCCTGCTGACCTCATTATTAAAAATGTGCTACTCAGATATAAATGATGTTTCTCACTAAATACACTCAAAAGCATTTTCCTTTCATTCTGGTTTTTTTTTTCCCTCCAAATCCAAAAACAAGCCATTCTGCCTCAGTGAAAAAGATCCCAAGCCTCTCTGACTGTTCCAGGCTTGCAACTTGCTGTGACGGGCAGTGATTGATCCATAACCTTTGGGCACTCAGGCAATTATAAATTGCCCATAAGCTTTGCTGTGCCAGCAGAGCAAATAAAAAATGTGGGCATCTAATTCTGGGTCAGCAAAGCTCTCTTTCCATGATGTTATATGAAATAAAAATTTTACCTGCAAGGGGGAATTCTTTAGAGAACAATGAGCATTATTTCCATTTTCCTTTATAATCCCCATGAAACACGATGATTACTTCTTTTTTTCTTCTTTGTCCATGCCTATATTTTTTCTATTTCCTACCTTCAATGTTTCTTCTACAGCCTTTCCACTAATCTGGGAATAAAGGGGGAGAAACCCAAGTTTCTGGTGTTCAAAGAAAAATGAAAGTTAGAAATAGTCCTTGTGAACCAAAGTTTCAATATTTCCATTCCCATAATTCTGGGAGTTGTTGATGATTGTTATTTTCACTAATGAGGCAATAACTCAGGAGCTGGCCCTCTTCAGGAGACAAATATTATGAAACAGAACTGTCATTTGTCTCTGAGCTCTGCTTTATGCAGAGGCGTATGTATATGTGCTTGTAGGAAAAAGGGCATTTTGCTCGGCCAAGATAGAATGAGCTGTAATAAACCGATTACTAAATGGTTTATCATAAAATCTCAGTACTGGAAAATAACATTAAAGGTCATCTGGTTCAATCTGTCTACAAATATGCTCATTCAAAGCTTAAGGGCCAAGTTCACACATTTTTGAAGCCGCTAAACACTATCATCATCTAATTGCATGACCGACCTCTCTCTTTGCAAAATGTTTTGTGACATATGTATTTTTCAGATTGGTTGTCTTTCGAATCTTGCGACATTGAGAAAAATTGCAGACATCCTATACTAGGTTATAATACTCTCAGGAAAATGATGTTTTCTCAGAAAAATAACTGGCTCAGGCTTCTGTTTAGTTTTAGCTGTTAATTACTGGCTGTCAAAAGAGAGCACAGCTCCTAATCTCCTTGTGGTTGATTGTTAAATTAATGGCCTTCTTTTCTGTCTGCCCTTGTGTAGTCCTACACCCCCACCCCATAGGAAATAGGTTTGGCCACGTGACTTCCTTTGGTCAATGACTTAGATGCCCAGTTCACCATACTTCATTTCTGACATTCTGCTTTTGATTATTTCGTGGAGTCAGAAATAAGGATAGACAAAAACTGAGTGATTAAATTATGTTGTGACTACAAGTTATGTTAGGAAAGATTCACTAATTGGCAATACTTTAAGAACTCAGTACAGATAATTTTTTAGGTGACTTGTTTAAATGTGTCTGTCTCTGAAGAAAATGATATATTATCTTTTTATTTCAACTAGCTTATATACAGTTTTAAATTTAAAACTCATATTGTTTCTTCATTAATTGATAAAGATATTGATTCACAAAAACAAACATTTATGAAACACTATGTTCCAAGTACAGGTTTCAGTTATGAACAATATATAGTTCTTAATCTCAAGAAACTCTTGGGATAGAGAAAAATGTAACAAAATAGTATAGTAATGTAAATTTAATAGGGTAATAGAATATTGCATATAAGAAAAATAAAATTATTTTAGGAATTGTTTTTCATTTATTATTATCCAAGACTTAATTATATAGCTCACTGATAATATAGAATATCTTTATTTAAGAGATGGACAGTCTTATTTTTTTTACTCTATTAATTAACACATATGATTTATTTTTGTCCTAATTTCATCTTCATTTTTTTTTAGTTTTATTTTTTAGCTTAAAATTTACCTGCTCATAGTTGAAAGCAGTGGTTCTCACAGTGTGTTCTGCAGACCCCTGGGAGTCTCCAAGACACTTTCAGGAGGTCTATGATTTCATTGCATTAATGGTACTGTTAACATAAAAATCATTCAAACTTGTGAAGAATTTTTGTGAGTTTACTTGAGCCAAGCTGTTGATGGTTGCCAGGAAGCAGAATCTCAACAGATTGAGATAACGCGCAGGAGAATGGCAGTTTTGCACATTGTTTTATACATTACCATCAAAGGAGGAGATGTGAGTGGGTTACATGAACTCCATTGGTGATAGATTAGGGCCGGGGGAGAAAGCAAAGGGGGGAAACCTCTGGAATTGGATAAAAAGTAAAATTAAAGACACATACTTCTTTTACTTAGGTGGATTCAGGATACTTAACAGTCAACAATGAACTCAATAACAATGAAAGGATTTGTGGTCTCTGCTGAGCGGTGCCTGTACTTTGAGGGGTCCATAAAAAGGAAAATTACTTTGACATTCCAACGATATGTTATCTTGTTATCATAGATGCAAAAAGACAAAAGGCTCAGTTAAGGTAAAGATTGACCTACGTCAGGGAAGATACCGGCCTAGGACATGACTACCCACCATAAACTACTTTTTAATTTAAAAGTTTTAATTTCAGACCATCCTTTGTGATTATTTTAGGTCTCTGATTTTGTAAGGCTGACAGATAGGCCTTCCCTGTGCTAGTCAGGTTAGCATGTGGCCCTTTTTTGTCCACAGTACAAAAGCAAAGGTGGGTAAAACTGTTAACTTCTTGACACAAATTAAGGCACTGACATCAAACTGTACTAGTAGTCATTATTTTCCTCATCTCTACACATTTCACTTAAAATGTCATTGAAAAAAATAAAATAAAATGTCATTAAATATGCAATAAAAATTATTAAATTTTGATCACAGACACATATCTTTTTAAAAAAATATATTTTTTATTTGATTTCAAAGAGGAAGAGAGAGGGATAGAGAGAGAGAAACATCAATGATGAGAGAGAATCTTTGATCAGCTGCCTGCTCCACACCCCCTACTGGGGATCGAGCCCACAACCCAGGCATGTGCCCTTGACAGGAACCTAACCCGGGGCCCTTCAGTCCCCAGGCCGATGCTCTATCCACTGAGCCAAACCGGCTATGGCTGGAACACATAACTTTTTAATAGTCTGTGTGATGAAATGATTATTATGCTGTATATGAAAAGATGATGGTTGTGTCAAGAAAAAGAACTCATGGGATTGTTTGAATTGTGAATTTAACTAACTGCTTTGTTCAGGGAGCACCATTTTTACTTGAAAGAATGATAAACTATAGTGTTTGCAATGTGGGTATTTGGCAGACATTTTCTGAAAAATGAATGAAGTGAGTTTGTCACTATAGGAAAATCAGCTGACAGTATTTGTTGCCCATAAAGACTTATTAACTCGCCTTCTTGTTCTTTTTCAACATGTCAGAGTCTCACAAATGTTAAGAATTTGTAAGGTACATTGGACCCAAAGACCTTTGGAATTTGTTGACAGATAATTCAGTTTCCATGAGAAACAAAGTACAAAGATTACTATGTAGTTCTGAGTATTTTGTAAATAAATCTAGATGTGATTACTTTCACAATCTGTGATTCATAACTAAGGTTTGCAGGTAGTTAAATGCATTGTGAATTTACCCACGTATTCTGTGGCTTTTCTTGGAGGGAAAAGCATTTACCTACGTTTTGATTGTTAAGATAATTGAGCTCACCACAAGAAGAATACAAAGCTTGCTTACTATTCACCATTACCCAGGTCTACTATTTTACTAAAAGGCCTATAACTGTAACTGCAGATAACACTGACACCTTTACAACAGGCTGGCCAAAGCACGGGAATAGGGATTAAGAAAACAGGCTGATCTAGTGGTAGACAAACTAAAAGAAATAACAACACATATTACATTTGTAAAGTTAGTTTTAAAAAGTTTTCTAGTTTAGGATATTTAAAAAATAATGTACGTTCTCCTTACATAAATAACACATACTCATTCTAGAAAGAAAATTATAAAGCAGAAAATGAAAATCCTTCATGATCTTACCATCCAAAACTAACCATGATTAATCAATGGGTGTGTTTTCTTCCAGCCTTTTCCCTAATCATAGCCAGACAGAGCCAGAAGGGACCTCACAAATTATCTAGTCCAACCTACTCATTTTATAGATGAAGAGACTCCATTAAAAGGTTGACTCTCTTTCTGGTTTTGTTTCAAGTCCTTTAAGCAAGAACAGTAGACCCTCATGATAAGAGAGTTCATTTTGCAGTGCAGATATATTTGGAAAAACCCTGGGTTAGATCATGGGCCCCCAAAGAGCTGGCCCAGACAAAGAGCCTGATATAACCCAGTTGGCTTCTAAGGCCTTCCTGCTTTGATCATTTCCTGTGATGATGTGACATTTGGAGCTGCAGCAGCCTTTTGTGACCTGAAGTGACAAGCCTAAGGACAAAAAGCTCACACACTGAGGTTGACAGAATAAAATGATAGAAAGAACATGAGTCCTTAATGACATAATTGAACTGCCAAACCAACCCTAGAATTTTGTACCCTCAGATCTCTTGGTGAGAAAAATCGAATGCCTCTATTGTTTAAATCTCTTTAAGTTGGATGTTCTGTTACTCAGCTAACTTACCCCCCTACCCCAAATCCAAATTTATAAACTCTGTGACCTTGAGCACATACAAGTATGAACTACTATTCTCTGCCTGTATGTTTTTCTTTGGTAAAATAGAGATAATATATGTACATATATTTTACAAAATTAAACGTGTTTTTGTATTCTACTTCTGTCATCTAACATTATATCATGAGAGTCTCCTGTGTTCTTTAAAAATTATCTAGCCCTAGCCGGTGTGGCTCAGTTGGTTGGGCATTGTCATGTGCACTAAAAGGTTGCTGGGTCGATTCTCGGTAAGGGCATAAGCCCAGGTTGCTGGCCTGGCAGCCAATTGCTATTTCTCCTCCTCCCTTCTTCTATCTCTAAAAAAATCAATAAAATATATTTTAGCTCTGGCTGATTTGGCTCAGTGGTTAGAGTGCCGGCCCACAAATGAAGGGTCGTGAGTTTTGATTCCCAGTCAAGGGCACATACTTCTATTGTAGGCTCTATCCCCAGTTGGGGTGCAAATGGGAGGCAACCAATCACAGTGTCTCTGTTACTCGATGTTTCTCTTTCTCCTCTTTGGCCCTCCCCTTCACTCTCTTAAAAAAAAAATCAATCAAGACAGAGAACCAAGATGGTGGCATAAGTAAATGCCAGTATTCACTGCGTCCTACAACCACATAAAAATTACAACTAAAATACAGAACAACCATCATTCAGAACAACCTGAAATATGCCTGAATGGAAGTTCTACAACTAGAGAAGTAAAGAAAAAAGTGCATTGAGACTGGTTAGAGGGATGGAGGTGCAAAACAGGCTGGTTTGACACCCACATGTGGTGTTTCTTTAATGGGGAGGGATATCTCCAAGGCCTCCCATGAGAAGCAGGTGGTCCCAGCCCCATACCAGCCCCCCAGCCCAGGGTTCCAGAGCTGGGAATAGAAGTCGCCGTGACTTCAGGCTGTAAAAACCAGCGGGGATTGTGACTGAGTAACACAGAGGCTGCTGAAGTCCCAGGTGTTCTTCTTAAAGGGCTGGCATATGAACTTACATGGTGCTGTTTCCTCTGAGTTCTAGTGCCAGGTGGCAGCTTTGGGGGGATCCAGGGATAAATGGAGAGGAACTGGGCTGTCTGGCATTTGGGCAGGAACTTGGGGGCTGCTTCCTCCCAGACAGGGGTGTTCACAGGGGTCATTGTTCCTGTGCTGGGACCTTCTCCATTGCAAAGCTGACTGGCAGCCATATCTGAGTTTCCAACAGCATGGCTGACACTATTCACTCAACCCTGATGATTCCCTGAAACTCCACCCCGTCCAATTTGCAGTCCCACCCAAGCTGTTTATAGCTACTTTTCCATATTAATGGCCTTTCCTGGTTTAGGCTTCAGACTTTGCTAAAATCTCTTAAACAATCAGCAGCTGGACTCAGAATGCCCCAAACCTATTAATAAGAGGTCTAAGACCTGGCACTAGCACTAGACTGCCTTGCTTCACAGCTGGGCCACATTTGGGCACTTCTAAGCCCAATACAAATGGCAGCCATCTGCAGATCTCTCTTTAGCTCCTGCCAGGTGGCCCTAGGCAGTGGCTGATTTTGTACCTCCTGGGAGGCCCCAGAGGCAGTGAACCTGGCAGATAGCTTCAGACCATATCAGACCACAACTCTATACATCCACAAGCAACACACACTTAAGGGGCAGACTCAGTGAGCACCAAAGCCCCACTGAAACAAGTCCTGCTCCATAGGGGTGTTCCCTGAACAGAAGTTCTTCCACTGTAATCACAACTGGTCCTCACAGGCAACTGGCCTGGAGGTTAACTCCTCCCAGTGATTCCAATAAAAATCAAGGCTCAATTACAGCCCACACAGGGGCACAGCTAGAGTGCCCAGCTCAGGTGACTGGAGAGGCTGAGCCACTGGGCCTTACAGAACACCTACTACACAAGGCCACTCTACCAATTCCAGGAGACATAGCAGCTCTACTTAATACATAGAAACAAACACAGAGAAACAGCCAAAATGTGGAGACCAAAAAACATGTTACAAATGAAAGAAATGGAAGCAAACAAGCTACTGGATACAGCGTTCAAAACAATCTATAAGGGTACTCAAGGATCTCAATGAGAGCTTCAGGAGACTTAGTAAAACTTTCAGGGATCTTAGTGTGAATGTCAAAGACATAAAAAAGATAGTCAGAAATTAAGCATACTCTACTGAAATAATAATTTACAGGGATTCAACAGTAGAGTAGAGGATTCTGAGAATCAAATCAATGATTTAGAATATGAGGAAGCTAAAAACACCCAATCAGAAGAACAAAAAGAAAAAAGAATCCAAAAATATGAAGATAGTGTAAGGAGCCTCTGGGACAACTTCAAGCATACCAACATTCACATTATGTGGGTGCCAGAAGGAAAAGAGAGAGAGAGTAAGATATTGAAAACCTATTTGAAGACATAATGACAGAAAACTTCCCCTACCTGATAAAACAAATAGACTTACAAGTCCAGGAAGCATAGAGAGTCCCAAACAAGAGGAATCCAAAGAGGCCCACACCAAGACACATCATAATTAAAATGCCAAGGGTTAAAGACAAAGAGAGAATCTTAAAAGCAGCAAGAGAAAAACAGTTAGTTACCTACAAGGGAGTGCCCATTTGGCTGTCAGCTGATTTCTCAACAGGAACTTTGCAGGCCAGAAAGGAGTGGCAAGAAATATTCAAAGTGATGAATATCAAGGACCTACAAGCAAGATTACTCTACCCAGCAAAGCTATCATTTAGAATTGAAGGTCAGATAAAGAGCTTCACAGACAAGAAATAGCTAAAGGAGTTCACTGCCACCAAACCAGTACTACATGAAAAGTTGAAGGTTATTCTTTAAGAAAAGGAATAAGAATACGAATAAGAATGAGAATGAAAAGGAGAAGGAGAAGAGGAAGAGGAAGGGGAAGAAGAAGGAGAAGGAGAAGGAGGAGAAGAAGAAGAAGAAGAAGAAGAAGAAGAAGAAGAAGAAGAAGAAGAAGAAGAAGAAGAAGAAGAAGAAATATGAACAATAAAATGGTAGTAAGTACATATTTATCAACAATTGAATCTAAAGATCAACGAACAAGAAATCTAATGAACAAAATAAACTGATGAATAAAATAGAATCAGAGGCATGGAAACATGGAACAGACTGACGAATCTCAGAGGGAACAGTTGAGGGGGGTGTGGGAAGAGATTAACCAAAATCCTTATATGCATATATGCATTATTTAGGGACACAGACAATAGGGTGGTGAAGGCCTGGGGTGAGGCAGGAACCAGGTGGAGGGGGACAATAGAGGGGAGAAAAAGGGACATCTGTAATACTCTCAACAATAAAGATTTTTAAAAAATCAATGGAAAAAAAATCCTCAGGTGAGGTTTAAAATATATACATATATATTTTAATTTTCTAAAAGGTAAAATCTTTGATGGTTGAAGAGTTGTCTGTCACATTTTTCTCCAAATGCCCTTATTTTTGTGCATTTTCATTGTTAGCAAATTTTCTTTTATATAAACAACGGTTGCAATAACTCTTCCTTGTACATGAATTTTTGTATCTTCAATTATTTTCGGAGGATAAATTCCCAGAAGTGGAAATACTGTGTCACATTTTTAAGGCTTATAATATCAATTGCCACATTGGCTCCCCTCTGCCCCCCCCCCCCCAGACTTCACATTGCTACTAAAAGTGTATGAGAGCATGAAATATTCTTTTTAATAAGTAATGTATTTACATGGTTCTAAAAGTACACCGGAAAGTTTCCTTCCGTCCCTGTCCTTAGCTTCCCAGTTTCTCGGTTTCTGGGAAAAATTCCCAGTTATATTCTAAGCATATATGGGGCTTTGGCAGAAAATAGATGGTACAGTCACACTAATCAATTTCAGGAAAGGGATTATTTATAAAATGAAGTGGGGTACTGGGAAGCCCGAAGGAACAGTGTAATACTCTGGAACTAGTAACATGGTTTTCCTAGGACTAAAGGGGAGAGACTGAAATGGAGGAAGGAAGGTTGCATGGAGAGGACTGGCTGAGAGGAGCATTGAACCATAGCAGAGGAGTGCAGGCAGCCTGTGGCAGCTTCTAACAGAGGGACTGGGTGAATAAAGCACCTGAGTTCACCACTCTCTTGCTCTACACTCCTGCAGAACCAGAGGGCAAGGGAGCCTGCTGCCATCATCCCCTTTGGTCCTAGGGAGACTGAGGTCCTGGCAGCATCTCCTATGTTCAGGTTCAGTGTGCAGAGTACGGCCACACCGAGTTTCTCAAAGATAGTGTTGCCCTTCTCGCCAGTGCATTTCTTATTCCTTCAATGAGCGAAGTGTCTTGTGGGCCCTCCCAGAGAAAAGTCAGGTGCTGTGATTCTCCCGTTGCACATATTAATCCAGTCTTACATTCTTTCTCTTTCACCTTGTGACCTCTCTCTGTACTCTGTTGGGTAGTTCCAGAATCTGTGAAATAGGCTATCGTCCTGTCTGCCCAAGGTTCAAGGAGCCATCCCAGAAATGTAATTAAGACCAGTCTCAGGGGTCCTGGCTATGAATTAAATTCTAAGTCATGGCACAATGCTCTTGTGACAATAAAGTTTTCTCCATCTAGCCTTATGATCCATTCTCATGGTCCACTCCCATTGGTCCCAGTTGTCATACTAGGAGTCTTTAGAAAGCAGAGGCCAACTCAATACTTTTTTGAGAGTGGGGTTTGCCTGGGGCTGTCCAGGTTTTAGCACTGATTGTCCCACATTCTGGCAATGCACCCAGTCCTAGACAAACCTGGGCATTCTGTCACCCTAATTGAGAGGTGCAATCCAATGTGGCAAGAATGAGGGGAAATGGGCAGCAAGGCAGAAAGCAAGGAAAGCAAATACAAGGTAATGTATTAACAGACTGGCCAGACCTTCAAGAGAAAAATAGAGCTGATTGCTTGGTCATGCGACTTATCTCCAGACAGGCTGCACCAAGCTACTGCTCCTAGGAACAGTCTGTTGGAAGGAGGAAGGACAAGGAATGTGCCTGCCAATTTTTTTCTGGCTCATATCTCTCACTGGTCAGAGTTCACCATTTGGAGTGTTAAGCCCTCCACAACTCAGGGCTCTGTCACCTAGCCTTTATGAAGGGCTGCTAGGGAAGTCACATTGCATACTTCCTACTGCAGCACAGTAAGTTCTCACTTAATGACACTAATAGGTTCTTGGAACTGCAGCGAAACAACGTATTATGAAACCAGTTTCACTATAGGTTAGTTGCTATAAACAAGTTGGCATCTCATCAATGTTATAACAAAATGATGTTGAACAAAATGACATTATTCAGGGACCTGCTGCACTTCTTCTGAGTCTGTGATTCTGGTTAGGTCTGGCCTCTGGGCACTGCAGCCCTATGTCTCCCACTGCAATGGGTATCATGGGGGCTGAAACCTGGCCCTCACCCTAGGGCACATAAAAGAGCTGGCAGTGGTAGGAAGTCAGGATAGTGAAGACCTGGAAGACAGGTGTTGGTAGAGCAAATCAGGGGACATGTATAAATGGGGTATAGTACAGTCGATATATGTTCATCGGTGGATTTGTCAATGTGTGTTAATATTTTGAACTGGCGTGAAGGCAGCTGCTGGGGTCCAACCCCAGTAGGTCCAGGGGTCCCCAAAGGTGTGGACGGAGTCGGCGAAGAAGGAATGACACAGAGACAGCATTCAGTTGATCAGCAGCCTAGCCAGGATCTCTAGCCAGGATCTCCAGCCAAGTTCTATTCAGGATCTCCAGCGAAGTTCTGGTTAGGATCTCCAGCCAGGTTCTGTGTCCATGTTCTCTTGCTAGGTTCTCCAGCCAGGTTCTCCAGGTTCTCCAGCCAGGTTCTGTAGCCATGTTCCCTCGCTAGGTTCTCCAGCCAGGTTCTGTCCAGGTTCTCCAGCCAGGTTCAGTCACCAGGTTCTAGTCAGGTTCTCTTGCCATGTTCTATCCAGGTTCTGTAGCCAGGTTCTGTCTCTAGGTTCTTCAGCCAGGTTCTCTTGCTAGGTTCTGTCTCTAGGTTCTGTGGCCAGTTTCTGTCCAGGATCTTTTGCCATGTTCTCTCGCTAGGTTCTGTCTCTAGGTTCTGTGTAGGTTCTGTGTCTAGATTCTGTGTCTAGGTTCTGTGTCTAGGTTCTGTAGCCAGTTTCTGTCCAGGATCTTTTGCCATGTTCTCTCCAGCGAAGTTCTTCTGTCTCTAGGTTCTGTGTCCTGTTGTCTTGTTACATCTGTATTTATACCAGTTGATTCCAATCCTATCAATCTCTATTCCAAAGGTTAGGGTGTTTCTTATCTCCATTCCAGGGAGTAAAGATCATGTAGCTTAAGCATGATTGTTCGTAGTTAAAGTGATTAATTACCCGCCTGGCACTTAGTTAAGGGGTTTTATTCCCTCCCTAACTTCAGGGAAAAATCCCTACCTGGGGAAACAACCTTTCTCTGAGAGGTGACCTTCGTTAAAACACATAGCACTAAGGGGAGCAAACATATTAAGAACAGTATGCTATATACGCCAGGTCCCTTGAAACAGCAAGGATGGACCGGCTTCTGGCAGGCAGCATAACATGGTGTTTAATGCTTGCACTCTGCAGTAAGACTTGGATTTGAATCCCAGCTCTGCTACTTACCAGCAGTACCACTGGGAAAGCTACTTAACCTCATATGTAAAATGGGGATCACAGTGGTACCTTCTTCATTTGTTATGAAGAGTAAAGGAGATAAGGTCTATAAGGTGATTATAAGAGTGCTTGACACTCAGAAGTATTTAGCAAGTGTTGACAGTTATTACTATTAATTTTTGGCAGTACTTCTAAAGGTACATTACATAGCCACTTAATTTGGCAAAACTTCATTCAAATTTCCTTTTATTCTGTTTAATAAGGCTAAATAATAACCCCCATCACTTTCTGAATATTAGCTATATATCAGGAACTATGAATTCAGCATTCAACGCCACATAACACTCTGAGAAAGGTGTCTTCATTTTCCAAAGAGTAACTCAAGGTTTAGAGAGCGATGCAATATCTTCAAGACTATAAGTAGCTGAAGATTTTTAAAAGTTTACTTGCATTTTATATCACTCAAGGTCCCTGTAGAAAACTTAAGGCACATTGAAACTGGGTAATTGAGGGATGTTTAAAAAGTTGTGGGTAGGGCAACCAATATCATCATGTCAACCAATATTTTTTTTGTTAGAATGGTGTTTTTGGAAACCAACAGAGATGGGACAGAACCCTAGGGTTAACAATAGTTGAAAGCTGTAATCGTAGTCCTTAATAAGAAGGTGGCTGGAGAAAGAGACTGTCAAGCATTCACAGGACAGGTTACTTTATGTACCTAATTACCAAGCCCATCTCTGAAGTTAGATGACCTTTGGTAGGCATGTCTGAGGATATATATATATATATATATATATATATATCTTTAAATTTTCTTTCCATTCTGAGAAGTCCATCCATATACCTCTTCCCTGTCCTCCTTGTTATTAATTTTTTTAATCTTAGTTTTTCTAAGTCTTTGAATAGCCAGTCAACTTATTAGTAATTCACCTTAGTGTAGATCCTTATTTTAGGCCATCTCTCAAAGAAAGTGGACAACCAGGTTGTAACCTGAAGTTAGGCCCTCTCAGTGGATGGATTACCCTTCATCAATGTCTTTGTAGGTCACCCATATATAGGCGGCTATTAACTTCTAGCTGGTGCTATCATGCTATGCAGATCCATCTGTAAGTCAGTCCTAAGCTTTTACTGCTTCCATTAACTGGTCAGAGGGAACTCCTTATGAGGCCATAAGTATGGATTAAAGGCACTATGGTAAAGTAGTAGGAGCTGGTAGGAGTGTAAGCCACCAGCTTGAGCACTTTCCTTGTGCCTTTTATGGACTTGCTTGGATATAGTCCTGTCTACACATTTTTGTTTTGTAATGGACTCCTGCTGTGCAATTTAGTTTTATGATAATGTGGGTAAGATGATATCCAGTTCATGGTGGGCAGTACTCAGTTTCTACCAGGGCCTAGTAGCAATCCAGGTATTGCTTTTCAAGTAGAGAATTGTTGGTAGAAGTTTCTTCCATTGAAACCTCTCCGAGGTTCCATGTATGAGAGATAAGGCCCAAGTGACAGGACAACTAGTACTACAGCTGGACCTACCACAGAGTCTTATCTTGCTCCAGGCCCCCTACTTAATGGGTATGACCAAAAGTAGACTGTGTTGACTCTAAAATCACTGTGCCTCTTTCATTGTGACAGGTTGTATAAGGAGAAGCAACTTATCTCCTTTATAGGTGATTTCCCAAGATACTCAAGATCACTGGACCCCTAGAAACCTAAATGATGAATAGGGGCCTGAGTCTTCTTGCTTATCTCTCACGCTATGGGATGCATCTATCTTCCTTACTTCCCATGTCTACTGGGTCCAGTTACTATAGTGTCATGATTATACTGTCAGCATGCTACTCTGTGGGAAATCAAGATGATCAAGGACTTCACAGACTCTATTATGGCAGAGAACAAGAGAGCTGACATAACCCTGAGAATACTCAGGTGTACTGCTGTCCCTGCATGTGAAGGCAAATGGCTTCTGATAATCTATGCTGATAAGGATAGGTTAAACAATTTTGTTAAGCCCAGGTGCCAGAGGTTCTATTTATTTAACCACATGAAGGTACTATATCCAGAACCACAGCTGTGATTAGAATCATTATCTGATTGGAATAGAGTATGGAGTGTCTGCCTTCTCCAGCAAGAGAATATGGAGTGTCTGCCTTCTCAGAGAGATTTGGGGTTCAAAATTCTCAGTTTTGTCTGTCTCTATCCAAATGTCCATTTCTATTTCTCAGGGTCCCATTTAGTATTTGTGAGCTTGGTCCACAGCCATATATGCACTGAAATTTCAGGAGGTGACCAACTATTTTAGCTTCTTTCAAGGCTTTCTGATTTTGCACCTGTGCCTGAGTTGAAAACCAAGCTTTCAATTTATTCTCCCTTCCATCTACTCTTTCTAGGATAATTAATAATATCAGCTGGCCTACAATATTTATAATCACTGTTATCACATGGTGACCAAACTCCGCAGCTATTTACTCTCACAAAACCTTGCTCTCCACTTGTACTGTGTGATAATTGGAATTATGGTGATGTCACTGAATCCACGGGGATTACCAGAATCCCAAGGAGGTTATTATGTACTCCTCAAATTTGTGATCTGTTGTATCCCAGAACTTCATTTTAGTTTTCTATGTCTTGGGACCAATTCTGGTATCAATTACAGTCTCGTTCAGGGTCCCAGAGTGAACCAAATTGCACATTCAAATCAAGTAATTAAGGTGAGTTAATAAAGGGGCCATGTACAAAGATGTAGGTAGGGTTTAAAGAAGGGATGGTGTAATACTCCAGGGGTAGCAACATCATGAAGGAGCAAATGGAGGGAATAGTTACCAGAACTAGAGCAGTTGTATGGAAAGGACCCCTAAATAGAACCTATAGCTTTTAATAAGATTTGGGCAGCCCACAGTCCACCAGGGGAGGAGTAAATACTCTCCTTCTACCTTCCAGTCTCCTGCTAAGGCTCCCATTGACTGAACCCAATCTTAAACCAGAAGAAGTGATAGTTCAGCCTTGGGGGCACAGAATGGAATATTGATAGTTGGAGAGGAGATTGAAGGATTAAATGAAAATGTCCAGCACAGCTCTGGCTGGTTTCATTCAGTGGTTAGAGCATCAGCCCATTGACTAAAGGATTGAGAGCTCGATTCTGGTCAGAGGCATGTACTTCAGTTTCAGCCTCGATCCTCAGCCCTGGTTAGGGTGCTAATGGGAGGCAACCAATCGATGTGTCTCTCTTGCATCAATGTTTCTCTCTCTGTGTCTCTCCCTCTCCCTTCTACTGTCTCTAAAAATCAATGGAAAAAATATTATTGGGTGAGGGTTAAGAACCACAAAAAGTCCAGCACAGCTCTAAATCCCGTGCTTCTCATCACCATATATAAAGATATTAGCCTGAATCTATTTCTTGTAATATCTGTAGAAATAGGAAATCTAGGAGAATTTCATGATTATTTTGTTTTATCACTCCAGGATTTCATTGTTCCTGTTGAGATTAGAGAACCCAATTCCATGGAGGCATCCACTGACCATCCAGATGACAGTCACCACAAAGAGTTTCAAGGTTGGTGATACCTACATTTACTAATTTTTTAAGGTACACGTGTTTCATGCACATTTTATGTATTAAAATATTTAAATAATAAAATTATGATATTAAGAACACAAGTGACAACAGCCTTTTATTCATTTTATGACTGTTCAGTCATATATTCAATAAATTCCTATGGAATTGACTATTGCGAACAAACAATCAAAATAATCAAAATTCATGAATTTCACATTCTAGTGGGGGAGTCAGAGAAAGGCAGAAGGTAGATTATACAGTAAGGAGTTTGTACTCTATTTGTGGTAAAATATAAAGTTATTGGAGGATTTAAGGAAGAGAGTAATATGATCTGATATATGTTGAATGTTTTTAAATTAATGTTTAAAACTATCTGCTATCTGGAGAATAAACTATGGTGGAGAAAGGATGGAAATAGGACTCATTTAGGAAACTTAGAAAAGAAATGATGGTGTTTTGAACTAATATGTTAAAAGAGGAGGCACAGAGAAAAGGATGTTTGATGGGTTTTGGACATAGAACTAACATAATTTGCTAATGAGTTGCACCTAAAGAGGAAAGGAAAGAATTGAGGATAACTTCTATCCGCCTGTGTGGTCAACTGGATGATTGGTGATGCCAGTAATAGATACTAGGAAAGCTGTAGAAAGGGAATATGGGGATTCCAGGGTGGGACATCAGGATTCTATTTTGGATATGTTAGGTTTGATATCCATGTGAAGATGTCTACTAGGTAGTTGGTAATAGAAACCTGGCATTCAGAAGAGAGGGCATGGTTGTATATGTAAATACTAGAGGCCCGGTGCACAAAAATTTGTGCCCTCTCACAGTCTGGGACCCCTCGGGAGATAACCACCTGCTGGCTTAGGCCTGCTCCCCGGGTGGCAGATGGCAGGCCCGATCCCTCTGTGCCTGCCCTGCCTCCCCAGGTCGTGCCCACGGCAGGGCCGATCCGGGGGTTGGGGCGCCACCCTGGGTCGGGTCGCACACGGGATGCCCAGGCGGGCTGGCCGATCACTGCTGCCCCACCCGGCCGCCCCGGGTTGGGTCGCACATGGACGCCCGCTGCCCCGGATCGCAGATAGCAGCCCCAGATGGCAGCAGGGCAGGCGGGATGGTGCTGTCCCGCCCCACTGCCCCAGGTCACAGATAGCAGGCCCAGATGGCAGCGGGGCAGGCGGGATGGCACTGTCCCGCCCTGCCTGCAGTTTGCAAATTAGCCGCCATCTTTTTTTGGCTGTTAATTTTCATATCATGCTGATTAGCCAATGGGAGGTGTAGCGAAGGTACGGTCAATTACCATGTTTGTCTATTATTATATAGGATGGGAGTCATGAGTATAAAGACAGTATTTAAATTTATGGGACAGGATGAGTTATGCATGGAAAAGTGTAAAATAGAGAAGAAGACCCAGAAGCTCAACCTTTACAAAATGGGCAGAAGAGGCAGAGCCAGAAAGGAGACTGAAAGGGATAAGAGTGGTAAAACAGGGGAATTTGGCGTTCTAGAAGCAGATTCAGGAATGTGGAGCAGATAGAAATTCAATTGCAGATTAAGGCTATTGTGGAGAAAATGAGTACACACTCTTCATAATTTTTACTGTGAATGGAACAGAGGAATGGAGACATAAATAATTTAATCTTTTTTTTTCTCTCTGTAAATTCAGTGTTTAAAGATGATACTTTTTATAACATTTAGCTTTTGCTACAAAACAAACCACCCCAAAATCAGTAGCTTAAAATATATATTTTAAAAAATATAAATTTTTATAATTTCTTATTATTTGACTGGCTGTTCTAGTCTGGGTAAGCTTGGCTGAGGTTGCCTTATCTCAGATGACCTCTTTCATGTGCTTGGTTATTGGCTCTATGTCAGGTAAGGCAGGGGATGACTTGGCCGTGTGTCCCTCATCACCCAACAGACTAGCCTGGGCTCATTCACCTGGTCATGATTATGGAGCTCCCAAGCACAATGCACAAATACTTTTTAGATCTATGCTTTTTCTATTGTCCCATTAACCAAAGCAAGTCACATGGGCAAGCCAAGAGTCGGTGTGGGAGGGAAATGCTCAAGGGCAGAGAGACGGAGGAAGTTATTGCAGTCCTTTTTTGCAAATAATCTCTTATAACTATTAATGTATTTCTAATTATGTGAATTCATCCTTCAAGTTTCTCATGTTAGAAACCTCAGTTATTTTCTATCTCTTTTTTCTCTCCTAGTGTAAAATAGGAAAATATTTAATTAGCTAAGTAAAAATGTATTTTGTAGGAAATCATTTTCTCTCAGCACTTTAATAATCAAAATATTAATATAAACTTAGCCCACAGATCCATTACTGTTTTAATTAGTTATTTTCAGAAACTGGAGAGAAATAATATAATTGGCAAACTAAAATGTGAAATTTATTTAAGTCCCTTATAACAAAATGTGGCTTAATAGCCCAGTAATACATTTCATTTTATTTGTTTTCTTACAAATATGCAAAGACATAATCAGCAAAAAGTGGTAATATTTAAAAACTTAGAAAAATATTAAGTGGCACTCCTCTTAGATGATTGTGTCTATGTTTCTTATCTGAAATTGGCAGCAAATGAAATTAAATGGTTTTCCAATTGACTGCATTATTAATCCACCTTCTTTCAGCAAATTGACTGATCTTTGTCATTGCTGCCTCCCAAGTAGGTCACTTGTATTGAGTGGAGTATTTTTAAAAAAATTGATCTTAGAGGTAGGGAGAGAGGGACGGAGGAAGGAAGGAAGAGAGAGAGAGAGAGAGAGAGAGAGAGAGAGAGAGAGAGAGAGAGAGAGAGAAAGAAAGAAACAAACAAACAAACAAACTTGGATGTGAGAAGGAAACATCCATTCGCATGCCCCAACTGGGGACTAAACCCGAAACCTGGGTATGTGCCCTGACCAGGAATTGAACCTGCCACCCTTTGGTTTATGGGATGATGCTCCAACCAACCAAGCCACACTCACCAGGGCCTGAGTGGACTATTGAACTTCCATATGACATTAAAGCTTCCTACAACCATTGACCTGTAAGGGGCTTTTCAGGAAACACGGAACAGTGATTCTTTCCTGCCGGGAGAGGTGGAATGGGATATAAGCATAGCATTGCAGAAAGACATAATGTTGATCCTCACTCAAATGAGCTTTAAAACAATTCAGTTTATTCATCTGGAAAATAGAAGAGTGTCTTTAAGGTTTTTTTTTCTCTACTTGTGGCTCTCTGAGTCCCAGTGAGCTCTCCTGGTGCAATAGAATTGGCACTCTATTAACCATAGAAATGGAGGCAGGGGCCCTGAACACCCCCAATTTTGGAGCAATTACAATCTAATTAATATACTTACCATTCTGCAGACACAGATCCAAAGTTCAAGTGACACAGTATAATAATAGCAGGATAGAATCCAAAACGTTATGTATACCAAAAGGTTACAGTTCATGACTAATGTTCGTTTTATAATTGAGCACTTTTATGAGCTTTAAATCTTTATTACATACTAGAGGCCCAGTGCACAAAAATCTGTGCACTCGGTGGGGGTGGGAGGGTGGGGGAAGTCCCTCAGCCTGGCCTGTGCCCTCTCACAGTCTGGGACCCCTCGGGGGATGACCATCTGCTGGCTGAGGCCTGTTCCCCAGGGGATTGGTCCCAAGCTGGCAATCAGACATCCCTCTGGCAGTCCGGCAGCCCTCGGGGGATGTCCACTTGCCAGCGGGGAGCATACCTAAGCTGCAGCTGGACATCCTTAGCGCTGCTGAGGAGGCAGGAGAGGCTCCCACCACCACCGCTGTACTGGCAGCCATCAGGCTGGCTTGTGGCTGAGCAGAGCTCCTCCATGTGGGAGCTCACTGACCACCAGAGGGCAGCTCCTGCATTGAGTGTCTACCCCCTGGTGGTCAGTGTGTGTCATAGTGACCAGTCATTCCCAGCCTTTCTGCTGTTAGGGTCAGTTTGCATATTACCCTTTTACTATATAGGATAGAGGCCTGGTGCACGGGTGGGGGCTGGCTGGTTTGCCCTGAATGGTGTCCCGGATCAGGATGGGGGTCCCGCTTGGGTGACTGGCCAGCCTGGATGAGGGGCTGATGGCTGTTTTCAGGCTGCCCTCACCCCCTTTAGGGTAGTGGTCCCCACTTGGGTGCTTGGCCAGCCTGGATGAGGGGCTGATGGATGTTTTCAGGATGCCCACACCCCCTCAGGGTGGGGGTCCCCACTGCAGTGCCTGGCCAGCCTGGATGAGGGGCTAAGGGCTGTTTTCAGGCTGCCCGCACCCCCTCAGGGTGGGGGTCCCCACTGGGGTGCCTGGCAAGCCTGGATGAAGGGCTGATGGCTGTTTTCAGGCGGGCCAAGCCTGCAACTGAAGCTCCCAGTCTTTTTTTTCTCTTTTCTTTTTTTTAATTCTGGGATTTATTTACCTTCTGTAATTGAAACTTTGTTGCGGCTCCAGCTCCGAGGCTGGCTGGCTGAAAGCAGGTATCTGGGGTTTGTTTAGCTCCTATAATTGCAACATTGGAGCTCAGAGCCCAGCCTCGGCAGGCGCAGGCGGGGAACCTTGGCTTTCTCCATCACTGGAGCAAGCAAACCTCATGTTCGCTTCAGCTGCCTGGCTGACGGCTGCCATCTTGGTTGGCAGTTAATTTGCATATCACCCTGATTAGCCAACGGGAAGCATAGCAGAGGTATGGTTAATTACCATGTTTGTCTATTATTAGATAGGATTGACCCCTTCTAGCCTACCCTCTCCCCTCCCTGCCCCAGGCCTTCACCACCCTATTGTTTTTTATGCATATATGCATACAAGTTCTTTGGTTGACTTCTTCCCACACGCCCCCCCCTTCCCTCTGAGAATCGACAGTCTGTTCCATGCTTCCATGTCTCTGGATCTATTTTGTTCTTCCATTTATTTTATTCACTAGATTCCACATGTGGGTGAGATCATGTGATACTTGTCTTTCTCTGACTGGCTTATTTCACTTAGCATAATACTTTCCAGTTCCCTCCATGCTATTGCAAAGGGTAAGAGATCCTTCTTTTTAACTGCTGCATAGTATTCCATGGTATAAATGTAGCACAGCTTTTTTATTCACTCATCTACTGATGGGCACTTGGGCTGTTTCCAGATCTTAGCTACTGTAAATTGCACTGCTATGAACATAGGGATGCATATATTCTTTCTGATTGGTGTTTCAGGTTTCTTAGGATATATTCCCAGAAGTGGGACCACTGGGTCAAATGGCAGTTCCATATTTAATTTTTTGAGAAAACTCCATACTGTTTTCCATAGTGGCTGCACCAGTCTGCATTCCCACCAGCAGTGCACTAGGGTTTCCTTTTCTCAGCAACCTTGCCAGCACTTGCCATTTGTTGATTTGTTGATAGTAGCCATTCTGACAAGTGTGAGATGGTACCTCATTGTTGTTTTAATTTGCATCTTTCTTAATTGAGCCATTTTTAAAAGTTTATCTTTATTGTTGAAAGTATTACAGATGTCTCCTCTCCCCCCTCCATTGACCCCTTCTACCCCACTCCCCTCCCTTAGACCCTCACAGCCCATAATGGAGCCTTGATTGTTTTGGGGTTTTTTTTTCCACCTGTGAGAAAGTGTCTGTGCAGCATCACCTTGTGGCTAAAATGACTGCTTACCCGTTTTCTGAAACCTTTCAGGTCGACCAGATCAGGAGAGTCTCCGTTACTTTGTGGGTCCCAGATCTCTTTGAGAATCCATAACAGTTCCAGGTGCAGTCACTCCTCGACGTAATGTGGAAATGCACATAGATACACCTCATATATGCAAATGATTAAGGAGGCTTCCTAAGTCTCAGGCCCATGGGAAACCCGCTTGTCTGGCTAACCACACTCTCCCCCTCCTATTTCTGACCTGCGTCATCACATAGCTCCTCATTATCTCAACACTCGTTGGCACCCACACCAGTCAAGCCACTCAACTTGAAAGTAAATTTCACATCCCCTTATATTTACCTTCCTCCCTCAGATTTCTCTTTCTCCCTACTCCTCAGGGCTTCTGTGTTGAGGCGTATCTTTGTCAATCTAGTGTCACTTTAAAAGATTTTCGATAGAACCGGGGATTCCTAGTCTCACACTCTTTAAAGGTGAGTCCTAAACTGTGGTCTAAAATACCCCTTCCCTTCCTTCCTCCCTTCCCCCTGATCTTAGAAGCACATAGAGCAAAGAGCCATGTAGTTCCCGAAATTTCATGTGAAACATGTTTTTTCCTGACCACACAGGACCTCTATGATATGGTTGCTCAAAACTCTTCATATTAGCAGCTAAACAAGAGCTGTGGCTTTTGTGGGGAAAGGGGGGTCCATCATGAGTACTCTTAGCTGTACCATAAAACCTGTCTTACAGCAGCTTAAATAAAAACAGGGCTCATTTTTCTCTCATAACAGAAAGTCTGAATGTAGGTGGCTGCTGGCATTGATCCCAGCAACTCAGGTACTTTAGAGCCAGGATCTTTATAATCATTTGAGCTTTTCCTCATATTTGACTCCTTATGGTTTTTTCCCAGCTCTGTTGAGATATAATTGACATAATATTGTGTAAGTGTAAGGCATAAAATGTGATGATTTGATACACTTGCATATTATAATATGATTACCACAGTAGGGTTAGTTTACCTCACATAATTACCTTTTCTTTCTTTTTTTGTGGTGGTGAGAACATTTAAGACATACTACTCTCTTAGCTACTTTCAATACAATACAGTATGCAATATGGTATTGTTAACTACAGTCACCATGCTGTATATTACTAGTAGATCCCCAGAACTTATGCATCTTATAACTGTAAGTTTGTACCCTTTGACTGACATCTCCCCACCCCCTTATTTAAGCTGCTGTAAGACAGGTTTTATATATATAAACACAGATATATATGCACACATTATACATATATAGTTCTAATATTAGTTCTATCAGTATTTTGGTGGAGTCTTTAGGATTTTCTATATATAAAATTATGTCATCTGCAAACAGAAGCAATTTTATTTCTTCCTTTCCAATTTAGATACCTGTTATTTCTTCTTCTTGCCTAATTGCTTTGGCCAAGAATTCTAGTAATATGTTGAATAGAAGGGAGAATGGACACACTTTTCTTGTTCCTGATTTCAGAAGAAAATCTTTCAACCTTTCACCAGTGAGTGTGATGTTAACTGTGGGTTTGTTATATATGTCCTTTACTGCTTTGAGGTACAAAATTCTATGCCCAATTTGTTGAGTGTTTTTTTTTTATATATCATAAAATGATGTTGTATTTTATCAAATGTTTTATTTATTGAGATAATTATTTTTATCTTTCACTCTATTAGTGTGGTATAGCATATTATCATCATTATTAGTAGTAGTATTTTAATTCTACCTGAGGATATGTTTAGAGACAGGAAGGGAGAGAGAGAGGGAAACATCAATGTGAGAGAGAAACATCAATCGTTCACCTCTCATACATGCCTGACCAGGTATCGAACCTGCAACCTTTTAGTATACCAGATGACACTCCAACCAACTGAGCCACTTGGCCAAAACAGCGTATTATTGTTTTATATAAGCTGAATCATCCTTGCAACCCAGGGATAAATCTAACTTGGTCGTGTTGTATAATATTTTTTATGTGCTATTGAAATTCCATTTGCTAATATTTTGTTGAGAATTTTTGCATCTATATTTATCAGGGATATTGGTGTCTAGTTTTCTTCTAGTGTCTTTATCTGACTTTGATATTAGGGTAATTCTGGCCTGGTAAAATTAGATCGGAAGTGTTCATTCTTCTTCAGTTTTTGGAAAAGAGTTTGAGACGACTTGGTATTTTTTTTAAGTCTTGGTACAGTTTGCCAGTGAATCTATCTGATCCTGAGGTTTTCTGTGTTGGGAGATTTTTAATTTAATCAGTAATCTCCTTACTCATTATTGGTCTGTTCAGATTTTCTATTTCTTCATTATTCAATCTTGGTAGGTTATATGTTTCTAGGAATTTATTCATTTCTTCTAAGTTATCTAATTTGTTGGCACATAATTGTTCATAGTAGTCCTTTATGATTCTTTTTTCAGTTGTAATATCTCTTTCATTTCTGGTTTCAATTCTTCTCTTTTTTTCCTTAGACTAGCTAAAGTTTTATCGATTTTATGTTTTTGAAAAACCAGTTTTTAGTTTCATTGATTTCTTAAAAAATGTTTCTGGTCTCTATTTCATTTATTTACACTCTGATTTTTTTATTTTTTTCCTTCTGCTAACTCTGGGCTTAGTTTGTTCTTTTTTTCTAGTTCCTTCATGTGTAAAGTTAGGTTGTTTGAGATCTTTTTTTATCTTAAAGTAGGCATTTATCACTATAAACTTCCCTCTTAGAACTGCTTTTACTACATCCCATAAGGTTTGGTATGTTTTGTGTCTATTTTCGTTTGTTTCAAGATATTTTTTATTTCTCTTTTGATTTCTTCTTTGACCCATTGTTTGTTCAGTAGTGTATTAATTTCCACATACTTGTGAATCTTCCAGTTTTCTTCTTATTGATTTCTAGTTTCATACCATTATGGTCAAAAAATATACTTGGGATGATTTCCATCTTCTTAAATTTGCTAAGAATTGTTTTGTGGCCTAACATATGATATGTCCCAGAGAATGTTCTGTACGCACTTGAGAAGAATGTATATTCTGCTGCTGTTAGATGGAATATTTTGTATATGTCTGTTAGCTACATTTCATCTAACATATAGTTCAAGTCCAATGTTTTTTTAAATGATTTTTGTCTGGATAATCTACCCATTGTTGAAAGCGGGGGATTGAAATCCTCTACTGTAATTGTATTTTTGTCTGTTTCTCTCTTCAGATCTGAATTTATTTAGGTGCTCAGATGTTGGGTTCATATATATTTATGATTGTTATACCTTCTTGATAAATTGACTTCTTTATCATTATATAATGACTTTCTTTGTCTCCTGTTACCAGTTTTGGCTTAAAGTCTCTTTTGTATAAGTATTGCTACCCTTGCTCTATTTTGGTTTCCACTTGCATGGAATGTCTTTTTTCATTCCTTCACTTTAAAGCTCATGTACGTCCTTAAAGCTGAAGTGAGTTTCTTGAAGGCAGTATATGGTTGTGTCTTTAAAAAAAAAATCCAGCCTGCCACTCTGTGCTTTTTGATGGGATAATGTAATCCACTTACCTTTAGAGTGATTATTGATAAATAAGGACTCACCAATGCCATCTTATTAATTATTTTAGTTTTTATTGGGTCCACGTCCTTGAGGTCAGTTACTGGAAAATTATTGTGATCATTTTGTGGTGTCATGATTCCTTGATTAACCATGTTCCTTGAAGTCTTGCATTGCTGTCATCCCATTTGAAGTAGCCGTAATTTCCTCCAGTCTTTACTAAATGCATTAGTGAGGAAATCCCTTCTATCAGTCTTACTATGGATTCCAGACCTTTTGTTGATACACCTGCTCCATGCTGCTTGCTCCCTCTTGTGGCAAAATTCTTAAGCTTGTATGCCTTCTATTGATCCTGCATTGCATCAGGCTGTGCTGACAGCCTCCCGTTTGCTTTCCAAGGGCAGAGATAAAGCTCAGGTTTATGGTCTGCCCTTTGCCAGAAGATTTGGGTAGGTTTTCTGCACATGTTCACTAGCATTCAGCTAAAGCTTGCTCTTGCCAATCAGGCGCATATAATGTGAAGCCAGCCACAGTGTGTGTGTGTGTGTGTGTGTGTGTGTGTGTGTGTGTGTGTGTGTGTGTGTTGGGGGGGGGCAAGCACAAAGTGCTGGGTGTACCCATGGCCCCATTTGGGAGGGCTTCTTGATGGAGACCTTGACAGTTAGTAGGATCTACATCCTTTTAATGCTCTTATGAGTGTTCTGCCTGCTGCTCTCCCAGTCATGTTTGTTCCACAGTCTCTGCATCTCATGACTCAGCATTCTGGATGGGGTGAGTGAGAGAAATAGGTCTTTCTGGCAGCATCCTGCATAGTTGGGGTACCTAGGTGCTCACTTACACAGTCGCCGCAGGAGAAATCATGGGCCAGAAAGGCCTCTCTTGGTGATAAGCTGTGGAAGGGGTGATGTAGGTAAAATCAAACTGTTCTTCTTACCCTCTCTAATTAACCAAATTATATATATATATAATTTCCAGCAGTATGCTGGAACTTCTCTGTTGGAAACTTGTACTTCCACAAAGGCTTGCTTATTCACAGTGTAAGACTGTTCTCCAGGGCCTCCCAGACCATGGCTGAGAGGGGCTGGAGCTGGTTCATGGGCCGTGCAGTATCCACAGCCAAGACTAAGGTCTGTCTCTTTATTACCTGGAAAGCATTATCTTTAGAACATCCACATCCTAGAAATAAGGGATTTGAGTTTGGGCCTAAATGTTACCTCCATAATTTGTTCTGGGCCAAATAAACTTTCTTATCCAGGTAAATGGTGGTTTAGATAGAGAAGCAGATAGTCTGTGTAATATTTCCCAGATACCCTTCACATGGTTAGTAACTAAGACACTTAGCACAAACTACTATCCTCAGCCTCCCCCTCCCGCCTGCCACACTGACAATAAAGCCAGGTAGAGCCAGGAGCTGGGGGGTTCCTGGCCACTAGAACCAACCAGCCAGCCAAAGTCAAGAACCTCTGAGCTGGAGCATGCTGCTTCTTACATTATGAGCCCAGTTCATTCAAAATGAGGAAATGATGCTAGAATGTTTTTAGGGGAAAAGACATACTAGTATAGTTTTAATATGTACCACAGAGATGACTCTGGTTTTTAAGACTTCCAAATGTCAGTCTTAAGCAAATTAATTAAGTAGAGAATATGTGTCTTTGGGGTATCTGTCCATGTCCTCTAAAAGCCCCATGTGTTCCCTTTTAGCACAATGCTTTCCTTCCTACCCATCCCTATTTGAAATAAAAAAAACAACAACTTTAAGTGTTCTTCCCCCAGCCCCCAATTGTTTGATTTCTTAGAAACAATAATGAATGTCTTACTCCTTCTTCACTTCTCTTGATGCTAAATGCCCTGTCTCTCCCTATCTCTTTCTGGTGCTTGGTCCTCTCTTCTCTCTGGGCTGCACTTCTAGAAGGGGAATGGTGGGAGATTCTTGTGGCCTTAGAGAAGACTGGAGAGACTATGGGAGATGGCTTTTCCCAGCTGAGCTCTGTGTGTACTGCTCTGGGAGCCCTACACTAGACGGAGTGGCCCCTCTTCAATGCTTGTTCTCTAAATTTCAAAGGATATTCTCTTTGGGAAAGAGACTTAGAAAGTATATACTGAAGTATTTAGGTTACAGAGTCACAATGTAGCCAATCACTCTCAAATGGCTCAGTGTACATATATTTATACATATAGTACACATATATGTATGTATATCTATAATAATAAAAGCGTAATATGCTAATTAGACCAGACAACCGAACAACCGTCTGGGCGTCCTTCCTGACAAACTTCCAGACAAAGCCAGGGCTGTGAGGGCCGAGGCAAGCCACCGTGGCTGCGAGGGCTGAGCCCTTTGCACGAATTTTGTGCATTGGGCCTCTAGTATATTTATATATACTGAATTATTTGAGAGTAATAGAGATAATACACACACACACACACACACACACACACACACACACACACTATGTCCTCAATGTCATCAATAGATTCTGTGATGTTAAGAGAAACAAGGTATAACAAAACCAATTTTAGCATAAGCTAATTGATATAAACAAGATTTCTGTGGCATTTCATCAACGTTATAACAAAATGATGTTGAATGAATAAATTGATGTTATTTGAGGACCTGCTCTGTGTGTGTTTGTGTGTCTATATGCATACATACACATATATGGAGAGAGAAAGAGAGAGAGAGAGAGAGAGAGAGAGAGAGAACAAATGATTAAAGCAAATGAGGCAAGATGTTAACAATAAGTGACCAATAACTGACTCTGGATAAAGGGTCAGCTGTTCTATGTACTATTCATACTTGCAACTCTTCTGTATGCTTGAAACTACCTCCAAATAAAATATTAAATGTTAAAACTACTCTTTTTAAGTGAAGTTTTTGTATGCAGTCATCTATTTTTTATACCACACTGCCCACTTTTTGAGGAATTGTGGCTTCTGAGGACCCTGACAGCCCTGAGCTGATAGATGGAGGGAAGGCAGGTATGGAGGCAGCCCGGACCTTCCATGTCTCCTTTCTCGCCCACTCAGCAGTTCATGCCTCAGAAAATGGACCACCTGTCCTCCCCCATCCTATCTTCAGACAAGTAGACCTGGCTGGAGCTTTCTTGCTCCCAGCATGTGCTTTAACTCTTCTTTCCAAGTCTTTACATTGCTTGTCTTCCACGGCAGCACACAGCGAACCCAACAAGGGGTCAAGGTGAAAAGGCTCCATGAAAGGCAGTCAGTACGACCTTCTTTTTTGAGTCACTTGTTTTTCTGCTGTTACCTCCTAGGAGAGTGACAAAGAAAGGAAAAGGAAAAGGTGGTGGAGCCTAGGGCCTGTAGTATATTGCAAAAACTGCCACAGATTCTTCCCACCCCTGTTCAATGTGGCCTTGCAGATCCTCCCACTCAGAAGTGGCCTTTGTTTCTCTACCTTCTGGGCTGGCCTTGTGACCCAGCAACCTGTCCCCAGCAGAGGCACTTGGAATGAGCCTGAGCTAGCCTGCTTGGTGATGGGAAACACATGCATGGCAAAGTCATCCCCATTGCCCTGGCTGATGCTGAGCCAGTTTTGAGACATGGGAATGAGGCCATCCTAGTCTATTCATGCCCTGCTGAGCCCCCAGCTGCCCCCAGACACAGTATGAGTTCCATAGAGGTCAGTAAAGTGGCCCAGGCAAGAAGAAGTGCCCCACCAGCCCAGAGACGAGGGAGAAGGAATACCCCATTTGTTGTTTTAATCCACTCATTTCTATAAAGGATTGGTTTGCAGTGAAAAGTAACTGCAAGAAGGCCTGTCCCCACCCAGGGCCTGTCCCCAGCCAGCATGAGTGCTGTTTTTGGACTCTTGGGCTATTACTTCAGCATCAAAGTTGCACAGACTGCCTTGCTTACTTGGATGTTTGGCTTCCTCTGGCTTCCCTCTTGGTGAGCTGGTTCCCTAGCCAGTTGTCACTAGTCAAAAAAAAGAACAGGCGAGTGCTGTGGCATGCAATGTTATGACTAATTTATTTCTGAAATTTCTACTTGGTCTGACCTCGTATGCTTCCTCTCTAAGGCTGGAAAATTAATGCCTTGAAAGGAGTAGTCAATTTTTCATTATTAAACTGCTATTCTCTTTAAGAAATCAAACAGTTAAATGTATATGTGGCCTGCTTGTTTTGATGACAGGTTCTGTCTCAAGGGTGATATCTTCATCACAAAGTAGTCAAGATGTAGATGAGTACCAGAGGGATTACTGGAAAAGCACCCCTCTGTTGTATATTTCATAATAGCAATGGCCCCATCTATCTCCAGAGAGGGAAGGAGGCAGCAGCCAGAGAGGGTTTTGTAGTTCTGTGAATAAAGGTTTATTACTTTCCTCTACCTTCCATCAATCAGCTCAGTGTTAGGAGAACTAAAAAGAAAAAAAGCAAACCTAATCTTTGTGTCTGCTCATAAAATAAAACGGGCAGAATATTGCCTCATTCCTGACCTTGAAAGTAACTTTTTCAAAGTTGGGTAAAACCAGGGAACATTATTTGATTAGAAATGAAAACTGGAAGAGAGGATCTCTAGCTTTCAACTTAGCTTCAACATTTACCCAGCTGTCACAGTTCAAGTCACAAACATTTAGGGGCACCTATTCAGTGCAGGGAGCAAGGTCAACGATGCAGAGAGCACAAAGATGGACAAGACCGGCTGTCTGCCCTCTCTAGATTCACAAAATAGCAGGCAGTATAATACACAAGTAATATGGAACAGAAGGTGGTAGAATCAAAGGACAAACAAATGAAGGGAAGGGACAGATTAATTCGCAGTTTGGGGCTAGGGCAACTTTTAAAAAAAAGTATTTTAAAGAGAGAGAAAGAGAGAGCGTGAAAGAGAGATAGAAACATCTATGTGAGAGAGAAACATTGATTGGCTGCCTCCCGCATGCACCCCAACCTGAGATCCAGCCTGCAACCTGGGGATGTGCCCTGACCAGGAATTGAACCAGTAGCCTTTTGGTGCATGGGACAATGTTCAATCAACTAAGCAACACAGGCCAGGGCTCTTTCTTTCCTTTCCTTTTTTTTCTTTTCTTTTCAATTACAGTATACATTCAATATTATTTTGTATTAGTTTCAAGTGTACAGCATAGTGGTTAGACAATCATATACTTTACAAAATGGTCCCCCTGTTATTTCCAGTAGCCAATTGGCACCATACATGGTTATTACAATATTATTGACTATATTTCCTATAGTCATGGGGATTCTACTTTCTTTATGTCCTATTCTCTTTCTTGTCAACAGATCCCAATAACATTTTCTTCCCTAGCACTCTTCCCCAACCTCTCCTGTCATGGTTGCTCATGACCTCCATCTTGTTTAATCCAAAGGTCAATTCTCAAGCAGCTTATAGCATAGTTGGTATCTCTTTTTTGTCTTTCAACTTTCATTTTAAAATAATTTTTCAACTTATGGAAAAGTTGAAAGAGTAGAATGAAAACTTCCCACATATTCTTCATTCAGTTTACCAATTGCTAACAGTTTACTACGTTGGCTTCGGCATTCTCATTTTCTCTCCCCTCTTGTTTCCTGCCCTTATCTCTCTCTACACCACCTCTTGTCTTATAATATATATCTTCAGTCAATAGAGAGTAGGTGGTAGACATCATATCCCTTTTCCCCTAAATACTTCAGTGGTGTGTAATTCCTAAGGACAAAGACATTCCCTCACATAGCCATGTTATAATGATTCAAAATTATATTAATACAATTCTATTACACTAGAGGCCTGGTGTATGAAATTTGTGCACTTGGGGGGGGGGGACGGGGTCCCTCAGCCTGGATTGTGAGAGGGCACAAGCCAGGTCGAAGGACCCCACCGGTGCACGATCAGGGCTGGAGAGGGACATGGGAGGTTGGCCAGCTGGGGAGGAACCACAGGGGGGCTCCAAGGCATGTCCGGCCTGTCTCGCTCAGGCCTAATCAGCCAGACACCAGCAGTAAGCTAATCTACTGGTCAGAGTGTCAGTGCATGTCATAGCGACTGGCCGACCGGCCGACTGGTTGACTGTCTGCCCCCTTCTGGTCAGTGCACGTCATAGTGAGCAGTTGAGTGGTCTTAGCATATCATTAGCATATTAGGCTTTTATTATATAGGATAATCAACATACCTTATTCAAATGCTGCCAATTGCCCCAATAATGATTTTTATTATATACTAGAGGCCCGGTGCACAAATTTTTGTGCACTCGGGGGGGGTCCCTCAGCCCGGCCTGTGCCCTCTAGCAGTCTGGGACCCCTCGGGAGCGACCTGCTGGCTTAAGCCTGCTCCCGGGTGGCAGAGGGCAGGCCCAATCCCTAGGTGCAGCCCCTGGTCGGGCTCAGAGCAGCGCCGATTGGGGAGTTGGGGCACCACCCCCTGTCACACTCAAGGCAGGGTCGATGGGGAGGTTGCGGCGCGACCCCCTGTCACACACAGAGCAGGGCCCATCAGGGTGGTTGGGGCTCCGTACCCTGTCATGCACAGAGCAGGGCCCATCAGGGGGTTGGGGAGCTCCCTCCTGTCACAAACAGAGCAGGGCCCATCAGGGGGTTGAGGAGCTCCCCCCTGTCACTCACAGAGTAGGTCCGATAGGGGAGTTGGGGCACTGTCTCCTGTCACACACAGAGCAGGGTGGAACACTGGGTTGGGGCGCCGCCCTCTATCACCCACAGAGCAGGGCTGATCAGGGGGTTGGGGCGCCGCCACTGTCACACTCAGGGCAGGGCTGATGGGGAGGTTATGGCTCTACCCCATCACACACAGAGCAGGGCCTGTGGGGGGGTAGGGGGGGTTGGGGCGCCACCCTCGATCACCCACAGAGCAGGGCCGATCAGGGGGTTGGGGCGCCGCCACTCTCACACTCAGGGCAGGGCTGATTGGGAGGTTATGGCTCTACCCCATCACACACAGAGCAGGGCCTGGGGGGGGTGGTTGGGGTGCCACACCCTGTCACACACAGAGCAGGGCCGATCAGGGGGTTTGGGCGCTGCCCCCTGTCACACTGATCCCGGTGCCAGGAGGCCTCATGGCTCCGCTGATCCCGGTGCTGGGAGGCATATTACCCTTTTACTATATAGAAGAGAGGCCTGGTGCATGGGTGGGGCTGGCTGGTTTGGCCTGAAGGGTGTCCTGGATCAGGGCGGGGGTCCCTACTGGGGTGCCTGGCCAGCTTGGGTGAGGGGATGATGGCTGTTTGCAGCTGGTCACACACCCTTCAGGGTGGGGGTCCCCACTGGGGTGCCTGGCCAGTCTGGGTGAGGGGCTGAGGGCTGTTTTCAGGCTGGGGGTGACTGAACTCCCAACCGCTCCTTTTTTCCTTTTTTTTAATTTTTTATTCTGGGCCAGCTTTAGCTTGAGGCTTGGCTCCAGCTCTTAGGCTGTCGCTCCTGAAAGTAGGTTTCTGGCCTTTGCATACAATGTTGCGAATCTGCTGGCTGAAGTCCTGCGGTATTTGTTACAATGTTTCTTAAACTGCCGGCTCAGAGGCCTGCAGCCGCAGGCGGGGAACGTTGGTTTCCTCCGTCACTGAGGCTCCCAAGCCTCATGTTAGTTTCAAGCTGCCTGGCTGCCGGCCGCCATCTTGCCTGACAGTTAATTTGCATATCTCGCTGATTAGCCAATGAAAAGGGTAGCGGTCGTACGCCAATTACCATGTTTCTCTTCTATTAGTGTAGATATATATATATATTTACATATATATATATATGTAAAATCCAATCCAGGATTATGTCTTACATTTCATTTTCATGTTTCTTTAGTCTCCTTTATTCTGGAATAGTTCCTCGGCCTTTCTTTGACTATCATCACTTTGACTTTTTAAAAATAGAGGCCAGACAGATATTTTGTAGAATATCCCTCAATTTGGGTTTACTCTGATGTTTCCTTATGATTAAATTCAGCTTTTGCATTTTTGACAAGAATACTGCCTAAGTGATATTGGTGCTTCTTGATGCAAAATGGTGATTTTCTAAGTTATCATTCCATCTAGATTTATTAGTTGGCATTGGTTAGTATGTAAGAAAGAACTCTTTCTTTCATCTATCGATCTATCAATCAATATGGATCCATAGATTTTGATTTTTATTCAGTGGCTTATAATTCATTGCTATAATATATATATATATTTATCCTCACCTGAGGATATTTTTTCCATTGATTTTTAGAGAGAGTAGAATGGAGAGAGAGAGACAGAGAGAAACACTGATGTGAGAGAGACCCATCAATTGGTTGCCTCAAGCATTCCTCCAACCAGGGCCAGGAGCCTGCAACCGAGGTATGTGCCCTTGACTGGAATCGAACTCAGGATCCTTCAGTCTGCAGACTGATACTCTATCCACTGAGCCAAAGCAGCTAGGGCACTATATGATATATTTTGATGTTAAATTATCTCAGATGTGGCCAATGGAATCCTCTTCAAGGTGACTTCTGTGTCGTTTTTAAAATACATATATATTTTTTATGGATTTCAGAGAGAGGAAGGGAGAGGGAGAGAAAGAAACATCAATGATGAGAATCATTGATGGGCTGCCTCCTGAAAGCCCTTCACTGGGGATCCAGCCTAAAACCTAGTTCATGAGTCAATGCTCAACCGCTGAGACACAGCAGCCAGGAAACTCCTGTGTATTTTTTATGTACATCATAAATTTCTGCACACTTTCTTACTTTCTGAAACACACACAATAATGTTTTTGGCTCATCTTATAATTTCTATATCCTGGCTCTGGAATCAGCCATTTATGCAAGGATCCTTGATTCCTTTCAGTGGGAAATGGTATTTAGAAACAAAGATTTTGTGCTAGGTGTTCTCATTGCTGTTGTGATGTGACATTTTGCACTTGTAGAAGTTGGTAAACCATGTCTGTAAGGCCGTAATCTTTACATTGGATTCTCTAGCTTAAAGTCAGCAGCACAGGCAATTGGTAAGGGAAGATAGCTGTAAAATGGGGTGGATAAAGAACAAATAGGAACTTGTGAGAAAGGACTAGAGCCCTTGTCAGTTGCTCATGGACTAAGACTACAACTTTGATGATGTGGGTGTCCTACAGCAGGAGCTGACATTCTCCGTTATGGAGCTAATCATGTACGTGACCCAGGAGTCAGAGAAACAGAAGGCAGATAAGGTGGAAGGTGGAGCAGCTGCGGGCCCAGCTGTTGCCCTCCACCAAGCAGGTGAGACAACAATGTGCACAAACTGCAACATCACCCGGGGTGCCCCTGAACTGACCTTCCAAGCATAACAAAACCACCTGCATTTGACAAAAAATGTTATCAACCCTAATCAGAAGTATTTAGAGAAAGAAATTCTGGGAAATAGAGATTAGCCTAGGCAAGTTGACACATTACAAAGCCACTACACTATTCAAAATTAGATTCATTAATTTCCTATGTCCTATTCCTCAGAAAAGATCTCTTCCTACAACCCTCCTTATTTCAGGATATACTATTACCATCACCCAAATTGTCTAACCTTGGAATTTCTGAGTTACCTCCACGTTTTTTCTCTTACCAACCCTGCTCTCTCCCACTCATGCCACATCCAGTTAGTCACAAAGTCTTGCCAAACCTAACTCATCAACTTTTTTTCACATTTATCCTCTTCATGCAATTCTGTATCCTAACCATGTCTTGTCTTGTCCATGGACTAGAAGCACTGGTCCCTCCCCACCATGTTCATCTTTCACATAGCCTCCAGGATGCACTTTCCAAAATTTAAATCAATCCAACCATGTCATTTTCTTAATATAATGTCTTTCATGGATCTTTTTAATCTATAGAATGAATAAAACTCCCAAACGTGTACATTGGATTATTATTTGTAATTCTTCACGATCCTTATAATGGACTTATACATCAATAGACTTTGCCATGTGACTTTGTAATTCTTGTAATGTGAACATGGTATATTTCCTCATCTTGTACAACTTACATTGATCAATGGAATTTTGGCTGATGCGATGTGAGCAGATTTTAAATGTACTTATATAGTTTGGATCCTTCTCTTTGGCTTCAGCTATTGTCAAGATAAATGCATGCCTGGAAATGTATACTCCGTAAAGATAGCCACAGTTCTGAGGATGAGAGATATGTGGAGCAGAACTTGAACTGCAGCCTGGAGCCAAGCCAAGGTGAACCCAAGCAGGCCCAGCAAAAATCAACCAAAATAAGTCAAACCTCAGTTGAGTCACCTATGGGTTAGAAAATAAATGCTGTGGTAAGCCACTAACATTTGGGGTGGGGGGTGGGGTATTTGTTACATAGCAATGATTGAGTAGTACATTGAATATACAAGCTCTCTGCAATGTATACTCTCCGAGACTTTTAGTGCCAATCCCAAGCCATTTTCGCCCACACACCTAGAGTAATCTTTGTTCTCGTGTATTGAGCACCTACTGTTTTCATGCCAGGATAACTAGCTAGTGAGTGTGTAGCAGAACTAAGATTCACATATGTCACATTGCAGAGCAGTGTGTGTTATTATCACACTAGAGGCCCAGTACACAAAATTCATGCATGGGTAGGGTCCCTAGCAATTGCTGGCTGCCAGCTGCCAGCCGGGACCTCCCTTCCCCCAGCTGCCTGCTGTTGCCACTGGCTGGGGCCACCCTTCCCATGGTTGGCCAGCCAGCCCCGCCCCCTGGTCGAACTCCTGGTCGAGGGGACAATTTGCATATTAGGCTATTATTATATAGGACTAGAGGCCCGTTGCAGGAAGATTCCTGCAAGAATAGGGCTTCCTTGGGCCTATTCCTGCAAGAACAGGGATTCCTGAGGCCAGAGCGAAGCAGAGAAGGGAGTGAAGTTGGAGGCAGGCTTCACTCCCTCCCTTCCCCACCATCTCGGCTCCCTCCCTTCCCCACCACTTCAGCTCCCTCCCTTCCCCGCCACCTTGGCTCCCTCCCTTCCCCACCACCTCGGCTCCCTCCCTTCCCCGATGCCTTGGCTCCCTCCCTTCCCCACCGCCTCGGCTCCCTCCCATGTCCTCTGCTTCACCTCCCTCCCATGTTCACCGCCTCGCTCCCTCCCTTCTCTGCCACTTCGCTCCCTCCCGTGTCTGCTGCCTCAGCTCCACTCCCATCTCTGCTACCTCCGATCCGTTTCCTTCTCTGCTGCTTGGCTCCCTTCTGCAGTGCTTGGCTTCCTTCTACACTGTCTTCAGTCTTCACTGGGTGCCTGTGTATGCAAATTAACCACCATCTTTGTTGGGTTAATTTGCATACTCTTCTGATTGGCTGGTGGGTGTAGCAAAGGTATGGTCAATTAGCATCTTTGTCTTTTATTAGTGTAGATTTCCATCCTTTTAGTCTGTTCTCCAGCCACAGAGTGGGATTTCCCACACATGTTTGTTACATGAAGACTGCACTTCTCCATCTACTGTTGTAGGTTAAATATCAGACTCCCTTTTATGTATAATCTGATAGTACTAATAATGACTAATGTTTGTTGAGTGATATTTTCCAGACACTGTTCTGAGTTACTCACTCTTCACAATAACCTTATGAGATAGGTATTATCATTATAACTATTACATAGGAGGAAACTGAGACACAGAGAGGCAAATAACTTGCAAGGCGAGACAGTGAATCACAGATCTGAAATTTAAATATGATCTTAACCACTCTACTGAATCCCCACCCATTGTTACTGGGCCTCTGTGTCACTGTATTACTCTGCACATACTACCTGTGTTACAATTCTGTACATTTCATGATGATTATTTCTACTACTATTTTCCCACTTCACTGTGAACTTTCAGAAATCAAGGACTCAATTTTAGGTGTCCTTCGATGTCTGGTATCTGGTAAGGTGGCTGGCCCATAGCTACTTCTCACTAAATGTTTGTGAAGGCTATTTGCTGTTGTACTGCCTTGTCATCAGTCAAATTTCCATTTCAAATTGCTAGAGAACTGGTCCAAATTGTCTTTCTCAGAAACATGAAAATGATACAACCCATTTTGAGAGTGATTTATAGAAAATTATGTATTTCATGCAGTTGTAAAGGATACAATGATAAGAAAAAATTCACATTTACCCTCAGGCACTTGCCTTTTCAACATCAATCAAACAATCAACATATCATGATGTAGCACTTCCTATGCATCAAAAACAGGCCAACCATTTATACTAGAGGTGGCTAACTAATGACTTCGAGCTCTGGTGGCTGTAATTTTTTAAAAGCTACAGTCTTGTTTTTGTGTCTTTGAGCATTTGGGATCAATGAATATGGAAAGAAGTTAAGATAAAATAAAAATTTTTATCTGTCTGCCTTATCTGGAAGCTTCAATGGCTCTGGGAGAGTTTATTGATTCCTAAAGAAAAAAAGTACCATTCTCTTTTAAGGAAGGGTGAAATAAAGGAGGATTTAGTGAATAAAAGGAATCAGAGTAATTAGCATAGCCTTTTAAAATCTGGGATTATCTCTATTGATTAGATAGCTTTAAAATTGTTGAAGGTAATGGAAATTACATACTAGACAGGAGTTAGGACTTCCAACCAAGACCCTCCTTTTTGAAGAAAAAAAGCCCAGGGTTGAGATTCATTCATGAAAGTGAAATGAGAATTTCTGATGGTTTCAAAGTGTAGTAGGAAAACATTATTTTTTCTCTATAAAGGTTAGGTACTCATAGGCATGTGTTGAGATTTTGGGGACCAAGTACAGGTAGCCTGTTAAGATACACTAATCAAAACAAAAAGGGAAACTAGAGGCAATATTTATATTCAACCCATTAGACCTATGAAAGTGAACAGAGAGGGTGGCAATGGTAAGTAAAGTCTCATTCTTCTCAAAGTTCAAGGTTTATTGGTGGGTTATTTGCTTTCAGTAAATGTATGAATATTTTTCTTTGGTGGTGGGACATTTTCAGCAGATTCATTTTCTTAACCAAACTGAAAAAATGCATACAATTAGGGTCCAAATATTTTAAGAAAAAAAAATAGGTGAGCAGCATTTTTTTTCTTTAGTGTTGACTTCTTACCAGTTCTGTGTGAATACACTCAATGAAAAAAAAAGTGAGATTTTGAATGGCCTAGTGATTTGTTTGGTCAAATCTTGCCTGGGTTTTAGAGAATTAAAACAGATGCACATTTCCCTTATCATATGCATTTGCTGTATCAACAGAATGGTTCGTATCCCAGATGTGGGGAATGCAATTTAAGAAAAATAAGTCTCAAGGTTGAAGAGGGAATATAATGATGAAAAACATAATTGAGTCAAGAAAGTACATAGCTCAGTATTTTGTTAGCTGGGGTAATTTTAAAAATCATATATAAAAAGGAAGACGGAACATGGTACTTTGGTGGTTCTTTGTGTGGATGTGATAGCCCAGGATAAGTGGTACACAATTGGAGCATATGCAAAATTGCATTGTAATGAACAGGAGAGAGAGTTGACTTTGAACTTAGGCCTGCATTCCCCATCTAAGTCAGGTATTTCATCAAAACACATGCCCTCACCTGTTCCATTGTATAACCACATGTTTGCTTTATGTGTATTCATTTATTCATCAATATGTATTGAGTCTGTACAATGTGCTTGGTTGAGGACACAATAAATCTTTTCTGTCCTCAAATCTGTCACTCCCACCATCTTTCCTTTTGGGGTAGAAGTCACCATCTGTCTGGCCTATAAGCCCCGGGCCCAAGGAACAGGGTTGCTGGCCTGGGACCTGCCCTATGAGGGTCCTTCTTGGGTCCTCTTTTGGTCACAGTCCTTGCCAGAGGGTAAGGAAGGAGTCCATGGCACAAAGATATCCCACTGAGAGCTTGTGTCCATCAAGAGACTATTTGTCCACCCTTCTAGGCCAAGGGCATGCCACCTGTGCAGTCATACAGGGCCCTGTGCTCAGGAAGATCCACCCTTTATTTAAGGCTCTGTTGTTATTGTCTTGAAAGTCTTAATAATTTTAGCTTTAAACTTGTGTTTTGTGAATGAAGTCTGATGTGACAATGGAGATGCATGTGAGCAGAGGAGACACAGTATATCTTCTATATGCTACATCTCTGCTGTTCATGCCACCCCTTTAGCATATAGGGTTACAGTGCCCCATGAGCACAGATTGCTGGTGGACTCACATGTGTGGGAGTTTAGTGAGACTCAAAGCAAGTACGAGCTATGTTTGTTATATCTATGATTGAGGAAGTGAGGGTGCAAACTGCTTCCTACTTGAACTAGAACTTGCTTTGAGTGCAAAAAGAAGGTAATTCTAAGAAAGCACAAATGAGCAAGGAACCCTATCATATCCTTTCTTACTCATTTACTTGTCTGCATTAACTAACCACTTTTGTTGAAAAATGAAGATACAGAAGGTAAAGGAAAAAATAGGCTAACACAGGATTCCTGTTTCTTTCAGTTCTGTCTTACTCATCAGTACATTGAAAGTAGAGAGTATTGCTGGAATGTGCACATATCAGGAAGTGAAATAAAAACAATTGTTAATTTTGTGCAGGCTTCCCATTGTTATGTAAATTGTATAATTTTGGTGATTCTTCATATGAGTTAAAAGCTCTTATGTTTCCATTTAAAACTGGCATTGTACACTATAAAGATGAACAGTAAAATTCATGCTAATAATTTAAATTTTAAATTTTTTTCTTTACTCAGAATGGCATTAAATAGTCAATAAACAGCACTATGACAAGTCGAGGCAGACCATGGAAGAAAGAAATGTACACTAATAAAAGAGAAAGATGCAAATTAACTGTACCTTTGCACCGCCCACCAGCCAATCAGGAGTGAGTATGCAAATTAGCCCGACAAAGATGGTGGGTTAATTTGCATATGCAGGTGCCAAGCGGCCGGGGACAGGGCAGGATGCTTGCATCATCACCATGGTGACAACGCAGGCATTCTGCACCGCCCCAGCTGCTCTGGGCCTCTGGGCAGCATGGGAAGGTGGAAAGGCAGCTCCGAGCCAAACGAAGGCAGTGCCAGCAGCCAGGGGAAGGAAGGCCCATTCTTGCATGAATCTTCATGCATAGGGCCTCTAGTAAACTTTATATTTTAGTAACCTTTTTAAAAAATTTTTTGATGTATGTATGTATGTATGTATACACACACACAATTTGGGATTTTTATTGTACATATGTGAGCTGATACTAAATATGCTTTGCAACTTATGTTACTTTACAATATGAAATGAACATGTTTTCATGCATTTGTGTGAAACTTTCCAATTGAAAAATAGACCTGGAGAATAGGTCAAAATACAAAATCCAATAAGATGCTGGTTAACAAGGAAACTAAAACAAAATTCTACCAGATGATTAAAAGTAAAACAAAGGTATAAGATACATCAGAATATGCTAATAGAAAGCAGGGGCCAGATTTTACTATCAGATAAAAAAAAGAATTCAAGGCCTAAAGCAAACAGGATAAGGTCATCTGCATGAATGTCTTTGCTTCCAATGCAGCATCACAAACTTGTTTCTTACTCTTCTTATTTCTTCCCTAAGCCTTTCCACCTCATCTACTCTTAGCCTTTCTTCAGGGTCCAAATGCCTAACGGAGTGTCCTCTTTGAATGCCTGCACAGGTTGAGTCAGCCCGCTTCTAAGGTTTCCTTCTGCTTCCTGGCTTACACCTTCTTTGAAGGCAGAGGATTTCCTTCTGAAGGGTGGTACATCTTCTGAAGGGTGGTCTTCCTCGGCCTTTGGCATGTTCTGTGGTTTTCCTTCATTTTCTTCACAAGACTTTTGCATGTTGATTATTTTTCTATTATTTCCTTTTTGAATAAATTAATCCTGAAAGGATCCGGGTCCCTTTTCTTCTCCAGCAATAGGGAGCTGCTCCAGGGAAACAGGCCCCAGACTATTATTTTAGTAACCTTAACAGTGCTTTTTTTCCTACTTTCAGAGCAAGGGGATTTTCCTTTTCATCTTGCATTGGGCCACACAATGTATGTAGCCAGTCTTGTTCAGGATATCTGGGACTCAAGACTCCCTTACTCAAAAGGTCCCTTACCTCTCTTACAGACCTTTCCCCAAGATACATTCTTCTGAGGGCAGACAGCAGCATTGCTCTGTGTGCTTCTAGGTGAGGGGATGCCCAAAAGGCAGCTTGAACTTGCCCCCCCCCCCCCGGGACAGTCACTACATGCCACTAAGTTTGGGGTTGTTTGTTATGTGTCAGTAGAAAACAAGAACATGTAGATTGTCTTTTTATTTTCTGTTTCCTGCACTAAACTCTGAGAGCAGGTGATGCCTTGTTCACTCTAATATTCCCAACTACAGCAAGTCCTTGAATAGCATAGCTTTGTTCAACATCATTTCATTATAACGTTGATGAGATGCCGTAGGAACTTAACTCTTGTTTATTTCAATTAACCTATGGTAAAATTAGTTGTTGTTCGCATATTAACGGGAGGGATTTACCCCCAGGCCGATCAGCTGCAAGGACTGGCTTTGACCACTGACCACTGTGGAGGATCAGCTGTGCCAGCACCCACCCTACAAGAGCAGTGAAGGAGGGGGTCCCGCGGGGGTGAGGCCGACGGAGTCCTAATGAAGCATGCCTGACTCCGGAGACCAGGTTCAGTGACCCAGATCTTAGTTTATTGTGTAAGTGCAGCAGTATATATAACATTTTGGACCAATCAGAAGTTTACACTATCCTTAGGGCAGCCAATAGTAGGAAAGATCAGAGTACTATGTAGGGGCTCTAGGGGGCTTGCTCAGGCGGGCGCTGCCACTTCCTGGTGTGCCGAGAAAGCTTATATAGGCGGAGTGTGCTCACGCCATTGCATCTGCCACTGCACTGAGATAAATCTCCTGAGCTCTTCCCACATCTCCCCCTTCTTTTCTTATTAGCGCCTGCTGGATGTGTATGATCATGGCTTTCTGAGCACTTAGCTTAAGGAACATGTTGTATAAACAGTGAAATAATACTATTCCTATGAAGAATCCTACTATCATGACTCCCCAAATGAGGAGGTTGGCTGGGTTTAATCAGGAGGTTAGACGGCTGAGGGCATAACTTAAGAAACCAAACTCAACGGGTTTCACTAGGGTATTATTGCATGAGGTGCTAGGTATATCCACCCTTGTCTTGGGGCAGTCCCATTATCTAGAGTCCATTTAAGGAGGTTAGGGCTACTACTCTCAGCCCATACCATCCCGTTCTATGGCAATGAGACCGGTTCCGCTCCGTCACAGGGTAAGCTCACAGAGCAGTTAGACACTTGGACAGCGAGGAATTGTAGGCTGTCAGCACTGACAGGCATGAGCACCCCTGGATGAGGTATGGCTGACCATACATGTTGTGCTCGCGCCTGAGAGTTTGCTATTATGATGGCACACATTAATAGGAATAATGTCCCTTCTGACGGATTGCCTTCTGGTGCCATGCGTGCAGCTTGGTCCTGTAGGTTCTTGAGGGCCCGTCAGTGCCTTGGTTGCCTCCGCTGTCGGGGCTGGTTGTCCTCTATGGTCAGGTCCTCCATTTCCTCTACCAGGGGTGATGGTGATGGTGGTCTACAGCTCATCGCTGGTGGTGCAGGGTTTGATGTTACGGGCAGGAATCCATGCGGGATTTTTCTCACCTTCTGGAAAAACACAAGCAAACCCTCTCCCTTGGGTTAAGAGTGGGTCGGGGCCCTCTCAAGCCCCGGTTAGTGGATCTCTCCACCAGACCAAGGGGAGAGATGTTGGTACGTCTCTGAGACCTCCCCAATGTTTGAAAATGGGAGGAAGACCGTGGGGGGGGAAATGAAAATAATTGAGAGTTAATAAGGCCTGTTGTAATAGTTGTTGGGGCGTGCCTGTATTTCCCCCTTCTTTTTCTTTTTGAATTTGGGTTTTTAGTTCTTTGTTCTGTCGTTCTACTATGGCTTTTCCCTGTGGGTTGTATGGTATGCCAGTAACGTGCTTGATGTTATGTTTCGTGAGGAATTGCTGAAAAGCTTCACTAGTGTAGTAGGGGCCATTATCTGTTTTAACTTCCCAGGGGAAGCCTAATGTTAAAAATGCTCCCTTGAGGGTTGCTATTGCGTGGTGAGTCTTTTTACCTGTGTGAGCCTGAGCATACGTGGCCCCAGAGCAAGTGTCAATGATTACATGTACATGTTTGAGTCTACCGAAGCTTGGAATATGGGTCACATCTGCTTGCCATAAGGCATTGGGTTGGAGCACCCGAGGGTTGACCCCTTGTGGCTGGAGGGGGCCTAAAGGCAATAGGGGGCCACAGGTTTTGCATGCCCGTATGAGATGCTTGGAGCTAGAGAGGGCTAAATGAGGATATAGCTTGTACAAGCTAGCTGTCTCTATCTCTGGATTGTTTTTCCTCTTGTCTTCATGGATAGAGCATTCCTGATAATTCCTCTCTGTTGCAGGAATCCACATGGTCTTGGAGTTGTTTTCTGAAAATATACAAACGTATTCTCGACCAAAGGTTAATAAAGGAAACTTTACTTGGAGTTCTATTTATTTTTGCTTAAATGAATTTCCTTTGGCTTATGTTGACACCACATAGGTTTTTCATGGGTGTCTTGCTGTTAGCATTATAAATGAAAAATTTTTCTAGATGTAAATTACAGGATATTTTTTAAAAATATTTTATTGATTTTTTACAGAGAGGAAGGGAGAGAGATAGAGAGTTAGAAACATCGATGAGAGAGAAACATCGATCAGCTGCCTCCTGCACACCTCCTAGTGGGGATGTGCCCGCAACCCAGGTACATGCCCTTGACCGGAATTGAACCTGGGACCTTTCAGTCCACAAGCCGACGCTCTATCCACTGAGCCAAACCGGTTTTGGCAGGATATTTTTCCTTACATGGTATTTTTCCACTATCCTCCCTTTTTTGATTTAATTATTAGGAGAATTTTTGGAAAATTTATAATGTAGTCTAGATAACTTTAAATTTTAATTTTTTGCATAAAAATATGATTGCTTTAGGTTCATTGCATGTTAAGCAATTTTTCCATGAAATGAAAATTTTGGTTAATACTTCTTGAGCCACTTTTAATTAATCTGAAAACTTGACTACTATTTTACTGTCAAATTTAATACTCTAACAACAATCTTAGTTTACACTGTTAATATTAATGGAAAGGATTATTTTGCATCCTTTGAGAAGGCCTTGAGCATTCCTGGTGTTAGGCTGGATTTAGATATAGGGTAGCCATTGTTAGCCAAGTTTCTGTTTTCTGGGTACCGATTTCAGCTGGACCAAGTTTCTTTCTTCAGAGAGGGCCCAGCTCACGCCATTGGGCAAGAGAGGTCAATATAGAATGCTTAAGTGCCTTCCCAGGGGGCCTTCCACACAGTGGAAGGGATTAAATCCTTTCATGTTTTTATTAAATTGCTAACAATCCTAGTTTCCAAACATTTAAAGAATTAGTTTGTAAGCTTGTTTGGAATAAATGTATAATATGCTGTTATAAAATATTAAAAATTATTAATGAGCTTCTGTTATTTTAAATTATATCTTAAAATTTTACTGCTGTATTTTAAGAAATATTAAATAAAATAACTTGCTTTGCCCTTTCTTAGAGGCAAAAACTCAAGATATATATTTATTAATTTTTATTTGATAAAGCTTTCCATGTGATTTCAAGCACATTAAATTGGCTTTATTAAAAAATCCTTTAAGAAGAGAGAATAAACTTTTGAAAACATTTCAGGGCCCATGAAATGTCTCAAAGTCATTCCTTGGTTATAGTACTTTTTATAATTATTAAGAGATATCAATTAAATTAAAACTGACAAGATTTCCTTTTTATACTTTAGGCATTTAGTTACCACAATTATAATTTTTCCCAATTTAATTTAGCTAGAACTTTAAACTCTTAGCTGACAAGTTAAACATTCAGCATTTCTTTAGATTAATAAGAGTAGGTGCTTCCTTTCTGGTGTAATCTTAAGTATATTGTATTAGTCTATTTTAGTATTGGAAGGGTTAAAGAGAAGAAAACTGGACAGAGATAAGTTTGCTTGCTAGCAGCTAGGATCCTCAAGACCCGCATACCTTAGATAAGCAAAAACCAACAAAGAACTCTCTCTCCCTGCTCTCCATGGCAACAGCCTCTTTTTTTTTTCTTTCTTTCTTTCTCTGCATTAACCATTTGGATATCAGGAATATTGTTGCAGATCCTGTGGCATTTGCTGCAGCTGTGGGGTTAATATTCACAGGAAAGAGTCCAGGGGTCTCTAGCCCTAAGGACTTCTTTGCTCTATCCTTCTGGCTACACAAGGATTGATATATCACCATCCATGGATTATCATCCATGTCTCCCACGAAAGGGTTACTTGGGGGCCGCTGGGCAGTTAAACTTTTTGTTCACTCTGCAAGGGGAGCAAGGGAGTGACTCCGGCAGGAAGCCTCCTGGTGAGACTCCCCTGCTTTCACCTCGCTTGAGGTTTTTTCTGTCTCAGTTTCAGCCTTCCTTGAGCTTTGAGAAACTACTTTTGGCTTGTTGAAAACAGCCCAGGAATCTGCGGGGGCAGAGGGCTCTGGAGGGGAATAGGGAGGTAAAGGGTCTTCTGTTCCCCCACCCGCACCACTGGTGGCTGAGAGCCAGGGGTTAAATGCTATTAGAACATCCCAGAGCTTTTGTAGCTCCTTTTCTGTTACCTTTACTCGCCTGCTCTGTAACAACGCATGGAGTGCCCAAGCCTGAGGGACTCGGGCTGAGGGGGGAAGGTTTCCCATAGTTACAGAGGGGCACTCACCCCACCTGAAGCTTGCCAGGGTCCCTGTTCACGGCGCCAGAATGAAGCAGGGGGTCCTGCGGGGTTGAGGCCAATGGAGTCCTAATGAAGCATGCCCAACTCCAGAGACCAGGTTCAGTGATGCAGATCTAAGTTTATTGTGTAAGTGCAGCAACATATATAACATTCCAGACCAATCAGAAGTTTACACTATCCTTAGGGCAACCAATAGTAGGAAAGATCAGGGTACTATGTAGGGGCTCTAGGGGGCTTGCTCAGGCGGGCGCTGCCACTTCCCGGTGTGCCGAGGAAGCTTGTATAGGCGGAGTGTGCTCATGCCATTGCATCTGCCACTGCACTGAGATAAATCTCCTGAGCTCTTCCCACCAGCAGGACTTACTTCAGTGGAGCTATGCTGCCCACTGAGTCTGCTTCTTGAATGTGTTGGGTGATTGGGTGGTATTTTGACATGGTCTGAAGTGATCCACTGGGTATGCTGGCTCTAGGGCCTCCTGGAAGGTGCAGACCAAGGTCAGCCACCATCTGTGTTCTGTCCAGGGTCACACAATTTGAGCTACCAAACTGTTTACAGCTGGATGCTACTTGGGATGGGCTTGGAGGTGCCCAAGAGAGGCTAAGCTGCAAACGATGGCCAGCTGCTGCTGGTGCTGGGCCTGGGGCTATTTAGCGAGAGGTATGGGATACACTGAGGCCACATGCTGCTTGTTTGAGAGATTTTAGGAATGTCTGAAGCATGAGCCACGACAGGCCATTGGTACAGGAAAAGCACTGGAAAGAGCTTGGATGGGCCTGTAGGTTTGGTGGTATGGGGTCTCAGGGAATCACTAGGGCAGGACAAACAGTGTGGACCAGGTTGATGGAGACTCATATATGGCTCCTGTCTACTGGCTTTGTGGGGAAAGGGCTCATCAAAGGAATAATGACCTCTGCCAGCACTTTTGTCTGGGAGAAAGCTCCCCTCCAGCTCTTGTCCTGATGCCAGACACCTCAGTTCCTCCCTGTATGTCTCTGGTGCCTTTCAAGCTTCTATCTCAGTGCTGAACTCAGAGGTAGCCAGTCAGAGTAAGTCCATGCATGGACACTTTAAGAGGAACTGCCTGGGACTCTAGTAGCCCTCCATCTTATTCAGCCTCAATACCCACTGATATTTACAGCCAGAAGTTATGGGGACTACTCTTCTCAGCTCTGGGCTTGGGAGTCTGGTGTGATCTGAGATCCCTGGCTCTTCAGGGGGACTTCTGTAGCCGAGATATCCCTCCTGATTTTTATCTTGCACACATAACTGTGGAACTAGCCCATTTTGCTTCTCCTACCAGTCTCAATGTGGCTGTTTCTTTATAACCTTAATTGTAGGACTTTTATTCAGCTAGATTTCAGGTTGTTCCAAATGATGGTTTCTCTGTAGTTGTAATTTTGACATGGTTGTGGGATGATGTGAATACCTCATTTACCTATGCCACCATCTTGACCAGAAATCCAAGAATTATTCTCTTAAATTATCTTTTTATGAAAGAGAAGGCTTAAGATTCATGAATTTCATGTGTGTGAATTTTTTCAAACTATGATAAAAAGTGTTGTATCAAATTTGTAAGGTATTCAGAGAAAACTATTTGCAGATGTGCAATATTAATATCTTACCTATTGATGATAATTGCAAAATTATGGACTATACCTTAACAATCTATAAAAACTTTGTTCTTCCAAGGCTCTAATTTTTGCTTTGGTTTTTAGATCTTATAGGCCACTGAAAAACATGTACTATGTCCTTGCATGGGATAAGTACAAGGCTTAGCTAAAAACAAATATACTGAAAATATAACAAAAGAATCAAACAAGCTAATTCAAATCTTTAAAAAGTTGTGTTAAGCTGGCTTCTTATTCTGCAGAAACACTGAGTTTATTCCGCCATTCAGTTTTGGCAGGACTTTCCTCTTGATGATCATCATACCCAGCATGCAATAATCATTGTTTATGTTCAGCTTCTATGTTATCACAAAATATAGAGAATAATCTGAAATGTAATGCATAAGCTGTTATGTAATTCTGATTTTAGCACATCAGTCAGCACACTGTTTAGTTCAGTTGACATTATTTTCCAAGCAAAAGTATCTCAATGCAGGAAAGTGCAGTAATTTACATTCCAGGGACACCTTAATCTTAGTACCTACTTAGGTTGTCTTGTAATTGCAGCTGAGCCATCAGATTACTTTTATATAAAACTTAAACTTTAAACCACATTTGTTGACAATGTTTTATACAGAACATTTGTCTCCATAGTTTTATACAACACAGTGCTAATAGTATTTTCAGCAACAAGGTTGAAAAAACAAGCCTTCCATTATATTGCCAACGTATTGAAGTTGTACATATGCTAAAAATTGCTATATTAATATCTTCTAATAATAACAAGTTGCAATGGAGAACACTTTGCTTGCTTTATATTTTCTATGAGTTGGTCTTCCATAAACTAGCCTGTTTCTGTTGTTGCAAAGAGATACTGGGGCCAGCAATTCATCCAACATTTCCAAGCAAATACCTTTGTTGTGTCTTTCTGTAATGCCTTGGCAGTTGTATATGGCTTTTTAATCTTAGCAAACTGAAGGGCTACTTTATTAGAAGCCTGCACAGCACTAATGTTTATGTGTGAAAAACTGAATATCTGCTTCTGTTGACGTTTTATTGTCATGTGGTCTTACTGTGTATGTATTGTGTGAAGCTTTTAGCACATGTAACTCACCAGGCGAGTGTGACAACATCCAAGCTGGTCCACGTCCTGTTCAATGAGCCAAGTCCATTGTGTGCTCTTTCTTGAATGTTGCAGCAATGTCAAATTGTTATAAATGTTTTCAAATGCCTACTCTCAATTTCACTTATCTCAACCATAAAAAACAGTTCATGGAACAACACTGGTCTGGGGCTTACTTTTTAAAGTACAGGATTTGGAGCCTAGAGAGCTCCAACTTCAAAACTAAATTGTATTACCCACCAGCTATGTGACCATGGGCAAATTCTGCAACCTCTTTGCAGCTTCCTCTTCTCTAAAATGGAGATAATAATGTCAATCTCAAGGTGTTGTGGTAAAGATGAAATAATACATTCATGCATTTGTTCATTCAAAAATATGATTGAACCCCACTCTGTGCCAGAAGTTGTTCTAGAATCTTGAGTTCCCTCAATGAACAAAACTGGCAACATTGGGAGAAAGACAGACAATAATAATATCATCAACACAATGAATAAGTAAATTATAAAGTATGTTAAAAGGTGATATGTTATGGAAAGCAGTGCACATTAGAGTATGGTTAAAGGAAATCAAGAGTGCTGGACAGGGAGTGGTGGGGTAGATTGCAGTTTCAATGGTGTGATCAAGAAAAAATTTGACTCAATTCAATAATGCAAGCAGAATCGCTAGCACAGAGCGTAGTTAGTACTTAGTAAATGGTAGCTTGTATCATACGTAGATCATGAAGACTTGGTGTTGTCCTTCAGGAAGCTAAAATGCCTTTACTCTGGGGTGCTTATTACAAATGAGTGTGTATACACAGGTACGTATGCACTCATACACACATACTCACATGCCATAGACATTTTATTTGGATTCCGCCAGCTCCTTCTGAAGCACATCTTCTATTTGCATTCATGATCATTGGGGCCCAGATGAGTGGAAGTTAAATTGGTTTAGGGGTAGAATAGAATGAAATGAGAAGCTCACATTTTTTTTTGCTGATTAACATAGAAGACCTGTCAAAAGGCTAAGACCAGCATTTGATTCCACCCCAATTCTGTGTGTGTCAAACTTGACTGTTTTTCTCTTTGATAAAGTGTCACTGTCTCTTTTGATCCTGCAAGATGTATTACATTTGGCAAAAACCACGGGAAAAATTGTAAAAGAGAAGTGTTGTCATCAACTAACCTTCACAATTGATGTTTCTTGAAGATTCAACTGACCTTCACTACCTTTTTGGGAATATCTTACTCTGGGAATTGTACACACAGCGTGATAAAACTTTCATTAAGTAAAAAAACAGTAGAGATATCTACAGAAAAAAAAATGGGTTATTTAGACTGGTGGGATTATGAGTATTTCCAACTTTCTACAATCAGTATGTATTTTTTAATGATTAGAACAGCCCATAAGTGTTATTTAAAAAAGAGAGAGGGAGAGAGATAAAATAACCCATTCTTACTAATACAAAGAGGCTTGTTCTTTTGTGCTTTCCTTTTCATCATGGGGGAGGTGGAGGAGTGGAATTTATTGGTTTGGGGATTGTTTTGAGAATTTCTCTTTTGGATTTTATCTCCACATTCTCGGAAAAACTCTAGGTAAATTTACTACTCAAGCTGCTTTGCTGGTTTATTATTAGACCATCCTCTAAACTTGGCTGGAAATCAAAGGCTCATCCAGATAAGAATCTCCACAATGTGCATTTTCAGAGCAAGTCAGAAGCTGCTTTGTTTTAACACTGGAAGAAAGCTTTTGTCTTTTCAATTTCAAGTGCTCTGCAGTAAACCAACAGTCCATATAAATAATCACAAAAGGGTCAGAGGTTGGTTTGAGCCAGTTTCAGGGGTGGGGGGGAATCACTGTTGAGGAAAAGCAAGTGTTTAAACAATGAGCTGACAGCCGCCGGTCCATTAGATCCCTCCATGGGCCAGCTCCTACTCTTTTCAATTTCACTGTGATCTTCTGTAGATACAACTCTTCATGGCTGAACTGCTGGTGATGAGCTATGTTCCAACAGCATATGCACATATCAGAGCAATACCTTTTATCAGAGGACTCACACATAAAGTCCTTTATAAGGAAGAGAAACAGTGCCAGCTTGGAAAGACAGAAATGTACCTATTTCGAGTTCTTTATAGGTCATTTAAGTAATTGTAGAGTTAGAACTAAAAGTTTGAAATTCTTGATTTATACTATATTCTCCGGGCCATTCACAGGTGTCTCAGGATCCATCTTTAGCTGGAGTTTAATCCAAATAGTTAAAGCTCATACTTTGCTAAATTAAATGCTCATTTAATTTTGGTGTCTGTCTTTTTAAAAAATGACTTTCTGGTGATAGGCTTAAAGAAGCCACATAAAAGAATATTTTCTTCAGCTTCTACTTCAGGGAACTACAGTTTTCTCTTTACTGGGTGGAGTCAGGTGTTCATAAACATTAACGCTTGGAACAGCCCAGGGGTTTGGTCCAGGGTTTTGCTGGAGAAGAGTAAAAAGTCGTAGGTGAAGACAAGCCTTTGCTTCTTTGTGTCAAGGTTTTTCCTCACCTTTGATTTGATTCTCTGCCAAGTTGCATCTTTCCTTTTAGTCCCTTCGAATGTCTTCCTATGGGATCTCCGGTTTAGATTTTTGGTTTGACCCCACTGCTTGCCCTGACCACATCTCAGATCTTCCAAATCTTAACTGCTTATTCAGTTCTTAACCCTATTACCTCCTCTCATCTCGGATCCTTAATAACTGCACCATAACTTTAACCTGCAGCCATCTGTGCCCAGGCTGAACTTAACTAGCTCTGCCAGTTTGAACTGAGCAGTCGATTCGACCAAACAATCAATTCAATTTACATTCCCCAAATCAGTCACACTAATTCTTCAATTCAATGGATTTATTTTTTTCATAATTAATGAGTGAATTTTTTATGTGATAAGTAATCAAGTCAAAACAGAAAACTGGCCATGTTTCCAATAACATCTTGTTTTTTAGCCTTTTATTCCCCTGTAAGAATACTGAGTCATGCCCTGGTTGGTTTGCCAAATGGTTAGAGCATTGGCCTACAGACTGAAGGACCACTGGCTCAATTCCCAGTCAAGGGAATGTACCTTGGTTGCAGGTTCAATCACAGTCTCGGTCAGGGTGCAAGTGTGAGGCAATCAATTGATGCGTCTCTATCGCATTGATGTTTCTCTCTCTACCCCTCCCCCTCCCTTCTGCTCTCTAAAAAACATTGGAAAAAATATCCTCACCCCTTGAGTGAAGATTTTTTAAAAAAGGATATTGAGTCAATTTGATAGGGGTAGGGAATACACATTGAAATTTCTTAAAAATGAATTTAGAGAGAGGAACGGGGAGAGAGAGAAACTGATGTGAGAGAGAAACATCCATCAGTTACCTCCCACACACTCCCCAACCAGAGATTGAACCCACCACCTCCTGGTTCATGGGACAACACTCTAACCAACTGAGCCACACTGGCCAGGGTTGGAATAAACATTTGGAAAAAGGTTTTTATTGGAGAGAGAGAGAGAGAGAGAGAGAGAGATCATCAATGAGAAAGTACCATGGATTGGCTGCCTACTGCAACCCCATACTGGGGATTGAGCCCAACCCGGGCATGTGCCCTTACCGGGGATCTAACTGGTGACCTCTTGGTGTATGGGATGATGCTCAACCAACTGAACCACACCAGCCAGGGCTTAGTTTTAATTTCATAGTTTAAAACTTCATAGTTTGACCCCAAAGCAGAAAGAGGCTGCCTCATTTTATCAGGTTAAGTGGAAAATAGCAGCCAGTACTTTACTATGGACATCAAAGGAGACTAATATTGATGCTCTGAGGCCTGCAGTAAGTAATTTCTCCATTATCTAAAACCCTCCATCTAAACCTCAGTGTGCATCTTCTATTCCATTTAGTAGTTATTGCTGTTTAGGCTCTTCTTCCTCAGGACTAGTGTAAACGCTTTGAGATTGGGCATGTCCCACTCATATCTGTACCTTTTACAATATCTGGTACCAAATCCAGTGCCCAGTAAGTCCCCAACATGAATTCATGGTTAACCTGAAGAAGGAAAAGGCTTACACTGAAAAGTATAGATTCATGCAGCTATTTTTTAGGTGGTAAGTATTTATATAACACAGGCATGAAGGAGGGTGTAAATAATACCTTAGCGACAGTACCTCAAAAGAACCTCAGGGGGGCCTTTAACCACTCAGAATAGATTGATGTCGTATCACCTTAAAAAACGGGAAAGAAAATCAAAATAGGTTTACTATTCAAACAGCCACTTTAAAAGTTACAGCTGCTACTGAAAAAAATCCAACAAAATATTTCTATCCAAAAAAAAAAAAAAAAATCACAAGGCATTGGGTGGCAAAATAACATCAAAAGATTCACTAGACTTGCTTAATCCATCCACAATGAGATGAGCTTTTATCTGGACGTGGAAGCATCCAGCTTTCTCTGTATCAGACAGAAACATTCAATCCAATGAGATACATGCACACACTGCATTTGGTGTCCATAAATAAAGATTTATTGGAACCCAGCACATCCATGTGCTTACAGATTGTCCGTGACCTCTTTCACACTATCATGGCAGAATTGAGTAGTTGTGGGAGACCATATGGCCTGCAAAGCCTAAAACATTTATTATCTGGCCCTTTATGGGAAAAGTTCAGTAACCCCTGTATTGTATTGTTAATGACATATGTATTTATTTATTTTTAAAATATATTTTTATTGATTTCAGAGAGGAAGGGAGAGGGAGGGAGAGATAGAAACATCAATGATGAGAGAAAATCATTGATTGGCTGCCTCCTGCACGCCCCCTACTGGGGATTGAGCCTGCAACCCAGGCATGTTCCCTTGACCTGAATCGAACCCGGGACCCTTCAGTCCACAGGCCGACGCTCTATCCACTGAGCCAAACCAGCTAGGGCTGACATATGTATTTAAACCCAGAAAGAGGATATGTTTAGATCAGCCATGAGCAAACTACGGCTCGCGGGCCGGATCCGGCCCGTTTGAAATGAATAAAACTAAAAAAAAAAAAAAAAGACCGTACCCTTTTATGTAATGATGTTTACTTTGAATTTATATTAGTTCACACAAACACTCCATCCATGCTTTTGTTCCGGCCCTCCCGTCCAGTTTAAGAACCCATTGTGGCTCTCGAGTCAAAAAGTTTGCCCACCCCTGGTTTAGATAGAGGCTGGAACTTCATGTAACTTTACATCTGAAAAACAAACAAACTCCTATGGAGATACGAAGATGCACTTACCTCCATGCACACACATATGGTGCATACAGATGACCTGTAAGGGCAGCTAATACAGCTCATGGATGCTTTTGCTAGAAGAGTAAATTCACATATTACCTGGAGAGCTACTTATGAGAGGAGGTTAGCCTTTGAAACAGACTCCTGGTGGATTTTGTTTGTTTTCTTTATGATTGGAATAGATGGGCTGCATTTGACTGAGCTACTTCACAACATTCTAGACCTATACAACAACAAGAAGAGCCAAGGTTAAGTCTTTCCAAATTTAAATATATTGAATGCCACCAGTACTAATGAGAGCCTACTTATTCTTAGAAACTTGCAACATTAACAAAACATTGCAGTCTCCTTGACACCATCTCACTCCCGTATCCCAGAATACATGCTAGGTTGTATGTTTTCTGAATACTTGAGGACTTGGCCAGAGAGAAAATAGAGCACGCATAGGAAAGTACAGTGTTGAATTTCCTGGTTATGCCATTCTTATTTTAGACAACTCAAGTGTAAATGCAATCCTGACCTTTAAACATCCACACGATGATGTGTGAAAAATATATAAAAAAGCAATAAACAACCAGCCAAGCATTATATTTCTAATTTAGTTTACTTCTGTCTTATAGCATGTTGATTTGCTAAATATAATTTGTAGCATTGCTACTGTGCAGAAAGCCACTGCCAACAAGCAGGCTGAGTAAAACTGTCCTGTAAAATCTCTTTCACAGAGAAACAAATACATTTTAAAAAATTTTACTTGTTGAATGCATGAATGATCCTAAGAATAAAAACAACTAGTGTTATCCTATATAATAAAAGGCTAATATGCAAATTGTCCCCACAGGTGGGAGTTCGACCTACCAGGAGTTAGACATGCGCTGACCACCAGGGGACGGCATGGAACATGGCGGGTGTCAGTGACGTGGCGCTGGCAGCGGGCGGCAGTGGAGGTGCTGCCAGTCCTGATGGGCCCTGATGAGAGTGGGACCACTGTCGGATGATGGAGCAGGTGAGCGGGTGGCACCAGGCCAAGGAGGGTGTGAAGGGAGGCCCCGGCCGGCAGCGGTGGCAGGCAGCTGGGGAAGGAAGGCCCTGGCTGGCAGCCAGCAGCTGCTAGGGAACCTAACCATGCACAAATTTCGTGCACTGGGCCTCTAGTATAATATATAAATCAGTGGATAATATGGAATACTAGCTATTTTTATTGGAATTTTATCATGTTTGAATATTGTGATGTCTCTGTGGGACCCAATTACTTAAGAGGCAAAGCAAGTGACCATGGGAAAGAAGGAAGAGAAACACTCTGTTGTTCATGGGGTGAGGAAGGAAGTTTATGCCTGTAGGGCTCTGGACAAAGTGCTCCTAGAGAGCATTTCTTCTGCCACAGACACTGTGGTTGATTGAAAAAAAACAAAAAGTCACAAATTGCTCCCATCTTCATATGTATGCCCTGTTAAAGAGAAAACCACAGGTCCAAAATGGCGTCACTTGTGCTAAGGCTTAAGATACCAAACATATCTATATAATAAAAGTCTAAGTGACCGTTACAGCAGAACAACCAGAATGACCGGTTGCTATGATGCGCACTGACTACCAAGGGGCAGACACTTAATGCAGGAGCTGCCCCCTGGTGGTCAGTGGGCTCCCACAGTGAGAGTGCCACTCAGCCAGAAGCTGGGCTCAGGACTGGCAAGCACAGTGATGGTGGCGGGAGCCTCTCCCACTTCTGCAGCAATGCTAAGGAACAGCGAGCTGAGCAGTAAGGAGCAGTGAGCAGGCGGGCGGTAAGGAGCGAGGGGTCCTGGACAGCAAGAGGGATGTCCGACTGCTGGCAGGCTTAAGCCGGCAGTCGGACATCCCCCAAGAGGTTCTGGACTGTGAGAGGCTACAGGCCAGGCTGAGGGGACCCCTCCCTCTCAGTGTATGAATTTCATACACCAGACCTCTAGTCCTGTCTAATAATAGACAAACATGGTAATTGACCATACCTCCGCTATGCTTCCCATTGGCTAATCAGCAGGATATGCAAATTAACTGCCAACAAAGATGGCGGCCAGCAGCCACGCAGCTGAAGCTAACATGAGGCTTGCTTGCTCCAGTGATGGAGGAAGCCAAGGTTCCCTGCCTGCCATGGCCCAGCTCTGAGCTCTGGAAGCAACAATGTTTCAATTATAGAAGCCAAACAAACCCAGATACCTGCTTTCAGCCAGCCATAGCCTCAGAGCTGGAGACGTGCCTCAGAGTTGGAGCTGGCTCTCAGCTCCAGTGACAGCTATAGAAGGTAAATAAATCCCAGAATTAAAAAAAAGAAAAAAAAAGAGGCTGGGAGCTTCGGTCGCCCACCAGCCTGAAAACAGCCCTCAGCCCCTCACCCAGGCTGGCCAGGCACCCCAGTGGGGACCCCCACCCTGAAGGGGGTGTGACCAGCTGCAAACAGCCATCAGCCCCTCATCCCAGCTGGCCAGGCACCCAAGCGGGACCCCCACCCTGATCCGGGACACCCTTCAGGGCAAACCAGCCAGCCCCCACCCATGCACCAGGCCTCTATCCTATATAGTAAAAGGGTAATATGCAAACTGACCCTAACAGCAGAAAGACTGGGAATGACTGGTCACTATGACACACACTGACCACCAGGGGTCAGATGCTCAATGTAGGAGCTGTCCTCTGGTGATCAGTGTGCTCTCGCAGGGGGAAGCTCTGCTCAGCCACAAGCCAGCCTGATGGCTGCCAGTACAGCAGTGGTGGTGGGAGCCTCTCCTGCCTCCTCAGCAGCGCTAAGGATGTCTGACTGCAGCTTAGGTCTGCTCCCCGCTGGCAAATGGACATCCCCCGGGGGCTGCTGGGCTGCCAGAGGGATGTCTGATTGCCAGCTTAGGCCCGATCCCCCAGGGAGCAGGCCTAAGCCAGCAAGTGGTCACCCCCGAGGGGTCCCAGACTGCGAGAGGGCACAGGCTGGGCCGAGGGACCCCCCTGAGTGCACAAATTTTTGTGCACCTGGCCTCTAGTATTTAATACCTGATCTAACTGCTATTTCAACCTCTCCCAGAAACCTAATCTTAATCAACCAGTCTGGAATTTTGTGGCTAACAGGTAATCTGTCATGTGGGCTCTCTCCATCCTCCATAGAAAGAATAGGCAATCTGCATGATAAAAACCCTTGCTGTTCTCTTCCCCCTCCCTGCCCCCCACATGAAGATGTTCTGGTCTAAAAATAATCCTTTCTTCCCCCCACCAATAGTTCCCTTGATCTACTCTTCTATAAAAACTTTCCATTTGTACCACCCCTAGGAGTGCCCTTCTATGGGATGCTGCCCATTCATAAATTGCTGCAAATTAGAGCTTCAGATTTACTCGGTTGAATTTTGTTCTTTATCAGTCATTTGCATATTGACTGTGCTGCCCCTCCCATCAAGAGGTGGAGTCTGTTTTCCCACCCTTTGAATCTGGACTTAGCCATGGGATAGTAGCACACATGACACAAGCAGAATCTTGAATAGCCCCTGCCCTTTGTAATCTGCCCTCTCTTGGTGCTCTTTGCAACTCTGAGTCCACCACGTGAAGAAGCCCAGGCTAGCCTACTGGATTCTATAAAGCAGAGATGAACCTTCCCATCTGTGGCCCCCCCTTACACCAGCTACCCTGCCAGCTACCAGACACGTGGGTAGGTAGCTCAGACCAGAAGAAACTTTCAGCTGACCCACAGAAACAAGAGAATTAATACATGCTTATTGTTTTAAGCTACTAAATTTTGGAGTGACTTGTTATCCAGAAAAATCAGGAGGTGCCATGGTAGTGGACCCTGAGTGGTTCCTACATTGGGGATCCACTCATACTGCTCTTGCCCAGAATTTGCCTGATGGTGAAGACCATTACATCCAAGTCCAATGAAGGTTGCTGGGCTACATGCTGATTACTGGGGCTTGTTTATGAGGTCCAGGGTTACCCTAGGAAACATGGGATAAGGAAAAGTTTTAGGAGACCTTCTTGGGCTGGCAGCCACCTCTCCGAAGGTTCTTATAAATTGTGATTCTTTTGGGTTTCTTGCTGGTCTGCTGGAATGATTCAGGTGTATGAAATTGGGGAAGACCCTGGAAATACCCCACCAGTTGAGTTCTTTTTACTCCACCGCCTCTAAGGTCTTCTGGCATTTACATTCCTGGATTTGTCCTGACTCTAGTGAGAATCTTTGGGATAGTCACAGAAGCTCCAAGGACAGGGACAGGGCCAGACATCCACACTATAGGCTCAGGGGGTGGGATGGTGTCAAGCTGTCTGGAGGCAAACTATATTCATAAAGAGCAGGTTTAGCACTCCTCAGAGGACAGGCAATTTCATTGAGGGCCTGGGTTCTAGATTGCATTTGGCCACAAGTTATCTCTACATCCGTGGCAAATAAAATAACCTCACTTTTCCAGGTCTCACTTTCCAAATCTATGAAGTGGGAAAAATTGTGTTGGATGGTATTTACTGTCTTTGCCGGATTCGGCAGTCTTTGAGAATTATCTCCCAGACTTTGCACCCCATCCTTCTCCATCCCTCATTTCTTTTTTTAAAAAAATATTTTTGTTAGATTTCAGAGAGGAAGAGGGAGATAGAAACATCAATGACAAGAGAGAATTATTGATCGGCTGCCTCCTGCACTCCCCACACTGGGAATTGAGCCTGCAACCCAGGCATGAGCCCTGACTGGGAATCGAACCGTGATCTCCTGGTTTATAAGTCAATGCTCAACAATTCAGCCACGCCAGCCACGCTCCATCCCTCATTTCTTTTGACTTTGCACTGTCATCCCATCACCCAGAGTTATGTTTCTGAGGGAGAAGTGAGGCAGGTCCTTTTCAGGATGAGGACAAGAGCCGTGCACACAGACTCTACTCAGAGCTCATCTAACTGAATGTTAAGTGACTTCTCCTAGGGGAACATTAGTGAGGGTTTGGTCAAAAAGGACTTTATAGAGTTATTGTTGGAGGAGGGAGAGGGAGCAGCCCAAGAAGAATCCTGGAAGAGGATCAAATAGACTACTCTCAGTTAATACTGTATGGGTTATGTTTTGCTTTTTAATGGGGTAAGGGAACAAGGGAGTAAAAAAACCAACCCAACAATTAGAAAACATCACAATTTCACTCAGGGCTTAAGTATTTTATACTGAATGCTTACAAATTAGTCCCTGTTCAAGACCCAACCAATGACTTCCCATTGAATAAAATTCTTACTAGTCCCAATAGTCTAAATAGTCCATTGCTTTGGAATGGCATTTCTTGCTACCTCAACTCCCAACAGTCTTTCCGTTGCTCCACCTTACTTGCTGTTCCTGGCCTACAGCAAGACTGTTCCTACCTCATGGCCTTTTCCCTGCCTCTTCCCTGTGGCTGGAATGTTCCAACCCCAGGTCTTCATGTGAGTTACGACTCTACTGGGAACTAGGACTTTTCATGTTCTCCAGAATGTCCTAATGTGCAGACAGGGCTGAGAGTAACTGAGCTAGAGTGTCATTTAAGCTCAAAGCTCCTTAGACTTAAAATATGGGTGTAAACCACCTGGGAATCTTATTCCAATGCACATTCTGATTCAAGAGTGGCGAGGGGCTCGAGATTCTGCATTTCTAACAAACTTCCAGGTGATGCTTACACCCTCATTCCAATGGTGAGGTCCCTAAGGTCAGGGAATATACCCCAATTTGTGCCAACTGTGAAGTAGACACCCCATGAAAGCTTCCCAGTTGCTACAACTTCCTTGTACGGCCCATGACACCACCAGTGGGTTCTGAGGACCTAAAATAAGATGGGAAATGTCACTTTGTCAAGATGTCAGGCTCTGTAATGTACATATGGATGTTATAGAAGGACTTTGCATTGGGTAAACATTTGGTATTAAATCTTTACATTCTACAGCCATCATGATTTTATTCTGAAAAAAACAAAGCTTTCACCTCTCCTGTTGTGATAAAAATGGGCTCTTGTTCTTTAAATCCTTCCCCATGGCTATTATTACCCCCTCAGTTTTGCTGGGTTTGACATGGAGTGAGGTAGACTTCAGTTAGAGAGATTTTGTGAGGGGAAAAATGAGAAAGTAACGACGCTGCTTTTTTTTTTTTGGTCTCCAGTATCCTCTGTATGGTCATAAATAGCACCAATTTCTGATATCCATACCACATAACTAGATTTCCAAGTCTCTGTTCTGTCAACAACTTCATCAATTGCTTTTATAGCATTTTATTCTCAAGTCTTCTTTGTGCCACTTTATACATCTTCCCTGCCCAGAGTTTCCTCACCCAAAAGACATCCCTTAGGCACCCCATTTAGTCACCCGCTAAATCCAAAATGAAGTTGCCCCTGGTCTTGCCCCATCTTCCGCCAGCAGAGAAGAGAATCTAATTTCAGGGGCTGCATCTCCTCTCCTCCCCAGAGTATAAGAGAATGGAATTTCTTCCTAACGAGGTTAACAGGGATATTGTGGTTTCAGGGTCCGCTGACAGGCGGAAGATTTATCTTCTCCACTCTTTTTCCTGACTCTGAAGAGAATTGCAGACCTGGAATCTGTAGTGCCTCTGGGTCACTTGGTAATTTAAAATTGATGACTTGGAAAGAGGATGGAGATAAAGACGCTGTCCTGGGATGTGTCCTTTTATAGAGAGGCATTGTAATTTGGGGGTGATGTTCTCTCATGCAACTCGCTTGAAAGAGATCACTGTGGTTTCCGGGATGTACTTCGATCAATGACTTAATCAGCCAGACACTTGTGGTCACCCTCTCTAAGTGGAGAGACAAAGATGTACAATTTTCTGATTAGAAAAGGGGAGCACGAGGTTGCTAATTAAAATCTTAAAAGCACGATAGTGTATGATTCCATTCTGTCATGCTCAAAACCACACAAAACTACTATGCTGTTAGAAGTCAAGATAGGTATTGTGCAGGGCTATCAACTTTTCAATATGTTTGAAAACTATCATAATAAAACGTTGGAATTTAAAAAAAAGGTATTGTGTTAGTGACTGGCAAGGAATATAATGGGTGATTTCTGGGTGTCTGGTAATATTCTCTTTCTTGATTTTTTTACTTGTTTGTTTTCACTTTGTGAAATCGATACACACTTATGATTTGTGCACTTTTTGTATACTACACTTCATTACAAAGTTTATCAATAAATATCTGCCAAATATAAACACTCTTTTCAATCAAGTTTTCTGCTTATGAATAAATAGTAAGTTCAAGAAATCAGGCCGAACCGGTTTAGCTCAGTGGATAGAGCGTCGGCCTGCGGACTGAAGGGTCCCAGGTTCGATTCCGGTCAAGGGCATGTACCTAGGTTGCGGGCACATCCCCAGTAGGGAGTGTGCAGGAGGCAGCTGATCGATGTTTCTCATCGTTGTTTCTGGCTATCCCTCTCCCTTCTTCTCTGTAAAAAATCAATAAAATATTTTTTTAAAAAAAAGAAATCAGTGACTGGTCCTAGCTGGTATAGCTCAGTGGATAGAGCGTCAGCCAGTGGACTGAAGGGTCCTGGGTTTGATTCTGGTCAATGGCGCATGCCCCAGTTTCAAGCTCCATCCCCAGTAGGGGGCATGCAGGAGGCAGCTGATCAATGATTCTCACCATTGACATTTCTATGTCTCTCTCCCTTCCTCTCTGAAATCAATAAAAAATATACTTTAAGAAAAGAAAGAAATCAGTATCTGAAAATGTATTTGAAAATCAGTTGTTCAATTAAAGGACAGATTCCCTTTCTTCCAAAATTAACATTTCCCGCTCAGCCAGTAGTGCCACATGTCAGTCCCCTTCCTAATTCTAACAGCTTTGCTTTGATTGTGCTGGAAAAGCCATGACAGAGGGAGCTGTAATGTTAACAGTCTTTATCTTGCTGATGAATTGCATCTTAGACACACGCCTGTGTTGAAATATGCACCCTTCCATCACTGTTCATCACTGAAATGCCCCAGATCTCCATGACAGCGCTCACCATCAACACCTGCAGGACAAGATGAGGGACCCTTGTGATAAAGCCTAGTGCTTCCTAGATACTAATTAAGTCTCCACACAATGGATCTGGCTTTGCTTACCAAGTTAAGGAATGAATCAAAATGTGGAGACAGATTAATACTGGTGCCTGCTTTAATCCCTCGGAACAAACCGGATACAATAAATGAATTCTTGTTTTTCCCCCTCCCTGTTGTAAATGTATTGATTTAATTTCTGGAATGGGTATACCTTCACGTGGCTTATGAATCACAAAGTGCAAATAGTATACAGGAAATGGTATTTCTCCCAGCTCTGTCCTCCATCAGCCAGTGTCCACCCCCCACAACACTGTTGATATTGTCTTTGTGTCTTCCAGAGACAATTAGTGTATACGCAAATAAAATTTGCAAACACCAATAAGAGGAGCCTATCAGGCCTCTCAGATCACTAACAAATCCCTGTTTTAAGACCTTGCCACTCCAAGCGTGGTCCATAGGCCGGCAGCATCAGCTTCGCTTGGGAGATGGTTAGAAATACAGACTCTCAGGCCCCAGCCCAGACCCATGAATCAGAATCTGTGTTTTAACCGGATCTCCAGGGCATTCATAGCACTTAAAGTGAAGTGTGAGAAACAGTGCTTTAGGAGAAAGGGACCTTAAGAGGTGACAAGATCAGTGAGTTACAAAGGCACGTGATTTGTCCCCAAGGAGTTCTTTGTTCTTTGGAGAAGTTAAGTTAATGGACTCTCATTATCCTTGTCACAAATTCCTCAGAGATTTTTCTCTTGTGTATCTATAAAATGCTGTGCAATTGTCTGAAAAAGACATTTGTGGCTCTCTAAACACTTTCCCTGTCTCCTCTTTCTCTAGTATTTGAGGACTTTCACCTGAGCACCTCTCAACCACAATGTTTATGACACAGCACCAACAAGGAGTTAGTTGGCCCCAGAGCCTGCCTATCAGGAGAATTTGGTAAGTTGCTGGCTTCCTAGTCATTTCCCCCCAAAACTCCCTTTCTTGCTCCACCCCCCCCCCTTTCATTGCTGACCCTACTTGCCCTCCTTTATGTTTTGGCCCAGTGCCCTCAGTTGGAGGCAGCACCAAAGCTCTTCTCAGCCATCATCTTCCTCAACCTTCATCATTTATCTGGGTGGTTTCTCTTAGGTTTAGGGATCCTATGCACAGTCCTTAGACATTTTGTCCTGTTCTAAGTGAGGATTTGGAGCCAGGGAGTTATCAGCATGAGAAACAAGGGAAAGAAAATGCTTTAAATCCTCATTGCTTCTTAGAATAAGAACGAAATGATACTCTGTATAACTGTTAGTGAAGAAAAGACATTCCATGGGATGGTTACCTCTTGCATTGACATGTGACCTTTTTGCTAGTCAAGTCTGTTGGTGTGAGGCATCTTTTTGCCTTGGTTTCTCCAAGAAGGGACATACTGAAATGTGATACACTTTCTTTCCCCTACTTTTCTAAGTTCTTTCCTCGAGAGATATTAGCCATGAAACACACCTTTATACTACTTAACCGCTCACCTCTCTTCTAGATTTCCTTCACTGCAATTTACAACCATTAGGCATCTGTCACAGTCTGATGCTGAGGATCTTTTCTAACGATTTAAGACATTTTACAAGTTTTATTTGATTGTGGTAAGAACACTTACCAGGAGGTCTACTCCCTTAACCAATTCTTAAGTGTAAGATACATTATTGCTGACTATAGGTACAACATTGTACAACAGCTCTCTAGAGCTTATTCATCTGGCCTGACTGAAACTTTATGCCTGTCAAATGCATTTTCATTAAATTATAAATGCAAAAAAGTACACATATCGTAAGTCTACAGCTCAGTGAGGTTTCAAAAACTGATTGCACCCATGAAACCAGCAACCAGGTCAAAAAACAGTATTTCCAGTACCTCAGGAGTACTCTCGTGCCTCCTGTGTAGTCACCACATGCCTCCACAGGCAACCACTACCTTGACTTCTAACAGCATATTAAACTAACATTTGTATGTTTGATTTAAGTGGCATCCTACAGTATTTGTACTCTTGCACCTGGCTTCTTTCACTCAGTATTATGGTTGTGAGATCCAACTATATTGGGTGTAAAGTTGGAGACCATTCGTTCTCATCGCTATATATTTTATTCATTTTCCTATTGATGGTTGTTTGGTGGTTTCTTGTTTGGGGCTAATATGACTAGCACGGCTATGAAAATTCTTTCACATGTCATTTCATGAAAACGCATAAGCTACCCTGTGGGGTACATACCAAAGATGAAAATTGCTGGGAGATGCTGCTTTATAATGTATCAAGGCTGATGAGTCTGTGCACATCAACGCCAAAGAAGTAAGGTATATGATTAGATAGGTATGCATGCATTCCAACACTCAAGCATTAGACTAGGAGCTGAAATCTTTTCTCCCCCGTGTGAAAAAGGAGCTTTCTGCCTACTAGCAATTTCTGAGCTACCGCCTTATTCGAGACTTCTAAGGATGCAGTGTTGATTGCTTTCGTTTATTTTATGATTTTAATGAGAGCAGCTCAACTGCTGCAATTGCTTTTCCAAGCATGACACATCCTGGCTCCATAGTGAGAACTGAGTCAATTCTCAGCTGTGTGCCAGCGGCAGCAAAAAAAAAAAAAATTGCTATTCATGATTTTCTGCTTTTGAATCTCTATCCTTGTGGGTAAATAGTGGAGGCAGGACAAGCCATAAGCAGAGGAGGTGGTTGTTTGCACGCTGTCATTGTAAGCCCTGCCCGGCCCTAAATAGCTCTGCCATAAATGCCCTCTTCCCAGAGGATCTAGAACCCCCACCATTTAAGCTAGCATTTTAGGTTAGACCACCGAGGCAGGGGACATGCCTCTGGAGGACTACTGCTGAACTCTACCAGTTCCTTGCAGGGAGGGACAGGGTCTTTAACTGTCTCCCAGAGGGTTAATAAGTCATAAACTTGGCAGTGAAGAGAAGTCAGTGCTTGGGGCACGTGAATAGAGGGTTACAGGGAGGCAGCAAGGCTAGGATACTGCAGCAGTGAAGGAAAAGAATCTTGGGGAAAATCTAGGCTTTGAGGGCATTCATGCAGAGGCCCATCAGACCACCTAGAAGGCAGGGTTGGGCTTAAAAGAACACCCAGGAGCAAAGTGTCTGCTGAGAAGTCACTTGGATCCTCAATGGCCTGTTCCACAGATTCTCTGATTTAATCAGAGGTTTTAAAAATATTTTGATCCTCATATTTAAAAATCTTTGCTATTTGTACATTTCCTTATTATGCTAATCTTATTTGGGTATATTTTTGGGACTTCCTGTGGGAGAGGGTAATGGGGCCATAATTTGATGCTTTAGTCTCAGCTCCAGGCTGTTCAAGATTTTTTTCTGTTAAAATATTTTTCTCAATATTCATACATATACATTATATATCTAATATTATATACATATATGAATATTATGTGTGTTTATAAATACAGTTTGAGAGCTTTAAGTTCTATCATAATGGCGATTTTTCGGGAGAGGAGACACGTTCTTAAAGATTCACCCACACCGAACAGACTTTAAAAATCTTTATTGCTTTTCTGATTGTAAAATAATGAATACTCATAAGAAATTCACGATTTACAGAAATAAAGAAAGTAGAAAGTGAAAGCCCTGTATACCTGCAGTGTATGTTAAAGATATAGTAGGAGTTAGGGACATATGTTGTGCATATTTTCTGATAACAAAGGGCATATTTTTTAAAAAAATTATCCTATTTCTTTTAAAAAAATATATTTTGTTGATTTTTTACAGAGAGGAAGGGAGAGGGATAGAGAGTTAGAAACATTGATGGGAGAGAAACATCAATCAGCTGCCTCCTGCACACCTACTGGGGATCTGCCCGTAACCAAGGTACATGCCCTTGAGCGGAATTGAACCTGGAACTTTTCAGTCCACAGGCTGACGCTCCATCCACTGAGACAAACTGGTCAGGGCCTGACTATTTCTTATACAACATTAAGTTCACAAATTAAATACATTCCCTATAGTAAATGTCCTGCTTCTTAATGGAATGTGGTGGGCCTTCTGGGGAATAGAACAAAGCCTGACTTTTCCCTTTGCTGCTTCCTGGCTCCTTCTCCAACTTCCACCAAGATTTATGAGACACACAGAGAGAGAGACTATATGAGACAACTCCACACATGCAGAGACTTTAAAAAATATCCACAAAAGCTTGTACAAGAATGTTTATAATTTTTATTCATAATAGTCCCAAACTGGAAATGACCCAAATTTCCATCAAGAGGCAAATAGATAAACAATTGTGGTGTATTCATACAATGGAAAACTCCTCAGGAATAAAAGGGAACAAGCTACTGATCATGCAACATTATGAGTAAATCTCAAAAATGTTTTGTTGAGCAAAAGAAGCCAGAATCAAGAGTACATACTGTATGATTTAATTTATGTGCAATTCTAAAATAGTCTAATCCAATCTATGCTGATAGAGATCAGAATGCTTGACTGGGATGGAGATAGAAGAGGTGGGGGAGTGGGTAGGGATTGGCTACAGGGGGCACAAGGGACTTCCTATGATAATGGAAATGTTCCTATTTCAAATGTTTTCATGGGCATATACATTTGTCAAAATTCATCATTGTCTCTTATGATCTGTGACTTTTATTGCATATACATTATACTTCAACAAAAATAATTTGAAAAGAATCCCATAGTTTTGTGAGAGGGGGCATGTAGCACATGGCTCCGTCATCTGGGATATGCTCCCTACTTCAGCTGCAGCTGTGGGGACAGTACTGACTCACCTCTCACTGCTTCTCTCTTCTGTCTCAGGCCTTCTCCAAGGCCATGAACACGCTGAACCCACACTAAGGCACTACCTGTGAGTGATCATCTCAGGGAGCCACCCTTAAGCAATGGGGAACAAGAGTTCACAGATAAAAACTCCAAACCGTCAGGTGGAAAGTTCCGGAAGGTCTTCTATAGGCTGCTCAGTGGTCTGCATGCAATCTAGTCCCTGCAAGCTGAATAAAGCTCCCTTACACTGGTTATTTATTCTTCCATATCTTATACTTATTTAACTTTCACTCATGCACTTTGGGGTCCCCTCTCAAATTAACGACCTGCACCCCCATCTCAAGCTTTGCTTTTAGAGAATCCAAAACTGAGAAAGGCAACACAGTGGACAGGGGAGGAAGATGCTATAGTCCTTACTCCAGCATTCCTCTGCTTCCTTATTCCTTTTTCTCTCCCCTCTCATTTCAACAGTATATATATATATATAATTTTAATTTTTTTATTGAGTTCAGAGAGAGTGAGAGGGAAAGAGGGATACATCAGTGATGAGAGAATCATTGATCGGTTCCCTCCTGCGCACCACCTACTGGGGATCAAACCGGAAACCCGGGCATGTGACCTGACCGGGAATTGAACCATGAACTCCTGGTTCATAGGTTGGAGCAACACCGGCCAGGTTCTATGACTACATTTTAGGAAAATAGAAGGGAAGGAAAATTATTTAAAGGAGGATTAGTAAGAGAAATCTAGGACAAAAGGAGTAAAGGAGAGATGGTTTTATATATATATATTCCCCATAAAAGCACCATAATCTAATTTTAGAACATTTTCATCACCCCAAAGAAAACCTCATACTTATCAGTAGTTAATCACTCTTCCATCCCTCCACTTGTCCCTGGTTCCTTCACCCCCAGCCCCTAGAAATCATTAATCTACTGTCTCTACCGATTTGCAGATTCTGGATATTTCATATAAATTTTAATTAGCCAAAAAATGGAAACAACCCAAAGGACCATCAAAAGATAAATGAATAAACAAATTGTAATATACACATACAATGGAATATTACCCAGCTGTGAAAAGCAATGATGGTCCCATACATGCTACAACATGAATAGATCTTTACAATATTGTAATAAATGAAAGAAGCCAGTCATAAAAAGACCACATAATATGTTACTTCATTTATATGCAATGTCCATTTATTTGGGTTGTTTTCACCTTTTGGCTAGTGGGAATAGTGTTGTGTAAACTTAGGTGTACAACAAGCATGTCAAACTCAAAGGCTAACATGGGCCAAATAAACAAGGTTTCAGTTTGTGTGGGCCGCAAAAAAATAAAAGCTTCAATTTTCATAGAAACATAGGTTTATTTTGATAGAGACATGCTGAATATAAAGGGCTGAAATAAATGAGTAATCGTTAACATAAAATAATAGAACATTTTAATAAAAATTAATATTTTTTCTTGAACATTAACTTGTCAGACATTGAATAACTGCACAAATTAATAAGTGTAACACAAATAAGCCTATTTTTCTTGTTCTCCAAAAGCGAAATAGTTCCTGTTGTGCACTCCAAACAAGTCAGTACAAGACTAATGACATGGCAATCGGCTGCTAAAATATTTGCTGCTAGTATTAGTGGAGAGAAATGGCGCGCCTGCGCATAAGGCGCATAACGGAAATGAATGCAACACAATTATAGTAATTAGTCATTAGCGAACGTAGTTTGTTATTAATAATCCTATATAATAAAAAACTAATATGCAAATTGACTGAACAGTGGACTGACTGGTCGCTATGATGCACACTGACCATCAGGGGGCAGACGCTCAATGCAGGAGCTGTTCCCTGGTGGTCAGTGCACTCCCACAGGGGATGAACCACTCAGCCAGAAGCCAGGCTCATGGCTGGGGAGTGCAGCAGTGGTGGCAGGAGCCTCCGCAGCAGCGCTAAGGATATCCGACTACTGGCTTACAGGCCTAAGCCATCAGTCAGACATCCCCTGAGGTCTCCCAGACTGCGAGAGGGTACAGGATAGGCTGACCGCCCCGCCCCCCCCCCGCCAAGTGCATGAATTGCTTGCATCCGGCATCTACTTATGTATAACAGGATAATGTAAAATTTAAGTTACGAAATTTTTTAAATATATTTCTTTATTGATTTCAGAGAGGAAGGGAGAAGGAGAGAGAGACAGAAACATCGATGATGAGAGAGAATCACTGATTGGCTGCCTCCTGCACACCCCCCGCTGGGGACCGAGCTTGCAACCCAGGCACGTGCCTTTGACCGGAACTGAACCTGGGACCCTCCAGTCTGCAGGCTGACGCTTTATCCACTGAGCCAAGCTGGCTAGGGCAACATTTGAAATTTTTATTAAAATGTTTCTTAAATACCATTATATTGGCTGGGTTGCAAAAATATTTATTGTGGGCCACATGCGACCTGTGGGCCATGAGTTTGACATACTTGATGTACAAGCTTTTGTTTGAATATCTGTTTTCAGTTCTTTAGCGGCATATACCTGTAGATGTGCAATTGTTGAGTCCTTTGGTTGTTGAGTCAATTGGTAATTCTGCGTTTAACCTTTTGAGGTACCACCAGACTGTTTTCCATAGTGGTTGCACCATTTTTCATTCCCACCAGTAATGTATGCACATTTCCATTTATACATTGCCTTTTTAAAAAAAACCTATTCCTTCCTCAAGCTTTCTCTCGACATTTATGGGGAATATATATATTCTGACTCATTTCTCCTTTACTTCCTCTGTTCTACATTTCTCTTACTAGCTTTCCTAATGCACCTTCCTTCCCATCTATTTTTCCTAAAATGCAGTCCTTCCCACTGACAAATCTCCCTTGGGACCATTTCAAACCATGAAGGAAGTGGGACAGAGATCAGTTTCTTTTCTCCCATGAGATTCTTTGATCCCTGGGGACATTGCTCATCTCCTCCCCAGAAACAGCTCTATGTTGTACCAAGTATGGGGGGAGAGAGCTTTGCTAGGACCTGAAGTGATAATTAGTTATAATTTGATAGGAAGTTTCACATGTTTTTTTCCTCCTCTCTCTTTCTTCCTCCCTCTCAGAATATTATGAGTAGCTTTTAACTTTTATTACTGTAAGAAGGTATTATTTATAACTAGAAAACAGTGAATCAAGGGAGAAAAATGTGAGGGCTTTAACAAAATCCTCCCAGTGGTGTCTTGATATTTAAACATGCAATCTTACTTAATTATGCCAACTTAAGATTGCTTATCAAATTCCCTGTAATTTATGACATGCTAAGTTGATGTTGGAGTCCCCACCTACTAAATTGGAAGAAAGCCTGAGGGTATTCTTTTTGTTTGTTTGTTTTTGTTGTGTGTTTTGTTTGTTTGTTTTTTTTTTACCAAATACTCTGAGTATTTCTAGGGATGGTTATGGTGATTGGTGCACAACTCTGCGAATATACTAAAAATCATTGACTTAGTGCACTTTAAATCAGTGAACTTTATCGTAGTGTGTAAGTTATCTATGAATAAAGCTGTGAAAAATTAGCCATGGCCCAAGGAAGGGAGGTACCACTAATTTTAGGAAACAGCTTTTCTTCTATTTAAAATTTGGCTGGTAAAATTCCAAGGATCATAAGCAGTGGAGAGAGAATTATACACCTTTACTCATATAATATTTTCTCCAGATGTCCTATTTCCCTAATTAATTCATTAGCTAAATTATTTAACAAATATTTAAGTATTAATTAGTATTGTGTGTATCTGGAGATGCAAAGGTGAATAGGAAGTCACTGTTCCCGCCTCATGGAAACAGAAAAAGGGACAATAAATTACAAAGAGGCTCAGAAATGCCATAATAGTATAAGTTCAATTCTTAGTTCAGAAAAAGAAACAATGGGGCACTCTGCCTTGAGGGCCTGTACTTTTAGTGGGCAGAATTGGACAGTGTGTATCCCTGTGCCACTCTTCCCACATCTCCACCCCCGCCCCCACCCACGTGCCCTACCCCCACTCCCCATGGTGGGCAGAATTGGACAGTGTGTCCCCGTGTGTGCCACTGCCCACCCACACCTCCCCTACTCCCCATCCCCCACCATTGAGGTTCAGGGACGTAGAAACATGTCTAATGCATCAGGATGGTCCCTAACTATATCTTCTTATTTTCTCTATTCTTTCTTTTTAAGAATTTTAACTCATTTTAAAAAATATGTTTTTATTGATTTTAGAGAGAGAAAGGAGAGAGGGAGAGAGAGAGAAACATCTCACCTGGATCAGCTGCCTCCTGCACACTGCACACCCCCTACTAGGTATCGAGGCCACAACTGGAAACCCAGGGATATGCCCTGACCAGAATCGAACCTGAGACCTTTCCATGCACACGACGAACCAACTGGGCCACACTGGCCAGGACTCTGTTCTTGATGTTCTGGCAAGTAGGTCCTGGAGGAGAGCTGATTAGGAAGGGACTGCCCCTGCCAGGGTTAGCTGATTCCTAGAGATAACAAGCAACTCACCCTAGACCTAGAGTGTGCCTCTCATATGCAAATGAAGCATCCAGGGGCCCTCCCCCCCCTTCTTACACACCAGGCCAATATTCCTCTGCTCTAATCACCCCAGGGCCAGATAGTAGACACCTCAGGACAGCCTCTTCACCCCAGAGCCTGTAGAGCTTATTCAAACTAACTAATTCTTTTATTTTTTATTATTTTTCAATTCTTCATTGTTTAAAGTATTACATGAGTCTCCTTTTTCCCCCATTGACATCTATCCCAGCACCCCCTCCCCCAAGCACAAGCCCTCGCCACCCCCCTGCTGTCTGTGTCCATTGGTTTTGCTCATATGCATGCATACAAATCCTTTGGTTGATCTCTTACCCCCTCACCCCCTGCCTTCCCTCATAGGTTGTACAGTCTGTTTCATGCTTCTATGTCTCTGGTTCTGTTTTTGTTCATTTTTTTTCTTTATTGATTTCAGAGAGGAAGGGAGAGGGAGAGATAGAAACATCAATGATGAGAGAGAATCACTGATCAGCTGCCTCCTGCACCTCCCCCGCTGGGGATTGAGCCCACAACCCGGGCATGTGCCCTGACCGGGAATCAAACCGTGAACTCCTGGTTCATAGGTCAATGCTCAACCACTGAGCCACACTGGCTGGGCGAAACTAGCCAATTCTAAGCCTGCTTTTTCTGTCTCACCTGTTTCTTCCCATGGAAGTCATAATAAAGTCTCTGCCCACCTTTTCCACCTGGCTCCCTCTGCCTCCTGATCAAGCCTGCTTCTTCTCAGTGTGACCCTGCATGGTGAGGCATGTCCCCTATTCTTGGGATCTGTGAGTTACAAACTATCTTTTCAGATAGTTTGGGCTCTGATCTATGGGCTTCACTATGTAGTGCCTGAATGATAATAAAGCCTGCATTTGCAAACAGCTTGCTATAGTTAAGAGCAAGTTTGCACAGAGGATGGGAACCTGTGGCTCTGTTCTGCTCAGGGCCTAAGCATGCGAAGGGAAGATTTGTTCTTCAGGTAAAATACAGGGACTATGAAGATGGATTCAAAGATGCTGATAAGCATTTTCTAAAGATTCTTAAAAATACTTGGCAAAAAAAATGGGCTTTCTTCTAATTCAGTAAGTTGGGACTCCAATGTCAACTTAACATGTCATGAATTACAGGGAATTTGATTTAAAACAAAAAAAAAAACAAAAAAAACCCCCAACTTTGCCCTGGCCAGTTTTGCTCAGTGGATAGACCGTTGGCCTGTGGACTCGGGGGTCCCTGGTTCGGTTTCAGTCAAGGGCTCATGCCTGGGTTGTGGGCTCCATCCCCAGTGTGGGGCATGCAGGAGGCAGCCGATCAATGATTCCCTCTCATCATTGATGTTTCTGTCTCTCTCTCCCTCTCCCTTTCTCTCTGAAATCAATAAAAATATAAAAACAAAAAAGTTAAGTTTGAAAAAATCATCACTTGGAGATTTTTAAAAGAAAGCCCACAGGTTTTCTCCTTTGATTTATTGTTTCCTAGTTATAAATCACACATTCTTATAGTAAAAAATTGAAACACAGAGCTGTTTCTGGGGTAGATGGGTTCCTAGGGGCCAAAGAACCTCTTGGGAGAAAAGAAACTGTGACCTCTAGCACACTTCTTTAATGGTTTGAAATGGTCCCGATGAAGGTTTGTCAGTGGGACAGACATTAAAAGCCCCAAAGGGACTCACCACAAGAGAAGAAGCCTGGATAGCTGATAGGGGTCCACTGCTAGGCCCTACATGTGGGTAGATGAGAGTTTTTTCCTGATAACAGTGTGTGGTCCAGGCTAGAGATCTGTCCTGACAAAAGGTGCTCTGGTGCCCGGCCGGCGTGGCTCAGTGGTTGAGTGTCATCCTATGAACCAGAAGGTCACGGTTCGATTCCAAGTCAGGGCACATGCCTGGGTTGGGGCTCGATCCCCAGTGTGGGGCATGCAGGAGGCAGCCAATCAATGATTCTCTGTCACCATTGATGTTTTTATCTCTCTCTCCCTCTCCCTTCCTCTCTGAAATCAATAAAAATATATATTTTTTAAAAAGAACTAATTTCTCACACACAAAAATGTGCTTTGGGGATAATAACTAAGTATGTGAATGTAAAACGTGGTTAGAGTTAAATAGTCAGCTACTGTCAGTGGTATTGGCCTTCCTTGAGAAATAGCTGTGGCCTGCAGAGATCTGGACTAGGGCAAGGGTCACAGCTTCCAAATGGCAGTTGATGGGCGCCACTAAGGCAATAGCAGCAAGAAACAGACCTATTAGGGATGGAACAAAACATAGCTAACATTTTGTTCCAAGTCTGAATGCATCACATGCATTTATTTCTTTAACCCTGTTTACTTACTTAACCCGCACAACAATCTAATGAGATGGTTACAATTTAAAATCATTGGCATTTACAGATAAGCAGGAGCGACACAGAGCACTGAAGTAGTTCACAGTGTATCTGAAAGAGTGCGCTAAATTGTACCATTGCTCAATAGCTAAGATTTGGCAATAGCCTAAATGCCCATCAGCAGATGAGTGGATTAGAAAACTATGGTACATCTACACAATGGAATGTTACACTGCTATAAAAAAGAAGGAATTCTTACCATTTGCAACAGCGTGGATGGACCTGGTCAATAAAAGAATTGGTTAGTTTGAATAAGCTCTGCAGGCTCTGGGGTGAAATTAGCCAGTGAAAGAAAAATACCACATGATCTCACTCATTTATGGAATATAAAGAACATTATAAACTTATGAACAAAAATAGATACAGAAGCAGAGAAACATCGAACAGACTGTCAAACTGCAGCGGGAAGGCTGGGGTGGGTTGGGGGGGAGGTAAGAGATCAACCGAAGGACTGTATGCATGCATATAAGCATAACCAATGGACACAAGACACTGGGGGGCGGGGAGTGAGAGCATGTGCCGGGAGGTGGGGGAGGCCGGGGGAAGGCCAATGGGGAAAAAAAGGAGACATATGTGCTACTATTTGTAATACTTTAAACAATTAAATTAAATTAAAATAAATTGTACCATTGCTCAAAAATATTGAATTACCTCTCGTGGGAGAAGGGTACTTCCCTGCTACACTTATTTGAGGCTTGACCAATACACTTCATGTATCCATTGTTGCAAAACTCGCTACCCCAAAAGTTATTGGCTTAAAACATCACTTTATTATTTCTCATGATTCTATGGTTTTGCTGGGGCTCAGTGGGAGGTTATTCTGCTGGTTTAACTTGGGGGTCTTCTAGCCACATCAACTGGGACCTAGCTAAGGCTGGAATGTCCTCAGGAATTCCCTTCCCATGGATTCTATTCATTTTGTAGTCCATCTGGGATTCCTTTCAGCATGCCAGCTGCCTCCTAAGACAGAGGAGGTGGAAGCTGCCAGCCTTCTTAAGACCTGGGCTTGAAAGGCCTGACACATTCTGTTGATTAAGGCAAGTTCACAAGGCCAGTGCAGATGAAAGAGGATTGGAAGTTGCTGGGGTTCATGTCCCAGCATCAAGAAGGGTTCAGGAATCTGGAAAAGGGGCTGCGCGTAGATGACATAGGAATCCAGAGACTAATAAAGAATCCAGAGACGAGATATAATTTTGAAAGGCATTGGGGGTCAGAAGACCTTCAGCTAAAGGAACTGAAGAGTGTGTTCCTCCTTGTCTAGGACCCTTGCTTTTATTAACACAATTTGTCCTAAGGCAAGGTGGAGATAATACACTTCAAAGGGTAAGGCTTCAAAGGGTACAGAAGCATTGTCAGTTTGGGGAATTAGCCTATGGCTGTTCAGGTATTTGGCCAGTAGGAGGCAATAACATGTAGATTAAGATGCCCTTTAACTGTCTGGCAGCCACAATAAGTTTCCTGGTCAGGTTTGGGGAAATGCCTTTAGCCATTCCCAACAGATGACTACATGTGTGACTCAACCCTGTTGAGTCCCCAAGTCTCATCAACCTTTTGATGAAACTCTTGAAATTATGACATGCTGGAATTGGTCTACGGCAGGAAGTAAGCCCTGATTTTTGATGGGTGGAGCAGCACATACTGGTACATACAGGAAAGGGAGGAATTGACAGCAGAAACCATACCATGTGACTAACTTTAGCCAGAGGGATATGAATGGACATGACATCTAAGCAGAAGCCGTAAGAGTGTTTGCAGAGTATGTCTTAGTCTTTTTTGTCTTCCAATAAAACAGGCATTTCTCAGGTCAAGATTGCTCCTTTAGTCAAGAAGACACATAAACTAGATCCTACCATAACCCAGAGTTGGGAGCATAGTCAAAGCGGTTTATCTATAGCCACCCACGTTAAATGAAGGGGGAATACGGATTCATTGTTGTAATTCACATTTGTTCGTTAGGCAGCATAACCTAGTGACAGCCAGCTAATACAGAGGTAGAGCTAAGATTTGAACCCAGGCAGTGTAGTTTGAGAATCCAAGCTCGTAGCCACTCTGCTATACATTTCACCCAGAAGCAGTATTTCAACTTTGGATTGAGAAGGCCTTGAAGGTTCTGAGACAAACTGGGAGTATCGGGGAAGTGCTAAGAGAGACATTCTGTAAATGTGAAGAGGTAGAGGCTATAGCAAGAAGTTTATTATAAGGAGCTATTATCAAATTTATATCAGAAGCTGGGCAAGTGGGCCATTCTTATTCAACTAACTTATCTAACACATCTCTCATCTCTACTATACCTTAACCCCCACCCTAATTAAAAGGGGCTTTTGCTTTCTACTCTCATTATTTATTATTTTTAAAAGAATATTAAAACTAGATTACTCTGTAAGGGAAAAGCATACCTTTTCCCAAATCAATATGGTAAAATTATTTTTACTGATATTGAAGATTGAGAGAGAACTGCTAAAATGTAATTGTAAATATTGACAGTTTCTTGTACACCAATCCAATGGTCAACTCTCAGTTCTCATGCTACCCTACCTGTCAGCATTATGAGACAGAGTTGAGTACCCATCATCCATTAATCACACATCCTTCATGTGGCTTCTGAGACTCTGAATTTTTTTTTAAAAAAATGTTTTATTGATTTCAGAGAGGAAGGGAGAGGGAGAGATAGAAACATCAATGATGAGAGAGAATCATTGATCTGCTGCCTCCTGCACACCCCAACTGGGGATTGAGCCCACAACCTGGGCATGTGGCCTGACCTGGAATCGAACCATGACCTCCTGGTTCATAGGTCAATACCCAACCACTGAGCTACGCCTGCCAGGCCAAAGAGTCTGAATTCTTGAGCTTCCTCCTAGCTCCTGGCTGTTCCTTCTCACTCTCCTCTTCTCTCTGCTCTCTCAGCAGTGAAGTGCCCCATCATTTTCTGTCCTCTATCTACATTCACTCCCTTGATGAGCTCATGTGGGTTTTAAATACTTTAAATACTATCCATATATCAATGACTCCAAAATTTATCTGTAGTTTAGGACTCTCTTCAACTCCTGTTTACTCTGGGCACATACATCTAACTGCTTATTTGACATCTCCATTTGGATGGCAAATAACATCTTAAAGTCACCCTTCCAAACAGGACTCCTGATTTCCTCCCATTCTATTGCTCCTGGCTTTTTTCATCTTAGTTGATGGCAACTTGATCCATTGGAAAGTTACTTAGGCCCCAAACCTTGGAGTCATCCCTATTCCTCTCTTTTATACTCTACATTCAGTCCATCAGGAAATTCTGCTGATTCTACCTTCCAAATATATACATACTCCTCTCACTTCCCATCACCTCCCCATGACCACCTTGGTTGAGCCCCCATCATTTCTCACCTGGCTTATTGCAGTGGCCTCCCTATGGGTGTTCTTGCTTCTACCTTCGCTCCCTTTTAGTCTGTTGTCAACATAGTAAACACACTGATGCTTTGAAATGTAAGATCAGGGTAATTCTCTGCTTCAGTGGTTTTCATTTCATATTAAAAGCCAAAGTCCTTACTTTGACTCACAAGACTCTTTATATCAGTGGTTCTCAACCGTGGCTGCACATTAGAATCACCTGGGAATCTTTTAAAATCCTGATTTCTGGGCCTCATCCTCCGGAAATTCTGTTTCTTTGTTATGGGGTGGGGTGGGGCCACAACATTAGTAACAAAGAAACAGACTTTCCGGAGGATGCGGCCCAGAAATCAGGATTTTAAAAAGATTCCCAGGTGATTCTAATGTGCAACCACGGTTGAGAACCACTGCCTTTATATGACCTGGCTCCCACCAGGCACAGATCCAGACATATAGTAGGTTTATATTTCCTGACTGGATAAATGAAAGGAGCTCGCTATAGGGAAATTCTTTAAATGCAAGTCCTATATAGGTTAAGAAATATATTTTCAGAATAGAGGATTATTTTTTTAGTTGGAAGTCCAGCAAAGTGTATTCATATTTTTTCACAAAAGCTGATAGGAGCATAAGATGGAGAGGAGTTTGGCCTACTTCACCAAATTCTTTATGTTCTTCTGTTCCCAGGACTGGGTTGAATGAATTCAGCAGCCCTCAGCTACACTTTAATGGCACATGGCCACATCTGGCTTCTCTGAACTCACACAGCTGTTCTGTCAACTCCCTGCGGGTTTATGTCCCCTCCTCTTCTAGGAAATTGCACTGCCTATTGGCAATTAGCCCTAATGAAGCAGCAGGAGTTTCCTGAGGGTAATGCATTGCTGACAAGTATAATTACTGTTAGCAGCTGTGGGGCCTCTGGCTCCATGAAAGTAACCCATCCACCTGTCAGAGTGTGCAGCAGGACTGCTAAAGCTGCACCTAGCAGCCAGGCCAGCACTCTAAGCCAGGCCACTGAGTGATGAAAACAAGAGACTGGCATTTGGAAGCCAATTGAAAGCATTTACTTTAAATGTTCAAATTTCTGCAACCCAGCTGCATGGGTTGTGGAGCCATAGCAAATCACCAATTTGCATCTTTCAGTTCAGCTTGATCATTGTCTCTTTCAAGCATCTATAATGCCTGCCTATACTTAGAAAGGAGTGGGTGTCTCACAGGGATGCAAGAATTTCTAATTGTATTTTTTGTCAAAAAAAAAAAAAAAGAAATAAAGGAAACAAGCTTTGCTTGTTATTATATAATAAGTAACCAACACTGGTTTCTTTCCTGGGTCAGTATGAGACCTCCACATCCCACCTTTGGGGAAAGATTTGGAGTTCTACAGGGTTTGTAATGGCCCCCTTTGGGTGATATATTTCTATGGAAGACTAAATATGACTGCAAAATATTCTCTATTCCTGAGAGGTGGAATCTAATTGTCCTGCTACTTGAATGTAGGCTGGCCTTAGTGACTTATTTCACCAATATCGTGGTGGAAGTGACACTATGCCAATTATGGATCTAGCCAAAAAAATGACTAACAGCTTCTGCATTATATTTTTAGAACCTTTGGATAACCAAGCTGTGAGGAAGCCCAAGCTAGCCAAATGGAGAGACTGTATGGAGAGAGAAATACCTGGCTGGCCCTACTGTTCCAACTCCCAGACAATCAAGTTATCCCAGGTGAGGACCCAAATCTCATGAAGCAAAGATGAGCTTTTCCCACTGTGCCTTGTCAAAATTCCTGATTCACAAAATTTTAATATTTAATAATACTACTAAATTATTTTAAGCTCCTACGGTTTGGGTAGTTATACAGCAGTAGGTAATAGAAACAATTATAGTTTTTGTAAGCCTAGTTGAAAATATTTACAGATTATATTAAGAAGTTTAAATGAACTCTTGAGACACTGATAAGGGCTTCAAGAGATTCTTACAAAGAATCCTCAAATGGATAAAAATACTAATTATGCAACACAAGCCTAATACAAGTAAATGGAGGAGCTGACACTCCTACACTTAGAACTAGGTCTTCACCAGCTATAGTATGAAGTAAATATAGTGACAATCTTATGAAATATAACAAGAAGTTATACAAAACATTGAAATTATTAAAGAAGACTGCTTGAAAAATTAATAGAAACCCACTATCATTAACAATATGCATCACACTAAGTGTATATTTGTCTTGAAAAATTAGCTAACATGAAACTCTCATGATTAGCAAGACATTAAAAGCTAAGTGTTCAAACATGCAGGGAAACTTTCATAATTCAACTAGAGGCACGGTGCACAAAATTCATGCACGGGTAGGGTCCCTTGGCCTGGCCAGTGATCAGGGCCAATCAGAGCCTTCCAGCTGCTGGCCAGGACCTTCCCTTCAGCTGCTTGCCAGGGCCTTCCTTCATTCTGCACCACCCCCTGGTGGTCAGCAGATGTCATAGCGAGCAATTGAACTCCTGGTTTCCCGGTTGAACTGCCGAGGGGACACTTTGCATATTAGCCTTTTATATATATAGATAGCTGAAGGGTGTTTTTTTGGAACCATATTAAAAGAATATTTCTTTTCTTTTACCTCATCCTATAAAAATGTTTGTTGTTATGTATTGTATAACTACTATATAGTAGTACAGGAGTTACATATAAGATTTATATATGGTTATGCCCATTAATTTGAAAAATTATTATGAAATGTTATACACATAAATTATACACACAAGGGTATAAAATGTACACACAAAAATTAAAGAATAATAAAATGCACACTCAGAGACCTACTACCCAACTTCAGAAATAGAACATTACCACTACTTTAGAAGCTCCCTGGAGATCCTGTCCCTGAACCCTCAGGTGACCAGTATCCTGGATTTTGTATTGATAATTAACTCATTCGCTTCATAGGGTTTTTTTCCCCCCTTAATCACACATGATGCATGTCTGAATAATATGTTGCTGACTGGATGCTGAAACGGAAGCTTTCTTTCTTTCTTTCTTTCTTTCTTTTTTTTACTACACAGGACACTATTGGGACAATTGACTTGTTTGGAATAGACACTGCTGATTGAATCAAAGTATTGCATTAATGTTAAATTTCCTAAATTTGAGAATTGTGTTATGGCCATGTAAGAGAATATCCTTGTTCTTAGGATATACACACTGAAATATTAAGGGCTTAAGAAGCATAAACATGTAGTCCACTGTCAAATGGTCCAGAAGAAAAATGAGACAAGAGAGAATAAAGTACATATGGCAAAATGTCAACAATTGTTCAATCCTGGTTTAAAAATGGAATTTCTTAGTACTCTTCTTGCTGATAACTCTGGTTGAAACTTTTTCCAAATGAAAAGGTAAAATAATAATACCAATAGTAACAATAAAGCTGCCCAAGATTAAAGCCTGTCCAAGGACATTTCCATTTAGCTTCACACCCTGTCTGGCTCCTACTAAACCCCTCTTGCCACTCCAATGCTGCTTTTCTCCTGAGGTTCCTCCCTGGTGCTCCAAGCTGCATTGTTGGAGGTGTTCCACCATGCCCCATAGGAGGGTGACAACTGTCCTGCTTTGCCTAGGACTAACCTAGTTTCAGCACGAAAGTCTCCTGTGCCAGGACACCCGCAGTCCTGCGCAAGAATGATTGGTCACTGTCCTGTAAGCCCTGGCAGCTGTTTTTCTTTTCTTTTTTGTAATGCAAGTGCCTGACTTAAGCTTTGATTGTCAAGGCATCCATTTCAAAGAGGCACCCACTCCAAGAGAGCTATCTCAAATAAACACATGGCCAGCCTCGCAACTAGAAGAGCCAGGAAGCCAGAGAGCACTGGCCAGGCCCCCATATCCACCACGAGGCTCCTTTGGTGGGAGAAGAAGGAGGGAAAGGGAAAGGAAGAGAAGGAGAGAGAGAGAGAGAGAGAGAGAGAGAGAACTTTAAATGTCTGCTCTTATGTTTTAAACTCACCAATAAAGAGTGAGCCCTTGAAACACTAGGTCCCTGCCCCCCCAATTAAAACAGATGGCCCCCTCTTCCCCACAACCTTTCTGTGTAGCCCCAGGTGTGTGTGCTGTGTAATTTCCAGGTCCTGTGAGTAATAAACCTTGATTTGTTTCAAAGTTTCCTGATGATTATTGCTGAAGGGTATCTGGTAATCATAGCAAGAACTGGTCCAACCACAAGGGCTGGTCCAACCACAACATTGGTTACATAGGCCGAGACATGCATGAAACAGCCACCTTACCCCATGGTTAAGCTTTTACCATGTGTGCTGCAGAATGAGACAAGGACCCAGGAGAAGAAGGTTTAAAGGCCTCACTGCACTCAGGGAGGCTAAAACCCCAGTTACCTCTTTCGCCAGTCTAGCAAGCTCCATCAAAGATGCCAGTGAACTTGCCCCAGGTCTCACAGGTAGCAAGTGGTATAGTTTATTTGGAACCCAAGCTTTGGTCCAGTGCTCCATTTATTCATTCATTAATCCATTACTCTAGTCATCTAAAACTGTATTTGACAAGAAAAACATTATAACTATGTGTGGTGACAGATGTTAACTAGACTTATTGTCGTGATCATTTCACAATATATACAAATATTGAATCATTATGTCATACACCTGAAACTAATATATGTCAATTATACCTCAATAATTAAAAAAAACTATATTTAGTGATCACTTACTATGTATCAGGTATTGTTTTAGGTCTCTGGGATACAGCTGTGAACAAAACAAACAAGATCCTCACTGTCATGGACCTTAGACTGGTAGGAAAGACAGATAACGCACAAACCAATAAGTAAATAAGAAAGAGTGAGAAAGGATTTTCAGGAAGCTAAAACAGAGTGATATTTAAAACAGTGTATGCCTGCATGACTATTTTAAACTGGGAAAAGGAAAACAAACCTTGAATGAGAAAAAGGAGACAGCAATCCAGGCATGTGCCCCTGACCAGAATCGAACCTGGGACCCTTCAGGCCGATGCTCTATCCACTGAGCCAAACCAGCTAGGGCAATACTTTTCTTTCTTTACAAATAAAAAGTAAATGGAATCAGTTATCTAAGTTTATATACTAAATTCATAAAAACCACATGAAATTCCCAAGAAATTACCACAAGAAATACCACAAGAAAAACCTAGTGATCTTTATTAAATAATACATATGGTGAACTTTAAAATAGGATATACTAGCAATAACATAGTTCTTTTTAAAAAACTGTATTTGAATGTTACAGATGTCCTTATCTGTCCCCCTTGCCCACCTCCACCCAGTCCTTCCCTCCCCTTCCCTCTGGCTAACACCACACTGTTGTCTGTACCTATGGGTTATGCATATATGTTCTTTGGCTAACCTAATCCTTTCACCTTCTGTTCCAAGTCTATGACTAGATCTTTTCATTCTTACAATTGGCCTCATTACCCATGTCTTCCATATTAGAAATTTAATTTGTAAAACTGGTAACATGAAAGGAATGTTCAAGTTCAGGACAATCTTATTAGAAACGGGAGGCAGGGCTGGTTGACAAAATTGTTCCTGTAAACATTTAAAACGTCTCTCTCTGTATACAACACCTAACTTGATTTCAAATGTTTTCATTGTCTTCTTTTCACGAGCTCACTTTTAAGATAATGCTGCAATTTGTTATACTTTGCTATAAAGTCCCCGCGTCTTTTCATGTCCATTTTTCCCTTCTTCTGTGGCCTCAGGATAACTGTCTTTTTCTCCCAAGAAGAAATGTGAAGCATGTGGCAAGCCTGCTGGTCTATTTGCTGATTTATGGGTCAAGTCTTCAGTTATTACAGACCAAATTTGAAAATCTCTGATTAAGGAGCCCTGCTGATTTCAGGATCTCACTAGAAATATGTCCATAATGAATTATCTACAGATAATGCAAATTGTCCCTGGGTGATTCATATCATCCTCTTTTATTAAATTGTCCATTTTCTGGGGGATAGTCAGATCTGAATAAAGTAAGATGTAGGGATGCAATGATCTTGTAAGAGGTTGAACAGGAAACACTTTCACTGCAGAAGAGCATCTACACCAAATGGAAAGCTAATTTTCACAGAGTAGTGAGTATATGTGTGTGACATACATATTTTTAAAGAAAACTTTCTGTCGTGTCCATGCTTGAGCATTCAGCTAATTTAAAAGTGGTTTCTGTGAAAAGATAAGCATTTTCTTCTGAGTGGTAGAGAGAAACAGGATAAAAATAATCAAATTATTTCTTTTTGGGAAAAAATGGAAACAGCAGTCACCAAGGTCCTTTTTTTAGCCAGGCACATGGGCCTGACAAGGCATTAGTTAAGAGAATGTGTCAGCCTTAAATATGTGGGTTTATTTAACAATGGAACAAGTAGATATATAAAGAACAGAGCTCCAATACTGAGAATCCAGAAAGACCTATTTTTCTTTCTTTCTTTTTTTTTTTCCCAGGAATGAAGATTCTTTTTTTTCAATCTCTCTCTTTTTATAGAACAAAAAGAAGAAAAGGAAGCCGTCACAAAACAGGTGCATCGGTATTCAAGAAGGCAGATGCCAGATTCAGGGAAGAAATTCCCCATGTGTGTGCATTCCTCTGAGGGAGGGGGTTGGGGGAGGCAGGTTTAAACAGAGGCTAGGCCCCACTTCCATCTGAGCACTTGACTGAGGTCTGCTCTTAAAGAATGTGGCTGGCAATGTTGAGGGGGAGGAAGTTAAAGCAAGCGTACAAACCTTCTGGAAGCTCATCAAGGCCTTCTGCTTCTCCTCCACGTTTTGATTTTGCAGGTTATTTTAAGGTTTTCATACCTCAGGCAAGGTGATTTATTATTATTGGGACTTTATATAACTCTTTCTTTTTGCAAAGTGCTTTACAGTCATTTTTCTCTCCTGATTGTGTGCCATGCCTTCCCTCTCCTGCCACTATAATTGGTTTTGGGGGAGGCAGCACTTCCTTTCCTAGGGAAAAGAAGATGCTGTTTCTGATAAGAGGCACTTGCTGAGGTTTTACCTTTGTTTCTCTTTTGCTTTTCTTCTTTTGATCTCCTTCTCTGCAGCTTCCTGTCACCTGTTTCTTTGCTCCTACTCAGACCTGCACTCATTCGTTCCCCATCTCTGTTCTCAAGTCGCATACAGCCCTTTTGTTTTGGTCCCAACAGCCCCAGCTGGATCATTCATTCTCTCACCTCTGGGCTCCAACTTGATGTCTGTCCTTGGGACCTTAGCATGCATTCCTCTCCCGTGAGCCTGCTGTTTAACACCATGGGTACCAGAACCTGGTATGATGCTAGTGATGAGCGCTCCCTGCTGTGGTAATGAAGGACACCGGGGCTACCATCTCCACTTGGGGCTTCATCTATTGAGATCTTAAATTAGCAGAAAGTGGTCGCCCCTTAATCCCAGAACACTGTTAAGAGAAAAGCATTCCCTTAGTATGCAGATACTCTTAGGTTGAACCATATGACATTGCCATTTTTGTAGGACAAAAACAGTGACGAGCCCTGGCCAGTGTGACTCGGTTGGGCATCACCCTGTGCACTGAAAGGTTGCCAGGTCAGGGCACATTCCCAGGTTGTGGGCTCCATCCCCAGTGGGGGGTGGGGGGTAAGGGGAGTCATGCAGGAGGCAGCTGACCGATGTTCCACTCTCACATCGATGTTTCTCTCCCTTCCTCTCTCTCTAAAAAATCAATTTAAAAATCTTTTTTAAAATATAGGGAATAGTAGCAATTTCATGCGCTTCAAACTAAATGCAGGTAACAGACCTCATCTGCTAGATGTCTAGGTGCCAGGGCAGCTGGCTCTAAACCCCTCCCAGCCGCCAGAAGAAAACTGGAGTAAATTCTGTTGAAAACTTTGTAGCCAGCCCAACCCTCCATGCCAGTTTTCTCTGGTCCCTGTCCGCTATGATGTATGAATCCTTCCAGTTTTCTTTCCTCTCCACTCATACTGCACCATTTCTATTGGACCATTTGCAACTCCTGTCCCTGTTCCTTGTGGGTCTGTCAGCTGGAGGTGATCCATCTCTCACTCGCAGAGTAGCAGGTTGGAAGCTGGGGCATGCCCTCACCTGGCTCTTCATGTTTCTTCCACACCATTCTCCACTCACTACCTGCTATGAACTCCTTGACCCACTGTGGCCTCACATCCGTCCTCATCACACCATGAAAACTGCCCTGGCCAAAGTCACCAATAATTTATTTTTTATTTTTTTAAATATATTTTTCTCTATAATATATATTTTTCTCTATAATATATATTATTCTAAAATTTTATTTTAGAGAGGAAGGGAGAGAGAGAGAGATAGAAACATCAATGATGAGAGAGAATCATTGATCGGTTGCCTCACTGGGGATCAAGCCCGCAACCCGGGCATGTGCCATGACTGAGAATCGAACCGTGACCTCCTGGTTCATAGGTCAATGCTCAACCACTGAGCCATGCTGGTCAGGCACCAATAATTTTTCTTATTGTTAAATCCCATTAAGTCCCTTCCCTTCATGTCTTACTTGCTCTCTTGGTATCCTCTTTGTGTTAAAAGACTCTTTTCCTTTGGTTTGCTGATATAGACATCTCCAGTTTTTCCTCCTGTTTTTCTGGCCACTCCTTCTCAGTCTCCTGCCCAAACTGTATTTTTTTTTAAAAATCCTCACCCGAGGATATGCTTTTATTGATTTGAGAGAGAAAAATGAAGGGAGAGGGAGAGAGACAGAAACATTGATTGATTGCCTCCCATACGCACCCCAATTGGGAATGGAACCTGCAATCCGGGCATGTGCCCTGACCGGGAATCGAACCCTTCGGTGCATGGGATGACGCTTCAACCAACAAAACCACACAGGCCAGGGCCAGCCTGTACCTTTAATATTAGTGGTCCTTGAAGTTATTTGTGTCCTTGGCAATGTTCTATAGTTATTCTATAAATGTCCTTGGGTGAGCTCATCCATGCTTATGTCTTCAATTATTTCTCTCTCTCTCTCTCTCTCTCTCCCTCTCTCCCCCCCCCTCTCCATTTGATGGTTTCCTTTTTCTTTATTCTCTACTGGGGTTGCAGGCTCAATCCCCAGTATGGGGAATAAAGAAATCACAGTAAAAATTTTTTTTTCTTGAGTCAGTTCCTCCATTATTTGGTGCCTGGGCCACTCTCAACCAAGGACTGTATCCAGCACCTAAACATTCCTAGCACCACATCATTTAGTTTTTATTATCTCTGGGCCAAATAAAAGCTTATTGTTGGTTAACTACAGTTCAGTGGCAGTTGATCTAGTATGAGAACATTTCCAGTAAGATCCTGGCTCTAGAACTCATATTAATTGAGTTAATGGTGCTCTTAAATGGTCTAATTTTGATTTCTTGAATGAGGCTTAACATTGTAAATTATATCCAGACAGTCTGTTTGGCTTTCAAAAAGACATTTGAAATTCTTCAGTTTGAATGACTACATTTGAGCCCGTGTGTAATAATAAGAAGGTGCCTGAGACTTACTTTGGGTTAGCCAGTAGCATTCGGAGGTGTGCCCCTGATTCGTTACAGCTTGGAGACAGATTTAAGAAAATGGGTGATGTGGTCATCCTCCACCAATAATAGCACCACCATCACCACTTCATAACATGTGTGTGTGTGGAGGGGTGCAGAAGAAGAATGTGATTTGAATATAGTGCAACAGCCCTGCAAATAGTCACTCCTAGAGCGAATTGCAATTTGCTGTATGTCAAATGAATGGTAAAATGGCTGTATTCATTCATTGCACAGTCTTGAAATCTCTTGGGGGCAAGAAAAGGAAGTTTTAAAAAATTCTCGGTTTTAGCCCTAGCCAGTTTGGCTCAGTGAATAGAGTGTCAGCCTGCGAACCGAAGGGTCCCGGGTTCGATTCCAGTCAAGAGCATGTACCTCGAGTACCTCAATTGCAGGCTCCCGGCCCTGGTCAGGGGCATCAGGGAGGCAACCAATCGATGTGTCTCTCTCACATGAGTGTTTCTGTCTGTCTCTCCCTCTCTCTTCCATTCTCTAAAAATCAATGGAAAAAACATCCACGGGTAAGGATTAAAAAAAAATTTGGTTTTATACTCACTTTTCAGGTTGGAGAATATGGATTTGATAGAGAACCCTCATATCATGTGCCACTAAATGAGGGCTCCTCAGATAATGTTTCAGATGATGAGTCTTCTTTTGCCAAACATGTTTAGCAAGAGGAACAGCACGCTTTGAAAATGCCTATCAAAGGAATTTAATCACAGTGTAAAGGCTCCTGGGGTGAGCCTGGGTAGCACAATCCTGCCCTGTTCACCATTGCAGTTTTATTTCATGTATTGTGCGCAGTAACGCTTCATATGGCAGTGAGGGTGCTTGATTTGGGCATTAGGATGTTTCTGATCCCCCAGGAAGCTTTTCTGCCTCAACAGGTTGCAAGCCTCCATGACTGCCTTTGATGAAGCCATTTATCTTGGTGCCAGCAGCAGGACATTGAAAGAGTGCACATGGGAAGGTCTGCAGTGGATTAGACATGCATTTGTGGAGCCAGAAGATTATTATTGACAATCAGCTTGGAGAAGATTTAGGTCGTATGTTCATCTGCACAAGGCTGCTGAACTGCCTTTCTGGAAACAATGAGAGGTGGGGATCGGGAGGGTTTCTTTAATCTCAGCCCCTTGCCAACTCCAGTCTATTTTTATTTTAAAAACTGCAATGAATTCTGGTGGACATTGTACCCAGGTGATGAAAGTACTTGACTGGAAGTTTGCACAATAATGTGTGTTCATCTGTGGTCTGCCCTTCTTGAGTAGCATCTTAGAAAACCACAGAAGCCATGCTCAAAACACTAAACAACACAACCAGTAGCATGTGCATAGAGCCTGTATCAGTTAGCTTTTGCTACATAAAAACAAACCTTTCCAAAACCGGTGGTCATTTAAAATTTAGCTCACAATTTGGTGGGCTGCCTAGGCAGTTCTTCTGCTCTAGGCTGGCTCTACTGATTTCTGCTGGTTTCCTTCATGAGTCTTCAGAACAGTCTCACTTATGTGGCTGGCAGTTGGCTGGCTGTTGTCTGGTAGCTGGCTGACTGTGGTTCTTCATATGGTGTCTGGTCTTCCAGAAGGCTAGTTGAGACTTAATCACATGGTTGTCTTAGGATCCCAAGCATAGCAATAGGGCAGACCCCCCCAATATGCAAGGGCTGTTTTAAGCTTCTGCCTGGGCCATGTTGGCTATTGCCCCATTGGCCAAAGCAAGTCACATGGCCCAGATGCAAGGAATGGAGGAAAGTACTACCCACATCCTGATGGGAAGACCTGCAATATCAATATTGCAAGGGTGGGGAGTAGTGGATGGAGGAGCATTTTTGGTTGTTTTCCTTTTTGTTACTGATCTTAGAGAGAGGAAGGGAGGGAGGGGGAGAGAGAGAGAGAGAGAGAGAGAGAGAGAGAGAGAGAGATCCATTGGTTGCTTCCTGCACATGCTCTGACCAAGGACTGAACCCAAAACCCAGGTATGTGCTCTGACCAGGCATCGAACCCATGACCCTTGGGTATACAGGTGAGGCTCTAACTAACTGAGCCACACCGGCCAGGGCTGGCCATTTTTAAAATCTATCACAGAGCCATTTCCAATTTATGAAATGTTTTCCATGCAGCACTGTTCAGTACAACAATGTGAGACCGAAACTGGTTTCCATTTTAGAAATGAGTAAACTGGCCCTGAGAATCTGAGTAGCTTAGGTAGCTAGCATCTCGAGCTATAAAAAATAGAGAAACCTGAAGGTGGCAGTAGGAGGTATGCACTCAGTGGTCAGGTCACCAGAGGAGGAGGATGTGATGCACAGAGGGAAAATGGCTGCCAAAAACAGGCCAGAAGAGTGTTTCCCAAAGCACGTTCTGCGGAACTAGCATCTACTATGCTTTCAACACTGCCTCCTCTAGAAGATGTTCATGGGAATAGCAATAGTAGTCATGTAAAAATCTTTTCACTGAAAAAGCCCTTGAATGTCTGCCGAAATGTTCAAGTTTACCACCCCCCGCCCCAAAGAGGCTCCATTGGAACACTAATGAGAGATCATGATGCAGCTAGCTTTTTGGATTTCTTCTTAATAATGAGTGACCCTTCACCTTTGATCCCTGACCTGCATTACCTTGGCAACCATTGTTGTTTTTTTAATTTAATTTTAAAATTTTGGAGTACACTCTGTAACATTTCATCTCTCAAAGTGTAGCACGCTGATTTCCTCAAATAGAGATATCCCTCTGAGCCATAAATTTGCAAAATGCTGTCTTCATTTTCTGTGTTAAAATTCATTTCAGTTTTTAAAATAAAAAAATAGAAAAAAATTGTAAATAGAGAAACCATTAGCTCTAAAAGTATGTTCTTAGTATCTCAGCTTTTTCGTTTGTTTCTTATATCAGGTTTTCCCCAGTTTTAACAGGAATTGGAGTCATCCCTGACACTCATTAAAATTCAGACTCCAGGGCTCTACAGAGGTTCTGAGTCACTCAAGTCTGCTGAGGATCTTGGAGCTTCACTTTTAACAGGCAACCTTAACCCCAGGAGATCCTGATGCAATTCCTCACGTGAGAAATACTGGCCTATATTATGATTATGATACTGCATTTTCGTGTTATAATAGAAAGCCCACACACTACGATTCCTATGGTCAGTTTTCCAGATCCACAAGTTAATAGCATTGGAACCATTATTTAACTTCTCTGAGCCTTTGTCTTGATATCTGCAGAATAAGAATAAGAAGAGAGACCCCCATAGTGTGGGTGTGAAGATTAAGTGAATAACCTGTGAAGCCCTGAGCCTGGTGCTTAGCAGATGCTCAGGAAGTGTTATTTTTCTTGCTTCTTCATCCCCAGAAGCTATAGGATCCACTGATAAGGCAAGTCTATGCGAAGTGGAAAAGTTGTTTCTAGAATGCTTTGCAGACTTGTACTGTCAATACCTATAAATGAGAAATAATGGTCAAATATTCAGCAGCACCTCTGAGAAGCACATAGCTCTGTTGGAGGAAAAAAAGTATCATATTCTTCAGAAGCCTAAACATCATGATTAGAAACACTGACAGGCCTGGTAGGCAACAGCTGTTGTCATTAGAGACCAACTATATGCACAAGAAGCACAGAAGGGCTGGTCATGCCTCAACCCCTCCAGTCTTTTCCAAACTGGTGTAAAATTCTGGCATCAGCACTATTGTCTCTATGTCTTTAGACAATGACAAAATGTATAATGGTCCTATATTAAGCCTTAAACTCCCCCAAGTCAATTGTGTCAATGTGGATAGAATCCCTACCAAATATTTCCTTGCAATTATTTTTTATAGAACATCTTTCTTCTTAGAAAATAGAAACTTGAGTATCTAGGGGTAAATGGTAATTCTATGTGTAACTAACCCAAATGATTTAGAAAAACAAACTAGAAAGATGGATGGATGGATAGAGCACGCAAATAATCAAATGGGGACAAGTGTTAACAATAGGCGAATTTGGGTAAAGGGAATAAGGCAGTGGTTCTCAACCTTGGCTGCACATTAGAATCACCTGGGAATCTTTTTAAAATCCTGATTTCTGGGCCTCATCCTTCAGAAATTATGTTTCTTTGTTATGGGGTGGGGTGGGGCCACAACATTAGTAACAAAGAAACAGACTTTCCGGAGGATGAGGCCCAGAAAATAGGATTTTAAAAAGATTCCCAGGTGATTCTAATGTGCAGCCAAGGTTGACAACCACTGGAAGGGTATTTTTTTACATTAATAAGTGATTTATTACAATTGTGAGGAGTTCAGCAGAGCAATACCGAGGGTTAGGAGACTTGATAATGGGCACAGGTGGTCAAAAAAATTAGGGAATGACGTATAAGCTAAGGCAGGAAGGAAGGGAGGTGCAAGGCTGGGGTGGGAAGAGGCTGCCATGTTTCAGGAGCTGGAATTCAAGAGCAGTTGAGGCACAGAAGCGGGAGAGGGAAGCATGAGATGAGGCTGGGTCAGGAGTCCCCTGGTGGAGAGAACCACCTCTCAGAGGAGAAGTTCCTGGACCTCTGGCGTGGCCTCTTAAGCATACATGTTTTGAGGAGTGTTTTGCACAGTGTCCGAGCAAACAAAGATGGTGTTAACTTCCCATCAAATACTTGAGGGGCATGTTCTCTTTTTACAGGCCAGCCTCTTCCTCCAGATGGTGAACTTCTGCCAGGCAGGAGTTCTAGTTCATTTCCAATATCTCAGCTCCTGGCCTGGTGTTGGTGTGGGCACATAGTAGGTGCTGTCAAAGATTCACAGGAGATTTTTCAGAGGAGCCAGGGGAGGGGGAGTCAAGGCCCAAGGGGTCCAGATCTGGACAAGGTGCACTGCAGGCTCCATGTCTGTTGGTGCCATGGGTAGAACCTCTGAGATAAGCTGTCAAAGGGGGACCAGAGACCCCAGTGACTGGAACTGGGCACCTCCTCCTCAAGGAGATGGAACTTCCCACCTGCAGATGTGATCTGGCTCACCATTCAGGCCACCCACATGGGTGTTCTTTGAATTGTTCTTGTTCCTTTTCTGTAAGTGTGAAATGATTTCCAAATTAAAGTTTGTTAAGAACTATATAAAAGAGGAGAATGTAATATCAGATATATTTCTAAAAAGATATTCAAACTGCTATGTTGCAGCTGCTGAAAGGAATCAGTAATTGCATGCCTCATATGTATTCCAGAATTTCTGTTTCAGGTCCAGAAATAGGTCATTCTTTCCCTGGAGAATGCTCATACCCTTGTAGAAGGCCGAGATGGCCGCGGCTGCACCTACCGCCTTGTTACATAGCACCTTGGCCAGAATGTCACGTGACGTGTGGCCCAGCAGCACGCACTCCAGCAGGCACTGTCACTGGAGTAGTTGAAGTTGATGTGGAATGGTGGCCACACGTGGACTCTGCCGCCAGTTGGCTGGACCGCCCCACACGCAAGTTCATGAGCCATGGGTAGCTCCGTGCCACGTGGGCAGTGCCCGCCGCTAGCCCCCTCCCCTGTAATAATTTAAATGACGGATCTAAAATGTGGCACATTGTATGCTATTTCCAGATTGTATGGGGGCATTTAAAAAACGTTTTTAATTTAAAATTTATTTTTCTAAACAGTTTCATTCCATATTAGTTAGTATTAGTTTCAAGTGTACAGCATAGTTGTGGGGGCATTTTTGAAGCCTGTGTTGAAACGATGACCAAATAGCATCTGTTTCTTACAGTTTTGCCAATTTAGCACTTTCTTCCCTGTTTTTTAAGCTACTTCTCCCATGTGTCTCTGTCCAGTCTGTTTCTCTTTTTTACTAGCTTCTGTCCTAGTAAATTTCATGGTTTTCTTTCTTGGTTCCTTCTTTCTCATTTTTTAAAAAAGTGTCCAATTGAAAATATGTGCCTTGATTCTGTTTTATGGTATTTGCATCTCTATGTGTGGTTGTCATCTGTACCAGTAGATGGAGCACATCTCCCATTTTAAACAGCACCCTGCATGGTAGGGTGGGGTGTTTTCCTCTCATCTGTCATTTTTGCTGCAGTGAAATTGTAGTTGGAAGTGGGTGTAATACAAAGCAAAACTCTTAATCTTGGCTAGACTAGAGCTTATACTTTTCTGACTCATGTCAACAGTGCAGGGCTTAACAGCAGCTGATCTAGATAGGTGGTAGCTGAAAAATAATGAGGCTTTGTGCAGGTGTGTGTGCTTGTGTGGTGTGTGTGGCTGTTGTTTTTTTCTTTTGAAGAGTTAGCGGCTTTGTGCCAAAGGTAGCTTTTCTTCCCCTTCTCTGCCTTCTTTGCCTCCCCATTCTTCCTTTCAGACATCCTCGCTGCTGTTTCTCCTTAGTGTCAACACACACTTGTCTAAAGACCTGAATGTAAAATTATAGCTTGTTAGAGCTGGAAGGAGACTTAAACATCACCTCATACTGAAAGCAATAGGGCCCAGGTTAACAAAGGATTCACGTTGGGATCTGGTGCAGCCTTTGTCTTGGAGCAGACTGTTGTCATTGTCCTCGCTATTGTTGTTGAGCTGGCTTCCATTAACGCTGGCCTCAGGGCATGGAGAATTTCCCAACTTGTCTGTTTTGACTGAAGTTACCAAACAAGGGGTCAAACAGCTCATTTGATCTTTTTCATCAAATCAACCAGCTGTTTTAACTTTGCTGTACTTTGGAGAAGATGCAAGTCTTAGCTTCTGAATGAATTTGTCCCCCACATTGTCTGCTGTCATATGATATGCATTTGGGTATTTTAGATATTTAGAGTTTCTCAAAGGCCCATCAGAGTCAACTGGGGTACTTGAAAAACCACACAAACTCCAGGTTCTTGTTCCTGTTCTGGGGTATTAGCATCTTTTAGCTTAGGACGTGGGGATTTGCATTTGTATCCAGTTTCCCAGGTGCGCCTCATAGACCTAAGGTTTGAGAGCCCAAGACTTAAGAGATGGTGATGATCATGGCTTTTTAAATGTATCTGGCCTGTTTTGCCTGGGCTTCCTTCACTTTCCACTCTCATTCTGGGTAAAGCAAAGCTTAGGAGCCATGTTCCGGGCAGAACTTGGGGCCAGGAACCAGGAAAGCCAAGTTATTGTATATTTTTCTGAGGACTGGGGTTTTCTTTTCTAAGACTAGACAGAAAAGCTCATTTGAACCAACTTTTCTTTGGGGGAAGCCAACCACTTGCTTTTACAATGATCCAATAAAGGACATTTATCCTGAAACTATTAGAACTGTGGGCTGGCAGGTAAGTGGTATAGTAAGGCACCACAAACAACTTCTCATTCCACACATTTGAGGATCATAATATTTTTCCTCAGAGACTTGGTACCAAAAAACCAAATACTTGCCTTGAATAGAAGAATAATGTATAAATGTAAAGATGTCCATGATTTCATGATGTTTTCTAAGTTTCTCAAGTTCTCCCAGCTGCATTTTAATGGTTTGTGGCAGAAGCTTCTACAGTCACCTGATGTCAATTCTCTTTTTATCCTCAGCAACAGAGCCCTCATTGTATTCAATTTGTTCAAATACTGTCCCAGATCCAATTAAAGGTCTCATTTCCCAGCCTCCTTTGCAGATAGTTGTGGTCGTGTAACTAAGTTTGGGACAATGCAATGTAAACAGAAATGATGTTCTGCTTAAAGGTCGCTGACTCATTTGAAAACATTCCCCTTTCATCTTTTTCCCCTTGTTCCTTCCTGCCACCTTGAATATGAGATGTGAGAGCTAGAGCTCCAGTGGTCATCCTGGACTATGGGGCAACCTTGAAGATGACAACCAGTGCTGAGGATGGCAAAACCAAAAGACAGAGCTCCGGTTTCTGATGGCTTTGTGGTACCACCACACCAGCCCTGGAAAGACCGCCCTCAGACTTCTTCCACATAAAAGGTAAATCTGGTATGTTTTGCCACTAATACTGTTTTGAGTTTTACCCTTTCTATGCAGTTGAAACTAATCCTAACTGATATACATTATAACTTCTTTCTGCTACAGGGGTTCTTAAACTTGAGCCTGTATCAGAATCACCTGGAAGACTTTTAATTTTATTTTAAATTTTATTGTTGAAAGTATTACATATGTGTCCACCCCCACCCCACCCCGCCCCGCCCCATTGACCCCTTCTAGCCCACACCCACCCTCTGCTCCAGGCCTTCACCACCCTATTGTCTGTGTCTATGGGTTATGCATATATACATACAAGGTCTTTGGTTGATCTCTTCCCATCCTGTCACTCTCCCCTGCCTTCCCTCTGAGGTTCAACAGTCTGTTCCATGTTTCTATGTATCTGGATCTATTTGGTTCATCAGTTTATTTTGCTCATTAGAGTCCACATATGAGTGAGATCAGGTGATACTTCTTTCTCTGACTGGCTTATTTCGCTTAGCATAATACACCTGGAAGGCTTTTGAAACAGACTACTGGGCTACATCCCCAGAGTTTCTGAGTTGGTTAAGTCTGGGGTGGGGTCTGAGAATTTGCATTTCTTTAAAAAATATTTTTAAAATATGTTTTATTGCTTTCAGAGAGGAAGGGTGAGGGAAAGAGAGACAGAAACATCAGTGTTGAGAGAGAATCATTGATTGGCTGCCTTCAGCACGCCCCCTACTGGTGATTGAGCCCAAAACCCGGGCATGTGCTCTTGACTGGAATTGAACCTGGGACCCTTCAGTCTGCAAGCCTACATTCTATTCACTGAGCCAAACTGGCGAGGGCTTAAATTTTTTTATTTATTGTATTTATTGATTTGAGAGAGAGAGAAACATCCATTTGTTGTTCCACTTATTTATGCATTCATTGGTTGATTCTAGTATATGCCCTGACCCGGGATCAAACCTGCAACCTTGGTGTATGCGACGACACTCTAACCAACTGAGCTACCTGGCCAGGGGCCCGAGAATTGCATTTCTAACAACCTGCCCTATGATACTAATGCTGCTGGCCACAATACTACATTTTGAGAGCCACTGTTTTATAAAGATCATCTTAACTTTTAAGATAGGTCCCTACTGTAATTATTGAGGATCAGCATAGGTCAGCTGGCTTCACATCCTTCAGTTGATACTGCAAGAGCTTTCTCCCAACCTCAATAAAATTAATATAAGTTTCATTGTCTCTTGGTTCAGAACCCAGTCACTTTTAGATTACTTAGTGCAGGAACAGCACTACTGTATGTGGGTTATCCATTCCCACCCCCTTGAAACCTCTTAACTGAAATAAGCAAACAACTTCCAGAGAAGCCACTTACATTCATAGGGAATTCCTTCATTATAGTCAGATCAGGTTAAGTTCAGGATGGAGGAGAAAGCATTCCACGCTCCTATTTTGTATCAGTTTCAGGTGTACAGCATAGTGAGTAGACCATTATCTACTTTACTAGCACAAAGTGTTCCCTCTAGCCTGGCCAGTGTGGCTCAAGCGGTTGAGCGTTGACCTGTGAACCAGGAGGTCACAGTTCAATTCCCAGTCAGGGCACTTGCCAGGGTTGCGGGCTCAATCCCCAGTAACGTGCGTGCAGGAGGCCGCTGATTGGAGTTTCTCTCTAATCGATGTTTCTATCTTTCTATCCCTCTCCCTTCCTCTCTCGCTCTCTAAAATCAATAAAAACATTTTTCAAAAACTGTTCCTTCTGATAAGACTCTTGTAATATATCTTCTAAGAAGCAAAACCTATGTAGGTGGAAAGGACAAATATGTTTATTCTCATGTGCTAAAATGCTGGCTGAAAATTGGGACTTCCTTGGTGGTTTTTCCCCCAAGTGACTGCTGATTTGCCCTTTGGTGTGGGTGCTTGCTAGGAGCTGCTCCTTTTTTGCAACTTTTTGCTGGATGCATTTCCACCCATTGCCTTATTGCCAGCCCCTCTATCCCTCTCCAAATCTTGAGGAAATCCTATATCTATTAAAATTCCCAATCTTTTCCCATAACTCCATTATACAGTGTACTTGGAGTCAGATGTACCTGAGTTTGGAGCCAAATTTGACATATGAGTGATACTGAATTTTTCTTAAGACAATTACTAGGTTGTTTGTTTTCTTTCTTGGGTTGTCTGTCATGTAATCATCAGAGGTTTAACAGCCTACACAATATTGAGTGAGAATACATTTTTAAAGGAATTTCATGTTGAAATTATCCTCTGATCGCACCATATCCTTCTTCCCGGTAGTATACAGATGTCTCATTTTCTGGCCACATTACAGAAATGCCTCATTTTCTGCCCACTTTTAAGTTCTAGGCAGTAATGATAAGTTGGCTTTTGTAGTATCTTTCTCTAAGCATGAAGAATTAAAAATAGGTGGTAGTTTCAAGGCTAACATTTAAGTCTAATCAATTTTGAGTTTATTCTTGTTTCTGGTGTAAGAAGATGGTCTAGTTTCATATTTTTGCATATATCTGTCCAATTTTCTCGACTCAAAACCATAAAACACCTAGAAGAAAACAGGCGGTAATAGCTCAGAGATTTCTCATAGCAATATTATTTCTGATATACCTCCTCAGGCAAGAGAAACAAACGAAAAAATAAACAAATGGACTACATCAAATTAAAGTTTTTGCACAGGAAAAGAAACCATCAACAAAATGAAAAACCACTCCACTGAATGGGAGAACATATTCGCCATGGATATCCTATATACTAAAGAGGTAATGTGCAAATTAACTTTTACGCCATCACAAGATGGCTGTGCCCACATCAGAGGCGGGGTTCCTGTAACACAAGATGGCTGTGCCCACAGTGGAGGTGGGATTCCTGTAACGAGTGATCAGCAGGGACCTGAGGCCGTGCCCCCCCCCTTGCAACGCCAGGCCAGGGGACTTCAGGCCACGCTCCCCACCTGGTGGGGCTTGATGGGGGACCTCAAAGCATGCCTCCCGCCCTGGCCCAGGCTGGGGGACTTCAGGCCACACTCCCCACCTGGCAGGGCTTGACGGGGGAACCCAGGCTACACCCCCTGTCTGGAGGGACTTGATGGGGGACCTCAGGCTGCACCCCCTGCCACGGCCTAGGCTGGGGGACTTCAGGCTGTGCCCCCCACCTGGCAGGGCTTGATGGGGGACCTCAAACCTGCCCCCCGCCATGGCCCAGGCCAGGGGACTTCAGGCTACATCCCCCACCGGGCGGGGCTTGATGGGGGACCTCAAACGTGCCCCCCGCCATGGCCTAGGCCAGGGGACTTCAGGCCCCATCCCCCACCTGGCAGGGCTTGATCAGGGACCTCAAAGCACACCCCTAGGGCCAGGAGACTTCAGGCCATGCCCCCTGCCTGGCGGGGCTTGATGGGGAACTCAGGCCACAACCCCCAAACAGCGGGGCTTGATGGGGGACCTCAAAGTGCGCCCCCTGCCCCAGCCCAGAGGACCTCAGGCCACACCCCATGCCTGGCGGGGATTGACGGGTGACCTCAAAGCGCGCCCCCCTGCCCTGACCCAGGCCAGGGGATTTCAGGTCATGCCCCAACCTGGCGCAGCTTGACGGGATCTCAGGCTGTGCCCTCCACCAGGCTGGGCTTGATGGGGGATCTCAGGCCACACCCCCTAACTGGAGGGGCTTGATGGGGTACCTCAGGCCATGCCCTCCACCCAGCCAGGCTTGATGGGGGACTTCAAAGTGTGCCCCCTGGACCAGGGGACTTCAGGCCACACCCCCTGCCTGGCGGGGCTTGATGGGGGACCTCAAACGTGCCCCCTGCCATGGCCCAGGTCAGGGGACTTCAGGCTGCGCCCCCCCACCTGGCAGGGCTTGATGGGGGAACTCAGGCCGCACCCCCCAGCCTGCGGGGCTTGACGGGTGACCTCAAAGCGCGCCCCCCTCCCCGGCCCAGGCCAGGGGATTTCAGGCTGCGCCCCCCGCCACCTGGCAGGGCTTGATGGGGAACCTCAAAGCGCGCCCCTGGCCCAGGGGACTTCAGGCCACGCCCCCCACCTGGCAGGGCTTGATGGGGGAACTCAGGCCGCACCCCCCATCCGGTGGGGCTTGATGGGGGACCTCAGGCCGCTCCCCCAGCCTGCGGGGCTTGACAGGTGACCTCAAAGCGGCCCCCGGCCCAGGCCAGGGGACTTCAGGCTGCGCCCCCCCACCTGGCAGGGCTTGATGGGGGACCTCAAAGCGTGCCCCCGGCCCAGGGGACTTCAGGCCGCGCCTCCCACCTGGCAGGGCTTGATGGGGGAACTCAGGCCGCACCCCCCATCCAGTGGGGCTTGACGGGGGACTGCAGGCCGCACCCCCCAGCCTGCGGGGCTTGATGGGGGACCTCAAAGCACGCCCCTGCCACGGCCCAGGGGACCTCAGGCTGCACTCCCCCGCCTAGTGGGACTTGATTGGGGACCTCAAATACGCCCCCCGCCATGTCCCAGGCCAGGGGACTTTAGGCCATGCCCCCTGCTTGGTGGGGCTTGATGGAGGACCTCAAATGTGCCCCCCACCATGCCCCAGGCCTGGGGACTTCAGGCCGCACCCCCAGCCTGTGGGGCTTGACGGGTGACCTCAAAGCGGCCCCCCACCCCGGCCCAGGCCAGGGGATTTCAGGCTGCGCCCCCCGCCACCTGGCAGGGCTTGATGGGGAACCTCAAAGCGCGCCCCTGGCCCAGGGGACTTCAGGCCACGCCCCCCACCTGGCAGGGCTTGATGGGGGAACTCAGGCCGCACCCCCCATCCGGTGGGGCTTGATGGGGGACCTCAGGCCGCTCCCCCAGCCTGCGGGGCTTGACAGGTGACCTCAAAGCGGCCCCCGGCCCAGGCCAGGGGACTTCAGGCTGCGCCCCCCCACCTGGCAGGGCTTGATGGGGGACCTCAAAGCGTGCCCCCGGCCCAGGGGACTTCAGGCCGCGCCCCCCACCTGGCAGGGCTTGATGGGGGAACTCAGGCCGCACCCCCCATCCAGTGGGGCTTGACGGGGGACTGCAGGCCGCACCCCCCAGCCTGCGGGGCTTGATGGGGGACCTCAAAGCACGCCCCTGCCACGGCCCAGGGGACCTCAGGCTGCACTCCCCCGCCTAGTGGGACTTGATTGGGGACCTCAAATACGCCCCCCGCCATGTCCCAGGCCAGGGGACTTTAGGCCATGCCCCCTGCTTGGTGGGGCTTGATGGAGGACCTCAAATGTGCCCCCCACCATGTCCCAGGCCTGGGGACTTCAGGCCGCACCCCCAGCCTGTGGGGCTTGACGGGTGACCTCAAAGCGGCCCCCCACCCCGGCCCAGGCCAGGGGACTTCAGGCTGCGCCCCCCCACACCTGGCAGGGCTTGATGGGGGACCTCAAAGCGCGCCCCCAGCCCAGGGGACTTCAGGCCGCGCCCCCCACCTGGCAGGGCTTGATGGGGAACTCAGGCCGCACCCCCCATCCAGTGGGGCTTGACGGGGGACCTCAGGCCGCTCCCCCCAGCCTGCGGAGCTTGACAGGTGACTTCAAAGCGGCCCCCTGCCCCGGCCCAGGTCAGGGGACTTCAGGCTGCGCCCCCCCACCTGGCAGGGCTTGATGGGGGAACTCAGGCCGCACCCCCCATCCAGTGGGGCTTGACGGGGGACCGCAGGCCGCGCCCCCCAGCCTGCGGGGCTTGATGGAGGACCTCAAAACACGCCCCCACCACGGCCCAGGGGACCTCAGGCTGCACTCCCCTGCCTAGTGGGACTTGATTGGGGACCTCAAATGCGCCCCTCACCACGGCCCAGGCCAGGGGACTTCAGGCCATGCCCCCTGCCTGGCGGGGCTTGATGGAGGGCCTCAAATGTGCCCCCCTCCATGGCCCAGGCCCGGGGACTTCAGGCCGCACCCCCTGTCCAGCAGGGCTTGACGGGGGACCTCAGGCCGGGGCCCCCATCTGGCGGGGCTTGATGGGGGACCTCAGGCCATGCTCCCTGCCTGGCGGGGCTTGACGGGGGACCTCAGGCCACACCTCCTGCCCAGTGGGCTTGACCTCAGGCCATGCCCCCTGCCCTGGGGCCAGGCTGGGGGACCTCAGGCTGCACACCCCACCTGTCAGGGCTTGATGGGGGAACTCAGGCCGCACCCCCCATCCAGTGGGGCTTGACGGGGGACCACAGGCCGCGCCCTCCAGCCTGCGGGGCTTGATGGGGGACCTCAAAGCACGCCCCTGCCACGGCCCAGGGGACCTCAGGCTGCACTCCCCCGCCTAGTGGGACTTGACTGGGGACCTCAAATGCGCCCCCCGCCATGTCCCAGGCCAGGGGACTTTAGGCCATGCCCCCTGCTTGGTGGGGCTTGATGGAGGACCTCAAATGTGCCCCCCACCATGTCCCAGGCCTGGGGACTTCAGGCCGCGCCCCCATCCGGTGGGGCTTGACGGGGGACCTCAGGCTGCACCCCCCAGCCTGTGGGGCTTGACGGGTGACCTCAAAGCGGCCGCCCACCCCGGCCCAGGCCAGGGGACTTCAGGCTGCGCCCCCCCACCTGCCAGGGCTTGATGGGGGACCTCAAAGCGTGCCCCCGGCCCAGGGGACTTCAGGCCGCGCCCCCCACCTGGCAGGGCTTGATGGGGGAACTCAGGCCGCACCCCCCATCCAGTGGGGCTTGACGGGGGACCGCAGGCCGCACCCCCAGCCTGCGGGGCTTGATGGGGGACCTCAAAGCACGCCCCTGCCACGGCCCAGGGGACCTCACGCTGCACTCCCCCGCCTAGTGGGACTTGACTGGGGACCTCAAATGCGCCCCCCGCCATGTCCCAGGCCAGGGGACTTTAGGCCATGCCCCCTGCCTGGCGGGGCTTGATGGAGGACCTCAAATGTGCCCCCCACCATGTCCCAGGCCTGGGGACTTCAGGCCGCACCCCCATCCGGTGGGGCTTGACGGGGGACCGCAGGCCGCGCCCCCCAGCCTGCGGGGCTTGATGGAGGACCTCAAAACACGCCCCCACCACGGCCCAGGGGACCTCAGGCTGCACTCCCCTGCCTAGTGGGACTTGATTGGGGACCTCAAATGTGCCCCCCTCCATGGCCCAGGCCCGGGGACTTCAGGCCGCACCCCCTGTCCAGCAGGGCTTGACGGGGGACCTCAGGCCGGGGCCCCCATCTGGCGGGGCTTGATGGGGGACCTCAGGCCATGCTCCCTGCCTGGCGGGGCTTGACGGGGGACCTCAGGCCACACCTCCTGCCCAGTGGGCTTGACCTCAGGCCATGCCCCCTGCCCTGGGGCCAGGCTGGGGGACCTCAGGCTGCACCCCCCACCTGGCGGAGCTTGACAGGGGACCTCAAGGCATGCCCCTCCACCCCAGCCTGTGCCGGGGGACCTCAGGCTGGGGGAACTGAGCATGTGCCGGAGGATCTGAAGCTGCACCCCCAGCCCGGCGGGGCTTGACACGGGACCTGAGGCAGTGCCTCCCACCCAGCGGGGCTGACAGAGGCCCTGAGGCTGTGCCACCACCCAGCGGGGCTTGATGGGGAACCTGAGGCTGTGCCAACACCCGGTGGTGCTTGACGGGGGACCTGATGCTGCGCCTTCCGCCCGGCACTGAGCCAGGGGACCTGAGGCTGTGCCCCCTGTCTGTCGCTGGGATGGGGGACCTGAGGCTGAGCCCTCTGCCTGGTGGGGCTTGACGGGGGTGGGGCCAGCCAGGTCTGGATCTCTCCCAATGGGAGCAGGGCTGGCCGGGTCTGGGTCTCGCGGGATTTCAAGGAGCACGTGGGTGGATGGGGACTTGACTCTGAGTCCCATGTTGTGCCCCACACTCTGACAGGAGGAAGATTTTTATATACATTTTACTAAATTTCTTTCATCTCTGACACTTCTATTATAGAGAAAGGGCAAATAGCAATATTAAAATATTTCCTCTAATTTATTCCTTTTTAATGTGCATGAATTTCATGCACTGGGCCACTAGTCCATACTAATAAAAGGGGAATATGCTAATTAGACTGGATAGACTGGACATCTTCTGGTCATTCAGCCCTCCTTCTGGACAAAGCCACAGTGGCAGAAGCCAAGGCAGAGGCAGTTAGGGGCAATCAAGCAGGCAGGCAGAGGTGGTTAGGGGCAAGCAGGCAGGCAGGCGCGGTTAGGGGCAATCAGGCAAGCAGGCAGACAGGCAGAGGGATTAGGGGCAATCAGGCAAGCAGGCAGGTGAGCAGTTAGGAGCCAGCGGTCCCGGATTGCGAGAGGGATGTCTGACTGCTGGTTTAGGCCCAATCCCTCTGAAATTGGGTCCTGGATTGGAGAGGATGCAGGCCGGACTGAGAGACCCCCACCCCACCCCCTGTGCACGAATTTCGTGCCCAGGCCTCTAGTCCTATCTAATAAAAGAGAAACATGGTAATTAGCGTACGACCGCTACCCTTCCCATTGGCTAATCAGGGCAATATGCAAATTAACTGCCAGCCAAGATGGCAGCCGGCAGCCAGGTACCTTGAAACTAACAGGAGGCTTGCTTGCTTCAGTGACGGAGGACTCCAACATTCCCCGCCTGCCGCTGCCAGCCTCTGAGCTGCAACTCTAAGCAACTATGTTACAAATATAGAAGCTAAACAAAACCCCAGAAACCTGTTTTAGTCCGCCAGGCTTCAGCCAGCAGGATCGCAACATTGTTTCAAATACAGAAGGTAAACAAAGGCCAGAAACCTGCTTTCAGCAGTGGAGGCCTAAGACCTGGAGCCAAGCCTCAAAGCTAAAGCTGGCCCAGAATAAAAAAAAAAAAAAGGAGCGGTTGGGAGCTTCAGTCACCCGCCAGCCTGAAAACAGCCCTCAGCCCCTAACCCAGACTGGCCAGGCACCCCAGTGGGGACCCCCACCCTGAAGGGTGTGTGACCAGCTGCAAACAGCCATCATCCCCTCACCCAGGCTGGCCAGACACCCTAGTGGGGACCCCCACCCTGATCCAGGACACCCTTCAAGGCAAACCAGCTGGCACCCACCCGTGCACCAGGCCTCTATCCTATATAGTAAAAGGGTAATATGCCTCCCAGCACCGGGATCAGCGGAGCCGAGAGGCCTCCCGGCACCAGGATCAGTGTGACAGGGGGCAGCACCCAAACCCCCTGATTGCCCTGCGGCTCTGTGTGTGACAGGGGGCGGGGCCACAACCTCCCTATCTGCCCTGCTCTGTTCCTGACATGGGAAGGTGCCCCAACCCCCTGATCAGCCCTGCTCTGTGCCTGATAGGGGGGAGCTCCTCAACCTCCTGATCGCCCTGCGGCTCTGTGTGTGACAGGGTGCGGTGCCCCAACCCCCTGATCGGCCCTGCTCTGTGTGTGACGGGGTAGAGCCATAACCTCCCCATCGGCCCTGCCCTGAGTGTGAGAGTGGCGGCGCCCCAACCCCCTGATCGGCCCTGCTCTGTGGGTGATAGAGGGCGGTGCCCCAACCCGCCCGCCCCCCCCATGGGCTCTGCTCTGTGTGTGATGGGGTAGAACCATAACCTCCCCATCGGCCCTGCCCTGAGTGTGACAGTGGCGGCGCCCCAACCCCCTGATCTGCCCTGCTGTGTGTGTGACGGGGCGGTGCCCCAACTTCCCTATCGGCCCTACTCTGTGAGTGACAGGGGGTAGCTCTTCAACCACCTGATCGGCCCTGCTCTGTGCGTGGCAGGGGGGAGCTCCCCAACCCCCTGATGGGCCCTGCTCTGTGCGTGACAGGGTACGGAGCCCCAACCCCCCTGATGGGCCCTGCTGTGTGCGTGACAGGGGGCAGCGCCCCAACCCCCTGATTGGTCCTGCTCTGTGCGTGACAGGGGGTGGCGCCGCAACCTCCCCATCGACCCTGCCTTGAGTGTGACAGGGGGCGGTGCCCCAACCCCCCAATCGGCCCTACCCTGAGCGTGACTGAGGGTGGCATCGCAACCTCCGGATCCGCCCTGCTCTGTGCATGACAGGGGGCGGCGCCCCAACTCCCCAATCGGCCCTGCTCTGAGCCCGACCAGGGGCTGCACCTAGGGATTGGGCCTGCCCTCTGCCACCCGGGAGCAGGCCTAAGCCAGCAGGTCGTTATCTCCCGAGTGGTTCCAGACTGCGAGAGGGCACAGGCCAGGCTGAGGGATCCCCCCCTCCCCCCCGAGTGCACAAATTTTTGTGCACCGGGCCTCTAGTATATATATAAAAGGCTAAGTGTCCATTCGTCAGACTAGTAGCTATGATGCACACTGACCACCAGGGGAGAGATGCGCAACTCAGGAGTTGCCATGATGCACACTGGCCATTTAAACATAAACAGCACCACGGACCTGGCACAGACAAACCAACACTCAGCTTCCCCCAAGTGGGACATAGGCCCCACCACCACCCTGGAGTGACACCCCACCAAATTGCAGCCAGCGCTGCCAAGACCTCATGGGGGAATGTGGTCCACAGCCCAGCCCAGTCCTCAAAAGGTAGCTGTGGGTGATGGGTAATGACATCACGTAGTAATGCCCAGCTTCCTCTCCTTAGCAACTAGCCTCCTTGGAGTTTCTTCAGCCCAGGCATCTGACTTGCTTTATAGCCAGGTGCAAACATTTTACAGTTTAACCAAATGTTTGTGAAACATTTTCATGTGCCTCATCTCATTTGATCCTCACAGAAGTCCTGGATTAGGTAGATAGGAGACTCAGTGGAATCCTTTTTTTTTTTTTTTTTCATTAGCCGAAAAATGGAGATTTAGAAAGTTTAGAAACTTGACCCAACTGAAAAGTAAGAAATGGTGGAACTTGAAAATGACTTCAGGTTTTCTTACTGTGTAGAATATAGTCAAACACTGCTGCAGTTAAATATTTTACCTTTTGTTCTCCCTGCGTGATCTACAGTAATAATCTGCTTCGTGTTAATATTTACTGCTGTGTTGCTGACAATTATCTGAAAGAGAAGTCGTGGTGCTTCACTGGGCTGGAAAAAGTTTAGCTACATCAAAAAGCAGGCACAATACATATAAAGCTCTCGTTGGCACCAATCGCACATGTGTGTTTTGATCTGTCATTGTTGATTATGAATTTGGTTGATGCTTCTATTATAGAGAAAGGGTGAATAGCGATATTAAAATCTTCTAATTAATTTCCTTTCAATGTGCACGAATCCATGCACTGGGACACTACTCAATGATAAGAGAAAATCATTGATTGGCTGCTTCCTGCACGCCCCTTACTGGGGATTGAGCCTGCAACCCCGCATGTGCCCCTTGACCAGAATTGAACCCAGGACCCTTTGGTCCGCAGGCCAACTCTATCCACTGAGCCAAACCAGCTAGGGCAAAACTTCTTAAAGAAGCCCTAGATTAGATCAGGTTCCTTGTTACACACTCTCGCAGTATTTGGTACTTCTCTTTCATAGCATTTATCACAGACTAGGGTCCAAGTGCATGAATTCATACACCTTGAAGGGAACTGTGGGCTGCGAGGCTGTGGTGGGCACAGGGGCGGGTCTCAGCCCATCCTCCATGCTCCCACCTGGCCCCTCCCACCATGTCCCCTGGTCCCCTGTCTGCTGGCAGCCCAACTCCCAGCACTGCCACTCCCATGTGCTGATGGCATGGAACAATTGGGGCTGGCGCCATCAGCAGGTGCTAGTGGCAGCTGCCAGCCTGAATTGCCTCTCAGGAGCAGGGGGAGGTGGAGAAGCCCTCAGGGGCGATCAGGGCTGGCAGCCGCCACTCCCACCCACTGACAGCACCGAGTGATCAGGGCTGGCACCAGGCGCTGGCAGCAGGTGTGAGTGGGGCTGGCACTGGCAGTAGGTGCGAGCACCCAGTGGGACTGTGGCATGTGTGAGCAAAGAATTTCCAGCAACCACTAGAGGCTCGCCCTGATGACAGCAACTGGCGCCCCGCCTTGGTCTGGCACCCCCACTCACCTGCTCCACCATCCCATAGTGGCCAATGCCCTCTACGTTCTGTGCTCTGCAGCCTGCTTCTGATGCCCTCCATGTGCCACCCACGTCCCCTGATGGTCAGCACACGTCATAGCGACTGTTATTCAGTCTATTTGTATATTAGGGTTTTATATATAGATGTCAAACAATTTAACAGTTAATTTTCATATTATGTCTTTTCTACTATACTGTAAAGTCCACAGGGGCAGAGATATGTCTGATTTATACAGATCTATACTCCCAGTCCCAGCCCAGTACCTGGCATATGGTAGGTAGTCGACAAACATTTGTTGAATGAAGTAAAGAATGAATCAAGGCAAAAGTAGAAGTAGAGAAATGGTAGTAATCATAATATTTTCATTTTTTGAGCACTTACTATATATAACACTAGACATTGCATTCAGTGCTTTGCATATGTTATGCCATTTAATTCTTGCTACAACCCTGAAGTTAAGTACTATGGTTATCCCTATTTAACAGATAAGAACACTGAGGCTCTCAAGAATTTAATGTTACCATAGCTGGTAACATTTTTTACTCATATAGCAGCTTCTCTCACATTCCTTTCACTCCCTTCTCCCTCCTCTATCTATTTTATATCTTCACTCAACCTTTCTCTGTGGAGAAAATTCTTGATGTCAATGATGGAGAGACGTCATTTTGTTCTGAACATTCTTGAGGACATTGCTCCTTAGGGAGAAGCTGCTTCTAGAGCAAGTATTTGATGGGGTGGCGAAAGGCCAATCAAGTTGCCTGATTTAGGGCTTCGATAGATGTCTATGGCAGTCTGTATTTGGATGATACTCTGAAGCAGGTCCAAAAGCACTGTTCTTCTCATTCTCATGTATAGAGTAATTCCTTTTTATCTGATGGTCTAGAAGTTCTGTTTCAGTGCGTCAATTTAAGAAATGATATAGTTTTAAATACCGACTCATAATGCTGTTGAAGATCAAATATATGAGCAGAAAACTGACAATATTTGTTTTCAAATCTGACTCATGGTCCTCCCCCTACCAATACCAACTAGCGCTATCATCATGACTATCACAGTTTAACAGTGTTAAAATATGTTACACACCAAGTGGGCTGTAGTAGTTTTCCCAGTGGCATTTGGAAGCACATTAAAAATATGTAGTTTGACTTTTCATCCCCTTCACACCCTCAGCATTTCCCTTTTGGAGAGCTCAGAGGGGGCATAGTGGAAAGAAAATCAGCCCAAATAAAGCCAAATAGAATTTTACCCCTGTAGAAAACAACGTGCAAAAAACAATCTGTTTTTCTTCATTCAGATCTTGCTCCCCGTGACTGCCTTTTTATTTTTGTTTCATAGTGATTTTCCATTTGGGGATATTCTTTTATTGACCTCTCCTTGTGCCTGTCTTGATCCTCCTACTGTTATATTTGGTGCTCCAAGCTATATTAGTATTATTCTTGATGGTTCTCACTTTTCCTTCAGCACGCTCATTCATTTTATCTGCTTCCTTTCCTAGTTCTCCATGCTCTCTTAGTTTCCCAGATCCTAGACATTTTTTTTATTTTTTTAAATATATTTTTATTGATTTCAGAGAAGAAGGGAGAAGGAGAGCAAGGCAGAAACATCAATGATGAGAGAGAATCATTGATCAGTTGCCTCCTACAAGTCGCCTACTGGTGATCAAGCCCATAATCCGGGCATGTGCCCTGCTCAGGAATTGAACCGTGACCTCCTGGTTCATTGGTTGAGGCTCAACCACTGAGCCACCGCAGCTGAGCTATCTTTGTTTTTTCAACTCCAGCGTATCTAATCCTTGGCCCTTTTGATTAACTAATTTTATTTCCTTAATTAATCCCTACCGGTTTTATTTCTAAAAATCTCTCCACAGTTTTCTCTAATTGAATTTCAAGCTCCATATTTCCTTTTGAGGTTTACTTTTGGCAGAGCATTTAGCTGGTTGCCTTTTGTCTTTCATGACTGAGTTTAATTGACAAGACTTTGTGTCCCTGTCTTTGGTCTTCAGATGTATGTGGACTAAAGAGATTGAAGCAGTGAGTGAGGGCAAATGGAAGGAGCATGGATTGAGAGTTAGAAGGTATGTGCTCAGGTACACACTTTGCCAATAAACCAGCAGAACCTCATCTGTAAAATGGAGATAATATTACTTGCTAAGGGATCAAATGAGATAAAATAATGTAAACAGACTGCAAATGTCTCCTACTCGAGGGAATTTTAGTCTTTATGAAATTGTTGTTTCTATAAAATGGTACCTACTTTCCAGTTAACATAAGGCCAACATAAAATGTTGGAAGATGTTAAGCATTAGAATTTCAGAATCCTATCAAATTCCACAAATGGGTGTAATTAATCTCTTGGTGAAAATATTTTGGTAATGTTGGCACAGAGAATGCTGGCTGTATCTACATCTTTCAGCAATAGCACACATCCCAAGAAGGCTGTGGAGGAAGAGGCAGCATCTGAAAACTTATTAGTAATATTAAAATTAAATTAAAACACAATAAAAAGAGTTCTTAGTCTCTAATATCCTGAAATTATTATTCAAGTTTCCCATACAAAGATGGAATCTTATCTTAATAATTCACTTAAGTGGATTGTGCAAACTTTGTATAAATACTTTTAGTAACGGGTACTTGCTATTTTGAGAAGCAACTCGTTTCATTGCCAGATGTCTTCTTTTGTGCAAAATTACACATAACCTTCACTCGCTACTTCCAGTGACTTCCTAAACAAGTCAGTTCTTCTTGCTCGTGCCAGCTCTTTGATGTTTCTGAACAGCTTCTGGGTTACCCTTTTCCACAGGCTAAAATTCCTGTCCCTTTAACAGTTTCTGATGTGGTTTTTCATGCTCTTCAACGTTCCAGGCTGATCCATTTGTCAAAGCCTCTAAAAACTGAGCATCCAGAGCTTGATGCAGTCCTCTGAACCTGTTCCCAACATAGAGCTCTGGACAGTGTGATGTTGTCTTTATCATCATTTATAACCTTTATTGAGTTCTTACTCTGCTCTCTGCACTTAAAATGTTTTATATATACAACAACCCTGTGAGGTGAGACCATTATTATTCCCATTTTACAAATAAGGATACCGAGGCACACAGAGGTTTATTAATTTGTCCAAGATCAGCCATCTTACAGCAAGTGGATCTGATCTGAACCCAGGAAATCTGATTCTAAAGTCAATACTGCCTCACCTCCCTGGGCAGTGCATAATTGGAAAATATTACTTATGTTAACTGGTAGTTTTTCCCTCAAATAGAAGATCTGAGCAAGACCTTATCCTAAAGTTCCTCTTTCCCATGTTTCCCAATGTTGGTAGCCAAAGGTGGTCTGATGGAGGGGGGGAAAGCTCCCATGCTTAAGGCCACATAGTTGCCACTTTTTCTTAACTTAGCCATTCTGGTTATGCTCTTCTATGGCCTGATTGAAATGTAAGTGATAGGTTTCCATATGATATTATAAATGATAGCACTCTGTCGATGCTGAATACATCGTACGTGCTTATAGCCTTTCCGTCTATCCATGAATTTTACATGCCTAAAGCTGTCATTTAAGACAGTTGTTTCTCCGATCATTGACATTTCCTTTACAAAGTATTTTAAAATTTACTTAATTTATGGTTATCAGCAGTTGCAACACACACAATAATAATGAGTTAGGAAGTTTAAAGTTGTTTTAACAATGGACTAAATGTGGAAGCTATGTTAGAGACCCTGATAAAGGACAAGAAATGGGAAACATTTGAAATTTTATAATGGTACTTTACAATTCTCTGAAGCAGAAATTCAGTTAAGATCAACAGTCTAGCCCTAACCGGTGTGGCTCAGTGGATAGAGCGTAGACCTGCAGAATGAAGGGTCCCGGGTTCGAGTCCGGTCAAGGGCATGTACCTGGGTTGCGGGCACATCCTCAGTGGTGAGCGTGCAGGAGGCAGCTGATCAATGTTTCTCTCTCATTGATGTTTCTCACTCTCTATCCTTCTCCCTTCCTCTCTGTAAAATATCAATAAAATATATTTTAAAGAAAGATCAACAGTCTATGATGCCCAAAGAAGCAAGGAGGAGAACTTTACATTAGTTATGTTGGGCCACTTCTGTATCTACTTAACTACCACAACAGCAACAGTGAAGCCCTAATGATACATAGAAATTCTCTAAATTTTCATTGTGTTTTAATGGGACAACTAATATGAACACCTTAGGTCCATCTTTCTTCTAACATTTCAGTCCTATTTGTTAGCCAACTTCCTTTTATCCATTTTTGTTCTCTGCACGCTATGAATAAGTTTTTCGGTTATTCATACCACCTCTATTCACATAATATATTTACTAGATTATCATGACCCACTTAGAAGCATCACTTTGGGAGACTAAACAAATTAAGCCCATTCAGTCTCCTTGTGTAAATAACATTTTCAAAGACAAGTTGAAAAAAATCAATCCATTTGCTATAAGACACAATAAAAATGTCATGAAAACTGGGGGTAAAGCCAAATCAAGCAAGCTTATACATTATTATTATTTTCCCCAAAGGGAACGGAAAATAGAAAATAGATGAACCTTAATTTTTGAGACCAGTCTGAGAAACTGTAATTACATTAGCAACATCCAACAGTGTTATCAACACTGAGCAATTTCTCTCATCTCAACACAGCAGCAGATTCAGAAAATCACACCTTCTACCTCAGGGATTTGTGACACTTAGTAATGCATGTGTAATTCAGTAAAAATAGTCATTACCACAAGATTTATTTTTATTTGCTTCTGTATGTCCCTAAAAGAAAAAAAAAATACTCATGGAGCTCTTCTTGCTTCTTCAAGAGGTCTATAGCTTGGACCTCTTTGAAAGAGTGTGTAGTGTGACTTTCTTCAATCCCAGTCCCCCAGGTGTTGCTGTCCGTATTCCTGACAGGAAAGAGTTTTGCCAGTAGAACCCCAGGAAGTTCTTCTCCCCCTTACAAAGCAGCTAGAGGTTCTGGAAGACCCCAGTCACCTCTTGAGCAGATCTCTTTGCTTCCTAGTATATATGCCTTTTCTCCTGGATGCTTTTTCCAGAACATATTACCGAAATCAAGAAGCAACTCATTCTTATAATGTTCTTCCTATGCTCAAACTCCTACCGTGGCTTCTTCCTGCTGATTCTTTGAAGTCTACACTCTCTAGCATCCATCCGGAGAATACATTCATTAGGAAATCCAGTGCCATCCTGGATTTCCATACAGCGCCTCTTGGTCATGCTCATTTTCCTCTTCTTTACATCTTAAACCCCGTGCTCTGCCTTGCTTGGTACTAGTGTTCTAGCTTTGTTGGTGCTGTGTTCCCTCCCTGAACTGCCTTTTCTTCTCCCCTCTATTCAGATCCCTGTCTTTCCTCCAGTCCACACCCACCTTCTACACAATCCATGAGGCCTTCTCTCTTTATTCTCCTCTCATTCAGATGGAGGCCTTTTTTTTGTAATAAAGGAGCGAGGATGTACATAGGCAGAAGGGAGTTAGGGGTGGTAAAGTTTACCCCACACCTTTAATTCTATGGGGTCTAAATATATAATTACCATATTTCGTTCCATTTTCAGATTCACCTAGATGTCCCATAACATCTTGAACTTGAGAAGAGTCCCTACTTTCTCCCAAGGTCCCCATTCTTCCTCTTGTGTTTCCTGTTCTCTGATGATAATGATGTCACCCTATTCCCAAATATTCAAAGCTAAAAAATCTAAACATTATCTTTAAAATCCTTTTCTTTCCTTTACTGCCCACCTGATCACCAAGAACTATAGTTTCTGGTTTTCAACAGCTCTCAACATTACTCCTTCCTCTCCTCTTTACTGCTTTTCTCTTAGTTGAGACTTCACCATTTCTGTTCAACAGTCCCCTAATAGATCCCAGAACTCCACCCCCAGCCATGCTTAGATGCTTAATTTTTTTAATATCTTATTGATTTTTTTTTTACAGAGAGGAAGGGAGAGGGATAGAAAGTTAGAAACATCGATGAGAGAGTAACATCGATCAGCTGCCCCCTGCACACTCCCCACTGGGGATGTTCCCGCAACCAAGGTACACACCCTTGACCAGAATCGAACCTGAGACCCTTCAGTCTGCAGGCCGACACTCTATCCACTGAGCCAAACTGGCCAGGGCTTAGATGCTTAATTTATCTTCCACTTTTGTCTGTGCTCTGAAGGGAAAATCTGATCACTCAGTGAATAACTTCAGCAGTGACATCCCATTGCTTTTTACACATGATTAAAACTTTGTAGTTGAACAGTTAGGTTTTCTCTGATCTGTCCTGCTTCTTTTCCAGCATCTTTCCTCTCCTCTTACTATCTGCCCTCTCCTCCCCCACTTTAACTCTGAACATGGGAAGGTCCATTGTGGCCCACACCACTCTCTCTACCTGCAGTATATTCCCCTGTTCCTTCTTATCAACATCTCTTATTCAGTCTTCAAAATTTCTTTCAGGTATTATCACACCCCAGGAAGCTTCCAAAACACCCACCACTTCCAAATCAAAATAACATTTCAGTTATCTGTGTTTAATTAATTCGATTATAGCACTTACATAATAATTGGAATGTTGGTCTCTCCAACTAAAGCATGAACATCTTGAGGGTAGAAGACCTAGCATCTAGCACAGTACTTGACCAAAATAAAGTCCTCATAAATAATATTGAATGAATGAATGAATAAATCGTATGTAGTCCTAAATTTCTCCATATAGCTTTTAAATAAGTATTCATTGGTTTGTATGCTTGAGTATATCTTTCTAAGGTTGTATGGGCCTCAATAATGAAGGACTTTGTGTATCTAAACCTACACTGGAATAACCACATACACGCTGGGAGTATGATAGATACACTGGAGATCATGACTGAGAGTAAGAAGTCAAACATGTGGACTGATCAAGAGGCTACATCTTTGGATACAATTTTGGCTTATGGAACAGCAGTATAATAATTTCTTAGGACATCACTTTCAGGTCTACCAAGGGCACCCATCAACAGAGCCCATCATGAGTTGTGGTTGATCAGAGCTCTAATTTAGCTGTTATCACTAAACTCTTTTGTAAGAAAGGTTGACTAAGCAGTGACCTTGTCTGTTTTTACAATATATAGGGAGCTCTTCCTTTAAACTTCTCACATAAGTTTCAAAAGCTTTTGTTTTAATGTCTGAATGCTATAGATGAGGTATAAATAACCAGAGGAAGCGGTGTGATAGAAACATAATAGCAGAGCAAAAATCCAACAAGCCAGAATTATGCTCTGGATGAAACTATTAAAATCAGAAAAAAAATCTATTGGCACAACACTTTTAATTTCTTAAACCTATACAGAATTTAGAATGAAGAAAGTAATATGTAATTTAGTAAGAGGAGTAAATGCAAGAACCAAAATGCATAAGGAAAGCTCATCATATTGTCAAACTAGTCCGGTTTCATATATTCTTTTGGACATCTGGTGGACCTGGGGCTTGATCGTGCTTTATGATAATTCCAAACATGACACTTCCTATGCATTTACCATATTCCCACTATATTATATTGTAACATATGGCTCCGCTATACCATTCAAATTGCTCTACAACTTGTTCCTGAAAATACCTCACATTATGGCTCTTGCCTAGAATTCACCTACCTCTCATGCCACCTTTTTTTAAGTCATGCCCTTTCTTCAACTGCCATTTTAGACCAACCAGCCCGCATTTGAGTCACCAAATGACCACAGTTACATGAGTGACACTGAGTCCATAACTACCCAACTGATCCTGATCCAAATTGCTGATCCACAAAATCATCTGTACTAATAAAAGAATAATATGCTAATTAGGGTGGACGTCTTCCAGACGTCCATCCAGACAAAGCCACAGCGGCTGCGAGGCCTGGGGCTCATGGCAGTCGTGGGCTTATGGCAGCTGTGGGCTCAGGCAGCCGTGAGCCCCGGTGGCTGATCAGCCCAGTTGCCTTACTGCAGAGGGAGGCCAGACAGCAGCTTAGGCCTACTCCCCATGGGGAGTGGCCATCAGTAGGACATCCCCTGAGGTCTCCCAGACTGTGAGAGGGGGCAGGCCTGGCTGAGGGACACCCCCCCACCCCCAGTGCATGAATTTTCATGCACCGGGCCTCTAATAAGCAAATAAAATAATTACTGCTTTAAGCCAAATATATATTGGGATGGCTTGCTATGTAGCAAAAGCTTACAGATATTAGAGGAGAATCCTATGTAATAAAGAGCTAATATGCTAATTAGACCAGACAGAAGAATGACCTTCCAGAACAACTTTCCAGACAACCTTCCAGAATGACCAGTGGGCAGGGGGCGGGGCCACTGGGCTGCGCATCAGCCATGGCTGCGAGGGCCAAGGCAGCTGGGGCTGCGAGGGCCTACTTTTGTACGAATTTCATGCATCAGGCCTCTAGTATATGAATGATGGACAAGAAGAGTAGGAGAGAAAGAATAGTGAAAGATTGTATGATTGTTGGAAGTACTAAGGGCCCACTTAAAAGTTATACTCATTAAGTTTAAGTGCACTTAGTATGGTTGAGGTTTCCTGTAGCCACATATAACTGAATGGGTATAGGTCTAGTATAGGGGAGAAATGATTTGGTTAGGTTGTTTTTCCCAAGTATAACAAGAGGGTCAAGTCAGGTGGAAATGTATACAAGAAAATGATTATCATCATTTGCCATGGGATTGAACCTGAGATCAAAGAGTTGAGATGCAGTGAAAATGTTGTTGGACCAAGTGATTAGATTTCCCAGAGGAGTTACTGTAAAAGGTTTTTGTCATCAAGACACTAGAGAGAATGAACTAGAAAAAGAGGAGATTGTGGTCAAAGAGTCTGATACATGAATTAGAGATTACAGAGAGAGAATTTTTATCACAGATGACCAGGTCTATGATATGACTATAGCAATGAGTGGCTGAATATATTAGAGGACAAGATCATGGGAGGAGAAAAAGCAAAAAAGTAAGAGGTCAAGTTGTGGAGGGATCATCTATGTGGATATTGAAATGACCAAGAATTAGAACAGGACTAATATTGGAGAAGATTGCCATCAGCCAGGAGCTAAAATAGTCAAGAAATGTGGGGTGGAGGTCCCTAGACAACCGAAACAAGAAGGGATAGAGGGGAGCATAATATGGTAGCATTACTTTTTAGACTAGAAGATTTAAGGGATGAGGGACAGGAGAAAGAATGGCCTGGAAGTATCGACAAGGAAGGAGGACACCTGCCTTACCTTCAGGCCCAGTGATACTGTATGTGTGTGTGTGTGTGGAGGGGGGGAGCATAAGGATGACTTGAGAGGCCTGCAGGGGAAGTAGTGCCTTAAGAGAAGGGGAAGAGCTTGCTCGACAGATGTGGATGGAAAACAACATGAGATAGATGAGATAGATGCCCAGATCAGGGCCTGTGGGAACCAAGGACAAAGGCAAGAGAAGGAGTTCATTTAGCATGAAGGGAAGAGGACCACTACAGGGAAAGTAGTGCCTTTAGAGGAATTTCAGATTGCAGTGAGCGCAAGAAGGTAAAGGGAGTGTTCAGGTAAGAGTTTGAGAACATAGGAGATGGTGCTGATAATGAATTCCAAATAGCACAGAGGAAGAAATTAAAAAGTTGGGGAAGGTCAACAGAAAGGAGACAGAAAAAGGAAAGTTCACGACAGCCTTATGAGGATTAGAGTGTGAAGGATGAGGCGTGTCCCAGGAAACTGGGGCAGAGGACTTGTTCTTATAGTGACAAACATAAGCAGAGATAAAAGGCAATTTCAAATTAGACCTCGTGGATTCAAGGCAGACAGTGATGGTGAGGCTATAAGTTTTGGATGTTGGGGAATTTCCAAAAGACCCCTCTTCAGATCTTCCTATGAATACATGGAGGTCTGGGGAGAGTGGTCATATTTTGTTAGGTGAGTCAGGTGACTAAATGCTACACCATACAACCTCACCATTGTTCCTTGGTTCTGTCGTGATACATGTGCATTCCCCAGGAATGATTGGTTGGTTAAGGTACATTCGCATCTTTTAAACTTTAGGGGTTGCTGATAAACTTCCTTCTTCCAATTATCTGACAAAAACAGTGAAGGTTTCTAAAGAGAGGCAAAAAGTACCAGAGCTGAGTTTGTTCTTACTCTGAGAGGAAAGGCACAACCCTGCATCTCTTTGATGTTGCTCTAAAATACTTGGGCCGGCACCACCAGGGGCTTCTGACATTCTGACATCTGGACTCACACGCTTCTAAAGCAGCCAATTGCAACAATAATCAATCTCTAGTATGAAAAGGAAAAGGACAGCGAGACCTTATACAGAACTTTTTGAAGCCACTAGCCCCGTGGTTGGCAAACTGCGGCTCACAAGCCACATTCGGCTCTTTGGCCCCTTGAGTGTGGCTCTTCCTAAGCCTTAGGAGTACCCTAATTAAGTTAATAACAATGTACCTACCTATATAGTTTAAGTTTAAAAAATTTGGCTCTCAAAAGAAATTTCAATCGTTGTACTGTTGATATTTGGCTCTGTTGACTAATGAGTTTGCTGACCACTGCACTAGCCTGATTAGAGAGAATGCGTTCTCTGCCTCTTCAAACACAAGGTCATTGGTTTCCGTTTTAATATTCATCCCAGGTATCCATCACTGGGCACCCTCAGCATCCCAGGATCTCTCCAGGAAGGGATTTATCAACCCTCTCCTGAAGTGAAGACCCAAAGCTGCTGTTTCCTCCAAATGCCTTTTACTTAAACATAAAAACTCCATGCTTGGCCTTAAGCTGTCTCCCAAACTTCATCTTTTATCATTTCACCTTGAGTTACACACCTTTTGCCCTTAATGCCAGATGAACTCCCTCTCTTGCCTTTATCCTTGGTTCCTGCAGGCCATGATCTGGGCGTCTATCTCATGTTGTTTTCCCCTTCACATTTGTCGAGCTAGCTCTTCTCCTTCTCTCAGGGTTCAGCTGAAAGCTCACCATCTCTCAGACAGTAATCGAGATCATGATTTTTTTTTTTTTATCAATAGACTATTCTTTCCTTCACTCCGATCCCAAACACTTCAGACTTCTAGTTTTCTTTATCGCCTTTTCCAGTAGGTTCTTTTCCAGTCAGTCCCTATTGGTAACCTCCAGATAAAATAGTGGTGGTTCTTTCTGATCAGAGGAAATTCTTTGTGAAGAAAAGATTCTTTCAGAACAAATTGTGAGGGAAGGTGGTTTAAATGCCTGGTTGTGAAGCACACAGTTGTCTTCACCAGAAGGACACCTGGTCATTCCCCTTTCTAAAAATAGGGATGGGGTTTTTTTGCTTTTCTTCGGTCCTTGGATCTACTGGCCTTGAGCCATTTCTTGACTACTCTCCTAATGGGCAAGGCTATACTTGCCTGAGAAAACTTAATTTTATTATTTTTATTAAAGTATCGTTGACATACCTACTTATGAACCAGGAGGTCACAGTTTAATTCCCAGTCAGGGCACATGCCCAGGTTGCAGGCTCAATTCCCAGTAGGGGGCATGCAGGAGGCAGCCAATCGATGTTTCTCTCTCATCGATGTTTCTATCTCTCCCTCTCCCTTCCTCTCTCTGAAATCAATAAAAACATATTTTAAAAATAAAATTTCTTTAAAGTATAGTTGACAGATAATATATTAGTTTCAGGTGTACAACATAGTGACTCAACATTTATATTCCTTATGATAAAATAACCACAATAAGTCTAGTAAGCAAACTTAATTTTAATGACTGCTTAATATTGCATTTTCAGGACTACACCTAACCAGTCCCATGCTGCCTCCATTTTTTTTTTTGTTCTCATAAATAACTATTCAGTGAACTTCCAAAGGCTTCTTAAAACTCTCTGCATCTATGTCTACACCCTATGTATTCATACCTTCAACTTTCCATTAACTCTTAGCTTAAGAAATTGATCTCCTGTCCCTACCTTTCTTCCTTCAAGAGACCCCTGGACCTAATCTATTGTATCAGACCCAATACAGAGGTGGAGCAACTAATCAGAGAGTCCCCCTTTTCAGATGATTACATTTCTTCCCTTTCCAGATCACCAAAGAGAGTGATTTCCTCAAGGCACTTGGGGCTAAGGAGTCAAGGTACTTGAAGAAAATGCTCTTGAGAGGATTTCTAGATGATTATTGAGATGGGCCACAAAGGTTTCAGTCAACAGAGCCATGACAGGATCCAACCTAACAATACCCTGCAAAAGATTCATGCCACCTCTCTTGGCCAATTTATTTCTGAAGAATAGATTAGATGATGAGGAAGTGTTTGTTTGCTGTTTACTTAAGGATATTGTGCAATAGAGAAGAAAAACAAATATAGACAAAATGAAGTATAGATAATTCTTGTGATACTTATTAGAGATGGATAAAGTAGGCAGAATATGTGTTCTGAATAGGAAGGAACAAAAGGACCAAGTAGACACTACGTATTGATGACACTTGTTACAACCTTAGAACAGTTACCCATTGGTGACACCAAATCTGGTCCTACATGTCCGTTGCCCTGTACACTAGGACTTGTCCCTGGGTCTCTCTGACAGAGCAGGTGTATATTGGCTCTAGCCAACTTTATCACTTGTCCTGATAACCATACAAAGTGGGGGAGACTAAAACAGTAGGGAGAGAATGGACATGGGCATGGGAACACTGCATGACACAGGATTTAGGCTGCATGGTCCTTCCATCCTGATGGCATATCCATTCTCTCTCTCTCTCTCTCTCTCTCTCTCTCTCTCTCTCTCTCTCTCCCTCCCTCCCTCCCTCCCTCCCCCTCCCTCCGTCCTTCTCCATCTCCTTCTCCTTCTCCCTCTCCCTCTCCCTCTCCCTCTCCCTCTCCTCTCCCTCTCCCTCTCCCTCTCCCTCTCCCTCTCCCTCTCCCTCTCCTCAAGTCTCACTGTTCTAAATCATTCAGTAAAAAGCATGATTCAAGCATCTTAGTTTTATCTGAGACTTTTGGTCTGTCACTTCTTATATATCTTGCCTGGTATTGCATTTAAAGTCTACAAAATATCAAGGTAATTTGTTATCATGATATGGAATGATAAAAAAAGGTAAAAGTAGCTGAATGCTTTGGCCAATAAGGGGGAAAGACATTGACAAAGACACCTGTAGATTGAGCTGTAAGTTGAGTTATTTTTACTTATAAGCAAGGAAACAGAGAGCCCAAGAACCTAAGTTTCACCTCCCAAATACCATCAGAGGCCCAGAGGTACAAGAGCACACCAACCCAAGGGATAGGACTCATCCAAGTTATTGACTCCTTCACTTTCCATGATGCTTGAGACAGAAAAATCTAGGTACAACAACACAAAAGTTAGTACCTGCAGAGCCCAGCAGGTACTTTAAATCACTAAAGGGCACATTTGGGCACCTAAGCTATATTTCTTAAATGGCATGTACTTATGGTGAATTGAAGAAAGTAATTGCCTTAAGGTGGCAGCTGAAACTCGGCTCCATATGAAGGTTCCCATGGGAACAGGGCCCAGTCAATATTTTTAAGAAAGACCAGAAATAATAGAATTTTATGAGCACTTGTCCAGTTAAAAACTCACTAGTTTGCCAGGATCTTAGTTTCTAAATATTACCATTTATCCAATAACAGGAACTAGGGCTCTCTAGAGAAGTGGCTGAGGCAAAGGAAATGCATCATGAGCTTAGAGCATCTTGTAGTGCCAGAAAGTCAGGAACTGCTACACACACACACACACACACACACACACTGATGAGAGTATGTCAAAGGCACACAAAAGCCAATTAAAAGGGTTTCTAATAGCCAAATCTGGAACAATTTTTTTCTTTCTTCTTCCTGGTTTACTGATGTAGTTCTAAAAGCTATATTGGAATATGAGAAAGCCTTAAGACTGGAACAACAACAACAACAAAAGAATATGCAGGGTAGGGTAAAAGTAGGTTTATAGTTGTAAGAGAAACACAATAGTATATTCTTATACCATTATTTATTAACTAGAGGGTGTTCCTCAACCTGGCCTGCACCCTCTCCAATCTGGGACCCCTCAGGCCTAAACTGGCAGTCAGACATCTCTCTCACAATCCAGAACCACTGGCTCCTAACCACTCACCTGCCTGCCTGCCTAATGCCCCCAATTGCCCTCCCCTGCCGGCCTGGTCACCCCCAACTGCCCTTCTCTTGCTGGCCCGATCTCACCCCCAACTGCCCTCCCCTGCTGGCCTGGTCACACCCCCTACTGCCCTCTCCTGCTGGCCTGCTTGTCCCCAACGGCCCTCCCCTGCCAGCCTGGTCACCCCCAACTGCCCTCCCCTGCCAGCCTGATCTCGCCCCCAACTGCCTCTGCCTCAGCCCCCACCACCAAGGCTTTGTCTGAAAGGAAGTCGGACATCTGGAAGATGGCTGGTTGACCCGGTCTAGTTAGCATATTACCCTTTTATTAGTATAGATAGATTATATAGGAAAGGATTGCTTAAATTGGGAGGGGGGGCTTTTTTAGTAGGAGGAGATGCTTTTGGCAGACAAAAATACATAACCCCTATATCTGGACTGATAGCCAGCCATATGTACTATACTGCCAAACCAGTTATTAAAAAAATTGAACCACTTTCTTACACCTTACACCAAACAGCTGTTGCCCTTAAAACCCCTCCTCAGCCCCTACCTTAGGTTCTGCCTTCGCAGTTCACCCAAATTTGGTTCTGATTGGCTGGTTTCTATGCCAGTCAACATCAAAAGCTCTGCCTCCTAGGCAGCCATTGGCTCCTCACAGTTCACCCAGATTTGGTTCTGATTGGTCAGCTTCTATGCCAGTCAGCATCTTTGGGCCTATCTCCAGGCCTGATCAGAGAGGCGGGCTGATCAACAGCCCCCATGAGAGAAACAGAGGCACAGCTGCTGGCAAAGCCCAGAGAGAGAGAGAGGCAACAGCTGGTCAACAGCTGCCACAGAGGCTGCTGATCAGATCCTGCCTCTCTCTCCGGGCCTCTCTCCAAGCCTGATCCACAGCCCCCTTGGCAGTCAGTGCTGGGTCGCCACGGCAACCCAGCACTGACTGCAGGACTGACTTCCAGTGTTCAGGGGAGCCTTTGGTTGGTTGTTACAGACTCTGGGTTTTCACATATTGGGCTTACCCAGAGTGGAGCACATCACTACAGGGCTGTGATTGATGCTGGGTAGACATCTGCATCTGTGTTGTGTGTGTGGTGTGGCTGATCAGTAGGTGAGTATTCCTGCATGTGTGAGTGAAGCCACTCCCAGGCTGGTACTCTCCTCCTATGCCCAGTGACTGCCCAGTGGCAGCCTGAGCTGCCCTTCACTCCCACCTGCTGCCAAAGTCCCTGTGCTAATGGGATTACAAAAACAATTAGTGGAAAAAAATTTTCGTGAACTTTGGTTTATATTTTTAAAAAATCCGTAAGTCTGTGTGTGTGTTAAACACGAGGTCCTGCCTCTGTGGCCGTGTTTGAAAAAATAAAGTTTTATTAGAATAATCCATTTTCCCAAGGAAAAAAAGAAGAAGTTTGCTCAGCCCTTTGAGAGGTTTATGGCAATGGAGGGTGGGAAAGTGAGGAAACTTACATGGATGGACAAAGTCAAGACATTGGAAAGTTCAACGGGGCCCACTTCATTAATCTGAATGTTTCTCACTTCTTTCCACCACTGCCCCACATATTTAAATGGGTGTTTTAACCTAAAAGGGGGGATTTAAAACATTTACTTTTGTCTTGCTGGAGAACAAGGAGAGAAACAATTGAGCTGCTGCTGCATCTTGACTTCCCTGGCAGGGATTCCTGAAGAAAAGCTGGGAAATGTGATACTACAAGTAGTGGCTTGTAATAGGCCCTGGAGTGTAATCACAATTCTCTTTGAGTCTTGCAGGTGAGGAAATCCTTTTTCCCAGGTAAAATAAGAGGATGTCAGGCTAAGTAGATTTCCCTGCATTATCCTGGGGAATCCCTCTGAATCACAGGAAGGGAAAAGATGAGATAAAGAGGGGCCCAGTGGCCAAGACAGAGCCAGACTGGGTGTCTTTAGATCCCATTAAAGAGACCTCAACAGGCAATGATTCGGTATATAGATTATTGTACCCTGTGCATGGGAAAAACACCGGGTTTCTCTGTCTAGATGAGCTGGAGGCAGCACATGTGTATTTTTCAGCCACACCCATTACCTATTGTGTCTGGAGAGAAGTCACTGACAGTGAAGCCATCTGGGTGAAGCCATCTTCTCTCTGGGGATTTCCAGTTCTGAGGTCTTATAGGTATTCAGTGCCAACTCAGGCAAAATCTTGCTGCCTGTGTGGGAGAGAGAGCCTGAACAGAGGAAGTCAGGTGTGCAGGTGTGGGCTGCCTTCCTGTGAGGTGGCCTGCTACCGCTTCTACATTCTGTTGCTAATTCTGAAGGTTGATTTCATACGAGAAGCATTTTGGCTGAGGTTTAGAGGCCATCCCCACCCTGGGCTGGAAGGCACACCTGTAATTAGGGGAGAATGTAGTGATCAGGGTTGTCTTTAAGAGTGTTGGGGATTTCCCTCCCATCCGGGGCTGGCTATCTGGCTGTATCCCCAGTAAACCCACCCAGTCTTGCTTAACCCATTGATACACCTGTGGGCTAACAGGAAAAATAGAACAGAAATGTGGCATCAGAGATCCACGTACATGTCTGCATTCCAGACCTCCTTACTAGTCCCTGCGTGGCCTCCTTTTTTCGTATTGGTAAAGACATGGTGATGACACCTGTCCTTTTTACTTATTGAGATTCTTATAAAAACAAAATGCAATAGTGTAAAGAAAAGAACGTGGACTCGCAAAGTGTCATTGTTACCGTTTTAGTTTATCAACTCTGTGTCTATAGGGAAGCCAGTCCAAGCTTCATTTCCTATGATCACTGTTGCCCAGGGTGAGCTTGTCAAAGAGGTACTCTGCCATGTTGCTTCCAGGGCTCCCAGCTTGCTACTCAGAATCAACATACATTAACATAAGTGTAGCTGAATGAAAACATTTCTGGTAAAGTTGAAGACCCACCCCCTTATTTTAATCCTTGCCCTATCCCATTCTCTTCTCTCCTTCCCCAGAGGCAACTACTATGATAAATTCTAGACAATTTTATTTTTATTTTTTAAAAATTTTAAATTGATTTCAAAGAGAGAGGGAAAGGGAGAGAGAGAAACAGCAATGATTAGAGAATCATTGATCTGCTGCCTCCTGCACGCCCCCTACTGGAGATTGAACCCCCAATTCGTGCATGTGCCCTGACCGGGAATTGAACCATGACGTCCTGCTTCATATGTCCATGCTCAACCAGTGAACCACCAATACCGGGCTAGACCATTCTTAAAAATACTTATATGCATATCCACCCACATTCACCAGGCCCCCAGACCATCCACCTCACCCCACCCCCATATACCACACTATTAGTTTTGTGATTTCCAGGGTCCCACGGAATATTTCCTCCCGCCATCCGTGGAGATCCCAAGCTGCACATGGGGCTGGGTGGGTGGAGAGACTCTGGGATACCTTTATAAAACCTAAAAGGCGAGGGTTTTACACCAACCAACCAGAGAACTTGATTTAGGAGCCAAGAACTGTATTGCAAGATGTTAAAACCCAGAAGGGCAACATTGCTACATGCATTCCCATCACGTGACCAGAGGAAGTCACCACCCCCACCCCTCTCCTCCGGCCGTGGGAAAGCAGTCCAAGTTCAATTCAGTTCTTTTTGTCATTCAGGGAGAGCTTGTCAAAGAGATTCTCTGCCAGGCTGTCTTCCGAGGTACTCGGGAACACAGGGAAGTTGCTGATATGATCCCTGAGCTCTTTAATGGATTTCACCTGGTTATACACACAGTTGTGCTCCAGGAAATCCGTCAGGCGGGCGTCGTTGTTCGCCATGGCCAGCTGGTGGATATACAGCAGGTTCTGGTTGACGTTCATGGCCAGGTCGAGGGCATGCTCTAGGGCTTTCAGGCCGCTGTCCCAGTAGTTGTAGTCAGGTGTGTCGATGTTGCGGTGGTACACGCGGGTTTGGCCGCTGCGCTGGTTCTGCAGGCGGATGAGCCTGTCCACGTGCTCCTTCATCTGGGCGGCCTGTCCCAAGAAGAACTTGCCCACGTACTTCAAGGTGACCTGGTTCTCTTCGAAATACGTGGCCATGGACTTGTACACATAGATGACATAGAGTTCCAGTTGTATCTGGTGGTCGACGGCAGCCTCGCAGGCAGGGTGGTAGCTGTTCAGTGCTTGTGAGCGTCTCGGCGGGGTCGTCATGGCTCGTGGCTCAGGTGCCAGGACCAGAGAAGCCAAGGCAGCGCGGAGGCGGGGGCTGCGGAGGCAACAGCGGCGTTGGGCGAGGCGGCGGCGACGGGGTCCTCCGAGTCTACCCAGGGTGAGTGACTTAGGTGGCCTTACCCAGACTGAACAACTTGGGAGCTGAGCCGCAGCTGGTCTGCCCGCTTGAGGTAGAACAGGCAATAGGGTCAGTTAAGAGCCGGCGTTGGGCGTGGAATGTGGAACCCCTACAGGAGGGCATTGTTGGGTGCAGCGTTCTACGTTCCATGTGAGCCCCAGGCAGGAAACCTGGGTTACTCTGTGCTGAGTGTCTCAAGAGCATTTTTAAAAAAGGCTCTGATGAGATACAATGTATATACTATAACATTCACCTTTTGCAAGTGAACATTTCCATGGTTTTAAAATATATATTATATATATTATATATATATTATTAATATAATTAATATATATTATATATTAATATATAATTAATATAATTATATAATTAATATATATTAATATATAATAATATATAATATATATTATTGATTTTAGAGATGAAGGGAGAGGGAAAGAGAGAGAAACATCAATGATGAGAGAGAATCATAGATCGGCTGCCTCCTGCACATACTACACTGGGGATCGGGTTGGGCTGCAACCCGGGCATGTGCCCTGACAGGGACTCTAACCTTGACTTCTTGGTACATAGGTTGATGCTCAAGCACTGAGCCACACCAGCTCAGCCATAGTTTGTAATACGTATATTCATGGAGGCAGGCAACACCACAATCTAGTTTCAGAACATGTTCAGCACTCCAAAAGGCAGTTCCTTACCCAGGAGCAGTTCAGTGCCCAATCTGCTTCCCTTCAGGAAGGGCAATCGTTGATCTACTTTTTGTCTCTATGGATTTGCCTATTCTGGTCATTTCAAATAGATGGGATCCTACCATATGTGGCCTTTTGTGTTTGACTTCTTTTACTTAATATAATGTTTTTAACATTCATCCTTTTAAAAAAAACTACTTTCATTGCTCTAGCATTTTGTGTGTGGCCCCAAAATTTTCATAGTGTTTTAAGAAAAATTTGTAAGTTATCTCTGAGCCTCCTGGTGGGATTCCTGCATTGTGTCTCTTTACTTCCTTTTGTTTGTATCTTGGAAAAATGCCTCTTGGATTTTCTATCAGAATGTGACTCTTCATTCATAAAATAAAAACATACTTGAAAACTCATGGCAGCTTCTTGGTTGTGGTTCGGTCTGTTTGCCTTTTTTACAGTCTTTGCAGAAGATTTTCAGAGATTTGCAATGGCTTCTTTATTTGAGACAGTGTGTGAGAAGTCACAAGGTCTATCCCAAGTCTATTCCTTCTATATACAGACATAACAGATTGAAATCACTGCACATTTCCTGCAGAGAAATACCTTAATTTGCATTATGAATGTAGCATGGGTGAGTACTCCACAAGAGTTTATACAATGCAAGTGCCACAATCATCTAAGCTCACACTGTGTACTGCCAGATCGTACTCAATAATGGTCATAGCAAGTCCTAGTGAAGATTAAGAAAAAGTTTTTCTTCTCTATTTAAATAAAGCTGCAATAAATATAGTGTTGCATGCAGTATTTCATTACATGGATATACCACATTTTATTTATCCTTTCATCAGTTTATGGACTTTTGGGTTGTTTTCTTTTTTGTAGCGCTATGAATAATATTGCTATAAACATCTGTGTAAGGTTTTTGTGTAGACATATATTTTCAATTCTCTTGGGTATATACCTAGGAATAGAATTTCTGGGTCATGATAACTTTAATAGTTTGAGAAACTGTCAGAATGTTTTCCAAAATGACTGGACCATTTTACATTCCCACCAGCAATGTGTGAGGGTTCCAACACTGTTATTGTCTGTATAAAAATTATTTTTTTAGTTGTCTTAAGTGTATGTAAGGTGGTATCACATTGTGGTTTTAATTTGCACTTCCCTAATGACTAATGCTGTTGAACATCTCTGTATGCGCTTATTGGCCATTTGTATATCTTCTTTGGAGAAATGTCTATTCAAATTCTTTGCCCTATTTTAAGTAGAATCATTTGTCTTTTTATTGTTGAGTTGTATAAGTTCTGTGTATGTTTTAGATACAAGTGCCTTCTCAGATACACAATTTACAAATATTTTCTCCCAGTCTGTGGGTTGTCTTTGCACTCTCTTAACTGTGTCCTTTGAAGAACACAAGTTCTTAAAAGCTCAACTTATTTATTTTTTTATTTTGTTGAGGTTTGGGTGTCATATCTAAGAAACTATTGCTTAATTCAAGGTCAAAGATTTACATCTAGGTTTTCTACTAAGAATTTTATAGTTTTAGCTCTTACATTTGGGTACCTTAAGGTCTCTGATTTTTACTGAGTTAATTTTTGTATGAGATGTGAGGTATGGATCTAACTTCATTCTTTTGCATGTGGATCTCCAGTTATCCCAGCACCATTAATTGAGAAAGCTATTCTTTCTCCATTGGATGGTCTTGGCACATTTGTTGAAAATCAATTGACCATAGATATATCAGTTTATTTCTAGACTCCTAATTGTATTCTGTAAGACCATATGGCTAAAGTTATGCTGGAATAACACTGTTTTGATTATTGTAGCTTTGTAGTAAATTTTGAAATAGGGAAGTATGAGTCGTCCAACTTTATTCTTCTTTTCAAGATTGTTTTGGCTACTCTGGGTCCCTTGTATTTTCATGTGAATTCTAGGATAAGCTTACAATGTTCTTAAAAAAAAACAACAAAAAACTAGCTATGCTATTGATAGGCATTGAAACTAGTTTGGGGGAGTATTGATAGCTTAACAATATTAAGTCTTTTGATCCATAAACCTGGGATGTCTGGGACCTCTTAAAATATAGATTCTGATTTAGAAAACCAGAAGCACCTGAGAACAAAGGGAGTGGTGAGAGCTTCCAGGCAGGGAAAGTAGTGAAAAACGATTTAAAGAGTGGAGGGTTGGACAGCCTGCTGAGCTTTTGCCTCCTGCATTACTGGTGCATGCGGCCCGGCCATCCCGCCCGCCTGCCCGCCACATGCACCCGCACTGCCACTTTGGAGCCCTATGGCCGTAATCTGTGAGATCAGCAACGTTTTCAGCAACTACTTCAGCGCCATGTACAGCCCGGAGGATCCCGCCGCCCCCCCCCCTCCTCCCCCCCCCCCCCCCCCGCTGCCGCTGCCTTTGGGGCCTACGACCTAATGCTGTCCCTGAGCAACCCCCAGATGCCGCCCGTGGGCCCAGAGAAGGCCAGCTGGTCGCGGGAGCAGCCTCAGTTCTGGTCGAAGGCCCAGGTGCTTGACTGAATCAGCTACCAGGTGGAGAAGAACAAGTTTGACGCCAGTACCATTGACTTCTCTCGCTGCGACATGGACGGGGCTGCGCTCTGCAACTGCGTGCCCGAGGAGCTGCGGCTGGTCTTCGGGCCCCTGGGGGACCAGCTCTATGCCCAGCTGTGGGTGTGGGACCCCACATGCAGCTTCCCGGACGAGCTCAGCTGGACCATCGATCTCCTGGAGCAGGACAGCACCTCGTTCCAGGAGATGCTGGGGGACCCCAGCCCCTTTTACCAGGGCAGCCCCTTTGGCCTGGAGATGCGGGAGGATGACCGGCAGCCCAGCTTCTACAACTGTCGTTTGTTATGGGTTGGCTCAGCGAGATAGACCACCGACTCAGAATTTAAATTTAAGAACCTTTATTAAGCTGGCCAGCTGTCTACAGTCCCAGCACCCTGCCAAAGCAAAGGCAGAACTGCAGCCATGACTGCAAGCATTAGAGCCTATTTATTTGCAAAAGCTACAAAGTTACAAGGCTTTGTTTACGCAATTTGTTCCCGACACAGTATAGCATTATCACCTTCCTATCTATGTTTTCTGGGAACAGAGAGCACAGTATATTGAGGAGGGACCATGAGACCATATCTCAAGGCCTGACCTGATGTCAGTACCTTACTGTCTGTTCCAGGAACAGACAGTGCAGCGCGCCCGATATGCAGCCCAGTACGTCGTTCTTCCCTCACACACACGCCCCCCCCCCCCCCCCCCCCCCCGTCTTTGGGCAGTTCTGATGTTTCCACCGGCTCCACTGCAGGGACTGGTGCCTCTGGGTGCTCCCATTCCTCCAAGACTCGGGGAGAAACCACGTGGACCTGGGCCCCAGGGACAGCAAGCTCTTCTCCAGGGCAGACTTCGCTGACTACAAGAAGGGGGACCCCAAGCACGGGAAGCAGAAGTGGGGAGGCCCCGGAAGCTAAGCAGAGAGTCTCCGGACAGCGTGGAGGGGCTGGAGGAGCAAGCACGCCCCCAACGGCACCCACCTGTGGGAGTTCATCCCAGACATCCTTATCCGCCTGGAGCTAAACGAGGGCCTGATGAAGGGGGAGAACCGGCAGGAGGGCGTGTTCAGGTTCCTGCGCTCCGAGGCCATGGCCCCGCCGTGGGGCCGGGAGAAGGAAAACAGCGGGATGACGTACAAGAAGCTGAGCCGGGCCCTGAGATACCACTACAAACTGGAGATCCTGGAGCGCGCAGACGGCCGGCAGCTTGTCTACAAGTTCGGCAAGAACTCCAGTGGCCGGAAGGAGGAGGAGGAGGAGGTCGGGAGCCGGAACTGAGGGTCTGAGTGGACCCAAGTCAGATGCGTGGACTCGAGGCCGTGGCCCTGATCGATCGAGGGGAAGGCTGCTGTTCTGTGGAGGAAGCAGAGGCTCGGGGTCTCCTTGGCCGCTGCCTCCTGGGATTACAAGCCCTGGGTTTGAAGTGACTTGTTCGGTGACAGTGTTGTAAGTGTGGCTTCTACGGGGCCTCCTGAGGCCCAATCCGGACCAGGCTGCCGACACCGCCTTCCTCCTGCTGGGTGCCCGGATGGAGGCCGGGAGGCGGGGAGGCCCAGGGCACCGTGAGCCGGGGGACAGGGCCTGCACTCCTCCCTGGATTGGGTCCCCCTC